>NC_136154.1:2851514-3451514 GCF_965212315.1 Lampetra planeri | reverse complement strand
GGGAGGGTGGAATGGGGAAGGAGGGTGGAGTGGGGAGGGAGGGTGGAGTGGGGAGGGAGGGTGGAGTGGGGAGGGAGGGTGGAGTGGGGAGGGAGGGTGGAGTGGGGAGGGAGGGTGGAGTGGGGAGGGAGGGTGGAGTGGGGAGGGAGGGTGGAGTGGGGAGGGAGGGTGGAGTGGGGAGGGAGGGAGGGTGGGGGCGGGGAGGGAGGGTGGAGTGGGGAGTGAGTGGGGAGGGAGGGAGAGGGGAGGAATGGGAGGGTGCGAAGGGGAAGGGAGAGGGGGTGTGGATGAGCGAGTGGAGTGGGGGCTGTGCATGCCACGGTGTAACCACCCCGGTGATGAGAGTTGACGTCTCGGTCCCACTTGCTGTACTCCCCCCCGCCCAGGGAGAGCCGCGAGTACTCGCAGGCGAGCATGGACGAGGCGCTGAAGCTCGTCAAGGGGATGAGCGCCAACTTGGGGGGCACCAAAATCCTGGAGCCGCTGGTGGCCATCTACCGCTCGGCGTTCCGGCCGGAACACTCCCGGCAGGTGAGTGGCGCGGTCCAACCGTTACCTCCTCCACCCACACCTCCTCTCGCCATTCGGCAGTGCACTTGGGCTAGTCCAGTTTAGTGTCTTTAACGGCTAACCCAAAATTACAAACGTCCCCCGGGTAGACACACAGATACGCACAGAGGGGCACGTCAATATACACAACAACCGCCATTCGCCACTAAGTGGCGGTGACATCACCACGACGCTTGTGCCAGGCTATGTGCACCTTGAGGCCATGTGAAGTGTCGAATGCCCGCTGGCACAGGGCAGACCCAGGTGCCACGGGTTGACTGACTGAGATGGCTGGCTGATACACCACCTCCTCCGCCCACATCACACTCTTCTGCCCTCCATTGTTGTTGGAGGGCGACTACCTTAAACTGCCTAGTAGCACCCTTCATGAGCCTCCTCCACTGATGCCGATCTTGACACCGCTGGTACCAGTCATCGGCAAGTCCACTCAGCTCCACATCCTCATGTACCACATCACTCGGTCTCTTTTCTAGCCCATGCCGCGCCCGTTTAGCCCCCTCTATCCGGCCGACAAAAGCTGTTTGGGCATGTCGTGATTGGGCATGCGGGCGACACGGCCCAGCCAACGCAGCCTTGCCCTGCCAGAGGAGCTCACCGATGGGACTTTGTCCAGATCTTTCGAGGATTTGTGAGCTCCTCACACAATCCAGCCTGTCTAAACCTAGGATTGATTGTAGGCAGGCCAGTCTAAATATTTCTCACCGGCGAAGATGTTCCATTAGGGGGGTCCACGTTTCGCAAGCGTAAAGAAGGGAGGGAATGACTGTGGCCGAGAAGACCCGAAGCTTCGTGCGGACCGACAGACCAGGTAGCTTCCACACAGTGTTACGCAACCGATGAAAAGATAATGCCGCTCGACTGATTCGGAGTGAGACCTCTGCTGTTAAACCGGAGTCGGTCATGAGCACACTACCCAGGTATGGGAAACTCTCCACTCTCTCCACAACTGCCCCATCACTGATTGGGAGTTGTGGGGGTGGAGTGTTCGATGGTACAAAATACCCAGGCATACACACACGTGTAATAAAGGACTCGATCCTGGGCCTGTCTCCGTTGTCCTTTATTTGGGTTCTTACACTCGCCCCACACGGCCCTCGCTCAGAGTCTCCCCCGCTTGGCAGCTCGACCTCTGCCTTCGCTCCCGTAGCCTTTCGCGCTCCTGCAGCTCCGCTGCAGATCCCCCTTGTGCAGCCCTCCGGCTGCTCTCACCGCAGCTCCACCGCTGCTCCCCGTTCCTCCGTGCTCGGTCACCGCTGGCTGGCGGTGCCGAGTCTTACCGTGTGTTGCGATCTCGCCACTCCCCAACCTCAGCCCTGCGTGGCCTCTGTGGCGATCTCGCCACTCTCTGTCTCTATCTCCAACTCTCTCTTCCACCCCGCTGGCTGGCGCCGTCATGAGCCCCTCAGCCACCAGGCTGAGGCACGGCGACCACCCAAAGTGGTCTCCATTCTTCACTCCCCCGACTGACCAAGATGTCTTCCTGTCTCCCCGCTATAACATCTCCCCCCACGTGACCCTGACTCCTCCCTCTCGGATCGTCACATCCTACCCGCCCATTTACGCCCGCATTACACCACCCTCCCCCGTAGAGAAAATTCCAGCCGTCCTCGGCTGAAACATAACAAAATAATGCGGGCGAAGGCATCACAATCAGGAGTCCCCCAGACACAACGGAGATTATAACAACAACAAAAGTAACGAAAGGGAAGGGATCAGGAACCGGAACAGAACAACAAGAATAACAATGGCACAAAGCACAACAACGGCAACCGACACGCAAGAATGGCACACGCGCACAACCCAGAAATGTGGTGTCTTAGAGCGTGTCCATGTTGTTGTTCCATCCGCTCGGCTCAAGTCCAACATCAAAGAGCAAGTGGTAGAGCAGAATGACGAACGGGCACTCAATTGCTCCTTTAAGTCCTCATCCAGTTATCACACCAGGTAACACCCAGTGTGGCATGCGCCGAAGATCTGTGACGAGAAGGAGAATCCAATCCCTGAGGCACAGCACAACAACGCACATCCGCATGTCGTACACGACAGCCACCCGGCCCCAGGGTAGTGGAGATGATGTAATTCCGGCCCGCTTAAGAAAACCCCAATAATTACCCAAAATAACCGCGATGGATGCCCCAGTATTTACATTTTAACAACAATATTATTTACACGTGACAACAACAAAAAAAATTCTGCCCTTGCCAACCAGCAGTCCTCCCTTGAGGACCAGCACAGACATCACACGTACACAGCATATACCCACGGTCACTCTCAACAAAACCCCTAGTCGCACACCCTCGCGTGGAGAGAGCCACGCTCCCCAGCGGTAATGTTTAACTCGCCCTAACCCTCACCGTGGTCGTCAAACCACAGCAACATCCACTGATCATACTCTCGGCTAGTGAAATTTCGGGGATGAGCAGCAACTCGGCCATGCTCCTCCCTTACTATCCCATCAGCGATGGACACACACCAGCATCTTATAGTCTGACGCTTTATAGCCAAGGGAAGATCAATCCCTCGGCAAGGCCAGACACCAACGACCCCCCCCCACGGGGCAATGTTCTCTTATAAATTAAATAACGACTTAACCCAAATCCCGTGAGCCCCCGGCACACCAGGTTCAGTCTGCCACCGCACAACTGAACCATGACTCCCCGAGCCATATGAGCACACGGCCCATTAGTTTGAGACATACCACGGAGGTTTCGCCTCCGGGCTGTCAGGTCAGCCATCAGCCATAGGCCGATGTGACCACAACTCGTGCATCACCCAATCAACAATGGCAGGCATAACAGATGGAATATTTGCCCCACCGAGGTTTTCCCCCGCGCTCAAAATGGCGGCCCCCTTCGCCAAGCGCGTTGTCGCAATATCTCGCGTGCACTCAAAATGGCGGCCCTTTGCGCAAAGCGCATTGTCGCCATACCCCGCGTGCGCGCAAAATGGCGGCCCAACGTGCGAACACGTGGCCAGTTTTCTCCGTGCGTGCACCCCAGCTGCCCTTTGCTGGGGGTCACAAGACGCATCCCCCCGTCACGTCGTAACAACCCCACCAACGATAGACGCACAGCCCCAGCTTGCTGCGCACAGCAGTCATATCGGGGAAATTGTAACCAATATTTTACCAAAACACATTGGTTACACACACCAACCCGCAAAGCAACTCCTGGCTGCATGCAATCAACCGAATGAGCGACGCCACTTGGCGCCAATTTACGGCCCCATCACCATTAATATCTGAGCCACCCACAATGGCGTCATCGCGCACCCTCATTTTCAAAAAGCTCAATTACCTATAATATACACGCAATCTCGTGTGCATAAACACTCATACAACCAACTGTTTGTGTCCCCCTCGAATTTGTTACCAATTTCCAACAGGTACGCACAATTAATAACAATCCCAACCCCAATAGTGAACCAATGCATCGCACCCCATAACCGTACAGAACGGTGTAACAGCACATGCAGTCAGCATATCGCGATCACACGCGTACATTTAAGCACAATAGCAAGCAGATCTGCAGGCAACCAACACACCATTAATCCTGGCTTAACTTTGCAGCAACAACACAAACATTCTCTCTCTTGCAACAACCACATCGCTCACAGCACCTCGCAGCACAATACACCAAAAAAAATATTTTTCAATTAAGCCCGTCGCACACGGTAACCCACGAGATGGTACAGCGCAGGATACCCGACGCTCCCAAGTTAATAATTAACTTCGCCATCAAGATAACAACTCCGCGCCGCAGCGCACACACACTATTTGACACTCAGCAAGCACAGCAGACTCTCCGTTCATCCTCAACACACACACGCATAGCCTGAACCGCGCTCCGCACACTCGAGACATGACAAAAATCGCCCCCCGGCACACGAAAGATGGGTGAGGTGTGTGTTAAGGCCGGGTGCGTATCGTTACGACTCGCCCGGGGCTGCAGCAAGCAGAGGACGGCAGGGTGGTAACTTGAGACGCCTCGCAGAACTCGAACGATGACTTGACTGCTCCGTTGTTTCCCACCCGAGCCAGGGCGGGAGAGCTCCCGCCCCAGCAGCTGCAGCGTCGTCGTCCTCTCCTCGCAGCTCCTCCTCGCAAAACAGCAGCTCACAGCAGGCTGCTCACCCCGCGGCACCTCCAGATGGCAGCGCAAGGCCGCCTCTCCGCCGCGATGTTGAAGATGGCGCGTCTCCCCGCCACGGTGAAGACAAGATGGCGGCTTCCCGCCGTTTCTCCCCTGCCACGCCCAAGATGGCGGCTTCGTGCCGCGTGGCAGATGGCGCTGGCAGCGCAGGCAAGGCGGAGGCCTGCGGATCACCACCAGGCCTCCCCGACGCCGTCCTCGGCGTGGTGAGCTCACACAGTTGCGCCAGCACGATTTTCAAGGTCTCCAGCTGCGCCGCCATCTGTCTCGATCGTAAGTCGGATGATGTAGCAGATGATGGCGCAGGAATATTCTTTCTTCTGAGCTGTTTTGACATGCCGTTTCACTTCTGACACCAGTGTAATAAAGGACTCGATCCTGGGTCTGTCTCCATTGTCCTTTATTTGGGTTCTTACACTCGTCCCACACGGCCCTCGCTCAGAGTCTCCCCCGTTTGGCAGCTCGACCTCTGCCTTCGCTCCCGTAGCCTTTCGCGCTCCTGCAGCTCCGCTGCAGGTCCCCCTTGTGCAGCCCTCCGGCTGCTCTCACCGCAGCTCCACCGCTGCTCCCCGTTCCTCCGTGCTCGGTCACCGCTGGCTGGCGGTGCCGAGTCTTACCGTGTGTGGCGATCTCGCCACTCCCCAACCTCAGCCCTGCGTGGCCTCTTTTGCGATCTCGCCACTCTCCAACCTCAGCCCTGCGTGGCCTCTGTGGCGATCTCGCCACTCTCTGTCTCTATCCCCAACTCTCTCTTCCACCCCGCTGGCTGGCGCCGTCATGAGCCCCTCAGCCACCAGGCTGAGGCACGGCGACCACCCAACGTGGTCTCCACTCTTCACTCCCCCGACTGACCCAGATGTCTTCCTGTCTCCCCGCTATAACATCTCCCCCCACGTGACCCTGACTCCTCCCTCTCGGATCGTCACATCCGACCCGCCCATTTATGCCCGCATTACACACGTACACACACACAAATACAAAGACAACATCCCCCGTATAGCCTGTAAGACTGTAGGGGAAAGTGCTGTTAGCGAGCAGCACCTATGAAGGCCGGCACGGCACACGGGGGGGTGGGTGGCCAACACCACGCCCAGCCGCCTTTGTCTCCCCAGTGGCGATGTTTACACACCGCACCAGGTACTCATTTGAGGCTGAGTCGACCTAGGGGAGGCCCAGGGACCGGTTCAGATAATCGTCACTGGTGTTGGCCGTGAGCGGGAATCGAACCCGGGTCGCCAACTTCGTAGCGCAGCGGAGCGCTAACCACTACACGACCGCTCTCCACACACAACAACAACAAAAACCGCCATTAGCCACTAAGTGGCGGTGACGTCACCACACACACACACGTGTACACACACACACGTGGAATTCGTCCACAAGCGTCATGTGTAACAATTGCACACGCACGCACGAAGTACGTGTACACGCACACACACAGCCGACGTAGTTGATGTGATGTTATGATGTTATAGTTGATGGTATTGTGATGTGATGTCATAGTTGATAGTGTTGTGATGTTGTGATGTCATAGTTGACGGTGTTGTGATGTCAGAGTGAATGGTGCTGTGATGTCATAGTTGATGGTGCTGACTGATGGAGAAGTCTCCAACACCCGTGACGTTATCAGCCTGGTGAAGAAGAACGCAAGCAAGCATCGGTTAGACTCACTCACTACTCACTAGTTCACTCACTCAGCTACTCACTCAGCTGCTCATTCAACTACTCAATCTTTGTTTTCAATTGAGTATAATAGTGCAGTAGTGTAGTGTAGCGTCTAGTCGTGCAGTAGTGTAGTGTATAGTCGTGTAGTGTATTGTAGTGGTTAGTGGTGTAGGTCGTGTGTAGCGGTGTAGTGTGTTATGGTGTAGTGTGTAGTAGTGTGTCGTGTAGTAGTGTAGCATGCAGTAGTAGCTCACACATCCTTGAAAGATCTGGGCAAAGTTCCATGATGTGGTACAGGAGGACGTGGAGCTGAGTGGACTTGTCGATGACTGGTACCAGCAGTGTCAAGATCGGCCTCTGTAGAGGAGGCTCATGAAGGACGCTACTGGGTAGTTGGAGGCAGTCGCCCTCCAGCAACAACGGAGAGTGGAGGAGCGACGCTCACAACAATGAGCAGAGCGCCGGGTGGCTAAAGCACAGCAAGTTGGCACAGTAGGGGGCACAGGTGGTGCATCAGCCAGTCATCTCGGTCATCTCAGTTGATAGTGTTGTGATGTTGTGATGTCATAGTTGACGGTGTTGTGATGTCAGAGTGAATGGTGCTGTGATGTCATAGTTGATGGTGCTGACTGATGGAGAAGTCTCCAACACCCGTGACGTTATCAGCCTGGTGAAGAAGAACGCAAGCAAGCATCGGTTAGACTCACTCACTACTCACTAGTTCACTCACTCAGCTACTCACTCAGCTGCTCATTCAACTACTCAATCTTTGTTTTCAATTGAGTATAATAGTGCAGTAGTGTAGTGTAGCGTCTAGTCGTGCAGTAGTGTAGTGTATAGTCGTGTAGTGTATTGTAGTGGTTAGTGGTGTAGGTCGTGTGTAGCGGTGTAGTGTGTTATGGTGTAGTGTGTAGTAGTGTGTCGTGTAGTAGTGTAGCATGCAGTAGTAGCTCACACATCCTTGAAAGATCTGGGCAAAGTTCCATGATGTGGTACAGGAGGACGTGGAGCTGAGTGGACTTGTCGATGACTGGTACCAGCAGTGTCAAGATCGGCCTCTGTAGAGGAGGCTCATGAAGGACGCTACTGGGTAGTTGGAGGCAGTCGCCCTCCAGCAACAACGGAGAGTGGAGGAGCGACGCTCACAACAATGAGCAGAGCGCCGGGTGGCTAAAGCACAGCAAGTTGGCACAGTAGGGGGCACAGGTGGTGCATCAGCCAGTCATCTCGGTCATCTCAGTCAGTCGACCCGTGGCACCTGGGTCTGCCCCGTGACCTCCTGCCAGCGGGCGTTCGACACTTCACGTGGCCTCAAGGTGCACATGACCTGGCACAAGCGTCGTGGTGACGTCACCGCCACTTAGTGGCGAATGGTGGTTGTTGTTGTTGTAGTAGTGTAGTGTGGCGTGTAGTAGTGTAGTGTAGCGTGTAGTGTGTAGTAGTGTAGTGTAGCGTGTAGTAGTGTATTGTAGTGTGTCGTAGTGTAATGACTCGGACAACTGGATACGTGTAGCCTTTTTATTTAAGACACAGTGACTATACTAGGCCCGGACTTAGTTCTTCATTCTGTGTGTGCGTCTCTGTGTGTCTGTATGTGCGTGTCTGCGTGTCCATGTGTGTGTCGGTGTGTGTCTGTGTGTGTCTGTGTGTGTATCTGTGTGTGTCTCTATGTATGTGTGTGTCTGTGTGTCTGGCTGTGTCTGTGTGTCTGTGTGTCTTTGTGTCTGTAGCTGCTTCTCCTTTGGAATCGGTGACGGTGCCTCCACGGAGCTGATCAAGGGGATCGCCGCCAGCGGAGGAGGGACGGCCGAGTTCATCACCGGCACGGAGCGCTTGCAGTGCAAGGTGAGCGCCGTGCATCCTTAGGTCCACTCAGACTGAAAACCGCGAACACGGAGACCCTGCACCTGAGACGGTGCCACGCAGATTCCCGAGTTCTGGGCGTCTCTCTTCTGTCTCTGTGACAGACATCCAGAGGGCTGTCTGTCTCTGTGTCTCTGTCTTGGTATCTCTCTGTCTGTGTGTCTGTCTCTTTGTCACTGTCTCTCTGTGTATCTGTCTCTCTCTGGCTGTCTGTCTCTGTGTCTCTCTGTCTTGGTATCTCTCTGTTTGTCTCTCTCTCACTCTATCTCTCTATCTCTCTCTGTTTCTCTCTGTGTCTCTGTGTCTCTATCTCTCTCTGTTTCGATCTCGGGGGAGGCCCAGGACCGGTTTGGTTCATTTCCCGCTCATGGCGACCATCATTGACGATTATCGGAACCTCCCTCCCCCTCTCCCTCCCTCCCTCTCTTCCTCCCTCCCTGCCTGCCACCCTCTGCCTTTACCTCACCCTCCCTCCCTCTCCCTCTGTCTCCGCGCCCATCACACCAGGTGCTGAAGGCCCTGAAGTGCGCTCTCCAGCCCACGCTGACCTCCGTGTCGCTCTCCTGGAGCCTCCCCCCGGGCCTGTCGGCCGTCGTGGTGCCCGAGGTGCCGCGCAGCATCTTCCTGGGCCAGCGAATCATCCTCTACGCACAGCTCGCTGGCACCGTGAGACCACACGCAACACGCCGGGACACGTGGACTTGGTTCGACACGGCGAGACATGGGGACAAGTCTAATTGAGCGTCAGGAGGAGCCGGGTCTCAGGGTCAGAGTCTGGAGTGCGACTCGGGGTGACCGGGTCTCTGGGTGACCGGGTCTCTGGGTCAGAGTCTGGAGTGAGACTCGGGGTGACCGGGTCTCGGGGTCAGATTGAGAATCAGGTAGGCACCGGGTCTCTGGGTCAGGCTCCCGGACTGAGCCTCTCGTCTCTGCAGGCTCCGGCTACCCCATGGCAGGGTGAGGCAGTGCTGAAGTACTCCCTACATCGGGAGTCCGTGGAGAACCGGGTTCCCATCACCAGCCAGACCGCCAACCCTGGCGAGTCCCGGTATGTAGCCCCCTCGTTCACCCACCCACTCATTCACCCACCCGCTCGTTCACCCAACCAATCATTCACTCGCTCATTCACCCACCCGCTCGTTCACCCACCCGTTCATTCCCCACTCGTTCACCCACCCGCTCGTTCACCCACTCATTCACCCACCGACCCACCGATAAAGATGTTCAAAGCAGGTGGCTGCCAGAGCAGCAACAAACGAGCCAGCAGCATTTTATAGTCCATAATAATAGGTATAAATGCGTCCTAAAACCCACCACCACCAGACACAGCCAATCAGTGAGGTTTGTGACGTAAACAAAACGTGCCAATTCGTTACTAGTACAGCACTACACCGGTTGTGGGTTGGAGAGTAAACCCACAACAGCGTTTACAATTGGAGTACCCGTGTGACGTTTCGTCGGTAATTACAACATCAACCGGCATTATCATCAGGCGGAGAGCCTCCGAGTTTTGTGGCGAAATCCTCCTCCTGTTTCATTCTTAAATAGATGTCCTGGGATAAATGTGATGTCGTCAGCTTGTGAGCCAGTCAGGTGCGAAGGCTAGAGGTGGGGGGGGGGGTTAATGTAGTCATGCAAATTGCAATGGATATCAATTACAATGGAGCACATTCCTGCGGAGGGAGCTGGTAGGAACGTTGGGTTGCTCGGTTAATGGCCAGGGTCAACGGCGGGGTGGTGTATTCTGCAAATATGCCCGACTGTGAGGGCGGGCACAAGCCGGCGTGAGTAGGTTAAACGTTGAGTTTTATAAGGGCACCACGGGGTGATCAGCTCCTCCCCACCCAGCCCCACCCCTACCACCCCCCACCCAGCCCCATCCTCCCCACCCAGCCCCTCCCCACCCAGCCTCTCCCCACCCTCTCCTCCCCACCCTTCCCACCCTCCCCTGTGGGCTGGTGTAACCAGGAGGTTCCTACCAGTATAACGTTACTAATTGGCTGTGTCAGGTGGTGGCGGGTTTAACGACACATTTACGCGATCTTACCCAAAAACCTCGATTATGGATAATATTGGTCATGAAAGCCTCCTAGGTGTTAAGAATTTAACAGCCAAACATAGGACCCACAGGCATCCAGGAGGCTGCCTTGAATATGGACCCCACGAGGCTTTCCAAGCACCCCGCTGGCCACAGCACGGCTCGCCGAGCGGCCCGCGCAGGCTCCGGCCCGGGTGTAGGCCTCACGGTCACCCAGGGAGCCACTTGAAGGCTGCTGAAGGAAGTTGAGCGTGCTGGCCCACATACCATGGTGCATGGCCATGAGACCGCTGATCACGTGGAGTCGGGGTGGAGGCAGCTGTCCGTATCTGGCAAACCCAGGGAACAGCAGCTCGGGCAGACCCAGGGAGTGAGACTCAGGGAGCAGTTCTCAGGCTCAGAGTGAGTGAGCCTCTGCACCCCCCTCCACCGTAACCTCTCCCAGTGCCACCCTGCACTGGCTCGCAGTCAAGGCGATGATCCGCCACCTCGTGTCGGGTCCCAATGCCCCCGACTCTACGCCGGCGCCGGGAGACGCGGAGCAGCAGAAGAAGAAGAATGAGGAGGATGAGGTGGAGGCCAAGTCTCGCCGGGAGCGAGTGGTGGCGGTGAGCGTGGAGTCGGGCGTCGTGTCCCCCTACACGGCCTTCGTCGGAGTGGACACCGACTCCCGCCAGCCACTAGTGGCCGCCATGCAGGAGCGCCCCACTCCACGCCATCGCTTATTTGGTGGTGGTCCAGGTTAGCGGGGGGGGGGGGGGCGGGGGAGGGTGGGTGGGAGGCTTTATGTGGTCGGTGTGTGGGTCGATGGTACGGTCGGTCAGCGTGTGGGTCAGTCAGTCTGTGGGTATGTCAGTCGGTCATTGTGTCTGATGGTATGTCAGTCAATCGGTGTGTTGTATGTCTCTCTGTGGATATGTCAGTCGGTCTGTCTGTGGGTCTGTGGTAGGGTCTGTCAGCCTTGGGTCAGTCAGTCTGTGGTTATGTCCGTCAGTCAGTTGTTGTGTCTGTCTGTGGGTATATGCCAGTCATTTGGAGTTTCTGTCTTTCAGCCTGACTTGATTTTTGTCATTTTCTCAATTGCTGTGTCTGTCGGTCTGCCTAGTCGGTTGGATAGCTAGTCGGTTGGTCTGTTAATCAGTATTGGTCGGACGGTCTGTCAGTCAGTCAGTCTGATAGTCAGTCGGTGTGTTAGTCGGTCGGTGTTTTAGCCAGTCGGTGTGTCAGTCGGTCGGTGTTTTAGTCGAAAATCGCGAACGATAATGGCAACGACCCCCCCACCCCCCCCCCCTCCACCACGGTTGGCGGCACAGTCGGGGGAGGGGGAGGTGACGGTAGCGGGTGGCGTGGGCACGGCTTGGAGGCCCGGCAGACAGACATAAAATATGGCATCTGTAATGCGAGCGTAAACGGCCTCGCGGATATGACGTAACAGGGGGGAGGAGTTGGGTCACGTAGGGAGAGGGGAGAGCTTTTAAGGGCAGGAACCGGAAGGGCTGGGAGAGAGTGTGGGAATAAAGACAGGAGGAGGCCACGCCGGGCAGGAGGTGGAAAGTGGCGTGATCGCCACAGGTCGGGACTCGGCACCGTGGGCCAGCGGTGTCCGGGCACGGGGGAGACGGAGAGCAGCAGTGGGGCTGCATAGAGAGCAGCCGTGGGGCTGCAGGTCGGGGGCGGAGAAGCTGAGTGGGAAGCCAGCAGCGGGGCTGCATCGGGAGCCAGCAGCAAGTCTGCGGGAGCGACGGCAGCAGTGGGGCTGCCGAGCGGGAGACAGAGGAGACTCTGAGCGAGACGCCGTGCGGGCAAAGTTGTACGAACCACAATAAAGAACAACGGAGACAGACCCAGTGAAAGAGTCCTTTATTACACATCTGTGCAGGACTGCCCTTTCCTGAAACCACAGTGGGCCTCCGCAAGCTTCTGCTCAGCGTGCCTAGCAAGGCAATGTTGAATAATACTTGCCAGGACCTTTCCCAGCACACTGAGTGAGATGTAGTTGTTACCGTCTGTGTGGTCCCCTTTTTTAAAAAGAGAGACCACCAGGGCATCCTTCCTATCCTGCAGAACCCGTCCAGTGGTTCATACTGTTATTATGATGTCATGTAAGGCAGTCTGTGCACAAATGCCACCCTCCCTCAGCATTTCGCTTGGGAGAAAATCTGCTCGGTGCCTTTCCTGGTCTCAGACTCTGGATCGCCTTTAGTACTTCTCAACAGATGGCACCTCAGCCAGCCACTCACAGGGGGTGACTTCTTCAAATATTTGGGGCACCGCAGCCTCCGCAGGGTCATCCCCACTTTGTCCCACGATGTTTCCCATGTCGAGAGATTTCTCCTCTCCCAGGACTTCACAGAAATGCTCAGCATATCTGCAGTCCTATTCCTGGGGGTCGGAGATTGGATCACCGTTTTGTCCCCTAATGATGGTAATAGGTGTGGTGCTGCAGGTTACTTTTTTGATGGAGTTAAATAGGGATTTGTGATCGCGGGCCACTGAGGCGGGCCACTGAGGCGGGCCACTGAGGCCCGCAATCACAAATCCCTATTTAACTCCATAAATAAAAAAACACCTACAGCGCCACACCTATTACCATCATTAGGGGAAAAAAAACCACACACACACAGACAGCTACACAGATACACACACAAATACAAAGCCAACGATCCTCTGTATAGCCTTAACAGACTGTCGGCGCAAGTGCTGTTAGAGAGAGCCTATGAAGGCCGATACGGCTAGGTCGACATAGTGAACACCCAATACCAGTTCAGATATCCGTCACTGGTTTTGGCCATGAGCAGGAATCGAACTCAGTCACCGGGTTCATAGCGCAGTACACCAACCATTACACTACTGCACCCATAGACAAATACACAGACGCACACAGACAGCTACAGACACATACACAGACACACACATAGGCACACACAGAGACACAGACAACAGCCAGGCACGCCGTGAGGTTGTATCGTCGTCCATCGAGCGTCTCTGGCACGGCACTGGCACGTATCGCTCGTGCAGTGGAAAGAGCTGGGCTGGAGGAAGGTTGAATGAGCGGACCCCCATCTTTGTGTGTTTTACAGTTTTCAACCGTGGTGCCATGCGGCCCATGATGCCAATGGCTTATTCAATGATGTCTGCTCCTGTTGCAAGTGGGTACAACAATCCGATCCACTGAATGCACATTGCCATTACAGCACAAGCAGACACACACAGATACACACAAACAAACAAAACAAATACAAAGATACCCCGTGTAGCCTTAACATACAAACAAAACAAATACAAAGATACCCCGTGTAGCCTTAACATATTGTTGTGCTGTTAGCGACCACCTATGAAGGCCGGCATTGCACATGAGCGGGTGGGTGGTCAGCACTACGCCCGGCCGCCTTTGTCTCTCTAGTAGTAATGTTTTACACATCACACCAAGTACTAATTTGAGGCAGAGTCGACCTAGGGGAGGCCCATAACCGGTTTGAATAACACTGACACACGCACAAACGTGCACACGTAACACGACACGGATGTGCACAGAAACGATGCGTGACCAAGTGCACTCTGCTGATGGCAATGCGTCTCCCCTTCTCCGCTTCACCTCAGAGCGATGCCGTCCAAGCTCTGCCAAGATGGCGATGCCCAAGAAGATGATGATGAACTCGCCGGGCAGGTCGAGCTCGCAATATGACGTACACAACAGACAAGCAGCCATGGAATGCGATTACTTCGCTCCGGAGGCTCCGGCCAAACCGCCCTTCCTGGAGCTCGTCGACCTGCAGAGGGCCCACGGGGCCTGGGAGCTGTCCGCCCAGCTGGCCTCGGTCGTCCAGTCGAGCGTGGAGGCACTGCGCAAGGAAGCACCTGCCGTGAGAGACTCCCTTCATATCACTGGCTCGTAGTGAGTGTTTCTAGTGAGAGACTCCCTTCACTGTCACACTGGCTACTAGTGAGTGTTTCTAGTGAGAGACTCTCTTCACTATCACTGGCTAGTAGTGAGTGTTTCTAGTGAGAGACTCCCTTCACTATCACTGGCTAGTAGTGAGTGTTTCTAGTGAGAGACTCCCTTCACTATCACTGACTAGTAGTGAGTGTTTCTAGTGAGACTCCCTTCACTGTCACTGGCTAGTAGTGAGTATTTCTAGTGAGACTCTTCACTATCAATGACTAGTAGTGAGTGTTTCTAGTGAGACTCCCTTCACTATCACTGACTAGTAGTGAGTGTTTCTAGTGAGACTCCCTTCACTGTCACTGACTAGTAGTGAGTGTTTCTAGTGAGACCCCCTTCACTGTCACTGGCTAGTAGTGAGTGTTTCTAGTGAGAGATGCCCTTCACTGTCACTTGCTAGTGGTGAGTGTTTCTAGTGGGAGACTCCCTTCACGATCACTGGCTAGTAGTGAGTGTTTCGAGTGAGACTTCCTTCACTGTCTCACTGGCTACTAGTGAGTGTTTCGAGTGAAAGACGACACCCTTCACTGTCTCACTGGCTAGTAGTGAGTGTTTCTATTGAGACTCCCTTCACTGTCTCACTGGCTTGCAGTGTCTGCTTGTAGCGAGTACTTCTGGTGAGAGGATCGCTTCACTCGCCCCACTGGCTTGTGTGCTGCGGTGGCCAGGAGATGTTAACTCCCTATGACGAGGTGTGTGTGTCTGTGTGACGAGGTGTGCGTGTCGAGGTGTCTTTGTGTGTGTGACGAGGAGTTTGTGTGTGTGACGAGGTGCAGGGCGTGAGCGACGAGGTGTGGGCCACGGTGGTGGCCCTGGTGTGGCTACACGCGCTGGCCCCAGACCACCACGACGAGTGGGAGCTGCTGGCACTCAAGGCCTCGGCCTGGCTGCGTGGGCAAGGTCAGTGTGGTGAGGGTGACAAGGTGAGGGTGACGAAGTGACCTTGATGAGGTGAGGAGTGGGAGCTGTTGGGTTTCAAGGCCTCGGCCTGGCTGCGTGGGCAAGGTGAGTGTGGTGAGGGTGACGAGGTGAGGGTGACGAAGTGACCTTGATGAGGTGAGGAGTGGGAGCTGTTGGGTTTCAAGGCCTCGGCCTGGCTGTGTGGGTGAGTGTGGTGAGTGTGACAAGGTAAGCGTGACGAGGTGAGTAACAATGTTGCTGATGGTGATGATCATGACGATGATGATGATGTTGCTGATGTTACTGATAGCACCGATGTTGCTGATGATGACGATGTTACTGATGATGATGATGTTGCTGATGATGTTGCTGATGTTTCTGATGACGACGACGATGTTGCTGACGATGTTGATGATCATGTTACTGATGGCGACGATGTTGCTGATGATGACGATGTTGCTGATCGATGTCCTTCCAGCTGTGGACCTGACACTCTGCGTGAAAGCCGCCAATCAGCTGCTGAAGACGAACGTCGACGCAGGAAAGCTGTAGCCCAGTCGGTTACCTGGCAACCACCATGAGCTTCCTGTTAACTGCTATCATGTAATAATTTTGGAGCTTTCGTGACTGCAGGAATTATTCTTTGGTTTTTTCGGTAAAGTCACGTATAAAGATAAAAAATACGTGACTTTACCGAAAAAAACAAAGAAAAATTCCTGCAGTCACGAAAGCTCCAAAATTAAGATTGAACCACTTCTACGGGGAATTTCCAAGTTTACCTTTTTCTCTCTCTCTGGGTTTTTGTTCTCTCTCTCTGCCTGTATATTTAGTGTAATTTTTTCTGTCTACACTCGTTTTTATCGTTCTTAGGTTCTGCGCTGTCTGTGTGTCTCCGTTCCTCTTGTTTTTATGATTTGTCTTTCTGTAATAAAGGACTCGTTCACTGGGTCTGTCTCCGTTGTCCTTTATTTGTGGTTCTTTACACTTGTCCCACACGGCCCTCGCTCAGAGCCTCCCCGCTTGGCAGCTCCACAGCTGCCTTCGCTCCCGTAGCCTTTCGCGCTCATGCAGCTCCGCTGCAGGTCCCCTGTGCAGTCCTCCGGCTGCTCTCACTGCAGCTCCACCGCTGCTCCCCATTCCTCCGTGCTCGGTCACCGCTGGCCGACGGTGCCGAGTCTTACTGTGTGTGTGGCGATCTCGCCACTCTCCAACCTCCGCCCTGCGTGGCCTCACTCTGTCTCTATCCCCAACACTCTCCCGTCTCTTCCGGTATCTCTCCCTTAAGACCTCACCCCTCTCTCTCACGTGACCTAACTCCTCGCCCCCGTGACGTCATATCCGCGAGGCCGTTTACGCCTGCATTACATTTCTTTGGAATTTTCACACTTAAATTCTATCTTAGCAATCTTTGAAATACGTAATCGACCAGGCTATGCGTTAATTGTGTGTTGACCGACTCTCTGTGTCGTTTTACATAACATTTCGATACTTTGCTAGGTTATTTAATTTAGTGTGTTCTGTCTTCCTCTAAGCCTGCTTACTTTACTACGCGTCCCTTCGTACTCATTGACATGTAAATTTTTTCTCTACCCCCTCCCTCTCTCTGCCTCCGCCCCCCTCTGTCTATTTAAGGCCACCCCACAGAGACGATCACGCCTCTGTACCTGGGTTGCTCTCTCTATGTATCTTGGTGATATCTGTCTGCTTATATGTCTGTCTATAGTTTTATGGTTAGATTCTATGTCGCTATTTCATTATACCTGATGATGATTGCTTGTGTTGCAATCGAAACGTCGTATGCTATTATTTAATTTATTATTTTATCTTTATACGTGACTTTACCGAAAAAACCAAAGAATGCTATCATGTACGTTACCATTCCCAATCCAAAACCAAAATCCTGTACATCACCATCCCCATACTATAACCGTAATCCTAATAATGATCATGCCCACCTTATAACCGCTATGCTTATACATTAATATCAGCATCCTGTTAACCTCAATCCTATACATTACCATCCCTATACTATAACCACAATCCTATAAATTACTATCCCCATCCTATAACGACTTTTCTTATACATTAACATCAGTATCATCTTAACTCCAATGTTATTCCTTACTATTAGCATATCAGCCTTCATCCCCTGTCACTCATGGCCCGTCACCTCTTGTGTCTTCGGGCATCACTGCACCGCCCCTACTGTACCCCGCACTGCCCTACTGTACCTTGCACAGCCCCTACTGTACCCAGCACCGCCATACTGTACCCTGCACCACTCCAACTGTACCCCACACCACCCCTACTGTACCCCATACTGCTGCGACTGTACCCCACACCACCCCTACTGTACCCTGCACTGCCCCTCCATGACGCTGCGCTCTGCCTCCACACCCCCCAACCCGCCGTGCTCTTTTCCATCAGTTTCTCAAAACAACCCATTTGCCTGGAGTTACGTCTCCCCCTAAAGTTTTGTTGGCGACGTTGAAGTGAACCGACGTCAATCGACGACTTGCTGTCAACAGTAGCAGCAGCAACAGCAACTTTGTTTCCTGATTTGGGGGAAAAAACTGAAACTTCGCATGACCTTCCTGCAAAAACAGAGGTCAGACTTCCATGGGTTAACAACTGTTAGAAGAAATCATCGGCTTACGGGGTGGGTGGAAGGGGTGAGTTGAATACAAAAATATTTCTGGGCAAGACCGGAAGGTTGATGCATCTGGAGATGCTAAGCAAATGTCAGAGATTATACCATGAGTGGTAGAGTCAATTCAAGTGGCCGGGATGTCTGGCCCCTGTAATTATCTGTGATGAAGCTCATAAACTATAAAACTATTTTTTTTATTTTACCAGGTGTAAGGCCCCATTGAGCTGTGTAGCTCTTTTTCAAAGCCCTGACCTGGCTATCACAACGAAGTGGGCTTATCATCGCGTGGACATTTACAGTGGCAGCCAACTACTCTAAATGTTTGATATTGATTTTAAATGTGGAGGAAAAAACACGGAGGACCCGGAGAAAAAAAATCCACACGACCACAGAGAGAGAGAGACACGCAAACTCCAAATGTACAGAAGGCATCAGGGTCGGGATCTAACCCACAATCTCCTGTATACCAGGCGAGGTAGTTAACATCTCTAAGCCACCGTGGCGCCCCTAATAATGGCCGCATTGGAGACACTCAGGACCATAGGTGTTGAGAGACCCTGGGTTTGAAGTTGGGAAAAATCACCAAAGGCTTTAAAAGCAAACCGATCGACAATTCAAGCATAATAATCCCCCTCTCTCCGTGTAAAAAAAAGTATTTCTCATACTACTTACCCACCAGCCGCACGGTCTTCTGGAAGTGGGTGATTTCAGCAGCATTGGTTCAGCAGAAGCTAAGCTCTGGACAGGGGTTTCTCATTTGGTGTCTCAGCAGCAGCAGCAGAGTCAAGCTTTCTGAACCAATTCTGGAAAATTGTCCAGATGTTCATAGAAAAGGAACCGCTATCTATGCTCTATGGGGTCTTAGTTTAACATAGGGTTATGCCTTGTTTTGAGCTGTGCAGGATTATGGTCTTGACTTTCTATACAAAGAACACTTTCGCAATTTCTCACTGCACATTTTGTAGTTCACACAGCGTCACGAGCTGTATCGTGATGGTCAAGTCAAAACTTTACGTTCGGTAACGCAATCTCTGCCTCAGTATGTGTTTACAATGATAAGTGTCATATTCATAGTGGCCGTATTACACTGAAGTCATCAATACCGAGCTGCTGAGTTCAAGACCTGGGTCTGGGTGTCTCAGGAGGTTCATAGTGGCCGTGTCCGTAGACACTGAAGCCATGAATTTCGAGTGCCTAAGTTCAACACCCGCGTCTAGGTGTCTCAGGAGGTTCATAGTGACCGTGTCCAGAGACACTGAAGCCATCAATGCGAGAGCCTGAGTTCAAGACCTGGGTCTTGGTGTCTCAGGAGGTTTTGTAATGGGCCGTGTCAGGGACACTGAGCCAGCACTGCTGGGATCCTGGGTTCAAGCCCTGGAACTGGAATGCATCCCACTGCCTTCATGTCCACAATGGCCTATGTAAAAAACTGTCTAATAATACTCCGCTATAGTATTGTGCGTTGAGGTGAAATATACTCCAATGTCTGGGAATGGATTTATACATGCGGCTATACTTTCTTCTGTTCAGTGTGGTAAATGGGTTTCTTTGGTTGGTTTGCAGAGTTTACCATGGCTTTTGTTGTTGAATTTATACGTTTAGAAGCTTCAGGAAAATAAAATGCAGTCGACTAAACTTCTCTAAGTGTGTTTGTTGCGTGAGTGTGCGGTGTGTTTGGTTGTACGGAGCATGTGTGTGCGGAGCGTGTTTGTGTGTATGAAGCGTGTGTATGCATGCGGAGTGTGGGTGTGCAGTGTATGTATGTAAGAAGTGTGTGCATGTGTGATCCCGCCGCCACGAAGCCGTTCGGCAGGCGCCCCATCCCCGACCTCGCCACCACCAAGCAACGGAGCCAACCCCTCGTCCCCCTCACCTCACCTCACATGAACACACCCGCACGCATTCCCCCCCCCCCCCCCCCCCCATAGAGCTGGAAGGGAAGGTCACCTGATCGACCGGTTTTTATCCGAGAAACCCTTATCGGGATTAACTCTCACGGTTTCCGGCGATCAGGGAATTGGACGGCCTCCCCCGACGCTACGTTGCACCGCGGCGCTGCGACCTGCCTTAAGATGGTATGGCCGCGGCGAGGGGCATTCGGCCACCGCGGTTGAAGCGCATCCCCCACACACACCACCCACGTGTCGACGGGGCAAGCAGGGGAGGGACGGGACAGCATGAGTAGCGGGACCGCAGGGGCTCTTGCGCATAGTCACCGATGGTTGGGATAATTACGCTTGAGCGCGCAGGCACCATTGTTAGGGAGGGAAAGGGATTAATTAGAATTTACGCCGCGCAACGCCGCACATTGATTAGCATATCACAGGCGCCCGGAACCGCGGGGCGCGTGCTAGAGGACGCGAGCCCATTGTTAAGGAAAAGCTGAGGGCCGCCATCCGGCGCGGAGCCGCATCCCTTTGATGTAGGGAGGATAAAAATGGGGGCAAAGGAGAGATCGGGCTCTCTTACTCCAGTGCCAGGCGACCAGACGCAGCTCCAGCCAGCGACCTGGACGTCCGTGCGACGCACCGAGGTACGCTGTTAGCACAAGGATCAGCGGACCGCCGTGGACACTTAACGGTGAGTAAAGAGATAAAAGTAGGATCATAGCCGATAAATAGAGAATAGATTCAGGGGTGGTAGAATAGGCCAGCCTCGTCGACTCAAACTGATTTAACATCAATTCGCATGCAGCAAATAATAAATCATTAATAGCGAAGCGTGGCCTCGCGTGATCTTGTCGAGCAGTGTGAACGTGTGGGTG
Organism: Lampetra planeri; assembly: GCF_965212315.1. Taxonomy (NCBI): domain Eukaryota; kingdom Metazoa; phylum Chordata; class Hyperoartia; order Petromyzontiformes; family Petromyzontidae; genus Lampetra; species Lampetra planeri. The sequence continues at coordinate 3,430,970 of NC_136154.1, read as the reverse complement.
CGTGTGTGTACACAGGGGTTCGCCACGTGAGTGAGCGCTGCGTAGAGCGGCGCACGAGTGGGTGTCGCGTGTGTGCAGGTGTGTGCGCTCGTAGTGTGGGGGAAGGGGTCGGTGCGTCCGCAGGTCCCCGCTCCGTCTGTCGCCGCAGGGACTCGCGCAGTGTGAGGGCAGCGTCGTTCGCCCTCCGACCCCTGACCCCCGTTTAATAGCGCGTGATCCGTGGAGAGACAACGCAGCGTTTGCAGGTGAACGAGAGCGTGCGACGAGCTATGCCTCTCACACGAGCTCGCGGAGGGATGGACCAGGGAGGGGAGCCGTCGGGCGATGAGCCCAGCGACGGCAGCAGCTGCTCGCGGAGCAGCGAGGGGTCGGCGCACGGCGGAGCCCCTGCCATAGGCACGGAGCAGGGAGGGACTTCGGGGACCAGTGGCCGCGACACATGCTCTCAATACTCCAGCAATCCCAATACTCTCAATACTCCAGCACTGTCAATACTCCCAATAGTCCAGGAGTCTCAATACTCCAGCACTCAATATTCCAGCACTCCTCAATACTCTCAAGACTCCAGCACTCTCACTCCTCTCAATAAATAATGGCGTTTCAAACGCAACACAAGCATCCACCATCAGGCAAAAATGGCGAGAAAGCTGCTACGAACAAGGGGTTATATAAGTTTGTCAGTATTACCTTGTTTTCGCAGCATCTCTTCAGAAAGGTGAGAGACTCCATCATGTGAGCCTTCTTGTCTAATAGTCTGTTAAACGCTCTAACAGATGTGTGAAAACCCTCCCTGTTCTGTCTCACGGCAGGAGTTTTGCCGCACGGCAGATGGGCGGGGGGCGTATGTACACAGGAATTTCCTGTGTTTGATGCTAATTTTGGTCACGTGACCAGGAAGTTACGATTTTAGATTTCCACAGAACCTCGTGGGCGTTGGCCATTACACAGATAAGTCAAGATGGCGGCACACATCGCGTCTCAGTGAAGCCAGACGCAGTTGTCCATCGTGGGACTTTGAGAAGCATTGTCTGTAAGTTTGTTTATATTCTTATAATATTGGCAATGCTGTTGTAATGTTGGAATGACCGTTATAGTGATGTAAATGCCTTTATGGTGCCGTTAAGTTGTTGTGGTAAATACGAGGCCTAGTTAGCAACGAAGCCTGCAACTTTCCTTATTGTGGATGTTACTTGTGATTTAGTAGGTCAAGTCAGACTTGTGCCCAGGTGGCTATGTTGCGATCTTGAGAGCAAAGATGATGAAGTATCTCATCCACAGTTTAGTGTTATGTGTAATGCTGTACATTTGGGGTGCAGTGGGATGAATACACGATGTGCCTTCATGCAACGCACCCGCTCGTGCTCTTGTGTAGTTGTTCAGTGGTAATGTAGGGGCCTGGTCCGTCCAGGATCTATTGTTATCTAAGACAATGTTCTGATGCTGTGGTGTTCATTGTGTTGGTGTTTCCGGGTTATAACAGATGCTGTATCTGTTTTCTCACCAGTTTTCTCTTGTTAAAATCAATAAATGACGATTGGAGTCGGACGTTCATTCTGGCTCCGAGGGTTTATTGAACGCAAGGTTATCTACTCGACTACCGGTGCAACGCAGCGCACAGCGAGGCCGAGAAACTCCCCATAGAGGCGGTTCAATCTTGATTTGAAGCTTTTGTGACTGCAGGAATCCGTACTTTATGGTTCTTTCGGTAAAGCCACGTAGGTAAAAAATAGAATAAAATAAATCACGACGTTTGCAACGCAACACGAGCGTCTTTCATCAGGCGAAAATGGTGAGAAAGCTGCTACGAACAAGAGGTTATATGAGTTTCTCGGTATTACCTTGTTGTCGCGGCATCTCTTCAGAAAGGTGAGAGACTCGATCATGTGAGCCTTCTTGTCTCGTAGTCTGTTAAACGCTCTAACAGTTGTGTGAAAACCCTCCCTGTAAAGGCGGTTCACTCTTGATTTGAAGCTTTTGTGACTGTAGGAATCCAAACTCTTTGGTTCTTCCGGTAAAGCCACGTAGGCAGAAAATAAAATACGTGGCTTTACCGAAAGAATCAGAGAGTATGGATTCCTGCAGTCACAAAAGCTTCAAATCTAGTTGTAATTACTGGCGAAACGTCGTACTCGAATTGTATGCTGTACTAGAAACTAATTGGTATGTTCTGTTTACGTGACAAACTTTACTAATTGGCTGTGGTGGCGGGTTTAACGACATGTATATTCATGCGATCTTACCCCAAACAAAAAAGCTATATTATTGACCATTCATTAACCCCGCTGTGCAGCCACGACACTTTTTGCCCCTACAAAAAAAGTAGTGCGAAGTTCGGTGCTTGCGCGGAACCCCACGGACCCAGGTGACAAGAGTGGCTTGGGGCAAAGTTCGAAGTTGACACTTTGCGAAGGGTTTCTCGTGTGACCCGGCTCTTCGTGTGTGACGAGTGACCGAATAGTGAGGGGGGGGGGTTCGGTCTAAAATCGGCAGTTCTAAACATTTTGTTGGCTGCTTTTATACCCTCCACCCCCCTCCTCCTTCTGGTTGAATTTTGTTTCAACAGAGTTACCACCCTTTCCTGAGAAATGAATGTTATGAATAAAAGCAATCCTCGGATAACTAGTGTGTGACACTGTACTGCATCTCACCGTGTGTGTACACTGGCGTGCTCTTCCCTTTGTCCACAACGCAATGCCAGAGTAGGTACAATGTTTAGGGGACTAATGGAGAAAGACACGTTACACAGAGCTACTAAAGAATAGGTGCTGAGAGAAATTAGAAAGAGAACAGGTTGTGTAGGGATAATTAAGAACACAGGTGGCCAGATGTCTAACATCCGGAGAGGAAGGGGCACAGGTGGTGAAGGGATAATGAATGAGAGGGGACTGTAGCATGAGAACAGTTGGTGAAGAATTAAGGACCAAGAGGGAGATATAAAAGTGGAGCGTTGCTGGCAATAGGTCTACCGATATATGCCAGGATAATATAAGCGATTATGTCTGCGAGTGACATCTCCGAAACCCCTCCTTTACCATAATTTCTTATGGGAAAATTGCTTTTGACATTCGCGATTTTGATATATGTTTTTCTATGAACGCATCTATCGCGTATATCAAGGAGTGTCTGTAATGAACATCAATATGTTAACGAATTGTCCATTTTGTGAGGTGTATCCTAACTAGCTGCTAATAACTGCAAGCGAATACAAAAATTAAACGAATGCTCCGCATAGAATGACGCAATTGTTCGTGCTTGCTGGTTGCTCTTGTAAACCACATTATATACCATCAACTAGTTTATAAAAGTATTTTCGATCGTTCTATGTTATACCATATGGATACAAATGCTGTAGATAGTTATAGACAAATTCATACAATGCGATTATCCACCAATGAATCTCATATAGGATAAAGAAAAATTCCCACATTTATAAATCACCTGATCATGTACCTCCCCTGGGATATTGCCACGTACTCCCCAGGTGTCCGCGTACCCCGGTTGAGAACCACGGTGTAGTGGATAGTCGTGTATAGTAGTGTATAGTGTAGTGTAGTGTATAGTGGTGTTTAGAGGTGTAGTGTTTAGAAGTGGTGTTTAGAAGCGTAGTGTATAGAGGTGTAGTGTATAGTGTAGTGCATAGTCGTGTGTATTGTGTATTGTATAGAAGTGTAGTGTAGTATGTATAATAGTGTATAGTTGAAGTTTTATGACTCATGTATGATACAATTTAAACACATTTATAAATGACCTCACGTATCCCCTGGGATATTGCCATGTACCCCCCCCCCCCCCCCGCCATGCGTTAGTTGAGAACCACTGCAGTCTAAGATAGTCCGAGTGTGTATATGGGGGTGAGAAAATGTTAGTGTGAAGATGAGAGAGTGTTGCCCTAGGTGCGAGGGAGTTGTTCAGGGCCCTTGCATATCTTAACATTGCTCTCCAACCTCCAACTATTGTCTAGGACACCCACCAATGCTCAAGTCACCAAGGGAGCGACACCAGGGTAGCCCTCCTCACGATGCTGGTGACCCTTGACCAGCGCTTCGCTCTGCCTTTCTGCCCTGATCTCGAGTTGTCAGGCGGCCAACCTCGCAGTGGCCCTCCTTGGAGGTTGCGCAGAGCCTGCAACTCAGCCCTGCTCGGTGGGACTCAGTGGCCCACTTCACAATGACAATTCTCCGCAGCCATGGTAGTACCACTTACGAACTTTCAGAGATACGAACAAACCTTTCCATAAGTCCAGTTGCCTGTTTGGATCGAGAGTCATAAGTTTAACTGCTGCATAATAGATAGCGGTGGTGGCATTTACATCTGCAGAACATGCAGATCCAGCAGCATCTACATCAATAGAGGATTAATCACATTTTAAAGCCATACCCCGTGTTTAGTGTACATGCCGTTCAACATGTTTGGAATCGACAGGCTTAAAGTTGGACTTACGAACAAATCGACTTACGAACAGACCTCTGGAACATAACCCATTCGATAGTAGAGCAGTACCTGTAAATTTATTTTACTCCATCATATGAGGTTTATCCGCAGGGTTACCGGGCTCACTCTCCGTGATTTGATGAGGAGTTCGGTAATCCGGGGGAGGCTCAGAGTCAACCCGCTGCTCCTCCGAATCGAGAGGAGCGAGTTGAGGTGGTTCGGGCACCTGGAAAATATGTCCCCGGGTAGACTTCCCCTGGATCTCTACCGGGCACATCCCACTGGGCGAAAATCCTGGGGCCGGCCCAGGACACGCTAGCGGGACTATGTCGCTCAGCTGGCATGGGAACGCCTGGGAATTCCCCAGAAGGAGCTAGAGTCTGTCGCCAATTAAAGGGAGGTCTGGATCGCCCAAATCAACATGCTGCCGCTGCGACCCTCACCAGGACAAGCAGACTGAGAAACCTATTATACTGTGCTGTTTGTCCACAATATTCTACCTATTATTTAGTGAAACTCTGAATTTGTAGATACATAAACAACGTCTGGATTTGGAATATACTTTTTTTCTTTTAAACTTTTTTCTCTTAAAGAGGTCAATATTTATTATAATGGTGAGATCTTGTAGATAGGCTAATTTCGTTTTAAAATCCAAATTCCTTTTTCTACTTATTTTTAAATACCTACCTTTACGAACCAGCTGAAACATGTTTTAATCCAGCTAAATGGTATCTCAAAGAAATTATGTTATAAAAAGACTTCACTCTTCTGCTATTTCTTGTCTTGAATACAATGTTGCACACTCGAAATGAAGGACGTGGGCAGGTGCTCCAAATCGAGGGTAAGCACATTTATTGTGGTTAATATTAATCTTGTGAAGAACAGCACCGTCACTCTGTAAAATGCAACAGCACGCGTTACACGCAGCAATTCTTCCGAGTCGACATTAACTATGTGGCTGGTTTACACGTGCGGTTATTCATTAACCATTTCTCTTAAACCCAATTCTACTACTGATAAACCATCTTTGTCTTTGACAATCACATTTGCACATCACTATTCGAATATTACTTTAATCCTAAGCTGTATATCTATACCATCCACTTATATCGGTATCTTACACCCATTATATGTACTGTATGTGTACAGTATACATACTGTATATCACCATTGTACAGCTTACTACTTTACATGTGTTCTATGCTCAATAGCATTGCAAGTAGTCATACTCTGGATACATGGGCATGGTTATAGACTAAGCAGTATTAGAGTTAGAGAATTACAATGACAGTAACTAATTACAGTGCGTCATCCCTTTACAATACACAGTGCTAAAACGCCTCTAATTGCATATATCACAAACGAACAATTCAAAGCCAAGCTTAAAGTCTAAAACAAGTCTAGAACAAGTCTAGAACATTTATATAACGATCAAAAACAACCTTTGGGTCCTTTACCTGTAAAATGCAACAGGACGTGTTACACGCAGCAATTCTTCCGAGTCGCCTTTAACCATGTGGCTGGTTTTACACGTGTGGTTATTCATTAACCCTGCCAGCCACCTACAGGCCCAACTCAATCATCACATGCTGCTGTACACACATGCATTGATGCACTGCACAGCACATCAGGACTTTCACAGAACCACACTTTACTCCATTGCTGCACAAGGATATAATTAAAAGAGTGATCCATTCCTAATGTGCCACAACAACCATGACACAAACCTACAAAATAGAAAATGTAAGTGATTTTTCATGAAATTTAGAAAGAATGCTAGGCAAATCCACTTAATGAAACTATTATTGTTGTACCCTACTGAACATTAGTAAAAAAAACGAGCTCCATAGCTCATTGGATTCCTCCAGTCAAATTAAAGATTCCGATAAAAAAATTTGAGTTGCTGAATCGTTAGCGATCCATCGCCTATAGACAGGGCTTCAGACGTTCATAAAATTTGGCATAAAAACTGCATAAAAGCACCATCGTTTCAGCAGCATAGAACGATAACATCCTATTCTTGTACTCTATCAGAATCCCAACTCTCTGCGGTGAATCACACACCACTAATGGGGAGAGTAAACTATCATGCAGCGAATAGTATCTGTCTTTTGATTTAATTAAACACCAAGAACCAGAGCCATGTCCCAGCTGACATTGGTTCCCATCCCCTTTCCTCGGGATGCTCTGGTATGTGACTGTGATGCCGCCGCCACGAAGCCGTTCAGCAGGCGCTCCATCTGCGACCTCGCCACCACCAAGCGACGGAGCCGACCCCACGTCCCCCTCACCTCACCTCACATGAACACACCCGCACGCACTTTCCCCCACCCATAGAGCTGGAAGGGGAGATCACCTGATCGACTGGTTTTATCCGAGAAGCCCTTATCGGGATTGACTTTCACGGTTTCCGGCGACCAGGGAATTGGACGACCTCCCCCGACGCTACGTTGCACCGCGGCGCTGCGACCGGCCTTAAGATGGTATGGTTGCGGCGAGGGGCATTCGGCCACCGCGGTTGAGGCGCATCCCCCACACACGTACGTAGCGGTGTAAAGAGGGGGAGTATGGCGTTTGATTGATGATGCTGTGCGCACGTATGCTCGCAGCGTGGGAGCGCTGCGCGAAGCTGTAACAGTAGGGGCGTCGCGTTTGAATGCCGGCGAAACCCTAGTGGGTAATAGGGCGGTGCGGCAACGCAAACGGAATAGGGGATGCGTGAGGGAGAGACCCCGGGGGCCAACGGCCCCCACATGACACCGATACGGTACGCACAAGACCTCTTCACTTCCACCTCCCAGTAATCGCTTTTTAACGAGAGGGCCTCAGAGCCCAAGACTTGGTCCCTGTGATTAAATCTCTCCAAATGAATGGGGAGAGGCTGTTGGTCAGGAGTGCGATGCATCGTCTTGAGATCTGAAGAAATCTTTAGGTAATCATTTGTTGAGTTCTCGTCCAAGGTTGGGGAGCATCCGACTGTAATGACACTTAGAGACCACGGTTTTCATACATTTCGGCTGAATAAAAAACAATTTTGTACATGCACACAAAATATTTAACAGATTTGAACGTAGTTAAAATAAAACACCCTTCCAACATAGGACACAATCATCTTCAGCCACCATCGAAACACTATCACTATTAATAAGGTATGCAGCAATTACACAGAGCTGACAAAGTAAAAAAAAGACAAATTACGTGGTTCATAATAAAGTTGTTTTTGGGTAAGAGTGCGTAAATGTGTCGTAAATCCACCTCCACCTGACACAGCCAATTAGTAAGGTTTGTCACGTGAATAAAAAACGTGTCAATTATTTTCATTTTCAGAAAACTGGTTGTGTGTTGGAGAATAAACCCACACCATTTACAATTGTCAGAAATTTAACGACGTGCTGTTGTAGGTACAGTAAATATTAATAATTAGTTAACCATGTTTATTTTTACATTATGTGTTTAAAATGTTAGTATCTTTATATTAATATCCATTGTTTAAATATTATAAAGTAAAATATTTTAGGTGAAAAGGAGTAACTTTTGATGCTATCGAAACGAATTAAGAATGAACTTGTATTTTGCTATATTTGTTTAATGGCCAAATCACTTAACGACCGGTTTCGTGGAACCAGTTACTATCGTTAAGCGGGGTGAGTCATTTTCCCAGAAGGAATAACGGTGAAGGTGGCGGTGCCGTTCCGTAACTTTAATATTGTTTTTTATTTGACAGTTAAGAAGGCTGTCTCTGGTGTTGTTTCAAAGACAATTCGTATATTATCAGAGCATGTTTGCAAGTACTGTGCATGGCTAATGCAGTCTTGATTCCAAAAGGTATCTATTTGGTGTTTGAACATTTTAACACCTCATAGGCGAAAGTCTACGTGTTAAATCTTAACACCTGTTTAAATGCTCGAAAGGGTAAAACCTATTAGTTTTCAGTACAGTGCACTGTTTTACATGTTCTTTGTGAACGTGTTATCTTGACATAGTATATACGTAACTATTTTATGTGGAACAATTTTATTTGAATATAAAGCGTGCTAGAGAGAGATATATGGCAAGTCAAAGAGATAAGGGAGATGACGCTACGCACACAAAAGATGCCGCAACACAGGGTGAGGAGGAGGAAGAGGAAGGCACGGCGCCTATCATGACGCACATCACTGCGACAGGACCACTACCACAGTACTACAGAACCAGTATACAGAACCAGTACTACAGTACCAGCACGAAACTACTACAGTATTAGTGTGGTGCCACAGCGACGGGGCCGCTCTGCCGAGCCAGGGAGCCGCCCGGCTTCCACCACCGCACTTTCCCCCATCACCCCCCCCACATAAGCACGCACCCGCACCCACGTAGGGCCTCGTGGTTGGGTCACCTACCCTGAGTTTTTACCCGAGGGCCCCCTCGGGGGGTTACCCCACGGTTTCTCAGGGCCAGGGAATTTGACAGGACCCTTCCCAGGCCAAGTAACACTACAGCGCCGTGGGCGGATTTGAGATCGCACGACCACAGCGAGCTCAGAGAGCCCCGCAGTTAGAAACGCATACAAACACAAACACGGGTCAGCAAGGCGGATAGCTGGGATCAGGACCAAAGGGAAAGCAGCGTTGGCGGAGAGCGATGGACCCGGGCCTACTGATTGGTCGAAAGGTCAAAAGGCGGCGGGATCAAAAAAGGGCGAAAAATCCTAGGCTCAGGATTGGTCGAGAGACCAAGGCGGTTGGGACGGGGGCGCCTAGCCTTTGATGTGGATAGTTTAAAAAAACGCAGGGGGAGTAGGGAAGTCTCTTTTTTTCTGGAGTTTTTTGGGACACGGAGGGAGCGACGAAGGAGTGATCGGGCGAGCCGCTAGATTGTCTGCAGGACGATCTGAGCGCCGCAAGGTCACCAAGGACTACAGACGGTATCGTATTACGCGCCTTACCACACCTCAGAGCGGAGAGTAGGATCCGTGGAGAAGGGTTAGTTCGGGGTAAGGACGAGAGGAAAGCAGTTTAACAGAGAGCGCAGCATAGAATAGGGCTGTACGCCACCAGAGTGTGGGTTAGAAGCGCCTTGCTGGCCCGCACACACACACAGGTGGCTCGGTTGGTTAAACAGCGCTAATAAAATCTCGAGCGTAGTAATAAAACCGTGTTGTTGGGTTTTTTGCACGTGGTATTAGCGTGCGCTGCATTCGCGGGTGTGTGGTCGTTGTATGCGTAAAGGCCGTGGTCTCTGTACGAGTGGGAGAGTGCGGGAGGGGACGAGTCATTGTGTCAGCGTGTGCCCCGCTCGCGTGTGTGAAACCGCTGTGCGCATTGTTGTGCTGTTTATCTCGCGCGCACGGCGGCGGCAACTTGCGCTCCGCGGCCAACATCCGCGCAGGGGGGAGCATGCACACACGATCCACAGCACTCACGGGGGTACAGGATAGGGAGCAGATGGGGGACGAAAGTCCGGACCCCACCAGACAGCAAGGGGGTAATGATACGGAGGGGACGATGGAGACAGAGGCGAGCAGCCTCCACAAATTGGTGTCAGAAGTGGGATGGACCCCCGCGTTACCTCACGCTAAAATAAGACTAATATTTACCGGCCGGGGGGCCCCTTCGTGGAAGGCATTTGCCCGCAATCTCTTAGGGGCCAAGGAAATTAATGGATGGACGGACGCGCAGGCAGTACGTCAACTTAATATGAATCTTGATGGGCGGGCAGCCGATTTTGTAGAAGCATTACCCGCGAGCGCACAGACACAGCTAGAGGAGCTGATGCACCGACTCGATCAGCGTTTTGGCACGCGTGACGAGGAGGAAGCAAAATCGGCCTTAGAGGCGCGCCGTCGCCAACCTGGCGAAGATCTTCGTGATTACGCCGAGGATGTGCGCGAGTTAACAAAGATCGCACGCCCGGGGTACGCAACTGATGTTATTGAGGAACTGGCCGCCGAGAAAATCCAGCGGTACCTGTCTCGCACGGCGTGGTGGCAGCCAGACATGAGCTGCCCACGTCTTCCCTTTAACGCCCTTGTCGAGCGCGCACGTAAGTGTGAAAGAATTCACAGCGAACGCGCGCAGCTCCGGGGGCTGGGACGAGAGCGCGCCATTGCGAGCCTGCTCTCGGAAGACGAGGAGGAGGAACAGGAGCTCGCGAGGACGGTAAGGGGCCGGGAAAGAGAGCCTCCAGTGTCCCGCGAGACAACCCCGGGATGGGTTTGCCGGTATACAAACGGGTATAAAGGATGTCTCCGGCCAGGTAACCCAGATAGACAACAAGGTAACCCAGGTAGGCGACAGGGTAACCCAAGTAGGTGACAGGGTAACCCAAGTAGACAACAAGGTAACCCAAGTACAGGCACACATGACTGCGCTGGAGACAATGGTAGAGACGGTCCAGGCCGAGGTAGGAGGATTAACTGGGAGAGTGGCTCGACTAGAGGCAGAGTCGGGGCAGCGGCGTGCCGGAGGGGGGATAGGGAACGGACGGGGGGGCTCCTACGGGACGGCCCCCCGTGCGTGTTACCTGTGTGACCGGCGAGGGCATCTCGTGAGAGACTGTCCGCAGATCGCCCGCGCTAGAAACGCGCCGGGGTTAAACCCCAACGCCCCCTAGAGAGTGGACCATCTGGGGGTGCATTCGAAGCGGTCCCGATGCAAAAACACGGTAATAATGGCGAGCGAGTGATCCATAAACAGGTTACAACGACAACACCCAAGGGCGCGGGGACCTCGGGCGATTGGCTGCGGGAGCTGGTGGCAGGGATAACGGGAGCCACGTCGCTGGTGGAAGGCCAGGTGAATGGGCAGCGCACCCGGATCCTGCTGGACACGGGCGCCGTGGCCTCTCTCATGAGCGCCGCGCACTGCAGCATGCTCGGGGTGGACGTGGGCTGCCTGCAGGCCCCGGATCGCGCGCTGCACACGGCAAGCGGAGCCGGGATGGGGTTGCTGGGGAAGGTCTCCCTCGAGGTCCGTCTAGGAAACCAGGTGTGCACACAGGAATTCTACGTTTCGAGTGTGTTGTGCCACGAGTGCATTGCAGGAACGGACCTCCTGGAAAAGTTGGGACTTAACGTACAGCCCCGGCAACGATGCGCTACGGTGGAGTGCAGCGGGGAGCGGATTCCGTTCCTACGACAGGAGCCGAATCGCCCACGCTTCACACCCGTGGCCGCTACGCTGGTGTCGGCCGTCACCATCGGGCCTCTCGCCGAGATGCTGGTGCCAGTGGCAACCCTCTCCACCGACCCAACCCACCGACCATCGGGCGAGGTAATGCTGACTCCTCACCCGGAGTTGGCATCGCGATACGGGGTGGTAGGGTCAGCCACACTGGTAAACACAGATGGGGGCCGGCTGTTTATACGTGTGTTTAACCCACACAGTACCCCGGCAATGATACGACGACGCACACCGGTAGCCACCGTACACCCCCTGCACGCTCGCCACTCGAACGACTCGGTGTTCGCACTCTGGGCGGAAGACCCTGGCCGCCCCGAGGACAGCCAGGATCTGGCCTGGCGGGTTGGCCCGACCCCCCGAGCCGAGATTGTTCCACTGCAGGATGCGTTACATGTGCCTTGGGCAGCCCTACCAAAGGGGGAGGCCGATCAGCTGCGCGGGTTATTGCGGGAGTACGCCGACGTGTTCAGTGAGCACGATTCGGACGTGGGCCGTACCGACCTGGTCAAGCACCAAATTGACACAGATGCAGCCCGACCCATCAAACTCCCCGCATACCGAGTGGTCGTGCCTGAACGGACCCAGATCAAAGAGGCAGTCACGGATATGCTATGCGATAACATAATCCAGCCCTCCGCCAGCCCTTGGTCTGCCCCGGTGGTACTGGTAACGAAAAAGGACGGATCGACTCGGTTCTGCGTTGATTACCGAAAATTGAACGCAGTCACCCTCGGCGACGCTTTTCCCATCCCACGCATCGACGACACCTTCGACAGTCTCGCAGGAGCGCGGTATTTTTCCACCCTCGATCTGGCGTCCGGTTACTGGCAGGTGGAGATGACGGAGGAGGATCGGCCAAAAACAGCATTCACCACCCCGATGGGCCTGTTTGAGTTTCGAGTGTTGCCGTTCGGACTCGCTAACGCGCCCGCGACGTTCCAGCGGTTGATGGAGTTGGTGATGCGGGGCTTGCAGTGGGAACAGTGCCTGATTTACCTGGACGACGTAATAGTGTTCAGTAGGTCGCTGTCCGAACACTGGTCCAGGCTGCGGGAAGTATTCCAGCGACTGCGTGCAGCCCATCTCAAGCTCAAGCCGCGTAAGTGTTACATTGCGCAGCGCGAGGTGGGGTACCTCGGACACCGAGTCAGCGAGGCAGGGGTGAGCACCGATCCCGAGAAGGTGCGTGCCGTAGTGGATTGGCCGCGACCGAGGAACCTGACGGAGATCAGGTCATTCTTGGGACTCGCCACTTATTACCGTCGATTTGTAAAGGGATTCAGTGAGATTGCACGCCCCCTCACCCAACTCACCTCCCCTAAGAACCCCTATCAGTGGTCGGAGGCCTGCCAGACGGCTTTCACCACACTCAAAGACCACCTCACCCACACCCCCACCTTGGCTTTCCCAGATTTCACCACCGATTTTATTTTGGACACTGACGCCTGCAGCAGTGGGCTGGGCGCGGTGCTGTCGCAAGTGCAGGGTGGGACGGAGCGGGTCATCGCGTACGCCAGTCGGACCCTGAGCGGGGCCGAGCTGAACTATTGCGTAACCCGTCAGGAACTGTATGCCGTGATTTTCGCGTGTAAACAGTTCCGACCGTACTTGTACAGCAGGAGATGTCGTGTGCGCACCGATCATTATGCACTGCAGTTCCTCCTTACATTCAAGGAACCGCGGGGGCAGATGGCTCGATGGCTGGCGCAGCTGCAGGAGTACAACCTGCAGATCGAGTACCGAGTGGGGCGGACACACGCGAACGCGGACGCCTTGTCAAGACGGCCTGCGGTGCGCGCTGAGACGTGGGAGGGAGACGCCTGCCCGTGCTTCACGGGGGGACGCTGCCGCCAGGCAGCAGAACCCAAGGAGCGCGCGGAAACTAAACCCCCGAGAGAGAGTGCGGTGTGCGCCGCAGGAACCCCTGCAGAAGGAGCCCGGGGACAGACGGATCATCCCACCCCAACCGGGCGGATCCAAGAGGATGTCGGCTGCGCCTTCCCGGGCTTGGACGACGAGCAGCTGCGACAAACCCAGCAGCGGGATCCGGATCTGGCGGCGGTGGAGGCGGCACTGCGAGAGAAGAAGGATGCACTACCAGGGTCCTGGAGCGGTTTGTATGCCCGGTTGTGTGTAGAAAACGGGGTGGTGAGGGAACTGGCCGACGCTGGGCAGCCGGGGCGCATCTGCGTTCCCGCCCATGTGCGACCCCAACTACTACGACTGGTACACGACCACCCGCTCGGGGGCCATGATGGGGAACGGCGCACCCGGGATACTCTGCGTCGCCAGTATCTCTGGCCTAAATTGGCGCAATATGTGGCCGCCTGGGTGCAGGGCTGCCGGGCCTGTCAGCAGTGTGGGCATAAGCCGGCGAGGTACCAGGTACCCCTGAGGCCGTTCCGAGTCAGTCGGACGAATCAGTTGGTCGGAATCGACCTGCAGGGGCCCTTTCCGCGATCCCACCGGGGCAACCGATATATTCTCGTAGCGGTGGAGTACTTCACCCGCTACCCCGTGGCGGTGGCTATCCCGGATAAAACAGCCCTCGTAGTGGCCCGGGCCTTCGTGGAAAACTACGTACTTAAGTGTGGGATCCCCAAACGAGTCATTACCGACCAGGGTAGTGAATTCGAGGCCGAACTATTCCAGGCGCTGTGCCGAGAGTTCGGGATCCAGAAGGACCGAACCACGGCGTATCACCCCCAGGCGAACGGGATGGTAGAGAGGATGAACCAGACTCTGGCCGGGAAGCTTAAACGCATGGCGGCCGCGAATCAACAGGACTGGGACGAACACCTCCGCTATGCCCTGTTCGCCTACACCACCGCCGTTCACACATCTACAGGACAGACCCCGTTCCTAATGATGTTTGGTCGCGAGTCTCGCCTGCCCGCAGATCTGCTGTTCGGTGTCCCTCCGCCGCAACGGGAGGAAGGGAGCCACCCCGTGGAGCACTTGCTGGAGACCCTGCGAGGGGCCAGGGGCCGAGCCTACCTGCACGGAGAGGCCGCGCACCAGCGGCAAGAGCAGGGCGCCCGACCCCGTATGGAGCCCCCCTTCTACACTGCGGGCTCCGAGGTGTGGCTGTACACTGCCCGCGTCGGTGCCGGACAGGTGGGGAAGCTGACCACCTACTGGCGAGGACCCTGGATTGTGAGACGGCAGATCTCACCATGGACGGTGCTGATTCAGGGAGGAGAGAGGGGCCGGGAGATGGTGGTCAACATCCGCCGACTGAAGCCGTGGCGAGCAGCCCCTGAGGGGGGGAGCCCCGCCGTCCAAGTACCCCGAAACCCCGGGGTCCCCCCACCCCCCGTGCCCGGGGGCCTCGCGCAGTATATGGGCCCCACGGAGCCCCGGGCTCCGAGGGGCCCCGGGCGGGGCCGGGGGCGACGAGGACGGCGACCCTTAAACCCCACCGCCTCTGAGTTTGTTCCCCAGCCCGCAGGTGCCAGAGGCCGGGGGGAGCCGTTGGAATGGAGGAGGAGATCACTGCCGGAGCCCCAGGAGACGGAGCCGCCACCCCCGAGGCCAGCCACAAGGGCCGGGCGAATCCCGCGGACCCCGCGGCGATACCTCATGGGGGCAACCCAGGCGAGGTGCTCCAGTCAACCCGGGACGGGGACTGGCACCCCGGGGGGCTATGTGGTGCCACAGCGACGGGGCCGCTCGGCCGAGCCAGGGAGCCGCCCGGCTTCCACCGCCGCACTTTCCCCCATCACCCCCCCCCACATAAGCACGCACCCGCACCCACGTAGGGCCTCGTGGTCGGGTCACCTACCCTGAGTTTTTACCCGAGGGCCCCCTCGGGGGGTTACCCCACGTTTTCTCAGGGCCAGGGAATTTGACAGTACCCTTCCCAGGCCAAGTAACACTGCGGCGCCGTGGGCGGATTTGAGATCGCACGACCACGGCGAGCTCAGAGAGCCCCGCAGTTAGAAACGCATACAAACACGGGTCAGCAAGGCGGATAGCTGGGATCAGGACCAAAGGGAAAGCAGCGTTGGCGGAGAGCGATGGACCCGGGGCTACTGATTGGTCGAAAGGTCAAAAGGCGGCGGGATCAAAAAAGGGCGAAAAATCCTAGGCTCAGGATTGGTCGAGAGACCAAGGCGGTTGGGACGGGGGCGCCTAGCCTTTGATGTGGATAGTTTAAAAAAAAACGCAGGGGGAGTAGGGAAGTCTCTTTTCTTCTGGAGTTTTTTGGGACACGGAGGGAGCGACGAAGGAGTGATCGGGCGAGCCGCTAGATTGTCTGCAGGACGATCTGAGCGCCGCAAGGCCACCAAGGACTACAGACGGTATCGTATTACGCGCCTTACCACACCTCAGAGCGGAGAGTAGGATCCGTGGAGAAGGGTTAGTTCGGGGTAAGGACGAGAGGAAAGCAGTTTAACAGAGAGCGCAGCATAGAATAGGCCTGTACGCCACCAGAGTGTGGGTTAGAAGCGCCTTGCTGGCCCGCACACACACACAGGTGGCTCGGTTGGTTAACCAGCGCTAATAAAATCTGGAGCGTAGTAATAAAACCGTGTTGTTGGGTATTTTTGCACGTGGTATTAGCGTGCGCTGCATTCGCGGGTGTGTGGTCGTTGTATGCGTAAAGGCCGTGGTCTCTGTACGATTGGGCGAGTGCGGGAGGGGACGAGTCGTTGTGTCGGCGTGTGCCCCGCTCGCGTGTGTGAAACCGCTGTGCGCATTGTTGTGCTGTTTATCTCGCGCGCACGGCGGCGGCAACTTGCGCTCCGCGGCCAACATCCGCGCAGGGGGGAGCATGCACACACGATCCGCAGCACTCACGGGGGTACAGGATAGGGAGCAGATGGGGGACGAAAGTCCGGACCCCACCAGACAGCAAGGGGGTAATGATACGGAGGGGACGATGGAGACAGAGGCGAGCAGCCTCCACATTAGTACAATAGTACCGGTACTCCAGTACTACAGTGCCAGCACTACGGTACCAGTACTACACTAATACAGAATTAGTACTACAGTACTATAGTACCAGTGCTACAGTAGTACAGTGCAAGTACTACAGTGCCAGCTCCCAGCATCACTGAATAACATTGCCAACACCCACACCGCACATAAAACTAGTCCGTCATTTTGCTCGACTCACGTTATAGCGAGTAGTCTGGCACAAGATAGACTCGTTTTACAGCGCGCAGTCCATCACTCGTTGTTTGACTCGCGCTATAGCGAGTGGTCTGTCACTTCCTAGACTCATGTTGTAGTGAGTTCCATCACGCGCTATATTCATGTGATAGTGAGTAGTCCATCAGTCGCTAGACTCACGTTATAGCGAGTAGTCCGTCATGCGCCAAGGCCAATATTCCAAACATGATCAAGGATTCCACCAATGAAACCTTTTGGATTGAAATTCAGTGTAAGCCCAACATGTGATTTCAGAAGCAGTCGTCAGGAGCGTAACGAGTGTGGGTGCAGGGGTGGACTTGGCCCCCCTTGGTGTCCAAAGCTACAAGTTGGGCCCCCCTTGACAACCATCATGAGATGTTTTCAACAACAGTGTCAGAGAACCAAACACTTATTTAAAAGGGAGCCCCCCTACAGTGCTAAATGTTCATGAGCATAGGCAAGAGGAAGCACGATATATAATAGACTGGGTGGCGACCGTGTGAAGAAATAAATAAAATATTGAGGCCCCACCTGACCGATTGCCGCACCCCCTGAGCCGATATGTAGTTACTACTCCAGTAGCAGTAGCATACCCTAAAGTCTCCAAAACTCAACCAAAGCATTTAGCTATTCACTATACATTAACTTGACGCCATTTACCGGATAACTAATCTTGACATGGACTCGTACATTTGCAGTTTATTCAGTCAGACAAAAGAGAGAGTTCCCACGGTGGAAAGTTTAAAAGTTTACAATGGGATGTAACATCAGCGTATGACTAAAAGAACATCAAATACATATTAAATTATCTCAAACACAACTGTCGGCAGTAGAGCATGTTTGTCAACAAGGACACTCAATTGATTTTGATAACGTTGAAGTGTTGTGTTAAACTAATTATTACTGTCTTCTTGGTTCTTTTGGTAAAGTCACGTAGAAGGGAAGTAATAAAATAATAAAAATAAAACATAATAAAATAATTCTCACGACGTTTCGGCCACAACGCAAGCAGCCGTCCTCATTCAGACACTGTCGCCTCGACAGACCTGGTTTTCACCTGAGGACGGCTGCTTGCATTGTGGCCGTAACGTCGTGAGAATTATTTTATTATGTTTTAGTTTTATTATTGTATTACTTCCCTTCTACGTGACTTTACCGAAAGAACCAAGAAGATGAATCCCTGCAGTCACGAAAGCTTTAAATCGAAATTTAAAATATTACTGGCCAAGACTAATTAGAGAATCCATTGAAATTGAGAGAAATACAAATAACTTGAATCACTTTGACATCTACAGGCTTATTGCGGCCTTGAAGCGTTGTATTAAATAAAATATATAATACAATTACAATTCCTTATAAGATAAACAAATACCAATGAATAACAATTGAATGATTACCAATCTATCATATAATTACAATACCCTCCCCCTCTCTGCCTCAAATCACTGCACCTGAATGAGTTAAATTATGACGTCACCCTGCTGCTGCTCTATTTAAGACCGGGAGCAAGAGGAGAGCCTCACCATTCTGGCAAATTGCCCGATGATGCTGGATGTAATTACCAGCGAAACGTCGTACTCAAAATTTTAAATTATGTTGATTCACTCTTCAACACACCGGTGGGCTAAAGTAGCGAACTATTTGTCCTTTGTAAACGTCACACTTTTTTACTGTTTGGCCATGTCGGGTGGTGGAGGGTTACGACACATTTATAAATAACCCGATCTAACCCAAAAACTTTTTTTATGAATCTGTAAAGGATGAGCAAAAAAACTCCATTATAACAGAACAGTCGTGGATGCTGGTGCCGGTAGCAACATCCCCCACCGACCCCGCGCTCCCACCATCAGGGGAGGTAATGCTAACTCCTCACCCGGAGTTGGCAAAACGGTATGGGGTCGTGGGATCCGCCACGTTGGTAAATGCAGATGGAGACCGATTGTTTATGCGGATGTTTAACCCTCACAATACTCCAGCGATACTGCGACGGCGCACCCCGATCGCCACTGTACTTCCCCTGCACGCACGCCACTCTGACGAATTGGTGTTCGCACTCTGGGCTGAGGACCCCGGTCGTCCTGAGGGGGACCAGGAACTGGCCTGGCGAGTCGGCCCGACTCCCCGAGCCGAGGTCGTCCCCCTGCTCGACGCGTTACATGTACCATGGGCAGATCTACCTAAGGGAGAGGCCGATCGGCTGCGCGAGTTACTGCGGGAGTATGCCGAAGTATTCAGTGAACACGACTCGGACGTGGGTCGGACCGACCTTGTTAAGCACCAAATTTACACCGGTGCAGCCCAACCCATCAAACTCCCTGCATACCGGGTGGGCGCACCCGAACGTGCCCAGATCAAAGAGGCAGTTGGGGACATGCTTCGTAATAACATAATTTAGCCCTCGGCGAGCCCCTGGTCAGCCCCAGTGGTACTAGTAACGAAAAAGGATGGGTCAACCCGGTTCTGCGTCGATTACCGTAAATTGAACGCAGTCACGCTCGGCGACTCCTTCCCCATACCCCGCATCGACGACACCTTCGCCTCGCCGGAGCGCGATATTTTTCCACCCTCGATCTCGCGTCCGGGTACTGGCAGGTGGAGATGGCGGAGGAGGATCAGCCGAAAACCGCATTCACCACACCGATGGGACTATTCGAGTTTCGAGTACTCCCGTTCGAACTCACCAATGCGCCCGCGACGTTCCAGCGGCTGATGGAGTTGGTGATGCGGGGCTTGCATTGGGAACAGTGCCTGATTTACTTGGACGATGTGATAGTGTTCAGTAGATCTTTGTCTGAGCATTGGTCCAGGTTAAGGGAGGTATTCCAGCGACTGCGAGCGGCTCATCTCAAGCTCAAGCCACGTAAGTGTTACATCGCACAACGCGAGGTGGGGTACCTCGGGCACCGCGTCAGCGAGGCAGGCATGCACACCGATCCGGAGAAGGTACGCGCCGTAGTGGAGTGGCCACGGCCAAGGAATCTGACGGAGATCCGATCATTTTTAGGGCTCGCCACCTATTATCGTCGATTTGTAAAGGGATTCAGCGAGATTGCACGCCCCCTCACCCAACTCACCTCCCCTAAGCACCCCTATCAGTGGACGGGGGCCTGCCAGACGGCCTTCACCACTGTCAAAGACCACCTCACCCACGCCCCCACCCTCGCTTTCCCCGATTTTACCACCGATTTTATTTTGGACACCGACGCCTGCAGCAGCGGGCTGGGCGCGGTGTTGTCACAGGTACAGGATGGGACGGAACGAGTCATCGCGTATGCCAGCCAGACCTTGAGTGGGGCCGAACTGAACTATTGCGTGACCCGCCAAGAGTTGTACGCCGTGATTTTCGCATGCAAACAGTTCCGGCCGTATTTGTACGGCAGGAAATGTCGCGTGCGCAATGACCATTATGCTCTGCAGTTTCTTCTTACATTCAAGGAGCCGCGGGGGCAGATGGCCCGGTGGTTGGCGCAGTTGCAAGAGTACAACCTGCAAATCGAGTATCGGGCTGGCCGGACGCATGCAAACACGGACGCCTTGTCGAGGCGGCCCACGGTGTACGCCTGAGACAAGGGCGGAGGATGCCTGCCCGTGTTTCACGGGGGGACGCTGCCGGCAGGCAACGGACCCCCGAGAGGCCGCGGCTACTGACTCCCCCCCAGCGAGAAAGAGTGCAGTATGCGCCACAAAGACCCTCACAGGTGGCACCGAGGATCCCGTCGACCGCCCGGCAAGTGCGGGACCCACGGCTCGGGACCCGGCGGATCACCCCGCCCCGATCCGACGGATCCAGGAGGACGTCGGCTGCGCCTTCCCGGGCCTGAACGACGAGCAGCTGAGACAGACCCAGCAGCGGGATCCCGATCTGGCGGCAGTGGAGGCGGCACTGCGGGAGGAAAAGAGCGCCCTACCAGGACCCTGGAGTGGTTTGTATGCCCGGTTGTGTGTGCAGAACGGAGTGGTACGGGAGTTAACCGAGGCCGGCCAGCCGGGGTGCATCTGTGTTTCTGCCCAGGTGCGACCCCAGCTGCTACGGCTGGTGCATGACCACCCACTCGGGGGCCACGATGGGGAAC
Organism: Lampetra planeri; assembly: GCF_965212315.1. NCBI lineage: Eukaryota > Metazoa > Chordata > Hyperoartia > Petromyzontiformes > Petromyzontidae > Lampetra > Lampetra planeri. The sequence goes on along the minus strand of NC_136154.1, from coordinate 3,410,167 downwards.
GACGCACTCGAGAGACCCTGCGTCGCCAGTATCTCTGGCCCAAATTGGCATAAGACGTGGCGGCCTGGGTACAGGGCTGCCGCGCCTGTCAGCAGTGCGGGCCGAAACCGGCACAATACCAGGTACCCCTAAGGCTGTTCCGCGTCAGCCGCACGAATCAGCTGGTCGGGATTGATCTACAGGGGCCATTCCTGCGATCCCATCGAGGCAACCGGTATATCCTAGTCGCAGTAGAGTATTTCACCCGCTATCCCGTGGCAGTGGCCATCCCTGATAAAACGGCCTTGGTGGTAGCCCGGGCATTCGTGGAACATTACGTACTTAAGCACGGGATCCCAGAACGAGTCCTCACCGACCAGGGTAGCGAGTTCGAGGCAAAGCTGTTCCAGGCACTGTGCCGAGAATTCGGAATCCAGAAGGACCGAACCACAGCGTACCACCCCCAAGCGAACGGTATGGTAGAGCGCATGAATCAGACCCTAGCGGGGAAACTCAAACGTATGGCGGCCGCAAATCAACGGGATTGGGACGAACACCTCCCCTACGCCCTTTTCGCCTACGCCACCACCGTACACACGTCGACGGGACAAACCCCGTTTTTAATGATGTTCGGCCGTGAGTCTCGTTTACCCGCAGATCTGCTATTCGGCGTTCCTTCCCCCCAGCCGGAGGAGGGAAGCCGCCCCGTGGAACACCTGATGGAGACCCTGCGAGAAGCCCGAGGCCGAGCATACCCGCAAGGGGAAGCCGCGCATCGACGGCAGGAACAGGGCACCCGACCCCGCATGGAACCCCCCTTATTCCTGACAGGCGCTAAGGTGTGGCTACACATCCCTCGCGTCGGGGCCGGGCGGGTGGGGAAACTGACGACCTACTGGCGATGACCTTGGACCGTGGTGCGGCAGATCTCCCCCTAGACGGTACTAATCTATGGCGGGGAGAGGGGTCGAGAGACGGTGGCCAACGTCCGCCGCTTAAAACCATGGAAAGAGGCCCCGGCGAGAGAGAACCCCGTCGCCCGAAGGCCCCGAAATCCCGGGGTACCCGCTCCCCTCGTGTTGGGGGTCTCGCACACTACATGGGCCCCGCTGGGCCCCCGAGACGCCCCGATCCAGTCAGGAGACGACGCGGACGACGGCCTCTAAACCCTTCCGCTGCTGAGTTTGTGCCCCAGCCCACAGGTGCCGGAGGACGGGGAGAGCCGCTGGAGTGGAGGAGGAGGCCGCCGCAGGAGCTACAGAGGACGGAGCTACCCGCCCCGAGACCAGCCACATGGTCCGGACGGATCCCCCGGACCCCGCAACGCTTTCTCGTGGGCGCGGCCCAAGGCGAGGTGCTCCAGTCAACCCGGGATGGGGACTGGCACCTCGGGGGGCTATGTGATGCCGCCGCCACGAAGCCGTTCGGCAGGCGCCCCATCTGCGACCTCGCCACCACCAAGCGACGGAGCCGATCCCGCGTCCCCCTCACCTCACCTCACATGAACACACCCGCACGCATTCCCCCCCCCCATAGAGCTGGAAGGGGAGGTCACCTGATCGACCGGTTTTTATCCGAGAAACCCTTATCGGGATTAACTCTCACGGTTTCCGGCGATCAGGGAATTGGACGACCTCCCCCGACGCTACGTTGCACAATGGCGCTGCGACCGGCCTTAAGATGGTATGGCCGCGGCGAAGGGCATTCGTCCACCACGGTTGAAATGCATCCCCCACACACACCCCCCCCCCACGTGTCGACGAGGCAAGCAGGGGAGGGACGGGACGGCATGAGTAGCAGGACCTCAGGGGCTCTTGCGCATAGTCACGGATGGTTAAAATAATTACGCTTGAGCGCACAGGCACCATTGTTAAGGAAGGTAAATGATTAAGCTGAAAGTATGAATAGATCGGGAGAGGGGAGGCGCGCGGGGAGCCCGTACACAGATTCCCACGGCGAGCCTTTGTGATGGATACCGCCGCATAAACTGCAATAATAAAGGCCTGCGTGAGAAAGGGATTAATTAGAATTTACGCCGCGCAGGTCGCACATTGATTAGCATATCAAAGGCGCAACGAACCGCCGTGCACGTGCTAGGGGGAGCGAGCCCATTGTTAAGGAAAAACTGAGAGCCGCATCCCTTTGATGTAGGGAGGATAAAAATCGGGCGCAAAGGGGAAATCGCTTTTTTTTACTCCAGCGCCAGGCGACCAGGCGCAGCTCCAGCCAGCGACCCGGACGTCCGTGCGACGCACCGAGGTATGCTGTTAGCACAGGTATCAGCGGACCGTCGTGGACACTTAACAGTGAGTAAGGAGGGGAAGTAGGTTCATAGCCGATAAATAGGGAAAGGGTACAGGGGTGGTGTAAGAGGCCAGCCTCGTCGACCCATACTGACTCCACAACCAGTCCCAGGTAGCAAGCAATAAATCCTTAATAGCTGACCGGGTCTCCGTGTGATCTCGCTGAGAGGTGGGAACGCGTGTGGTGCGGTGTACACAGCGGCTCGCTGCGTGAGAGCTTTGCGTAGAGCGGCACACGAGTGGGTGTCGCGTGTGTGCAGGTGTGTGCGCTTGTGGGGGAAGGGGTCGGTGCGTCCGCAGGTCCCCGCTCCGTCTATCGCCGCAGGGACTCGCGCAGTGTGAGGGCAGCGTCATTCGCCCTCCGACACCTGACCCCCGTTTAATAGCGCGTGATTTATGGAGAGACAACGCAGCGTTTGCAGGTGAACGAGAGCGTGCGGCGAGCTATGCCTCTCACACGAGCTCGCGGAGGGACGGACCAGGGAGGGGAGTCGTCGGGCGATGAGCCCAGCGACGGCAGCAGCTGCTCGCAGAGTAGCGGGGGGTCGACGAACGGCAGAGCCCCTGCCATGGGTACGGAGCAGGGAGGGACTTCTGGGACCAGCGGCCCCAACAGTTTCAAACACAGAAGCACGTAAAAAAACTTTTGTGCGTTATGCAAAAAAAACCTATCGCTATGTCCTAATAAAAGTGCATTGAAGTCTTGTCTTAGGTTACCAACAATATACATTTGAGCATTTGGTCATGTTTACTCGCATTAATAAATACAAGAGAACCACAATGCACTTATTTCGCAGATGATTACGTGTGAGGGATTTTGCATATACACAGAAGCTGTGTGGTTTTAACACCATTGATTGGTTCTTCATTGCTGCAAATGTTTACGTACATGAACTGCATTATACACTTGGTTACTTCTGTAATGGTTCGACAGAGGCGCACACACTCGTGTGGCGGCGACACTATTTATTTAACACAACCGTAACACACACTATACATAGGGTGGTGACCACCGTCCTAATCTCACAAACACTCGAGTCCGACATAACGTGACCACGCCAAGAGGGCTTCTGCTTGGTCACGACGACTTGAGGCTTCGGATCTTCGTCTTCATGAGGCGTCTTCATCCAGAGCACGAACAGCCCAGCTCTGCGTGCAGACCCCACTTATATCCGACCCGACGTGGCCGGCGACACCCCGGCCACGCCGACCTTCTCGAAGCATCGAGAAGGCTCAGGTCCCCCTGGGGCCCCCGGCTCCCACCTTGATCTGGTCACGTGTCCCATCGGGTTCACGCGGAGTACCACGGCCTGACACGACCCCCGTGGCACCCGCCAACAGCCTCCACACTTAGCCGACCCGGCAGTGACGTACAGACCCGACATAGCAGTGACGTCATATAACACTGTAAAAACCGAGACTGTGGTTAATTAATCATTTGTAAATATATAAGAGTAGCCTATACATAAAAAAGACTGTGCCGTTTGGAATCACATTGAGTTGAATTCAACATATTTCTGTTATTTATTAATTGTATTTTACTCGGTTTGGTTCGAATAAAATCAGCTATCAATAACTGAGTATAATTTTATTGTATTTTATCAGGAAAGTCAAAAATGCAGAAAATTTTAAATTTTTACTAATCGGGAGGTTTTTTTAATTTAATCACGTTACACTTCCGCCCCAACTCAAGGCATGTTTTTTTGCGCCACGTGGATATCAATCACCATCTTCCACAGACACGTTTCAGGGACTGCCGTTCTCCCAAAGCTAAGACATGTTTAATTATTTTAGCGTTGTGTCAGCTCCTGGCCGACTCCCACCTCGGTGGGGGAGGTTAGGAGCTTCATCGGTTTTGCTTCATATTACCGGCGGTTTGTCGCAGAGTTTGCTTCCATCGCTAAGCCGTTACATGCCTTAACGGCAAAGGGGGTGAAATTTCATTGGGGGCCGGACGAGGAGGCCGCCTTTAACTCTCTTCGTGATGCCTTGGTGGGGGCCCCGCCGTTGAGTTACCCCGATTTTTCTCTACCTTTCGTGCTCGACACAGACGCGAGCAACACGGGGATTGGGGGCGTGCTTTCCCAAGTTGTGGGTGGCGTGGAGCGCGTTGTGGCTTACGGTAGTAGAGTATTGTCTCCTGCCGAGCAAAGATACTGCGTCACCCGCCGTGAACTGTTGGCTATTGTTTTCTTTATTCAACAGTACCGGCCATATCCGTACGGCCGGCATTTCACTCATAATCAACGTTTTTGGGTTTAGATCGCGTTATTTATAAATGTGTCGTAACCCTCCACCACCCGACACGGCCAATCAGTAAAAAAGTGTCACGTTGACAAAAGACAAATTAGTTCACTGCTTTAGCCCACCGGTGTGTTGAAGCGCGAAACCACAACATTTACAATTTGAGTACGACGTTTCGCTGGTAATTGCATCCAGCATCATCGGGCAATTCGCCAGAATGGTGAGGCTCTGCTGTGTCTCCCGTTCTTATAGCAGCAGAGCCTCACCATTCTGGCGAATTGCCCGATGATGCTGGATGCAATTACCAGCGAAACGTCGTACTCAAATTGTAAATGTTGTGGTTTCGCGCTTCAACACACCGTTGGGCTAAAGCAGTGAACTAATTTGTCTTTTGTCAACGTGACACATTTTTACTGATTGGCCATGTCGGGTGGTGGAGGGTTACGACACATTTATAAATAACGCGATCTAAACCCAAAAACGTTGATTATGAATAATATTGGTCGCGAAAGCCTACGTGTTAAACTGGCATTTCACTGTCCATCAGTGGCGGCTCCTGCAAAATCTCTTAGGGGGGGCAAATGTCTGGATGATTGATTAGGATAAGGTCCACCCATGCAATGGATAAATTAACAGCTTAAGCATATAAAGGCAACTTCACTTCTTTAATATTAATGAAAAATAAAGTGACTCTTACAATACATCTTGTTTGTTTCTATACTCACTATTAAAACAAACCACTCAAGTTTATTTTATTAAAGATTCCACTAGGTGGCGACAAATTATATTGTTGTATGAAACGTGCTTACGTATGATGACGTAAGCACGTATGATGACGTAAGCACGTTAGGGCGAGCCCTCCCGGAAGCCATAGAGAATGCATTGCAGCGCCCCCGTTCGAAAAAAATCATCTTTGAATGTAAGTCTATGGGACCACTCGGGGCGATTCTCAGCTGGAGGGAAATCGCCCAAAAAGAGGCGGTACTCCACAGAACGTAGCATGACGCTGATTGGACTATATCCAGAGGCACAGTGACGGCTAGCGTGACTCTGTGGTTGAATGACATTGGTGGTGCGTCGCCCAATCGCCCTAATGAAGAAACTGCCCCTGCTGTCCATACAGATCATGCGGCATTGCAGTATGCCCTGCGTATTCACCAGCCATCGGGGCAGTTGTCCCAATGGCTGGAGATCATTCAGGATTTCGATTTCGAAACAACATATCGCAAGGGGATTCGCCACACTAATGCCGATGCCTTGTCGCGCCTGCCGGCCACTTCGGATTGCACTTGTTTCTTGGGCTCGGGGCGTTGGAAATCGGCGAGCGACGGCCAGGATCGGGTCCTTGCGGCCGCCGTTGAGGCTCCTTCAGGCGTTGGCCCTATTGAGATGGGAGGGAAGGATTCCCTACTGGGCTTGTCAGGTGCGGAGTGGGGGCGCCTCCAAATGGAGGATACTTCCCTCCTGGCGCTACGGCATCGTGCGGGAGGATCCGGTCAGGGGAAGTCGGGCGTTGACTCATGGGGGTTGTGCCAGGGCCTCCTCATGCATTGGGACGGGACGATCCGCCGCCACAGGCTGGTGGTGCCTTCCACGTTGAGGGGTAGGGCTGTATGGGCTGGTCATGAGCGGTTCCTGCACCTGGGCACCCACAAAACCCTTGCCATGCTCCAGCTTAATTTATTTTGGCCGGGCATGGCAATCGATGTGGACGATCTGTTGCAGGCTTGTAACCAGTGTGCTCAACGGAAGCCGCCAGCAAGGGAAGCCAGCCCACCGCTCCAGTCTATTTTGGTCACCCGGGTTAATGATGTTGTCGCTCTTGATGTTTTTGGGCCGTTTTCTTCCACGCCTAGGGGTAATAAGTACCTACTGGTTGGTGTGGAATATTTCACGCGTTGGCCTATGGCTTGGCCCCTCGCCAACCAGTCGGCAGCAGCCGTTGCGGAGGCTTTTGTCCAGGGCTATGTTCTCGACAAGGGTGCTCCGGAACGGTTGTTGACCGATCAGGGAAATAATTTCACTAGTTCCCTTTTACACGAGGTGTGTGAGCTTCTTGGTACAACGAAAATTCGTACTTCCCCTTACCACCCACAAACGGATGGGATGGTAGAACGCCTGCATAGGACTCTTACGTCCATGCTGTCCCACCAGGTATCTGAGTCCCAAACCGATTTGGATCTTCAGATCCCAGGAGTTCTGGCAGCTTACAGGATGGCTCCTCACGCGGCGACCGGATTCTCGCCATTTTTTTAATGTATGGCCGCGAAGTTGACCCGCCTGTCGCGACCCAGCTGAAAATTGCCACACCACACGCTAAGTTCAAGTTGGCGGACCATGTTAAATTTAATATCCTCAAGTTGGCTGAGGCACGGGAGGCGGCTATGCAAAACTCTGACTCTCGCCAGAAGGCGAATGAAAGGTTGCGATCGCGCCGGTCACACACGCACGAATGGCACCCGGGCGACAGAGCGTGGCTACACTGCCCCCAAGCGCCATTGACTACCTCGTCTAAGTTGTTGCGACCATGGAGGGGTCCCGTGGAAATTGTGCTGGTTATGCAGGCCCAATATGTTCGCATTAAATGGGGGAAGCGTCAGTGGTTCGTATACCCTTCACGGTTGAAGCCGTTCTTTGCGCCACATGCTTCCTCTCATGACTATGGCCGAACATGTGGGGGGTCCACTGACTCCTGGAGGGCGGGGTCGCCGCCAGCCTCTGATCGGCTGCTAACTGTTCCGTCTTCAGGGGCCCAAGGACTGATGCCCTCTCGGCCGCCAGCCTCCCCTGAGGGGGTCGGCGCTGGCTTGTCCGAGAAGCCGAAGGGCCGTGAACCTGCATTTTCAACACCTGCCGCCGGCACTACCGGGTCGGGCCCTTGTGACGGGCCCGCTGCACGGACACGCGCCAAGATGCGCCGGTTGTTGTGAGTTGCTTCCCGCGCGTGTTCCGCTGCTGGAGGGCTCGCTCACCTTTTTATATTTTTTTGTTGGGTGGGGGTGGGGAACCACACTCTGTACATATGTTGCATGTTGGGGCTGGGGTATTTATAGGGGACCGTTGTTGTTACTCTTGTTATTGTTACGGGGCACACACATGTTGACTGTGTTAAGTCTTTATTGTTGGTTTTTGAGGGGTTTGTTGCAGCCGGGACGGCTGCAGGCTGTACAGGGGGGGGGGGGGGGGGGTGATGTAGGGGTTATTACGGGCAGAAAGGCGGACAGAAAACACAAGGGTGTCTGCACCCACACACGGGTATCTACACCCACGTTCGCATCCGTTAACCACTGGGGGGCCATGGGGGCTCTGTGATCCCCCATAACCCCGCCCCTCGGAGGGAATCCCTATAAAAGGCGGGGAGCCAGATAGCTCGGGGCCAGTGTGGAAGAAGCTTACCAGTGAAGTCTGAAGACCGGCAGAATAGGCCCTGGGACTCCCCTGTCTCGCTGCCCTTGTCAGGGCCGAGCTGGGCAAGCCAGCGGCATGGCCCCAAGAGCTTCCGGACCTCTGCTCTTGTAAGAGCAAGGCCGGCTTAGCTGGGTGCCGGGATCCGTGCTTACCAGGGCCGGATCAGACAGCCTCCCATAGCACTATTAGAGGAGGACTGGGAATAGGACAGGGGAATTAGTGCTAGGGGTAGTTTCCCATCTAGTACGGGTGAAGGGGCCGTTACCCCTTCAAGTATTGTACTATCCTTGAGTTTAATAAAAGAGTGTGCCTCGACTCCGTCGTCAGTCTCCCTGGAACTCACTACACATTTATAAAACAGAAGACAAATCCTATTATTTAGTGATTTTTAGAAAGACGTGTATGAGAGTCGCCATAATCAGACTTTTGACCATTCTGATTTACCAGAGGTCAGTGATGGTGAGGGCACTAGTTTAGATTGTGATCAGGAAAGTGCATCATACTTAGTTCTTCAAGAATTGGCTTACTTCGGCTTAAGCTTGAAACCATCTATAATGCCTCAGTGAAGTGCATTGATTCCTTAGTTGAAGACCTTCAGTTCATTTCATCTTCAGCATCAGTTACAGTTGTTAGAAACATACTAGATTCAACATTGAAGGTGAATGAATGCATTGTTGACCAGGCCATCGTAACTGAGTTGTCAGAGCAGTTGTGCAACTTCCATCCTATTAGTACAGCACTTGGAGCAGGTGGACCACTTGGTTTGGCTTTTAAGAGAAGAAAGTATTTTAAGGTGCATTTCCAGTGTGTTGATAGTGTTGAATCTATTATAGATACTGAAAAGATGAAGACCTTTCAATATGTGCCTATTCTCCAGACTTTGCAGGAAGTCTTGAAGAATAAAGACATTGCAGAAAGTATCTTATACAGAAAATCAAATAGTACTGGATATATTAATTCAATTTTTGATGGAAAATTCTTCAAGCAAAAATACTTTTATGCTGGGGAAGAAACAAGACTGTCTATACTCCTTTACGTTGACGACTTTGAGGTGTGTAACCCACTAGGAACTTCGAGAAAAAAAACACAAAATAACAGCTGTTTAATGGGTTTTGGCAAATGTGCCAACCGAGTTGCAATCTGCATTAACGTCAATACACCTAGCTTTACTTTGCAAAGTTGTTGATGTCAAACAGTCTGAATACAGAGCAGTTTTGGAACCACTCTTGAAGGATCTTGTCATTCTAGAACAGGAAGGGATTTTCATTTCCAGTGTTGGAAAACATATTAAAGGGACTGTACATTGTGTTGTAGCTGACAATCTCGGTGAACATTCGATCAGTGGACTAGTTGAAAGTTTCATGGGGCCGTACATCTGTAGATTTTGTCTTGGACATTCTTCAGAGTACCAGACACACGAAGTGCGGACCAGAGTGTTTCCACTTCGGACAAAGAAGGAACATAGTTTGCATGTGCAAACTGTGAGAGAAAATCAAAATGTTACGCATTGCTTTGGCGTAAAGCGGTCGTGTCCATTGACTGATAAAATAAATCACTTTCATTTTGAGTCTGGGTATCCACCAGATTTACTACTTGACCTTTTGGAAGGCATAGTCTCAAGGGAACTAGCATTATGTTTTCAGATTTTCATCAATAAGTAGTACTTCAGTTTGACCCTGCTTAACGAGTTAATCACACGTTTCCCTTATAAGGGATCGGACAAAGCCAACAGCCGTCAAGCAATCCCTCAAAACTGCATTCATCGCAGAATTATAGGTGGAAATGCCCATGAAAATTAGGCTCTAATATGGTTGTTGCCACTCATTGTTGGTTCACGGGTACCTGAGGGTGATTCTACCTGGCAGGTTCTTCTGACTTTAAAATACAGTTGATTAGTGGTTGCCCCTGTTCACACAGTTGAAACGATTGCGTTCCTTGACTTTAAAATATCTGAACATCGTGAAAGATTCTTATAAGTTTTTCCTGAAGAGAGACCGACACCCAAACACTATTTTTGCATTGATTGAATATATATGGGCCTCTGGTTGGTGTATGGACAATGCGGTTTGAAGCTAAACACAGCTTCTTTAAGCAAGTTGTGAGGCACACGAACAATTTCATGAATGTGTTGTTGACCCTTTCTACAAGACATCAGATTCATCTTCTTGGTTCTTTTGGTAAAGTCACGTAGAATGGAAATAATAAAATAATAAAAATAAAACATAATAAAATAATTCTCACGACGTTTCGGCCACAACGCAAGCAGCCGTCCTCAGGTGAAGAACAGGTCTGTCGAGAAGACAGTCTGAATGACACACTCCAGGTTTGGAGCGTCTATTTAAGCTGGGAGGGAGGAGGAAGAGCGCCTTGACAAAAGAATTTGCATATCTTCTTGGTTCTTTCGGTAAAGTCACGTAGAATGGAAATAATAAAATAATACAATAAAACATAATAAAATAATTCTCACGACGTTGGTAGTCATACCTAGACACATACTAGTTAATGATATAATTGCCAGAGTAGATGTGGCTCTCAAGGGCCTGAGTCACATCGCTGCAGATGTAGCAAGATCTGAAATCTCTGCAACCCTCAAAAACGCTAAGATGCCAGCTAGCAACAGCAAAGATGAGCGTTTTGAATTAGCTCAATTAAAAAAGAGGGATGACATTGTCATCCTCTCAGCCGACAAAGGCAATGCCACTGTCATCATGGACAAAATAGAATACAACAACAAAATTCAAGAACTACTCAACGATGGCAGCTATACAAAAATAAAAAAGAGACCCCAAAAACAGCCTCGTCACTAAAACCAACAAAATCATTTCTGATTCAACCGCATTAATTGATCAAACCAAACAGTTCTCGTTGAAACCTTCTGCTGCCAGGCCACCAAGATTATACGGCTTGCCAAAAATACATAAAGAAGATACACCTCTTCGTCCCATTGTCTCTACTGTCAACTCCCCCACCTACAAACTGGCTCGTTTTTTGTCTGAAATCCTACGGCCTTTCAGTGGAAAAACCACCTCTGCGGTACTAAACTCTACTGACCTGGTATCGACAATCAAGGGGATTTCCCTGTCCCCAGACGACCTGCTTGTCAGTTTTGATGTGGTTTTCTTATTCACCAAGGTTCCTGTACCTGACACCATCGCAATCATTGAAGACTTGGTTCATCAAGGACTGAATACTGGGGTACCCCCCTGGTGAGATACTGCTTAACCAATACATGCTTCACCTGGAATGGAACTTTCTACAAATAAACTGAGGGCACCCCAATGGGCTCCCCTCTATTTCCGGTTGTAGCCAACGTTTTCATGGAGAAATTTGAGACTGACGCCATCCAGACTGCCACTCTACGCCCGACCTTATGGAAGAGATACGTAGATGACACTTTTGTCATCTGGCCACATGGCCGGCCTGCACTAGACCAATTTCTCGACCACATCAATTCCATACATCCAGCCCTCAGATTCACCATGGAAGTCGAAAAAGATGGCAAGCTACCCTTTTTGGATGTCCTAATTAAAAGGAGACCTGATGGTTCAATGAGCCACTCTGTCTACATGAAAGCCATCCATACGGATGCTTACCTAAAACCGGATTCCCACCACCATCCATCCCAGAAGAATTCCCTCATCAAGACTCTATACCATAGAGCCCAATGCATCTCCGACCAGGAACACATTGCCAGTGAGCTCAAACACGTAAGCCAAGTTCTTAAGGCTAATGGTTACTCCGACTACACAATCCACAAAGCCATCACTCCAACCATCAAGAAGGATCCTGTTGAGGAGCCTTTCAAGCCCATCACCTTACCCTACATTGCTGGGGTCACAAAAAATATCTCCAAAATCCTGATAAAACACAAGATCCAGGTCCGATCCAACACAGTACATAAAATCCGTGATCTGGTCCCGTCTGTAAAAGATGTGGTTCCAGACATACAGTACCCTGGTGTCTACAAACTAAGTTGCCTCTGTGGTAGCAGTTACATTGGGGAAACCAAACGACATGTCTCGGACCGCATCCGTGAACATAAAGCTGACCTGAAACACTGTAGGACAAACACCTCAGCCGTGGCAGATCACTGTTACAACTCAGTGGGCTCACATGACATTGACTTCTCCAAGACAGAGGTTCTCTGCAAGCCATCTGGCTATCATGAGAGATTCGTACATGAGGCGATCCACATTTACAAACACAGAGACAATTTTAACCGAGAAGATGGATTCTGGCTTAGCAATCACTGGAAGGACGTAATAAACCATTTTGATACACATTAGGGTGGGTAGAATAATAGATAGTGTTATATTAAAAATGTATAAGGTATAGGGTGGTTTATAGCAATACAGTATGTAATTTAATGTTGGTTTTGCCTATGGAAGTATATAGTACGGTATAGACGCGTGTGATGTAAGAGAATAAAGTTTAGATGGAAGCATATTATATAATTTTTTACAACGTAGAATTTTTCATGTATTACTTACTGTTAGTAACTCAGCTTATTGTAGAGTATAGTAAGTTTACTGATGATGCTATGTAGTTTATACTTTAGTTTGTCATGCAGTTTATACTGTAGTTTTTTACGTGGTTGTTTAGTAACTACAGCTACATACTATTAACATTCCTTTCCTTTGTTAATGCTCCCCCCCTTCCCCCCCCCCCTTTGATGCTGCTAATCCTGCATAATGCACGGGCATAGTATTGATTTGGAACCCCCCCCGCCCACCTCCTACGCATTTTCCATATGCTGAATTCCTCTTGATATGCAAATTATTTTGTTTAGGCGCTCTTCTTCCCACCTCCCCCCCCTCTAACCCAGCTTAAATATACGCTCCAAGCTTGGGGTGTTTCATTCTTCGCCTGAGGATGGCTGCTTGCGTTGTGGCCGAAACGTCGTGAGAATTGTTTTATTATGTTTTATTTTTATTATTTTATTACTTCCCTTCTACGTGACTTTACCGAAAGAACCAAGAAGATGAATCCCTGCAGTCACGAAAGCTTTAAATCGAAATTTGTACATTGTATTAAACATTACAATTTTATGCTATTTATTATTATACAATCCGCTATACACTATACCATTGACCGTCGCGTGAAAGATACTAAGAGGAAGCAACGAAATATGTCAATGGGAGAGTGGTGGTTGGAGACTTGCAGCGGAGCAAAGAATCCATTCCCGGCGGAGAATACAAGATATATAGTCAATGCCAGTGAGTGGAACGCGGTCTGAAAGTCACCGTAAACGTGAACACAATCAGTTAAGATCCGAAATGGTTTATTACGTCCTTCCAATGATTGCTGAGCCAGAATCCATCTTCTCTGTTGAAATTGTCTCTGTGTTTGCATATGTGGATCGCCTCATTAATGATTCTCTCATCGTAGCCAGATGGCTAGCAAACAACCTCTGTCTTGCTAATCCTGCATAATACACGGGCAAAACATGACTTCCTACGCATTTCACAAGTAGTACTAATCGCATTTCTGCATTTTCCATAAATATGCTAAAATCCCACTTGATATGCAAATTATTTTGTCAAGGCGCTCTTCCTCCTCCATCCCAGCTGAAATAGACGCTCCAAGCCTGGAGTGTGTCATTCAGACTGTCTTCTCGACAGACCTGTTCTTCACCTGAGGACGGCTGCTTGCGTTGTGGCCGAAACATCGTGAGAATTATTTGATTATGTTTTATTTTATTATTTTATTATTTCCATTCTACGTGACTTTACCGAAAGAACCAAAAAGATGAATCCTTGCAGTCACGAAAGCTTTCAATCGAAAGACATCAGATGTGGATGGCATACCACTTCCATACAGATGTTGGAAAACAGGCATTGTGTGTCACAACAATCTTTGTAGTGCCTTTAGATGTGCTGCATTCAGACATCCAGGAAGCTTTAAGAGAATCATCACTGCTTCTGTCTATTGTGCAGTTAGCTAACACTGTTATCTACTATGGAACAAGGTCCACTGTGGGAATGATCTTGTCCTATGGCTCTACTGGTGGACTACCCGACTTTGCTGAGAATATTCAGATGGCCATTTTGGACAACTGTGTACATTTCATTGTAAAGTTACTTGCTGCCTGGTATGAAGAGCATTTCAGATATTTTCAACTGGAGGACACTGGAGAAAATAGCTCTTTTGGAGCAGCAAACACTTGGTGATGTGTACCCCTTGGCTGCGTACAATATGGGAGGAAAACCCTTGCTTACACTCAACGTCACATCTGTTGTTAATTTTAGGTAATTTAAATAAATTATGTAAACATTTACATCTTACAATGTCTGTATTGTTGCCGTTTATCTGGAAATATAAGTGGTGTCCTTTTTTCATGACAAGCTATTTCAATGGAAAACCGATGTATTGCAGGAAACAAATGTATTCTGAAATTGAATATGAAATGCAGACAAATTACCATTAACATTCTTTGATTTTATTAATTCTTAAGATTTGTTTTACTCTTAATTGTTCTGGTGGCACACTCCAGGCTCTACATTACATATTCACTGTATGTCTGGTTTGATATTTCAGCTTCTGATGCTATTTTTGTCTCTTCTTATTCTTGTCAGGCTGGCAGAAATGGAGGCAAAGCTCAGAATAATCATTGATGACAGAATTCAGAAGTTGGTCCTTCCATAAGGAATCCCACCCACTGTGGAGGAGCTGCAAACTGTTGTGAAGGAGACCTTTGAAGTTTCTGATGAGTTCAGTCTTCAGTATTTGGACTCAGAATTTGAAGATTACTTTTCTCTTGATACAAGTGACCACATTAAACACAAAGACACCATAAAGGTTATTTACGCTGCCCCGATTCTTCTTAACTTGGTTAATGCATGTTTTGGCAGTTCCTTTGGTCAACAGTCAACTGACTGAGTTAGCATCTTATGTAGAGTCAACTGCATCAAATGCAGAGTCATGTACTGGAACGTCTTCTTCACTGAGATGTACCTTTGCAATAAAGGTCGTGGAAGCGACATTTGGAATTCGGTCTTTATTTGTCTTTCGTTCACAACACTCCTATCTTATTCCTTCACGCTGCTGACAGACAGCATGAGAGGGAGAAAGAAACACACGCGGCCACGTGGCAGCCTGGACCCCGCTCCAGCGTGGCCTCACCCTCCATTCGTTCCAGATCTGACCACGTGTTGTCCGTCTCCACCCCGTTTAATACCCGGGTCACGTGGTACCTTTCCACCAATCCTGGTTAACCTCTATGGAATCTTCTAGACTCCATCGTACATTCCCAGGACCGCGCCCCTGACTCGTCCCCCCATTGGCTGTGGCTAAAGCCAGCAGATCCAATCCTCTACTTACAAATGTCACCTTCCCATTACGTCAGGGCCACGCCCCTACACTTCCCCCCATTGGCTATGGGCCAGGACCGGTAGAGCCAATTATCGTAACGAGGTGTGATCCATCAGCCGTTTCGGCTGAGAAAAGAGTGACAGCCCGAATCCCTTTGAATAACATCTTAGGGCGTCCATGATGCATTAACAAGGTAAGGGGAGTAGGTGCCAACACGCAGAGGAATTAAAACATGGAAACAACCGATATACATTAGGGCACCCCTGTAGTGCAGTAACACCAGGGCGACAGACCGCAAGGACAACAGTATTAGCGAAATGGGAAAGACTTCGACCGCGTACACGACGCCGGACCCTCTCCTCCCCTCGCGCGTGGTTGCCTCGCCGACTGTTCAGCAGGAGGTGGTTGCAGTGGAGAAGAAGAATAATTTTCGGTTTCCATTGTGTCTGGGACAGGCCCCTTTGGAGGTGGAACGTCAGGGGTCTCGTCGTCCTTCAAAACCTGTCCGTCTGCGGGGGATAGAACACAGCCCCGCTGGGGATCAATCGGCGAGGCAAGTGGCACATTCGGCACGCGAGACCCCGGCAGGTCAACAAGTGGGGATGAAGGGCCAGCATGTGGGTCAACATAGGGCTTGAGCCACGACAAATGAACATACCAACGACGTTGGCCGTACTGGATGCGAACACTCTGGGGATTCCGAATGTCCAACAGCTTCACAGGCCCCCGCCAAGGCCTGTGCAGTTTAGGAGACGTACCCACTGGCACTTGAGGGCAATGGAGCCATGCCATATCGCCCACCGACCAAGGCATGTCAGTTCGCGATTGACGCGCACACCTCTCGTTCCTTGCCTGCGTACGGGCCGTCACACATCTGGCGGCCTCTCGCGCCTCCGTAACCCGCTTAAGCGAGTCCCACACGTGGTCAGGCAAGGAAGGGGATGGTTGTTTCCCCGCTGCACCAAGTTGCACATCAATCAGGGGTACATTCTCACGGCCATACATCAGGAAAAATGGCGAATATCCTGTGGACGCGTGCGGAACCATGCGGTATGCCGCCAGGACGCCCGGTATGTGCATGTCCCAATCGGTTTGTTTTTCACTCACCGTGTGACAAAGCATGGCCGAAAGGGTGCGGTTAAATCCTTCCAACATGCCATCCCTTTGCGGATGGTAAGGGGAAGTGCGGATTTTCTTTGTACCCAAGGCAGAGCACACGTCTTTGAGCAATTTAGAGGAGAAGTTACGTCCTTGATCCGTTAGTAGCCCTTCAGGTGCTCCCTTATCCATGACGTACCCATTCAAGAAAGCCTCGGTGATGGATGAGGCCGTTTGGTCAGGTAGAGGCCAGGCCATAGGCCAGCAAGAAAAGTATTCGACCCCAACCAAAAGGTATTTATTTCCCGTAGCCGATGGAGGGAACGGGCCCAGGATATCCAGAGCAACCAGCTCATTAATACGGGACACCTCGATCGATTGTAGGGGCGGGACATAATTTTGACATGGCGGTTTCCACTTCGCACAATCATGGCATGACCCGATAAAGTTAGTGACATCCGCTGCCATGCCTGGCAAAAATAAATCCTGCTGCATCGCGGCCAATCTTTTCTGCATGCCAATGTGAATCAGCTTGTCGGCGTGCAGCGCGCGGATCAGATCGTGGCGACTGGACGTCGGCACAACCAGGCGTGAACGGTCCGACAACCCATCCGTACACATCAATAGTCCCGCCTGGCCCTGAAACAACTGCCATTTCCATCCTGCCAAATGAAATCTCGGTTTCCCGACCAATTCCCGCAGTGGAGCCAAAGAGGCATCAGCCTCTTGCTCACATAGCCATACCGAGTGCGGCAAATGCAGCATATTGTCAGCGCCAACGGGTACATCCTGGCCTTCATCCTTTGACATCGCCCCCATGACTGGACAGGGCGGGGTAGGCAGCGCCGCACAGCGGTGCGCACCCGTCAGACAGGCACAGGGAGAAGTCGCGGGCAACCTAGAGAGAGCGTCCACGTTGCCATGGCGAGTACCCTTGCGGTACGTGATCTCGAAGGAAAATTCCTGTAATAATTACAACCACCGAGCCAATTAACCCGATGGTTGTTCCAATTTCAACGAATATTGCAAGGCTGCGTGGTCAGTGCATACGAGGAATTCCCTTCCATACAGGTACGGCCGGTACTGGCGAACAAAATGTATGATTGCTAACAGTTCTCGTCGCGTCATGCAATACCGCGTTTCGGCAGGAGACAGAACCCTCATGCCGTATGCCACCACTCGCTCGACCCCATCTTTCCGTTGCGACAAAATGGCCCCTATGCTGATGTTGCTAGCATTCGTGTCAAGGATGAACGGCTGAGAAAAGTCTGGGTAGTCGAGTGTCGGAGCGGTGGCGAGGTGATCCCGAAGAGATTGAAAAGAGTGCTCCTCTTCCGGGCCCCATTTAAATCTCTGATTTTTTTCGTCAGAACATGCAGTGGCTTAGCCAGCATCGCGAAGTTAACAAAACGGCGATAGTAGGATGCAAACCCAATAAACCGCCATACGTCGCCCACCGAAGTGGGCGTGGGCCACTCTCGGACACACGCGGTTTTCTGAGGGTCCGTGGACACACCGTCCGAGCTGACGATGTGACCCAAGTATCGGACCGACCGTTGCAAAAGGTGGCACTTTTTCGGTTTAAATTTTAGGTCAGCCGAGCGCATCCTCTGAAAGACAGTCTCCAGGCGTTGGAGGTGTTGTTCGAACGTTGGGCTGAATACGATGATATTGTCCAAATATATGAGGCATATTTTCCACTGCAGCCCCACTAGCACCAGTTCCATCAAGCGTTGGAACGTCGCCGGTGCCACATTCAAGCCCATAGGTAAACGGTTAAACTCAAAGAGGCCTTGTGGAGTGAGGAACACCGTTTTTGGTTTGGACGCGTCATTGAGGGGAAGCTGCCAAAACCCAGACGACAGGTCGAGGGTGGAGAAAAAATTTGCCCCTGACAAAGTGTCCAACGAGTCGTCCATCCGTGGCAAGGGGTATGCGTCTGCCACGGATATCTTATTCAATCTGCGGAAATCTACACAAAACCTCGTCCCACCATCCTTTTTCTTAACCAGCACGACCGGCGCGCCCCAAGGACTGTTGGACGGCGAAATTATATCGGCCGCCAACATGTCTTCCACTGCGCCGCGCATGTGTTCCCTTTCAGCAGGGCTCATGCGATGCGGGTGCATACAAATCGGTCCCGCCGCACCGGTGTCAATATGGTGCGACAAGAGCGAAGTATGGCCCAGATCCAAATCTTTTTACTGAAAACGTCAGCGTACTCCAACAATAATGATTGCAAAGCACTTCTTTGCGTGGCCGATAAAGATGTATTTTCCCCGCACAAATCTGCGATCCATCGATCGTGTGAACAATCGTATTGAGGCCCGCCAGTGGCCATTTTAGTGGGTGGTTTACCCTCAATGCTGGTGAAATCGGTAGTGGCGTGAGCCAATACTGATCCAGCCGGGACGACGACCCGGTTCGGGCCCCCATTTAGCACTTGTATGAATGGGGCCTGACCAGGCCGAACGATAGTTTGAGCCGCTACTAGGGAAAAGGATCTTACCACCGAATTCGAGGGGGACAACAGCACACCCGTCGCACCATCCGCAGCATCCAACCACTTTCGGTAACGCAGCGGAATAAGCATTTGCGAGCCTGACTGCACCTCCACCGTGGCAGCAACAATCGCGTTAACCGCGTTACCCGGGGCGAACGGCCCAGCAGGGAAGGCAGGAACGACATCCTAGGGCCCCCTGGCATTTCTAAGCAACCTTGGTCAATGAGTATCTTAACTGGCATGTGGCGCAAGAAATCGGTGCCCAATAGGCATGGGACGGCCAGTGAACGTGAGATCAACACTGGTCCCTCCGCGGTGATATTCCAGATAGCAATGCGCACATCAACTCGCCCCAAAATACCCATGCTACCCCCATTAGCAGCAATGCACACGTCATTAGCCGGTCGGATCCGTGACGTAGGAATGGACAGGAGATGAAAAATAACATCGGAAATGATGGTGGCAGACGCGCCAGTGTCTACCGAAATACGAACATCGACGCCATCGATGGTACCCCGTACCATCGAGGACCCAGACGCGGCTGCCACCACCCTACGGGCCAATTTTTTCCATTGTGTCGCAGAGTGCGGCATCGACACAGGTACATGGCAATTACCGTCTGGAGTGCAAACATGTGTGCGAGTGGATGGGTGATGTGACAAGACCTGCCGGGTATCTGATGTGTGCCGACTTGCCCGAGGGTGCCGTGGATCTGCGTCCGGTGGAGGAGATGGAAGCCGGCCGACGGGAGCTGAGAAGGCAGAGGTCGGCAGCAGCAATCCCGGGTGAAATGGCCTCGTCGGCTACACTTAAAACACGTGGCCGCTGTCGCCCGGCGGTCTGCACGTGGTCGTCCGGCCCCATCACGCTGCTCGCGCGGCCGGCGTTTCGGGACCCAGCGAGGAACAGCAGCCATCACCTCGTCGTCGCTGGAGTCATTGGAGCCGTGGACGACCCAACGTGGAGACCACCCCAACGGTGGACCGTCTATTTCGGGATTCCCCGTCTATGCCGCCATCTGATCCCAGCGTTTTAGGTTGAACTTGGCGTCCAAGCAGCGCACGACCCATCGCGACGTAAGCGGTTCGTGGCCGCACACCGGCAACGAGATGTTAAGTTCCTGGGCCAGCTCAATCATTCTGGAAAGGATAAGAGGATCCAGGAGATCAGCTGACGAGTCGGGGTAGGCCGCCATGGCAAGCGCTAACAGCGCCCCTCGGTAGGCCAAGGGCGATACCACTGGTCCTCGACGACGTGACATAAATTTCCTGGTAGCCGCCATCGGCGGTTCATAAAACTCCACCATTTCCGTGAAAGCGTCACGAAGCGTCTTCTTCTTGGTCGCCGGAATGGATCGAAAGACCACCAGGGAGACATCATCTAGCAGCGTGGGCAGCGCCTCCAGTGCCTCCGCCTCCGTCCATCGTACGGATCGAAAGGCTAACTCGAACCGCCATGTGAACGCACTCCAATCGCCCCTGGCGACAAATTCCTTGATTTGAGGAAGGCGATGTCCGCGGTGAATGTTCGACGCCTCGAGCATCTCCATTCCCGCTTCCCGCGTATTTCGCGGTTCCGTCAAGATGGCGTCCGGCGGCCGCGTGGCAGCAACCCCGGCCAAGATGGTGTCCGGCGGCTTCATCGCAGCAGCCCCGCCCAAGATGGCGTCCGGCGGCCGTGTGGTAGCAGCCCCTCCCAAGATGGCGTCCGGCGGCTTCATCGCAGCAGCCCCGCCCAAGATGGAGGCCTCTCCCTGCGCGGCAGGAACAATGGCGAACGTCGATTCCCGCTGAAAATCCTGGTCATCAGCACTTGGTTGAAATCCACGCGGCCGCCTGAGGGCCGCTGAGGATGCGACCGCCGTCACCAGATTCAGCAAAATCGCACGGAGCGAATCAATTTGCTCCGCCAGTCGCCGCCATCCCTCGTCCACAGTCGAGGACGTCGCTTCTCCAGCCTGTCGGTGATGAGCGGCGTCGGGGAGAGCAGCAGCCGGAGGCAGAGGACCCGCAGCTCCCAGCAGCTCGTCCTTGTCCGCCTCAACTTCTTCCTCCGACGGAGAGTCCGGTGGGTTCTTCTTCTTGAGGTGCTTGGGCATCTTAAAGGATCGTCCAAACGGTCTCAAGAGATTTGTCGGGGTCGCTGGCCCCCGAAGTCCCTCCGTGCTCCGGGCGTATGGCAGGGGCTTCGCCGTGCGCCGACCCCTCTCTGCTCTGCGAGTAGCTGCTGCCGTCGCTGGGCTCATTGCCCGACGGCTCCCCTCCCTGGTCCGTCCCTCCGCGAGCTCGTGTGCGAGGCATAGGTCGCCGCCCGCTCTCGTTCACCTGCAAACGCTGCGTTGTCTCTCCACGGATCACGCGCTATTAAACGGGGGTCAAGGGTCGGAGGGCGAATGACGCTGCCCTAACGTACACAGCTCCCCGCGGCACTCACTCACCTGGCGAACCACTGTGTACACACGCTCACCCACGCGCTCAGCTCCGCGCAGCGCTCACTCACGTGGCGAACCACTGTGTACACACGCTCACCCACGCGCTCAGCTCCGCGCAGCTCTCACTCACGTGGCGAACCACTGTGTACACACGCGCACCCACACGCTCAGCTCCGCGCAGCGCTCACTCACGTGGCGAACCACTGTGTACACCCGCTCACCCGCGCGCTCAGCTCCGCGCAGCGCTCACTCACATGGCGAACCACTGTGTACACACGCGCACCCACACGCTCACACTGCTCGACAAGATCACGCGAGGCCACGCTTCGCTATTAATGATTTATTATCTGCTACCTGGTAACTAATGTTAAATCAGTGAGTCGACGAGGCTGGCCTATTCCACTAAACCTGTACCTATTCCCTATCTATCGACTATTATCCTACTTCACCTCCCGACTCACTGTTTGGTGCCCACGGTGGTTCGCTGCTCCCTGTGCTAACAGCGCACCTCGATGCGTCGCACGGACGTCCGGGTCGCTGGCTGGAGCTGCGGCAGTGTCCTCTGGTGCTGGAGAAAAGAGACCGATTTCTCGTTTGGGCCCCCTTTTTATCCTCCCTACATCAAAGGGATGCGGCTCCGAACGGGATGGCGTCCCTCAGCCCTTCCCTAACAATGGGCTCGCGCCAGCTTGCACTCGCACGGTGGCTCCGCGGCGCCTCCACGGCGCTTTTGTTATGCTAATCGGATGTGCTGCGGCGCCGATTCCAAACACGCTCCTTCGGAGTGAGCAGGTAGGAACTTGGTTGGACAGCGCATTCGTGCACGACAGAGAAACCAATAATTCCAGGTGGGCAGTGTGGAACATTGTTCCTACCTGTATTAATCTCCCTCTCATGCATGGCGCCGTGCTCCTGCGCACCCTAAACTATGCCGCCCCGTCCCTCCTCCGCCTGTCTCGTCGACCCGTGGGGGTGTGTGTGGGGGGATGTGCCTCAACCGCGGTGGCCGAATGCCCCACGCCGCGACCATACCATATTAAGGCTGGTCGCAGCGCCGCGGCGCAACGTAGCACGGGGGAGGTCGTCCAATTCCCTGATCGCCGGAAACCGTGAGAGTTAATCCCGATAAGGGTTTCTCGGATAAAAACCGGTCGATCAGGTGATCTCCCCTTCCAGCTCTATGGGTGGGGGGAAATGCGTGCGGGTGTGTTCATGTGAGGTGAGGGGGGCGAGGGGTTGGCTCCGTTGCTTGGTGGTGGCGAGGTCGGGGATGGGGCGCCTGCCGAACGGCTTCGTGGAGGCGGCATCACATAGCCCCCTGAGGTGCCAGTCCCCGTCCCGGGTTGACTGGAGCACCTCGCTTGGGCCGCGCCCACGAGGAAACGTTGCGGCGTCCGGGGGATCCGTCCGGACCTGGCGGTTGGTCTCGGGGCGGGTGGTTCTGTCCTCTGTAGCTCCTGCGGAGGCCTCCTCCTCCACTCCAGCGGCTCTCCCCGTCCCCCGGCACCTGTGGGCTGGGGCACAAACTCAGCAGCGGAAGGGTTTAGGGCCCGTCGTCCGCGCCGTCTCCGGACTGGATCGGGGCATCTCGGGGGCCCGGCGGGGCCCATGTAGTGTGCGAGGCCCCCCAACACGAGGGGTGCAGGTACTCCGGGATTTCGGGGCCTTCGGGTGACGGGGTTCTCTCTCGCCGGGGCCGCTTTCCACGGTTTTAGGCGGCGGACGTTGACCACCGTCTCTCGACCCCTCTCCCCGCCATAAATTAGTACCGTCCAGGGGGAGATCTGCCGCACCATGGTCCAGGGTCCCCGCCAGTAGGTCGTCAGTTTCCCCACCTGCCCGGCCCCGACGCGAGGGGTGTGTAGCCACACCTTAGCGCCTGTCAGGAATAAGGGGGGTTCCATGCGGGGTCGGGTGCCCTGTTCCTGCCGCCGATGCGCGGCTTCCCCTTGCGGGTATGCTCGGCCTCGGGCTTCTCGCAGGGTCTCCAACAGGTGTTCCCCGGGGCGGCTTCCCTCCTCCGGCTGGGGGGAAGGGACGCCGAATAGCAGATCTGTGGGTAAACGAGACTCACGGCCGAACATCATTAAAAACGGGGTTTGTCCCGTCGACGTGTGTACGGTGGTGGCGTAGGCGAAAAGGGCGTAGGGGAGGTGTTAGTCCCAATCCCGTTGATTTGCGGCCGCCATACGTTTGAGTTTCCCCGCTAGGGTCTGATTCATGCGTTCTACCATACCATTCGCTTGGGGGTGGTACGCTGTGGTTCGGTCCTTCTGGATTCCGAATTCTCAGCACAGTGCCTGGAACAGCTCGGCCTCGAACTCGCTACCCTGGTCGGTGAGGACTCGTTCTGGGATCCCGTGCTTAAGTACGTAATGTTCCACGAATGCCTGGGCCACCACCAAGGCCGTTTTATAAGGGATGGCCACTGCTACGGGGTAGCGAGTGAAATACTCTACTGCGACTAGGATATACCGGTTGCCTCGATGGGATCGCGGGAATGGCCCCTGTAGGTCAATCCCGACCAGCTGATTCGTGCGGCTGACGCAGAACGGCCTTAAGGGTACCTGGTATCGTGCCGGTTTCGGCCCGCACTGCTGACAGGCACGGCAGCCCTGTACCCAGGCCGCCACGTCTTGTACCAATTTGGGCCAGAGATACTGGCGACGCAGGGTTTCTCGCGTGCGTTGTTCCCCATCGTGGCCCCCGAGTGGGTGGTCATGCACCAGCCGTAGCAGCTGGGGTCGCACCTGGGCAGGAACACAGATGCACCCCGGCTGGCCGGCCTCGGTTAACTCCCGTACCACTCCGTTCTGCACACACAACCGGGCATACAAACCACTCCAGGGTCCTGGTAGGGCGCTCTTTTCCTCCCGCAGTGCCGCCTCCACTGCCGCCAGATCCGGATCTCACTGCTGGGTCTGTCTCAGCTGCTCGTCGTTTAGGCCCGGGAAGGCGCAGCCGACGTCCTCCTGGATCCGTCCGATCGAGTCCCGAGCCGCGGGTCCCGCGCTTGCCGGGCGGTCGACGGGATCCTCGGTGCCACCTGTGAGGGTCTCTGTGGCGCACACTGCACTCTCTCTCGCTGGGGGGGGGTCAGTGGCCGCGGCCTCTCGGGGGTCCATTGCCTGCCGGCAGCGTCCCCCCGTGAAACACGGGCAGGCCTCCTCCGCCCTTGTCTCGGCGTACACCGTGGGTCGCCTCGACAAGGCGTCCGCGTTGGCATGCGTCCGGCCAGCCCGATACTCGATTTGCAGGTTGTACTCCTGCAACTGCGCCATCCACCGGGCCATCTGCCCCCGCGGCTCCTTGAATGTAAGAAGGAACTGCAGAGCATAATGGTCAGTGCGTACGCGACATCTTCTGCTGTACAAATACGGCCGGAACTGTTTGCATGCGAAAATCACGGCGTACAACTCTTGGCGGGTCACGCAATAGTTCAGCTCGGCCCCACTCAAGGTCCGGCTGGCGTACGCGATGACTCGTTCCGTCCCATCCTGTACCTGTGACAACACCGCGCCCAGCCCGCTGCTGCAGGCGTCGGTGTCCAAAATAAAATCAGTGGTAAAATTGGGGAAAGCGAGGGTGGGGGCGTGGGTGAGGTGATCTTTGAGAGTGGTGAAGGCCGTCTGGCAGGCCCCCGTCCACTGATAGGGGTGCTTAGGGGAGGTGAGTTGGGTGAGAGGGCGTGCAATCTCGCTGAATCCCTTTACAAATCGACGATAATAGGTGGCGAGCCCCAAAAATGATCTGATCTCCGTCAGATTCCTTGGCCGTGGCCACTCCACTATGGCGCGTACCTTCTCCGGATCGGTGCGCACGCCTGCCTCGCTGACGCGATGCCCGAGGTACCCCACCTCGCGTTGTGCGATGTAACACTTACGTGGCTTGAGCTTGAGATGAGCCGCTCGCAGTCGCTGGAACACCTCTCGAAGCCTGGACCAGTGCTCAGACAAAGATCTACTGAACACGATCACGTCATCGAAGTAAATCAGGCACTGTTCCCATTGCAAACCCCGCATCACCAACTCCATCAGCCGCTGGAACGTCGCGGGCGCGTTGGTGAGTCCGAACGGGAGTACTCGAAACTCGAATAGTCCCATCGGGGTGGTGAATGCGGTTTTCGGCCGATCCTCCTCCGCCATCTCCACCTGCCAGTACCCGGATGCAAGATCGAGGGTGGAAAAATATCGCGCTCCGGCAAGGCTGTCAAAGGTGTCATCGATGCGGGGTACGGGGAAGGCGTCGCCGAGCGTGACTGCGTTCAGTTTACGGTAATCAACGCAGAACCGGGTTTATCCATCCTTTTTCGTTACTAGTACCACCGGGGCTGAACAGGGGCTCGCCGAGGGCTGAATTATGTTATCGCGAAGCATGTCCCCAACCGCCTCTTTGATCTGGGTGCGTTCGGGTGCGCCCACTCGGTACGCAGGGAGTTTGATGGGTCGGGCTGCACCGGTGTCAATTTGGTGCTTAACAAGGTCGGTCCGACCCACGTCCGAGTCGTGTTCACTGAACACGTCGGCATACTCCCGCAGTAACTCGCGCAGCCGATCGGCCTCTCCCTTAGGTAAATCCGCCCATGGCACATGTAACGCGTCGAGCAGGGGAACGACCTCGGCTTGGGGAGTCGGGCCGACTTGCCAGGCCAGGTCCTGGTCACCCTCCGAACGACCGGGGTCCTCAGCCCAGAGTGCGAACACCGATTCGTCAGAGTGGCGTGCGTGCAGGGGATGTACAGTGGCGATCGGGGTGCGCCGTCGCAGTATCGCTGGGGTAATGTGCGGGTTAAACATCCGCATAAACAATCGGTCCCCATCTGTGTTTACCAACGTGGCGGATCCCACGACCCCATACCGTTTTGCCAACTCCGGGTGAGAAGTTAGCATTACCTCCCCTGATGGTCGGAGCGCGGGGTCGGTGGGGGATGTTGCCACCGGCACCAGCATCTCGGTGAGCGGCCCGATGCTGACTGCCGTCTCCAGGATAGCGGCCACAGGTGCGAAGCGGGGGTGCGTTGGTTCTTGTCCCACGAATGGAATCCGCTCGCCGTTGCTCTCCATGGTGGCGCATCGCTGGCGGGGTTGCACGTTGAGTCCCAGCTTTTCTAAGAGGTCGGTACCTGCAATACACTCGTGAAACAACGCACTCGACATGTAGAACTCCTGGGTGCACACCTGGCTGCCTATGCGGACCTCTAGGGTGGCTCTCCCCAGCAGCCCCATTCCGGCTCCGCTCGCAGTGTGCAGCGCGCGGTCCGGTGCCTGCAGGTGACGCACGTCGACCCCGATCGCGCTGCAGTGTGCTGCGCTCACGAGCGAGGCCACCGCCCCCGTGTCCAGCAGGATTCGGGTACGCATTCCGTTTATCTCCCCTTCCACCAGCGACGTGGCCCCCATGATCCCCGCCACCAGCTCCCGCAGCCAGGAGTCACCGTTTAAGTAGGCGTTGTTGCTGGAACCTGTGTGGAGATCACTCGCTCGCCATTATTCTCATTATCGTCTATTTGTATCGGGACCGCGTCAATTGCACCCCTAGTTGGTCCGCTCACTAGGGGGCGTTGGAGTTTAACCCCCGCGTTTGCCTAGCTCGGATGATTTCAGGACAGTCTCTCACTAGATGCCCTCGGCGGTCGCACATATAACATGCCCGGGGAGGGGGGGCGGCTCCGTAGTGGGCCCCCTGCCCACTCCCTCCCCCCCCAATATGCCGCTGTCCACCCTCCGCCTCTAGTCGGGCTACCCTTCCAGATAACCCTCCTACCGTGGCACGTAGGTCCCCCATTTCGGATCGGATGGTCTCAACGGCGGATTGCAGTTTGGTCACATTCTCACCTACGTGGGTTACCCTCTCACCTACTTGGTTTATCATATCTCCCATACCTGCCTGTAACCCAGCTACCCACCCCGGAGTTGTTTCGCTGGGTCTCTGGGGCTCCCTTGCCTGTCCCCTTACTGCGATGGCGAGCTCTTCCTCCTCGTCGGAGAGTAGGCTCGCTACGGCGCACTCTCGTCCCCTCCCTCGAGGCTGCGCGCGCTCACCCGAGAGTTTCTCGCATTTGCGCGCGCGCTTGACGAGGGTGTCAAAGGAGAGGCGTGCACCGTCGACATTTGGCTGCCACCACGGGGTGTGTGCCAAACATCGCTGGACCTTCCCGGCGGCGAGGCCCTCAATTATTTTTGCCTCGTACTCCGGGTACGCGAGCTGGGTCAACATGCGTACGTCCTTGGCGTAATCTCGTAAATCCTTGCCGGGTTGGCGGCGGTGTGCCTCTAATGCCGCCTGCGCCTCCTCCTCATCATACTTGCCGAAGCGCTCTTCGAGTTGGCACATTAGTTCCTCCCAATGAGTTTGAGCGCTTGCGGGCAAAGCTTCCACAAAGTCAGCTGCCCGCCCATCTAAATGTTGTTCTAACTGCTGCAACGCCTCCTCATCTGACCACCCATTAACCTTTTTCGCCCCCCTGATGCTGCGGGCAAACGATTTTCATGATGGAATTCCTTTGCCCGTAAATGTGCATTTGATTTTAATCTGGGTTGGGTGGCCTCTTTCCCTTGGGGGTGCGGGGGATCGTCCCGTTTCTGACACCAATTTGTCGGGGTCGCTGGCCCCCGAAGTCCCTCCGTGCTACGGGCGTATGGCAGGGGCTCCGCCGTGCGCCGACCCTTCGCTGCTCTGCGAGTAGCTGCTGCCGTCGCTGGGCTCATCGCCCGACGGCTCCCCTCCCTGGTCCGTCCCTCCGCGAGCTCGTGTGAGAGGCATAGCTCGCCGCCCGCTCTCGTTCACCTGCAAACGCTGCGTTGTCTCTCCACGGATCACGCGATATTAAACGGGGGTCAGGGGTCGGAGGGCGAATGACGCTGCCCTAACGTACACAGCTCCCCGCGGCACTCACTCACCTGGCGAACCACTGTGTACACACGCTCACCCACGCGCTCAGCTCCGCGCAGCGCTCACTCACATGGCGAACCACTGTGTACACACGCTCACGCACGTGCTCAGCTCTGCGCAGCGCTCACTCATGTGGCGAACCACTGTGTACACACGCGCACCCACACGCTCAGCTCCGCGCAGCGCTCACTCACGTGGCGAACCACTGTGTACACCCGCACACCCACACACTCAGCTCCGTGCAGCGCTCACTCACGTGGCGAACCACTGTGTACACACGCGCACCCACATGCTCACACTGCTCGACAAGATCACGCAAGGCCACGCTTCGCTATTAATGATTTATTATCTGCTACCTGGTAACTAATGTTAAATCAGTGAGTCGACGAGGCTGGCCTATTCCACTAAACCTGTACCTATTCCCTATCTATCGGCTATTATCCTACTTCACCTCCCCACTCACTGTTTGGTGGCCACGGTGGTTCGCTGCTCCCTGTGCTAACAGCGCACCTCGATGCGTCGCACGGACGTCCGGGTCGCTGGGTGGAGCTGCGGCTGGTCCTCTGGTGCTGGAGAAAAGAGACCGATTTCTCGTTTGGGCCCCCTTTTTATCCTCCCTACATCAAAGGGATGCGGCTCCGAACGGGATGGCGTCCCTCAGCCCTTCCCTAACAATGGGCTTGCGCCAGCTTGCACGCGCACGGTGGCTCCGCGGCGCCTCCACGGCGCTTTTGTTATGCTAATCGGATGTGCAGCGGCGCCGATTCCAAACACGCTCCTTCGGAGTGAGCAGGTAGGAACTTGGTTGGACAGCGCATTCGTGCACGACAGAGAGACCAATACTTTCTGGGGGGCAGTGTGGAACATTGTTCCTACATGTATTAATCTCCCTCTCATGCATGGCGCCGTGCTCCTGCGCACCCTAAACTATGCCGCCCCGTCCCTCCTCCGCCTGTCTCGTCGACCCGTGGGGGTGTGTGTGGGGGGATGTGCCTCAACCGCGGTGGCCGAATGCCCCACGCCGCGACCATACCATATTAAGGCTGGTCGCAGCGCCGCGGCGCAACGTAGCACGGGGGAGGTCGTCCAATTCCCTGATCGTCGGAAACCGGGAAAGTTAATCCCGATAAGGGTTTCTCGGATAAAAACCGGTCGATCAGGTGATCTCCCCTTCCAGCTCTATGGGTGGGGGAAAATGCGTGCGGGTGTGTTCATGTGAGGTGAGGTGAGGATGGCGAGGGGTTGGCTCCGTTGCTTGGTGGTTGCGAGGTCGGGGATGGGGCGCCTGCCGAACGGCTTCGTGGCGGCCGCATCACAGATACTTCTGATACCAATGTAATAATGCTCGTTGAGGCGACTTCTGGAATCCGTCTTTTATTCAACTTGTATTACAGCTTTCCTTCATGCTGCTGACAGGCAGCGTGAGAGGGACAGATAGAGAGAGAGAGACACTCTTCTTAGGTTTTTTCGGTAAAGTCACGTAGGTAAAACATCAAAATTAATGAAAATAAAATAAAATAAAAACAAAAATCACGACGTTTCGGAGGCAACACAAGTCTCCGTCATGATTTTTGTTTTTATTTTATTTTATTTTCATTAATTTTGATGTTTTACCTACGTGACTTTACCGAAAAAACCTAAGAAGATGATTCCTTGCAGTCATGAAAGCTTCAAATCTAGAAGAGAGAGACACTGCCACATGGCAACCCGGAGCCCTGCTCCTGCGTGGCCCCCTTCCTCTGTTCGTTCCCGTTCTGACCATGTGTCGTCCGTCTCCACCCCTATTTAATACCCGGGTCACATGGTACGTTTCCACCAATCCTGGTTAGCCTCTATGGAATATTCCAGAGGCTCCCGGGACCACGCCCCTGACTCGTCTCCCCATTGGCTGTGGCTAAAGCCAGCAGAACCAATCCTCTACAACCAGCTGTCACCTTTCCATTATGTCAGGCCCACGCCCCCTAGGCGTCCCCCCATTGGCTATGAACCAGGACCGGCAGAGCCAATCGTCGTGACGAGTTGTAATCCGTCAACGACCCGGATATAACCTCACATTACAAATACACAACCCAGGCTTCTGAGCCTCTTCCACTCCAAGGGCGGAACCATGGCGTTGAAGTTGCAGGCCATCCTACTCAAGGTATCTTCACTGAGTATTATGTTTGCTAATATTTTATTTTTAGGGATTTTGTGATCAAACTGCTCTAATATTATTAGCTTATTAAATAAATCTACAGGAGGTAATGTTAGTCTGTGATTCCCTCTACAAAAAGAGTATGAAATAATTGCATACCTTTTTTGTGCTGTCTCAGGGACTGAGGTTTTCCAGGGAACCAGCTGTGACTCCAGGAAGTCATTGGTCCCAGCCAAGAAATAGTGCATAGCACATCAACTCCCATAACACGTTCCTTCGGAGTGGGTAGGTAGGAACTTGGTTGGACAGCGCATTGGTGCACGACAGAAAGGGGAGAGGGAGGGGAGACGGAGGGAGGGGAGAGTGAGGGGAGTAGATAGTGAGGGGAGTAGAGAGGGAGAGGGAGGAGAGAGGGAGGGGAGGGGAGAGGGAGGTAAGCAAAGATTTAAAAAAACTAAAACAACAAAAAAACTAAATGATGAACGAAGCAAAGTTCCGACTACACTGAGCATCTTCTTGTTTCGTAAAATAAGTATAACCCGTAAAAACAAAGTTTTTCACTATAAATCCTTTATTTGCGTGGCAGCGAACTTAATATAAAGGATTTAAAAATATATTCGCCTGTGGAGGACGCGGGGATCGATCCCGCAACCTTTGGCATGGGAAGCGAGGGCGCTACCAACTGCGCTACTCCGCCACGGCATGTGGAGGGGTTACGCTCTGGGCTCTTATACTGTGACGTTCAGCCAAAGCAATGAATGAGTTCTATTTGAATATATGTAAAATATTTTTTTTTGGCCTAAAAAGTGTAAAATTTTGGGAATTTTTTTTCACGAACATTAATTGTCTGGAACAACGAGTCTGTGTGGAAAATATCAGCTCGATTGGATCACGGGAAGTGGGTTAAAAACTAGCGAAAGATTTGCACGGTCCTAAGCAAGCAAGCAAGCACGCAAGCAAGCAAGCATGCAAGCACGCAAGCAAGCGAACTTAATATAAAGGATTTAAAAACTATATTCGTCTGTGGAGGACGCGGGGATCGATCCCGCAACCTTTGGCATGGGAAGCGAGGGCGCTACCAACTGCGCTACTCCGCCACGGCCTGTGGAGGGGTTACGCTCTGGGCTCTTACACTCTGTCGTTCAGCCAAAGCCATGAATGCGTTCTATTTGAATATATGTAAAGTAAACATTTTTTGCCTAAAAAGTGTAAAATTTTGGGAATTTTTTTTCACGAACAATAATTGTCTGGCACAACGAGTCTGTGTGGAAGATGTCAGCTCGATTGGATCACGGGAAGTGGGTTAAAAAACGACCGAAAGATTTGCACGGTCCTAAGCAAGCAAGCAAGCACGCGAACTTAATATAAAGGATTTAAAAAGAGAGGGAGAGGGAGGGAGGGGAGAGGGAGGAGGGAGGGGAGAGGGAGGAGGGAGGGGAGAGGGAGGAGGGAGGGGAGAGGGAGGAGGGAGGGGAGAGGGAGGAGGGAGGGGAGAGGGAGGAGGGAGGGGAGAGGGAGGAGGGAGGGGAGAGGGAGGAGGGAGGGGAGAGGGAGGAGGGAGGGAGAGGTAGGAGGGAGGGGAGAGGTAGGAGGGAGGGGAGAGGTAGGAGGGAGGGGAGAGGTAGGAGGGAGGGGAGAGGTAGGAGGGAGGGGAGAGGTAGGAGGGAGGGGAGAGGTAGGAGGGAGGGGAGAGGGAGGGGAGAGGGAGGGGAGCGGAGGGGGAGGTCATTTTTTTTCCCAATGAATGTGGTGGGGGTTAGTGGGTGGGGCGAGTGGATCGTGGGTGGGGCGAGTGGATAGTGGGTGGGGATTAGTGGGTGGGGCTCGTCGATAGTGGGTGGGGGTTAGTGGGTGGGGGATAGTGGATAGCGGGTGGGGGTTAGTGGGTGGGGCGAGTGGATAGTGGGTGGGGGTTCGTGGTTAGTGGATAGTGATTGGGGGTTAGTGGGTGGGGATTCGTGGGTGGGGGTTAGTGGGTGGGGGGGGGCTGTATCCTCCCACGCGGAAGAACAACAGGCGGCTGCTGACATTCGTGCGACGTCGCGATCAGCAGCAAGCGACAGTGACAGCTGCTGTAGTGGCTGATGCGTGGTCGCCATCTCTCTTCTCTGCGTGCTGCGTAAGTAGCGAATACACGGGGGATGGTGGACTCACGACTGCTGTGCCAGGCTAGGTGCAGGAGGAGGAGAACGTCACGAGACAGACCCTGCAAGTGTATATGAGGACGACTGCTGTGCCAGGCTAGGTGCAGGAGGTCACGGGACAGACCCTGCAGTTGTCTATGGGGATGACTGCTCTGTCAGGCTAGGTGCACGAGGTCACGGGACAGACCCTGCAGGTGTCTATGGGGATGACTGCTGTGCCAGGCTAGGTGCATGAGGTCACGGGACAGACCCAGCAAGTGTCTATGGGGGTGACTGCTGTGCCAGGCTAGGTGCAGGAGGTCACTGGACAGACCCAGCAGGTGTTTATGGGGATGACTGCTGTGCCAGGCTAGGTGCATGAGGTCACGGGACAGACCCAGCAGGTGTCTATGGGGATGACTGCTGTGCCAGGCTAGGTGCAGGAGGTCACGGGACAGACCCAGCAGGTGGCTATGGGGATGACTGCTGTGCCAGGCTAGGTGCAGGAGGTCACGGGACAGACCCTGCAGGTGTCTATGGGGATGACTGGAACGAATAATAATAAAAGTGATGCATTATACATTTACCTGATACGATCTGAGAGTCGTCGTTCTAGCCACTGAACCTTTGTAACTCTGCGTTTATGATTTTTCGAGTTGGCGGATGACACCAGCAGTTCAGATAACACCCTTGAACCTTTGAGTGTAACACGTGCCCTGGAACACATCCATCATTGGGTAGACCTGCACCTAGCCTGGTACAGCGCGTTGCTACAACTGCGTCAGCTCCCTGCTGTTTACTCATGGGCATCGGCCACACCTCAGTTGCGCAATGCTGTTGCCTGCAACTCCTCTCTGCCCATGAGTTGCGCAGTGATGTTGCCTGCAACTCGGTCTCTTCCACTTGGACATCTCTGCAACCAGTTGCTCACAGCGATTGTGTACACTGCGCCTCCAAGCCGTCGATCCGGTTCTGAGTTGCTGAGCCCTGCAGCAGAGTGCGGAGACCCAACTCCATCAGTTCACTCCCTCTCTGCCCCGTCGGCGGTGTTGGTCTGTGGGTGCGGTGTTAGTCTGTGGGTGCGGTGTTAGTCTGCGAGTGCGGTGTTAGTCTGCGGGTGCGGTGTTCGTCTGTAGGTGCGGTGTTAGTCTACGGGAAGTGTTAGTCTATGGATGCAGCGTCATTGGGCAGTGTTAGTCTATCGGCTGTGTTAGTCTATGGATGCAGCGATAGTCTATGGGTGCAGTGTCATTGGGCAGTGTTAGTCTATCGGCTGTGTTAGTCTATGGGTGTGGTGATAGTCTATGGGTGCGGTGTTGGTCTATGGGTACTGTTCGTTTATGGGTGCGGTCTTTATTCTGTGGGTGCAGTGTCATTGGGGAGTGTTTGTGCGGCTAATTCAGACTCGATTGCTTGTTGTAATCGGGTGTGTCTGTTTGGTGTGGACCAATCAGTTTCAAAGACAGTGCATATATTATCAGAGCGTTTTTTTTATTCTGACCACAAGTATTGTGGTTAATGCCGACGTGATTCCTTGTAAAAGGTTTCAGTTTGGTGTTTTCACATCTTAACACACCTACTCTTAGGTTTTTTTCGGTAAAGTCACGTAGGGGGAAAATAAATAAATAATACAATAACCAATAAAAAATACTAGAAATAATAATAGAAATAAAATACAAAATAAAAAACTAAGAGTATTAATCCTTGCAGTCACGAAAGCTTCAAATCTAGACTTAACACACCTGTTTTGTTGCCCGAAAAAAGGGGAAAACATCTGCTCAGACCACCACACAGTTTGAGCAGCAGCAGCGGGCAGCAGTTCCATAAATGAGTTAACATTTTTTTTCCGAAACTTGTTATCATCCGAATGCCCACAGCACAAACTTTGCATACCACCACCACTAACACCTCAACCAAAGACACATTTCCCCCGTGTAGCCTGGAACAGACTGCTGGGGCAAGTGCTGTTTGTTAGTAGTAACGAGCAGCCCCAGTAGCGCCTATGAAGGCGACCGGCACTGGCACGCACAGAGGGGGTGGGTGGCCAGCACCACGCCCGCCCGGCTGCCTTCGTCTCTACATCTGTTATATGGTAGTGTATAGTGTAGTGTATAGCAGGGGCGGTTTCTTCATTAGGGCGATTGGGCGACGCACCACCAATGCCATTCAACCACAGAGTCACGCTAGCCGTCACTGCCTCTGGATATAGTCCAATCAGCGTCATGCTACGTTCTGTGGAGTACCGCCTCTTTTTGGGCGATTTCCCTCCAGCTGAGAATCGCCCCGAGTGGTCCCATAGACTTACATTCAAAGATGTTTTTTTTCGAACGGGGGCGCTGCAATGCATTCTCTATGGCTTCCGGGAGGGCTCGCCCTAACGTGCTTACGTCATCATACGTGCTTACGTCATCATACGTAAGCACGTTTCATCCAACAATATAATTTGTCGCCACCTAGTGGAATCTTTAATAAAGGAAACTTGAGTGGTTTGTTTTAATAGTGAGTATAGAAAGTAGTGTAAAGTGTAGTGTATAGTGTGGTGTATAGTAGCATAGTATAATGTGGTGTATTTTATGTTTACTGCTACACCACTGCACCAGGGACTCATTTGAGGCTGAGTCGACCTCGGGCAGGTGGCTCAGGGCGGTGTTGGCCGTGAGTGAGAATCGCACTCGGGTTGCCGGGTTCGTAGTGCAGCGTAGCGCTGACCGCCACCACCACCACCGCTGGCACCTACACCATAGTCACCACCACCCCCACCACAACCACCACCACCGCCACCACCACCAGCACTCCCTCCAGCACCACCCCCACCACCACCTCCCCTACCATCACCAGGGCGAGGTGGAATTCTGCTCGTGCCGCGTGAGTCATTTGGCTCAAGCTCAGTGTCGCCTTACACCTCGTAGTGTAAGTGTAATGTAGTAACTCGGCGGGAGACGACTTCACGGGTAGCACACTCGTTTATTTCACCAAACTCGTTCACAGGTGACTAACACCTATTCAGCTACACGGGTGACCAACACCCACTCCGCTACTCGGCTATCTACTCGGGCGACTAACGCCACTTAGCTACCCGGGCGACTAACGCCCACTTAGCTACTCTGGCGACTAACGCCCACTGAGCTACTCGGGTGACTAACACCTACTTATCTACTCTGGCGACTAACGCCACTGAGCTACTCGGGTGACTAACACCCACTCATCTACTCTGGCGACTAACGCCACTGAGCTACTCGGGTGACTAACACCCACTCATCTACTCTGGCGACTAACGCCACTGAGCTACTCGGGACACTCCCTGCCCGGGGTGTCCGTCTTGACTGTGGGTCCCCAGCCCGACCCACGTGGGCGTCGGACCCCGGGTCCCACAGCCTCGCCTCCGAGCCACACAGGGCCCCGGTCCCCACAAGGACGGCGGGACTAGGGGTCTCGGGCACTAGGTCTTCAACTCCGTCTTCGATCTTCAACTGGATAACTTCCCCGAGTGCTCTTGCGCGTAACCCTTTATACCCCACCTGCGGACGTCGCTGCGAGCACCCATCCTATTCGACCAATCACTGGACGCTGGCTACGATCCTGTTTTCCCACATCTCAGCGTGCCTCACCACCCACGCCGCGCCGCCCCGTCATCTGTCACTCCCGGCGCGCGTGTCCATACCACGCCCACAACGCGTGCCCAACCCCGCACCCCGTGCCGCCACGTGATCCATCACTGTCACAGTCGGCGCACGTCAACACCACCACTACATCAGCACAGTTTACTTTTTACACACTTTCATTTAACTCACTCTGTCTGTTGTTGTCGTCGTTGTTGTTGATGTTGTCGCGGTTGTATCCTCAAATCTTGTAACTCAATTTTAACCCACTTCCCAATGTGGTATCGACTGCAAGCTTGGTATACTTATGTCATAGTGATGACAATACTATATCATAAAAACAAAAAATATATATTTTTTTAAACATAATTTTTTATATGTTATGTTTCGGCTTGGGTCTAATTGTCCACGATCAACTGACGTTGGCTGTAATTGGCAACGGTCCCTTACATTATGGAAAGCTTCGGGGGCCACTTCCTGGAGTCGTGGAGTTCTTCCATTACTAGTACATTTCATGAAAGCGTGTTTTTAAAATTTGTTTTTAAAAATATTGTGTACCACTGAGTTGCTTAATTGCTGCCCCCCCCCTCTCACACACAGGGATCGCCATCTGCAATCATGAATTGTGGCCTCATCTTCGTTCATGAGTATCAAGAGAAAGGTGAGTGTGTGTGTACTCAGGATTAGTGCGTGTGGTGTACACGTGTATGTGTGTATGTACATGTGCTCTTTAGAGGAGGCTCATGACGGACGCTGCTACTGGTCAGTTGGAGGCAGTCGCCCTCCAACAACAGCGGAGGGCATAGGAGTGACACAACAATGAGTGGAGCGCGAGGTGGATAAAATTCAGCGAGTTGGCACAGTAGTGGGCATTGCTGGTGCA
The DNA here is from genome assembly GCF_965212315.1 of Lampetra planeri. Lineage (NCBI taxonomy): Eukaryota > Metazoa > Chordata > Hyperoartia > Petromyzontiformes > Petromyzontidae > Lampetra > Lampetra planeri. The sequence goes on along the minus strand of NC_136154.1, from coordinate 3,373,260 downwards.
TCTGCCAGTCATCTCAGTCGGTCAACCCATGGCACCTTCTGGGTCTGTACCGTGACCTCCTGCCAGCAGCGACCCTTGGACACTTAATGTGGCCTCAAAGTGCACCTAGACTGGCACAGGTGCCGTTGTGACGTCACCGTTACTTAGTGACGAATTGCAGGTGTTGTGTGTGCGTTTGTACGTGCGGGGCACTATCTGAACCGGTCCTGGGCCTCCCCTAGGTTGACTCAGCCTCAAATGACTACCTGGTGCCACAAGGGAGACAAAGGTGGCCGAATGTTGTGCTGGCCACCCAATGCTTCATGTGCCGTGCTGGCCTTTATAGGTGCTGCTCGCTACCAGCTCTTGTCCCAATAGTCTGCTGATGCTATACACGGTGTCTTTGTTGTGTGTATGTCGGTATTTTTTTACTTACAACTTACGTGATTACAGGAATTAATATTCTATGGTTCTTTCGGTAAAGTCATGTAGATAGAAAAATAATAATACAAATAAAGTGGAATTTTTTTTTTAAACAAAAATCACGACGTTTCAATCACAACACAAGTGATCGTCTCCAGGAGGAAAGACAATCTCTTGTGTTGTGACCGAAACGTTGTGGTTTTTGTTTCATTTTTATTTAATTTGTATAATTTGTATTCACTTTATTTTCATTATTATTTTTCTTCTATTTACGTGACTTTACCTAAAGAACCAAAGAATATGTCTGTCTGTCTGGAGAGGTGGGTGGGGCTAGCGGCTGAGGGAGCATGGCTGTGACATAATTGGTGGGGCTAGTGGCATAGGGGGGCATGACTATGTCGATGTGGGCGTGGCTATGTCGTAGTGGCTGGGGCAAGTGACTAAGCGGGTGTCATTTTGAAAAAAAAAAAACACGTTCATGATAATTCGAGATTCGCCTCGCCTCACCTGACCTCACTTCACCTCACTTCACCTGACCTCACCTCACCAACTCATCTGACCTCTCCTACTTACCTGACCTCTCCTCACACGACCTCACTTCATCTCACCTGACCTCACCTCACCAACTCACCTTACCTCACCTGACCACTCCTCACCTCACCCAACCTCACCTCACCAACTCGCCTGACCTCACGTGACCTCACCTGACTTATCCTCAACAGCGGTGCCGCTGAAGGCCGTGTCGGTGGAGGTGAGCGTGCAGGGCTTCGTGGCCTCCGTGCGCGCCACGCTCAGCTACCTCAACGCTGAGGCCTTCCCCGTGGAGGCCTCCTTCCTCTTCCCGCTGGAGGACGACTCGGCGGTGCACGCGTTCAGCGCCAGCCTCAACGGGCGCCACATCGACGCCGTCATCAAGGAGAAGGAGAAGGTGAGTGGGTGGGTAGTGGGTGAGTGAGTGGGTGGGTTTGTTAGTGGGTGAGCGAGTGGGTGGATGAATGGGTGAGTGAGTGAGTGGGTGGGTGAGTGGGTGAGTGGGTGGATTAGTGGGTGGGTGAGTGAGTGGATGAGTGAGGGGTGAGGGGTGGGTGAGTGAGTGAGTGAGTGGGCGAGTGGTTGAGTGGCTAGGTGGGTGAGTGAGTGGGCGAGTGGTTGAGTGGCTAGGTGCGTGAGTGAGTGGGTGGGTGGGTGGTGGTAGAGTGGTGCATTTGAGTGGGTGAGTGAGTGGGTGGAGGAGATGGTATGGATACCGGGGCGGCCCATCCCACTGCAGTGGCCAGGGGTAGCTGTGTCATTTGTGGGTGGAGATTGCGGCTGAGTGGGCGAGGCTATGTCAAAGTGGGTGGGGCTCTAGCCGGAGTGGACATGACTGGGCAGTGGACGTGCAACGGTTGGCGTGCTTTGCTACGAACCCTGGCGGTCCGAGTTCATTTCCCACTCACGGCTACCAACACAAGTGATAGTGATTATCTGAACGGGTCCTGGGCCTCTCCTAGGTAGACTCAGTCTTAAATGAGTAGCCGGTGCGGTGGTGTAAATATCGCCACTGGGGAGACAAAGGCGGCCAGGCGTGGAGTTGGCCACCCACCTAACCCATTGTGTGCCGTGCCGGCCTTCATATTTGCTCGCTAACAGCACTTGCCCGAACAGTCTGTTCAGGCTATATGGGGGATGTTTTTCTTTGGTGTGAGGGTATCTGGGTAAATGGGTGAGTGGGTGAGAGAGTGGGTGAGTTTGTGAGTGGGTGGGTAGGTGTGTGTGCTAGTCAATGAGTTAGTGAGTGAGTAGGTGAGTGTGCTAGTCAATGGGTTAGTGAGTGGTTGAGTGAGTGAGTGGGTGAGTGAGTGTGTGAGTGGGTTGGTGTGTGTGCTAGTCAATGAGTTAGTGAGTGGGTAGGTGAGCGTGCTAGTGAATGCTTTAGTGAGTGGTTGAGTGAGTTAGTGGGTGGCTGAGTGAGTGAGTGGTTGAATGAGTGAATGGGTGGATGTGTGAGTGGATGATTGAATGGCACCGTGTCTCCCACGGGGTGCATCGTGTCCCCAGGCCAAGGAAGAGTACGACGATGCGATGAGCTCCGGCCACACGGCCTTCCTGCTCTCCGAGGACCGGGGCGACGTGTTCCAGTGCATGCTGGGCAACCTGGGGGCGGGCGAGGGGGCGGAGCTGCGGGTGGAGTTTGTGAGCGAGTTGGCGGTGGAGCCGGACGGAGCGGTGAGATTCTGCCTGCCCACGGTGCTCAACCCTCGCTACACGCCGCCAGGTGAGGTGACGACATAACTACAACACAGCGGTCGTAATGCAGCGATATCGCAGTGAGAACTATGTGGCCAATTTGAACTCGCTGGCTCAGTCTCCGACACGGAGAACCCGGAGAAAATCCATGCGACAACGGGGAGAGAGACACCGCAAACTCCAAATATACAGCAGGCGTCAGGACTGGTATCGAACCCACAAACTCCTGTACCAGGCGAGGGACTTAACATTTCCTAGCCACCGTGATGATGGTGAGAGAGAGAGAGACCGCAAACTCCAAATATACAGCAGCAGGCGTCAGGGTCGGGATCGAACCCACGACCTCCTGTATACTAGCCGAGGGAGTTAATATCTCCTAGCCAACGTGGCGCTCCCACCAAGAAGGCCCCAACCGTCATCGTCCATCACCAACCACCATCACGTAACACGTTGCTTAAAACTGCAGCGAATCTGCGGCTCTCAGATTGGCCTTTTCAAGCCTCACTAGCTTAGTCTCCGACACGGCCATTGTGAACCTTACATTGACGAACACACGCCTCCTTCCCTCCCTCCCTCTGCTCTCTCCCTCTGCTCCCTTCCTTCCCATCCCCTCCCTCCCACCACCAGACTCATCACCAGCAGACTCTGCGCTGCCCTTCGTGCCGTTTGTGAGCTGCTCGCAGCCGCTGCCCTACTCAATGGCCTTCCGTCTCCGCGCCGAGGCTCCAGGAGGCATAGCTGCCGTCACCTCGGCCTGCGACCTTGGGCCGGTCTCCTTCTCGGGCCCTGGCAACTCCGTGGCTCAGGCAAGGGTGGCTACGTGCCGGCTCGGAGATGTTAACTTTCTCGCTTGGTACGCAAGAGGTTGTGGGTTCCGATCCCGACCCTGACGAAATGTTAACTACCTCTGCTGCTACCCAGGAGGTCGTGGGTTATGATCCCAATCCTGAAAAGATGTTAACTACTTTGCCTGGTATGCAGGAGGTCGTGGGTTCCGATCCCGACCCTGATGAGATGTTAATTACCTCGCCTGCTACGCAGGAGGTCGTGGGTTCCGAACCCGACCCTGACAAGATGTGAATTACCTCTCTTGGTATGCGTGAGGTCGTGGGTTCTGATCCCGACCCTGACGAGATGTTAACTACCTCGCCTGTTACGCAGGAATTTGGGGGTTCCAATCTTGACCCTGATGAGTTTGCGTCTCTCTTTCTCCACGTGGTGAGATTTTAACTACCTCACCTGGTAAACAGGAGGTCGTGGGTTCCGATTCCGGAGCGTGTCTCACTCTGCCTCTCCCCGTGGCGTTATGTTATCTTCCCCACCTGGTATGCAGGAGGTCATGGGTTCGTTCCTGATTCTGAAACCTGTTGTATATTTGGAGTTTGCGGATCCTCCAGTTTTTCCCCTCCACATTTACAATCAAAGTCTCTACTAGTTTAAGAGTATTTGGCTACTGCTATACGTTTACACGTGATGAGGATGATAAGCCACTTGGTTGGGCTTTCATTTGTGATTGCCAGGTCACTTCTGAAAATAGTTTAGTTTTAGTATAGATCTCTATGAGTATGGGTGTTTTGTGGGTCACTATGGCTCTGTATGAGTCTCTGCTTCTATATGAATATCTGGGTCTCTGTGGGTCTCTATGGTTCTATATGAGACTCTGGGTCTCTATGGTTCTATATGAGTCTCTGGATCTCTGGTTCTGTACGAGTATCTCTGGGTCTCTATGGTTCTATATAAATCTCTGGGTCTCTGTGGGTCTTTATGGCTCTATATGAGTCTCTGGGTCTGTGGGTTGCGCCACGTAGCTCTGGATTGCGCCGGGTTCTGCCGGGTTGAATCAGACAGTTCTGGATTGCGCCGGGGTTGCGCGCGGATTGCGCCGGGGTTGCGTTTTTTGGTTGAACTATATGGTGGCCTTGAGCGGTGATGGCCTCCCTCCCTCCTCTACCACCCCTCCACTCCCTCCCTCCACTCCCTCCCACCCTCCCTCCCTCACCCTCCCTCCTGTCCCCTCCCCACTCCTGCTCCACCACCACCCCTACCGTGTGCCCAGGTGTCTCTGGGGGAAGGGTTCAAGATGGACCGTGACGTGGAGCTGTTTGTCCACCCAATCCAGAAGCACCGCCCCTTCGCACTGCTGGAGGCAGGCGGCACGGCTAAGGGTACGGAGATGCACACACACAGACACACACCAACAATAACAACAACTGCCATTCTCCACTAAGTGGCGGTGACGTCACCATGGCACCTGTGTCAGGCCAGGTTCATTTTGAGGCCACGTGAAGTGTCAAAGGCTCGCTGCTGACAGGAGGTCTCAGCACAGATCCAGCAGATGCCATGGGTTGGCCGATTGAGATGACCGGTAGATGCACCACCACCAGCTGTACCCCCCACTGTGCCAACTTGCTGCGTTTTAGCCGCCCGGCGCTCCGCTCGTTGTTGTGAAAGTCGCTCCTCTGCCTTCCGTTCTTGCTGGAGGGCGACTGCCTCCAACTGCCCAGTAGCGTCCTTCACGAGCCTCCTCCATAGAGGCCGATCTTGAAACCACTGGGGCCTGTCATTGGCAGGTCCACTCAGCTCCACATCCTCTCGTACCGCATCAGTCCATCGCTTCTTCAGCCCATGTCATGCCCGATTTGCCCCTTTTATGCGGCCAAACAGAAGCTGCTTGGGCATGCTGTAGCTGGGCATGCAGGCTACATGACCCATACAATGCAGCCTTGCCTGCTGGAGGAGCTCGCGGATGGGAATGTGTCCAGATCTTTCGAGGATTTGTGAGCTCCTCACACAATCCAGCCTGGTTAAACCCAGGATGGATCGTAGGCATGCCAGCCTGAATGTTTCTAACCGGCTCAGATGTTCCATTCGGGTTGTCCGTGTTTCGCAAGCGTAGAGAAGGGAAGGCATGACTGTGGCCGAGAAGACCTGAAGCTTCATGTGGAGTGACACACTGTGTTGCGCAGCCGATGAAAAGATTGATTCTGAGTGAGACCTCTGCTGTCAAACCGGAGCTGGTCAGAAGAACACTGCCCAGGTATGGAAACCTCTCCACTGTCTCCACTACTGCTCCATCACCAATGGAGAGGTGAGGGGATGGAGTTTTTGATGGCATAACATATCCAGGCAGGTGCTTAGTTTTGGTGGGGCTGATGGTAAGGCCCCACCTCTTAGTGGCAAGCTCCAGGTTCAGGAGCAGCACCTCCAACTCCTCCTAAGAGTGAGCAGCAATCATCAGATCATCAGCATACGTAGCATGGATGACCAATAGGGAGCCATTCCTCGACCGCACCTGGGCATCGATCAGCCTCCCATTGTATCTGTACCAGATGGAAAGTCCTCCGGTACAGCCATCGAAGGTTAAATAATGTGGGAGCCAGAGGACATCCCCGTCGCACCCTAAGGTGAACAGGGAATGGCTTCGTCTCCCGGCCATGTAGTTTTACCGGGGCCTTCTCACCATCATGAAGGTCCTTAATGATTGTGAGCAGAGAGTCAGGGACTCCGAAAGCAGGAAGAACAACCCAGAGCCCAGGCCTACTGATGGTATCATAGGCCCTGAGCAGGTTAATAAAGCAGAGATGAAGGTCTTGTTGGAATTCCCTCCAACTCTGCTGTCGCAGAAAGACAGAGAATATGGCATCTGTGCAGGACCACACTGGTCTGGAACTACATTGGGGCTCCATAAATCTCTCCTCAGCGTGTTTGGCAAGGCGAAGTTGAATCATTCGTTGCAGGACCTTTCCCGGCACACTGAGAAGAGCGATGTCCCTGTCGTTGTTAGTCAGTGCGGTTCCCCCTCTTAAAGCGAGGGACCACCAGGGCATCCTTCCAATCCTACGGAACCCGTCCAGTGGTACAGACAGTTGTGATGATGTCATGTAGGGCAGTCTGCACACAGATGCCACCCTCCCTCAGCATTTCTCTGCCTGGTGCTTTTTGTGGTCTCATACTTCGGATCGCCCCTCGCACTTCCTCCACAGATGGCACCTCAGCCAACGACTCAGAAGGGGGGTGGCTACTTCTGCCAATATTTGAGGCACGACAGCCTTAGCAGGATCGTCCCCACCTTGCGCCATGATGTTGTCTGGGCTAAGGGAATTCCCCTCCCCCAAGACCTCACAAAAATCCTCTGCAAACCTGCAAACCTGTTCCTGGGGGTCGGAGATCAGATTACCGTTCTTTCCCTTAAAGATGTTTATAGGTGAGGCGCTGCAAGTTACTTTTTTGATGGAATTAAATAGTGATTTGTGATTGCGGGCTACTGAGACAGATTGCTCCTCAGCAACCAGCGCCCACCACTCATCCTTGTAGCCCCGCACCGATCTCCGAACCTCTGAGTGAAGGCTGCGGTAAGCCTCCTCATTCTCCGATGTTGGATGTTTTAGACAACGGGAGTGGGCCTGTCGTTTTCTCTCAACCAGCCAGAACACCTCCTCCTTCATCAGCCAGGGTCTCTGGGGAGGTTTGGACCGCATACCCAATGCAGCCATTGCAGCTGCATGAGTCACCGTCCTGAACCTCTCACATTTCCCCTCAGCAACAGAAGGAAGCGGGGACGATGTCAACCCCAGCTGCAAGCGATGTTAAAATACCTGCTTGCAACTATCCTCAGCTAGCTGAGACCAGGCCACGCAGAGATATACACATGCACAGAGACATACACACACACACACGCACAGAGATGCACACACAGAGATAGACATGCACACACAGAGATACACAGGCACACAGAGATGCACAATCACACAGAGACACACAGGCACACAGAGACCCACAGACACACAGAGATACACAGAGATACATACAGAGACACATACAGAGACACACAGAGACATGCAAACAGATACACACACAAAGACACAAAAAAGGCAAAGATCCCCATTATAGTCTTAACAGACTGTTGGGGCAAGTACTGCTAACAAGCAGTACTTTTGAAGGCCTTCATGGGACACGACATTGAGGTGGGTAGCCAGCAACACATCCTGGCCGCATTTGTCTCCCTAGTGGCGATGTTTACACACCGCACCAGGCACTAATGTGAGGCTGAGTCGACTTAGGGGAGGCCAAGGACCGGTTTAGATAATCGTCACTGGTGTTGACCGTGAGCGGGAATCTAACTCGGGTCACCGGGTTCATAGCACAGTGTAGCGAAGTGTATCGCTTACCCCCACCACCACCAACGCAACCACCACCGCCTCCACCACCGCCACCACCCCCACCACGACCACCACTACCCCCGCCACCACCACCTCCACCACCACTGCCTCCACCATCACCATCACCATGGCGAGATGGAATTCCGCTCGTGACGCGTGAGTGATTTGGTTCGAGTTGGGGTGCACAGTTTGGGGAGGTGGTGACGGTGGTGGTGGTGGTGGTGGTGACGGTGGTAGTGGTGGGGGTGGTGGGGGCGGCGACGGTGGTGACAGTGGTGGTGGGGGCGGTTGGTGGTGGTGATGGAAGTTGAGGTGGTGGTGGTGGTGACGGTAGTGGTCGCCGAATTCGTAGCACAGTACGCTAACCGCTACAATTCCGCACCAACCAACCAACCGCCATTTGCCACGAAGTGGCGGTGACGTCACCACAACGCTTGTGCCAGGCTTTGTGCACTTTGAGGCCACGTGAAGTGTTGAATGACCGCTGGCACGAGGTCACGGGGCAGACCCAGATGCCAAGGGTCGACTGACTGAGATGACTGCCCGATGCACCACCGGTGCCCCCTACTATGCCAACTTGCTGTGTTTTAGCCACCCGGCGCTTTGCTCGTTGTTGTGAGTCACTCATCCACCCAGTCACTCATCCACCCAGTCACTCATTAACCCAGTCATTCACTCGCCCGGTCACTCACCCACCTAGTCACTCACCCAATCAGTCACTCAAGATCTCACTCACTTACCTAGTCACTCATTCACTTAGTCACTCACTCATTCACCCAGTAACTTGCCCGGTCACTCGCCTACCTAGTAATTTACCCAGTCACTCACTAATTTGCCCACCTAGTCACTCACCAACCTAGTAAATCAATCACCCATAGACTATACAGTCACTCACTTACCTAGCCACTCATCCATCTGTCAATGAGCCAGTTACACAGTCCACCTCTAGGTCACCTCACCAGCCCTTCCACTATCGTCGCTGTCTCTAAGCCCTCGCAACAACCCACGACCTCATGTGTACCAGGCGAGGAAGTCAACATCCACGACAACGCGGTCAAACTCTGATCCTCCTCATCTCTACCCCTTCCTCCTCCCCCTCCTCCCCCTCTTTCCTCCTCTCCCCTCCTCCTCAACCTCTTCCTTCCCCCCTCCCCCCTCACATCCTCCTCCCAGCCTCCTCTCTGATGAGTGACACAGTGGCCATGCTGAACTTCTTCCCGGATGCGGGAGAGACCAAGTCCGCCAAGGGGGCGGAGGCGTTGACTCAGAAAGGGGAGTTCATCTTTGTGGTGGACTGCTCCGGCAGCATGGAATGCCCCATGGTCAATGACGGCAGCGGAGGGAGGGAGACTCGCATCCACAGCGCCAAGGTAGGAAAATCGCTGTGGGGCTCTGTGTGTGTGTGGGGGTCTCTGTGTACGTGTGTGTAGGTCTCTGTTTACGTGTGTGTGTGGGTCTCTGTGAGTGTGGGTCTCTGTGTGGTGAGTCTGTGGGGCTCTATATGTGTGTGGGGGTCTCTGTGTGTTTGTGTGTAGGCCTGTGTGTGTGTGTGGGGGTCTCTGTGTTTTTGTGTGTGTGGGTCTATGTATATCTGTGTGTGTGGGTCTCTGTGTATGTGTGTGTGTGGGTCTATGTGTATCTGTGTGTGTGGGTCTCTGTGTGGTGAGAATGTGGGGCTCTATGTGTGTGTGTGGGGCTCTATGTGTGTGTGTGGGTCTCGGTGTGTTTGTGTGTGGGTATCTGTGTGTGTGTTGTGTGTGGGTCTCTCTGTATGATGTAGGTCTCTCTGTATGATGTGGGTCTCAGTGTGGTGAGTCTATGGGGCTCTATGTGTGCGTGTGGGTCTCTATGTGTTTGTGTGTAGGTCTCTGTGTGTGCGTGTGGGTCTCTATCCCGGGATAGAGTCATCTTGTTGAGTGACTTCAATGCCCTAGTCAGTCATGATGCTGGCACCTGGTCTGGAGTGATTGGAAGGCATGCGCCAGATCAGCTCAATAACAACGGTAGGAGGCTGATAGATTTTTGTGCAGCCCATGGGCTTGTAATTACCAACACGCTGTTCTGGCATCGGCGCATCCACACAACATCATGGATGCATGCCGGGTCCAAGCAAGAACATCTGCTGGACTACATAGTGACGGATCAGCGGATGCGAGCCCATGTCCTTGACACCAGGACCTACCGTGGAGCTGATCTGCCCTCTGACCATCGACTTGTCATCTGTAAAATGCGCCTGCCATTCTTCCACTCCGGTGGTGGGTGTACACCCAAGACCCAATTCCAACCCAAAGTGGCCTGGTCTCAGTTAGCTGATGAAAGTTGCAAACGAGAATTTTATCATCGTTTGCAGCTGGGGTTGGCATCATCCCCCACTCCTGATTTTGAGGGTAAATGATCGAGGTTTAGGACTGTGACTCATGCACCTGCAATGGCTGCTTTGGGTACGCGGTCCAGACCACCCCAGAGACCCTGGCTGACAGAGGAGGTGTTCAGGATGGTTGAGAAAAAGCGACAGGCCCACTCTAATCGTCTACAGCATCCCACGTCAGAGAATGAGGAGGCTTACCGCAGCCTTCGCTCGGAGGTTCGGAGAGCCGTGAGGCACTGCAAGGATAGGTGGTGGTCGCGGGTTGCTGAGGAGATGGAAGCCTCTGTGGCTCGCGATCACAAATCATTCTTCAACTCCATCAAAAAAGTAACCTGCAGCGCCACACCTATTACCATCCAATCTCCGACCCCCAAGAACAGGTTTGCAGATTTGCTGAGAATTTCTGTGAGGTCCTGGGGGAGGGGAAATCCCTCAGCCTGGAAAACATTGTGGCACAAAGTGGGGATGACCCTGCTGAGGCTGCGGTGCCTGAAATATTGGAAGAAGTCAACCCCCTGTGAGTGGCTGGCTGAGGTGCCATCTGTTGAGGAAGTACTAAAGGCGATCCAGAGTCTGAGACCAGGAAAGGCACCGGGCAGATGGTGAGCGGGCCCGGGTAAAACTATGTGGCCGGGAGTCAGAGCCATTCCCTGTACACCTTGGGGTGCGACAGGGATGTCCTCTGGTTCCCACATTATTTAACATCTATTTTGACTACGTAGTGTGTGAAGCCTTCATTAGCTGTACCGGGGTAATTTCCATTTGGTACAGATTAAATGGGAGGCTGATCGATGCCCGGGTGCAGTCAAGGGATGGCTCCCTATTGTCAACCACATTATGTATGCCGATGATTTGGTAATTGCTGCTCATTCAGAGGAGGAGTTGGAGGCGCTGCTGCTGAAACTGGAGTATGCCACTAAGAGGTGGGGCCTTACCATCAGTCCCACCAAAACTATGCACCTGCCTGGGTATTTTGTACCATCAGACCCTCCACCCCCACAACTCCCAGTTGGTGGTGGGGCAGTTGTGGAGAGAGTGGAGAGTTTCCCAGTCCTGGGCAGTGTGCTCATGACCGGCTCCAGTTTCACAGCAGAGGTCTCACTTCGAATCAGTCGAGCGGCAATGTATTTTTATCGGTTGTGTAACGCTGTGTGGAAGCTGCCTGGTCTGTCGCTCCACATGAAGCTTCGGCTCTTCTCGGCCATGGTCATTCCCTCCCTTCTCTACACTTGCAAAACGTGGACCCCCCCTAATGGAACATCTTCGCCAGTAAGAAACATTTAGGCTGGGCTGCCTACGATCCTCCAGCATGCAAAGCTGCATTGGCTGAGTCATGTAGCCAGCATGTCCAGCCACCGCATGCCTAAGCGGCTTTTGTTCGACCGGATAGAAGGGGCTAAACGGGCGCAGTACGGGCTAGAGAAGGGATGGAGTGATGTGGTACAAGACAATGTGGAGTTGAGTGGACTTGCCAATGACTGGTACTGGCGGTGTCGAGATCAGCCTCTGTGAAGGAGGCTCGTGAAGGACGCAACTGGGCAGTTGGAGGGAGTCGCCCTCCAACAACAACGGAGGGCAGATAAGCGATGCTCACAACAACGAGCAGAGCGCGGTGGCTATAGTACAGCAAGTTGGCACAGTAGGGGGCACAGGTGGTGCATCAGACAGTGGTCTCAGTCATTCCGTGGTACCTGGGTCTGCCCCGTGATCTCCTGCGAGCGGGTGTTAGACACTTCACGTGGTCTCAACATGCACATTGCCTGGCATAAGCGCTTTTACCGCCACTTAGTGTCGAATGGAGGTTGTTGTTGTTGTGTGGGTCTCGGTGTTTGTGTGGGTCTCGGTGTGTATGTAGGTCTTTGTGGTTCTCTGTGCGGTGATTCTCTGTGTCTGTGTGTGTGGGTCTCTATGTGGGTCTTTGTGTGTTGAGTCTGTGGGTCTCTGTTTGGCAAGTGTGTGGGTCTCTGTGTGTGTATTGGTCTCTATGTGGGTCTCTGTGTTGTGAGTCTGTGGAGCTGTGTGATGAGTCTGTGGGTCTGTGTGGTAAGTCTATGGGTCTTTGAGTGGTGAGTCTGTGGGTCTGTGTTTAGTGAGTCTATGGGTCTGTGGTAAGTATGTGGGTCTGTGCGGTGAGTCGTTGGGTCTGCTTGGTGAGTCTGTGGGTCTGTTTGGTGAGTCTGTGGGTCTGCGAGTGGTGAGTGTGGGTTTCTGTGTGTGTGCGTCTCTGTGTGTGTGTGGGTCTATGTGGGCCTCTGTGCGGTGAGTCTGTGGGTCTGTGTGGTGAGTCTGTGGGTCTGCGTGGTGTGGGTCTGGTGGTGAGTCTGTGGGTTTGTGTGGTAAGTTTGTGGGTCTGTGTGGTGAGTCTATGGGTCTGTGTGGTGAGTCTGAGTCCTTTGCTTGCACCGTGTTAAACTGTGGCCTTCTTTCTTCTATGCTTTTCTCATGCTTCCCCCATGTAAATTTCATCCTTCCCCCATGTTAATTCCATGCTTCCCCCATGCTTCCCCAATGCTGCTCCCACATTAATGTCATATTTCCCCAATGATGCCCCCATATTAATTTCATGCTTCCCCCATGCCTACGCCATGTTAATTCCTTGCTCCCCCCCCCCCCCCTGCAGGAGACGCTGATGCTGCTGCTGAAGAGTCTGCCTCTCGGCTGCTTCTTCAACGTCTACGCATTTGGAAGCAGCTACAACAGCTTCTTCCCGTGAGCCTCCACCCTTATCCCCCCGCAGCCCCCCCCCGTAGCCCCTGCCACATCCCCTAGCCCCTTACCCAGCCCCCTAGCACTCAGCCCCCCATGTTACTCAGACTCTGTATTTAGAGTGGAGGAGGAGGATGAATCCGATGAGCTATGAAGCTCTTATTCACAGATGACCATTCTTCCCCAGGGAGGGAGGAGGGAGTGTGGAGTGGGGAGAGAGTGTGGAGACAGGGAGGAAGTGTGGAGTGGGGAGGGAGGGTGGAGGCGGGGAGGGAGGGAGGAGTGAGTGGGGAGTGTGGAGGGAGGGAGAGGGGAGGAAAGGGAGGGAGGAGCAAGGGGGGGAGGGAAGGGAGTGGGACAGATGGAGGGAGCGAAGGGGAAGGGAGAGGGGGTTTGGAGGAGCGAGGGGAGTGGGGGCTGTGCATGCCATGGTGTAACCACCCAGGTGATGAGAGTTGACGTCTCGGTCCCACTTGCTGTACTCCCCCCCGCCCAGGGAGAGCCGTGAGTACTCGCAGGCGAGCATGGACGAGGCGCTGAAGCTCGTCAAGGGGATGAGCGCCAACTTGGGGGGCACCGAAATCCTGGAGCCGTTGGTGGCCATCTACCGCTCGGCATGCCGGCCGGAACACCCCCGGCAGGTGAGTGGCGCGGTCCAACCGCTACCTCCCCCACCCCCTCCTCCTCTCGCCATTCGGCAGTGCACTTGGGCCAGTCCATTGTGATCGACAACATTGTGGGGGGGTTTGGGGGTGGTTTTAGTGTCTTTAAGGGGTAACCCAAAATTACAAACGTCCCCCGGGTAGACACACAGATGCGCACAGAGGCGCACGTCAATATACACAACAACCGCCATTCGCCACTAAGTGGCGGTGATGTCACCACGACGCTTGTGCCAGGCTATGTGCACCTTGAGGCCACGTGAAGTGTCGAACGCCCGCTGGCAGGAGGTCACGGGGTAGACCCAGGTCCCACGGGTTGATTGACTGAGATGGCTGGCTGAAGCACCACCTGTGCCCCCTACTGTGCCAACTTGCTGTGCTGTAGCCACCCGGCGTTCTGCTCGTTGTTGTGAGCATCGCTCCTCCGCCCTCCGTTGTTGTTGGAGGGCGACTGCCTCCAACTGCCCAGTAGCGTCCTTCACGAGCCTCCTCCACTGAGGCCGATCTTGACACCGCTTGTACCAGTCATCGGCAAGTCCACTCAGCTCCACATCCTCCTGTACCACATCACACGATCTCTTTTCTAGCCCATGTCATGCCTGTTTAGCCCCCTCTATCCGGCCGAACAAAAGCTGTTTGGGCATGCCGTGATTGGGCATGCGGACTACATGGCCCAGCCAACGCAGCCTTGCCTGCCAGAGGAGCTCACCGATGGGACTTTGTCCAGATCTTTCGAGGATTTGTGAGCTCCTCACACAATCCAGCCTGGTTAAACCCAGGATTGATCGTAGGCAGGCCAATCTAAATGTTTCTAACCGGTGAAGATGTTCCATTATGGGGGTCCACGTTTCGCAAGCGTAGAGAAGGGAGGGAATAACCGAAGCTTCGTGTGGAGTGACAGACCAGGTAGCTTCCACACAGCGTTACGCAACCGATGAAAAAATAATGCCGCTCGACTAATTCGGAGTGAGACCTCTGCTGTTAAACCGGAGCCGGTCATGAGCACACTGCCCAGGTATGGGAAACTCTCCACTCTCTCCACAACTGCCCCATCACAGATTGGAAGTTGTGGGGGTGGAGTGTCCGATGGTACAAAATACCCAGGCACACACACACACACGTACACACACACAAATACAAAGACAACATCCCCCGTATAGCCTGTAACAGACTGTAGGGGCAAGTGCTATTAGCGAGCACCTATGAAGGCCGGCACGTCACACGAGGGGGTGGGTGGCCAACACCACGCCTTTGTCTCCCCAGTGGCGATGTTTACACACCGCACCAGGTACTCATTTGAGGCTGAGTCGACCTCGGGGAGGCCCAGGACCGGTTTAGATAATCGTCACTGGTGTTGGCCGTGAGCGGGAATCGAACCCAGGTCGCCAACTTCGTAGTGCAGCGTTGCGCTAACCACTACACTACCGCTCTCCACACACACAACAACCGCCATTCGCCAATAAGTGGCGGTGACGTCACCACACACAAACACATGGAATTCGTTCACAGGCGTCATGTGTAACACTTGCACATGCACGCACGGAGTACGTGTACACGCACACACACAGAAGACGTAATTGATGTGATGTTATGATGTTATAGTTGACGGTATTGTGATGTGATGTCATAGTTGATGGTGTTTTGATGTTGTGATGTCATAGTTGACGGTGTTGTGATGTCATAGTTGATGGGGTTGTGATGTCAGAGTGAATGGTGTTGTGATGTTGTGATGTCATAGTTGATGGTGCTGACTGATGGAGAAGTCTCCAACACCCGTGATGTCATCAGCCTGGTGAAGAAGAACGCAAGCAAGCATCGGTTAGACTCACTCACTACTCACTAGTTCACTCACTCAGCTACTCACTCAGCTGCTCATTCAACTACTCAATATTTGTTTTCAATTGAGTATAATAGTGCAGTAGTGTAGTGTAGCGTCTAGTAGTGCAGTAGTGTAGTGTATAGTCGTGTAGTGTATTGTAGTGGTTAGTGGTGTAGGTAGTGTGTAGCGGTGTAGTGTATAGTGTGTCATAGTGTAGTGTGTAGTAGTGTGGCGTGTAATAGTGTGTAGTAGTGTAGCGTGTAGTAGTGTGGCGTGTAGTAGTGTAGTGTAGCATGTAGTAGTGTGGTGTGTAGTAGTGTAGTAGTGTAGTGTAGCGTGTAGTGTGTAGTAGTGTAGTGTGTAGTAGTGTAGTGTAGCATGTAGTAGTGTAGTGTAGCATGTAGTAGTGTGGTGTGTAGTGTAGCGTGTAGTGTGTAGTAGTGTAGTGTGTAGTAGTGTAGTGTAGCGTGTAGTAGTGTAGTGTAGTGTGTAGTAGTGTAATGACTTGGACAACTGGATACGTGGAGCCTCTTTATTTAAGACACAGTGACTATACTAGGCCCGGACTTAGTTCTTCAATCTGTGTGTGCGTCTCTGTGTGTCTGTATGTGCGTGTCTGCGTGTCTGTGTGTGTGTCGGTGTGTGTCTGTGTGTGTCTGTCTGTGTATCTGTGTGTGTCTGTGTGTCAATGTGTCTGTAGCTGCTTCTCCTTTGGAATCGGTGACGGTGCCTCCACGGAGCTGATCAAGGGGATCGCCGCCAGCGGAGGAGGGACGGCCGAGTTCATCACCGGCAAGGAGCGCCTGCAGGGCAAGGTGAGCGCTGTGCGTCCCTAGGTCTGCTCAGACTGAAAACCGCGAACACGGAGACCCTTCACCTGAGACAGTGCCACTCGGATGCCCGGGTTCTGGGCGTCTCTCTCTGTATCTGTCTTCTGTCTCTATGACAGACATCCAGAGGGCTGTCTGTCTCTGTGTCCGTGTCTTGGTATCTCTCTGTCTGTGTCTCTCTCACTGTTTCTCTCTGTGTCTCTCTGTCTCTCTCTCTCTCTGTGTCTGTCTCTTTCTGTGTCTCTGTGTCTCTATCTCTCTCCGTTTCGACCTCGGGGGAGGCCCAGAACCGGTTTGGTTCATTTCCCGCTCACGGCGACCATCATTGACGATTATCGGAACCTCCCTCCCCCTCTCCTCCCTCCCTGCCACCCTCTGCCTTTATCTCACCCTCCCTCTCCCTCCATCTCCCTCCGTCTCCGCGCCCACCACCCCAGGTGCTGAAGGCCCTGAAGTGCGCTCTCCAGCCCACGCTGACCTCCGTGTCACTCTCCTGGAGGCTCCCCCCGGGCCTGTCGGCCATCGTGGTGCCCGAGGTGCCGCGCAGCATCTTCCTGGGCCAGCGAACCATCCTCTACGCACAACTCGCTGGCACCGTGAGACCACACGCAACACGCGGGGACACGGGGACACGTGGACAAGTCTAATTGAGCGTCAGGAGGGGCCGGGTTTCAGGGTCAGAGTCTGGAGTGAGACTTAGGGTTCTAGATTTGAAGCTTTCGTGACTGCAAAGATTCATACTCTTAGTTCTTTCGGTAAAGTCACGTAGGTAAAAAATTAACTTAAAATGAATAAAAATATTTCGATTTAAAGCTTTCGTGACTGCAGGGCTTCATCTTCTTGGTTCTTTCGGTAAAGTAACGTAGAAGGGAAGTAATAAAATAATAAAAATAAAACATAATAAAACAATTCTCACGACGTTTCGGCTACAACGCAAGCAGCCGTCTTCAGGTGAAGAATGAGACATTATCAAGCTAGGAGCTTATATAGGTGTAGCGAGGAGGAGCGCCTTAACAAAAGAATGTGCATATGAAGAGGAATTTAGCATATTAATGGGTAATGCGTAGGAGGTGGGCGGAGGGGTTTCAAAGTCCTATTATGCCCATGCATTATGCAGGATCAACAGCACCACGGGGGGGCGCAAGGAATAGCGTTAATAAAGGAAAGAAATGTTAATGATATGTAGCTGCATTTATGCAGCTACATATCATTAACATGTCCATGCAGCTACATATCATTAACATTCCTTTCCTTTATTAACGCTATTCCTTGCGCCCCCCCGTGGTGCTGTTGATCCTGCATAATGCATGGGCATAATAGGACTTTGAAACCCCTCCGCCCACCTCCTACGCATTACCCATTAATATGCTAAATTCCTCTTCATATGCACATTCTTTTGTTAAGGCGCTCCTCCTCGCTACACCTATATAAGCTCCTAGCTTGATAATGTCTCATTCTTCACCTGAAGACGGCTGCTTGCGTTGTAGCCGAAACGTCGTGAGAATTGTTTTATTATGTTTTATTTTTATTATTTTATTACTTCCCTTCTACGTGACTTTACCGAAAGAACCAAGAAGATGAATAAAAATAAAATAAAAATCACGACGTTTCGGAGGCAACACAAGTCTCCGTCATCAGGTGGGACCGTCACAGCCAGATTTTCTGCATCAAGTGAGGCAGGGATTCAAGATGCAAGCCCTTAAATACAAGTTGAGGGGGGAGGAGAGGGGGGGGGGGGAGCTTATCAGAATGTGGTAGCCAATGAATGGAACGTATGGGGAAGGGGGGGGGGGCTAAAAGAAGGCACGAAATTCTCGTAGGCGTCGGCGACGTGGACGTGTTTGTGCGCAAGTGACTATTGTTGCACATGCTAACGTATTGGACGAGGAGGGGGGGGGGCTAAAAGAGAGTACGGGGTGCAAGTGTACGTGGACATGTCTATGTACAAGCACCTGTTGATACACATGATAGAAAAGAACGAAAATGTCCATGTTTATACCAGTGTTGGCTGACAATAAAGAGAGTACTGTTAAACACTGGGGATGTTAACACTCGGTAAAGTAAAATAGTGCCTGTTAGATAAGATGGTACAAAAATGTGTAGTTAAATCTTTTTTACATGGTTAATAACATCTTTCCAATGATTACTAAGTTTGTACCCATCATCACGGTTGAAATTATGTCGGTGTTTGTATATCTGAATGGCTTCGTGTACAAATCTTTCATGGTAGCCAGAGGGTTTGCAGAGCACCTTAGTCTCGGAAAAAACAATGCTCTGGTTAGGCATTGCCTCACCAACACTTATATTACCTGGAATGGCACCTTCTACAAACAGAATTAGGGTACCCCTATGGGCTCCCCCTTGTCACCAGTGATAGCCAACATGTTCATGGAAAAGTTTGAATCAGACGCCATCCAGACATCCACCCTGCGTCATTCCCTGTGGAAGAGGTATGTGAATGACACTTTCGTCATTTGGCCACATGGCCTCCCAGCATTGAACCACTTCTTGGACCACATCAATTCCAGACACCCATCCATCAGATTCACCATGGAAGTGGAGAAAGATGGCAAACTACCATTCTTAGACATTCTGTTTGAGAGGAGACCTGACGGATCCTTGGGACATTCTGTCTACAGGAAAACCACCCACACAGATTCCTACTTGAAGCCGGATTCCCACCACCACCCATCTCAAAAGAATTCTCTCATCAAGATGCTATACAACAGAGCTCATGGCATTTCTGACCAACACCACCTGGCCAGTGAATTAAGACATATACATCGGGCCCTCAGGATGAACGGATATTCTGAACGCACCATCCGCCAAGCTGTTTCTCCCACCATACAGAAACAACCAATTGAAACTCCCATCAAAACTATCATGTTGCCATACATAGCAGGCGTGACCAAAAAGATCTCCAAAATTCTAAACAAACATTAGATCCAAGTCTGATTCAGTACAGTACATAAAATCCGTGATCTAATTCCATCTGGGAAGGATATCATCCCTGACTTGCAATACCCTGGAGTCTATAAACTGAGTTGCAGCTGTGGTGACTGTTACATTGGGGAAACGAAACGTGATGTCTCTGATCGTGTCCGCGAGCACAAGTCGGATTTGAAACATGGCAAAATTGAGTCTTCCGCCGTTGTCGATCATTGCTACAACGCGGTGGGCTCTCATGATATTGTTTTTTTCCGAGACTAAGGTGCTCTGCAAACCCCCTGGCTACCATCAAAGGTTAGTACACGAAGCCATTCAGATATACAAACACCGACATAATTTCAACCGTGATGATGGGTACAAACTTAGTAATCATTGGAAAGATGTTATTAACCATGTGAAAAAGATTTAACTACGCATTTTTGGACCATCTTATCTGACAGGCACTATTTTACTTTACCGAGTGTTAACATCCCCAGTGTTTAACAGTACTCTCTTTATTGTCAGCCAACACTGGTATAAACATGGGAATTTTCGTTCTTTTCTATCATGTGTATCAACAGGTGCTTGTACATAGACACGTCCACGTACACTTGCACCCCGTACTCTCTTTTAGCCCCCCCCCTCCTCGTCCAATACGTTAGCATGTGCAACAATAGTTACTTGCGCACCAACACGTCCACGTCGCCGACGCCTACGAGCACTTCGTGCCTTCTTTTAGCCCCCCCCCCCCCCCCCCCCTCTCGATACGTTCCATTCATTGGCTACCACATTTTGATAAGCTCCCCCCCCTCTCCTCCCCCGTCAACTTGTATTTAAGGGCTTGCATCTTGAATCCCTGCCTCACTTGATGCAGCAAATCTGGCTGTGACGGTCCCACCTGATGACAGAGACTTGTGTTGCCTCCGGAACGTCGTGATTTTTATTTTATTTTTTATTCATTTTAAGTAAATTTTTTACCTACGTGACTTTACCGAAAGAACTAAGAGTATGAGACTTAGGGTGACCGGGTCTCTGGGTCAGAGTGAGACTTGGGGTGATCGGGTCACGGGGTCAGATTGAGTCTCAGGGTCAGAGTGAGACTCAGGTAGGCACCGGGTCTCTGGGTTAGGCTCCCGGACTGAGCCTCTCGTCTCTGCAGGCTCTGGCTGCCCCATGGCAGGGCGAGGCAGTGCTGAAGTACTCCCTGCATGGGGAGTCCGTGGAGAACCGGGTTCCCGTCACCAGCCAGACCGCCAACCCCGGCGAGTCCCGGTACGTAGCCCCCCTCGTTCACCCACCCACTCATTCACCCACCCGCTTGTTCACCCAACCAATCATTCACTCGCTCATTCACCCACCCACCCACTCATTCACCCACCCGCTTGTTCACCCACCCGCTCATTCACCACTCGTTCGCCCACCCGCTCGTTCACCCACTCATTCACCCACCGACCCACCAATAAAGATGTTCAAAACAGGTGGCTGCCAGAGCAGCAACAAACGAGCCAGCAGCATTTTATAATCCATAATAAGAGGTATAAATGTGTACTTACACCCACCACCACCCGACACAGCCAATCAGTGAGGTTTGTGACATAAACAAAACGTGCCAATTCGTTACTAGTACAGCACTACACCGGTTGTGGGTTGGAGAGTAAACCCACAACAGCGTTTATAATTGGAGTACCCGTGTGACGTTTCGCTGGTAATTACAACAACAACAACAACCGGCATCATCATCAGGCGGACAGCCTCCGAGTTGTGGCGAAATCCTCCTCCTGTTTCATTTTTAAATAGATGTCCTGGGATAAATGTGATGTCGTCACCTTGTGAGCCAGTCAGGTGCGAAGGCTAGAGGTGGTGGGGGGGGGTTAATGTAGTCATGCAAATTGCAATGGATATCAATTACAATGGATAACATTACTAATTGGCTGTGTCAGTTGGTGGCGGGTTTAATGACACATTTACGCGATCTTACCCAAAAACCTCGATTATGGATAATATTGGTCACTAAAGCCTCCTAGATGTTAAGCATTTTACAGCCCAACAAAGGCTGCCTTGAATATGGACCCCACGAGGCTTTCCAAGCACCCCGCTGGCCACAGCACGGCTCGCCGAGCAGCCCGCGCAGGCTCCGGCCTGGGTGTAGGCCTCACGGTCACCCAGGGAGCCACGTGAAGGCTGCTGAAGAAAGTTGAGCGTGCTTGCCCACACACCATGGTGCACGGCCATGAGACCGCTGATCACGTGGAGTCGGGGTGGAGGCAGCTGTCCATATCTGGCAAACCCAGGGAACAGCAGCTCAGGCAGACCCAGGGAGAGACTCAGGGAGCGGTTTTCAGGCTCAGAGTGAGTGAGCCTCTGCAACCCCTACACCGTAACCTTTCCCAGTGCCACCCTGCACTGGCTCGCAGCCAAGGCGATGATCCGCCACCTCGTGTCGGGTCCCAACGCCCCCGACTCTACGCCGGCGCCTGGAGACGCGGAGCAGCAGAAGAAGAAGAATGAGGAGGAGGAGGCGGAGGCCAAGTCTCGCCGGGAGCGAGTGGTGGCGCTGAGCGTGGAGTCGGGCGTCGTGTCCCCCTACACGGCCTTCGTCGGAGTGGACACCGACTCCCGCCAGCCACTAGGGGCCGCCATGCAGGAGCGCCCCACCCCACGCCATCACTTCTTTGGTGGTTCAGGTTAGAATGCGGGGGGGCGGGGGAGTGTGGGTGGGAGGCTTTATGTGGTCGGTCTGTAGGTCGATGGTACGGTCGGTCAGCGTGTGGGTCAGTCAGTCTGTGGGTATGTCAGTTGGTCATTGTGTCTGATGGTATGTCAGTCAATCGGTGTGTTGTATGTCTCTCTGTGGATATGTCAGTCGGTCTGTCTGTGGGTCTGTGGTAGGGTCTGTGAGCCTGTGGGTCAGTCAGTCAGTGGTTATGTCCATCAGTCAGTTGTTGTTTCTGTCTGTGGGTATATGCCAGTCATTTGGAGTTTCTGTCTCTCAGCCTGACTTGATTTTTGTCATTTACTCAATTGCTGTCTCTGTCGGTCTGCCTAGTCGGTTGGATAGCTAGTCGTTTGGTCTGTTAATCAGTATTGGTCGGACGGTCTGTCAGTCAGTCAGTCTGATAGTCGGTGTGTTAGTCGGTCGGTGTTTTAGCCGGTTTGGTGTGTCAGTCAGTCGGTGTTTCAGTCGAAAATCGCGAATGAACAATGGCAACGACCCCCCCACCCCCCCCCCTCCTCCACGGTTGGCGGCACAGTCGGGGGGGGGGGGCAACGGTAGCGGGCGGCGTGGGCACGGCTTGGGGGCCGGCGTGGGCTCGGCATGGAGGGTGGCGTGGGGGGTGACGTGGGGACGCTAAGCGGCGCCGTGGTTGCCGTTTCAGGTTTCGGCGTGGTGTGTGACTCGTCGTCGTATAGTATGGACGTAGTGGACGCAGGTGGGTGCAGTTGTGCAGTTGCGGATTTGACGGCGGTGGTGGTGGTGGCGGCGGTGGTGGTGGGCACGGAACAAATCAAAAATGAAAACCGCTCATGGAGCCACACGTGCACGGTGCGCACACGCTTTGGCCCAGAGTGGTGAGGACAACGACAACGTGGTGAGGATGAGGACCGCGCAGTGAGAACGACGATGACACAGTGACGATGACGGTGTGGTGATGACGACAATGCGTTGAGGACTACGACGATTCGGTGAGAACGACATGGTGAGGATGACGCGGTGAGGACGACGACGATGCGGTGAGGCGTCACCGGCGTGGCGCTCGCTGGCACGGGATGATCGCTTGCCGGTAGCGGACAACGTCAGAGGTGTAAGAGGGAGGTGGAGCGAGGCGGAGGTCCCCCGGTACCCCCCCCCCAGTGTTCTCGCTGTGCGTTTTGCAGCACCCATGCATGGCGGGGAGTAGAGGTGTTTGCTGGATCCTCCACTGTCTGCTGCCACGAGTGCGTACACGGCTCTGATGCCACCCTGAATCCACGTTTCAGCAACTGCAAAATAGACGCAGGCACACACAGACACACAGATACACAGATACACATGCATACAGACGAACCCAACAACAACCGGCATTTACTACTAAGTAGCGGTGACGTCACCACGGCGCTTGTGCCAGGCTATGTGCACATTGAGGCCACGTGAAGTGTCGAATGCCCGCCGGCAGGAGGTCATGGGGCAGACCCAGGTGCCGCGGGTCGACTGACTGGCCGATGCACCAACTGTGCCCCCTACTGTGCCAACTTGCTGTGTTTTAGCCGCCCAGCCCTCCGCTCGTTGTTGTGAGCATCACTCTTCTGCCCTCCATTGTTGTTGGAGGGCGACTACCTTCAACTGCCTAGTAGCACTCTTCATGAGCCTCCTCCACAGAGGCCGATCTTGACACCGCTGGTACCAGTCATTGGCAAGTCCACTCAGCTGCACATCCTCCTGTACCACATCACGCCATCTCTTCTGTAGCCCGTGCCGCACCCGTTTATCCCCCTTTATCCGGTCTAACAAAAGCTGTTTAGGCATGCAGTGGCTGGGCATGCGGGCTACATGACCCAGCCAACACAGCCTTGCCTGCCGGAGGAGCTTATCAATGGGACTTTGTCCAGATCTTTCAAGGATTTTTGAGCTCCTCGCACAATCCAACCTGGTTAAACCCAGGATGGATCGTAGGCAGGCCAGACTAAATGTTTATAACCCGCGATGATGTTCCATTTGGGGGGTCCACGTTTCACAAGCATAGAGAATGGAGGGCATGACTGTAGCCGAGAAGACCTGAATCTTCGTGTGGAGCGACAGACCAGGTAGCTTCCACACAGTGTTATGCAACCAAATTTAAGATAATGCCGCTCGACTGATTCGGAGTGAGACCTCTGGTCATGAGTACACTGCCCAGGTATGGTAAACTCTTCACTCTCTCCAGAACTGCCCCATCACCAATTTGCAGTTATAGGGGTGGAGTGTCTGATGGTACAAAATATCCAGGCAGGTGCTTAGTTTTGGTGGGGCTGATGGTAAGGCCCCACCTCTTGGTGGCAAGCTCCAGGTTCAGCAGCAGCGCCTCCAACTCCTCCTCTGAGTGAGCAACAATTACCAGATCATCGGCATACAAAACATGGTTGACCAATAGGGAGCCATCCCTTGACCACACCTGGGCATCGATCGGCCTCCCATTGTATCTGTACCAGATGGATATTCCTACGGTGCAGCTATCAGAGATTTCACGAACTACGTGTTCAAAGTAGATGGTAAATAATGTGGGAGCCAGGGGACATCTCTGTCGCACCCCAAGGTGAACAGGGAATGGCTCCGACTCCCGGCCACGTAGTTTTACCTGGTCCCGCTCACCATCATGAAGGTCCTTAATGATTGTGAGCAAAGACTCAGGGACTCCGAAAGCACAAAGAACAACCCAGAGCCCCCCAGGCCTACTGATGGTATCATTGGCCTTGACCAGGTCAATAAAGCAGAGATTTAGGTCTTGTTCGAATTCCCTACACCTCTACTGTAGCAGATGAACAGAAAATATGGCATATGTGCAGGACTGCCTTTTCCTAAAAAACACATTGGGGCTCTGCAAGCCTCTCCTCAGCGTGCATGGCAAGGCGATGTTGAATAATCCTTGCCAGGACTGAGAAGTGAGATGCCCCTGTAGTTGTTACAGTGTGTGTGGTCCCCCCTGCTTAGAGATGGGGACCACTAGGGCATCCTTCCAATCCTGCAGAACCTGTCTAGTGGTGCAGACTGTTATTATGATGTCATGTAGGGCAGTGTGTGCACAAACGCCACTTGACAGATCATCTCTGCCCGGTGACTTTCCTGGTCACACGGGATGACTTCTTCTTCTTCCAATATTTGAGGCACTGCAGCCTCAGCAGGGTCATCCCCACTTTGTCCCACGATGTTTTCCTGTCTGAGGGATTTCCCCTCCCCCAGAACCTCTAATTATGGCAATATGTGTGGCGCTGCAAGTTACTTTTTTATGGAATTAAACAGCGATTTGTGATCGCGGGCCACTGAGGCAAATGCCATTTTCTCAGCAACCCGTGACCACCACCCATCCTTGCAGCGCCTCATGGCTCTCCAAACCTCGAGAAGGATCTTTACCTGGACAACCAGAGTGCCATGGCCCCCTTGTAACCCTGTCCCATGCCCGGCACTCTCGCCCTCTTATCCTGTAGGGGCTGGCACTGCACGTAGAGCGTGGTGCCATCTGTCACTGTCAGTCAGTGCTCACCGAGCCCCGCTAGGACCCGTACTGCATCCACATTCAGGTGGTGGCAGCGATGTCAATACATTGCGCGCCGTGCCTTTCCCAGGCTGGCTTCACACAGTGACATCCAACGATGTCCGTACACATGTACCCAACGCAGCCACTGCAGCTGCATGAGCCACAGTCCTAAACCTCACCTATTTCCCCTCGACATCAGGACAAGTGGTGGACAATGCCAACCCTAGCCACAAGCGATGATGAAATTCTCACTTGAAACTTTCATCAGATAGCTGAGACCAAGCCAATATGGGTTTGAAGCAGTCCTGGGTGTATACCCACCACCGGAGTGGAATAATGGCAGGCGCATCTTGCAGATGACAAGTCGATGGTCAGTGGGCAGATCAGCTCCACCGTAGGTCCTAGTGTCAAGGACATGGGCCCGCATCCGCTGTTCCGTCACTATGTAGTCCAGCAGATGTTCTTGCTTCGACCCGGCATGTATCCATGATGTTGCCGGAACTGCATGTTGGTAATTACAAGCCCATGGGCTGCACAAAAATCTAGCAGCCTCCTACCGTTGTTATTGAGCTGATCTGGCCCACGCCTTCCAATCACTCCAGACCAGGTGCCAGCATCATGACCAACTTGTTCATTAAAGTCACCTTACAAGATGACTCTATCCCAAGGGGCCACTTTAGCCAGCACCTGTGACAGGAGGTCATAGAAGGCATCTGACTCATCGGCCTTGCCTGCATCCCTGCACGGATGTTCGTCTTCGGTGGGGGCATAAGTAACCACGACCACCACTCCTCGCCTCTGGTTGATGGGAAGGTGAGCCCAAAGTAGCCTGGGGCTTACAGCGTCCTACACCTCACCGCCACGCTCCCACGCCCCCATAATTATTTTGTTCAGAAGAAGAGCAACTCCCTGTTGTTTAGTAGTCTCCTGCCCCGAGTAGAGGACTGTCCACCTCTCAGTGGCAGGAGCCAGAGCCGGTCCACCGGACCTCCTGAATGCCACAGAGATCCAAGCGGTACCGTTCCAGCTCCCGACAGAGGAGTGGCAGCCTCTCCTCCGCAGTGAGCGTTCGAACGGACAAATACACACACACAGACACACACACACAGAGACAGCTACACAGATACACACACAAATACAAATCCAACAATCCCCCGTATATCCTTCACAGACTGTCGGGGCAAGTGCTGTTAGAGAGAGCCTATGCAGGCCAATACGGCTAAGTCGACAGTGAACACCCAATACCAGTTCAGATAATCGTCACTGGTCTTGGCCATGAGCGGGAATCGAACTCGGTTGCCGGGTTCATAGCACAGTACGCGAACCATTACACTACTGCTCCCCATAGACACACACACAGACGCACACACACAGACAGCTACAAAGACAGACACACACAGATACACACACAGACACACACATACACAGACACACTCACATAGACACACACAGAGACAGACAACAGCCAGGCACGCCGTGAGATCGCATCGTCGTTCATCAAGCGTCTCTGGCACGGCACTGGCACGGATCGCTCGTGCAGTGGAAAGAGCTCGGCTGGAGGAAGGTTGAATGAGTGGTCCCCCATCTGTGTGTGTTTTACAGCTCCTAGACGTGCCATGCGGTCCATGATGCCAATGGCTTCTCCAATGATGTGTGCTCCTGTTGCAAGTGGGTACAACAATCCGATCCACTGAATGCACATTTCCATTACAGCACAAGCAGACACACACACAGATTCGCAAAGACAAATTTGCTCCCCCCCCTCGTATAGTCTTAACAGAATGTTGGGGCAAATGCTGCTAGCGAGTAGCACCTATTAAGGCTGGCACGGCACACCAGGGGGTGGGTGGCCACCACCACGTCCAGCTGACTTTGTCTTCCAAGTAATAAAGTTATAACATGGACAAAAAGACAAAGATTGCCCGTATAGTTTCACCAGACTGTTGGGGCATGTGCCGTTAGTGAGCAACACCTAAGAAGAAGCCAAACTGTGTTAACCCACCGCTCCCCACAACGGCTACAAACATCTCATCGCACGTGTTCAAGCTCTGATAATTTTAATGGCTAAATTCAAGATCCTGAGAATGTCAGTGGCTAAATTCAAGTACCTCAGCATTTCAGTGGCTGAATTAAAGTTCATGATAATTTCCCTGCCTACATTTAAGTTCCTGAGAGTTTCAGTGGCAATATTGGAGATCCTGAGAATTTCCATGACTTAAATCAAGCTCCTGACAATTTCAGTGGCTAAATTGAAGTTAATGAGAATTTAATGACAAAATTAAAGATCATGAGAATTTCAGTGGCTAAGTTCAAGTTTATGAGAATTTCAGTGGCAAAATTCAAGTTCCTGAAAATTTCATTGGCAAAATTCAAGTTCATGAGAATATCCGTGGCTAAATTCAAGCTCCTAAGAATTTCAGTGGCGAAATTCAAGATCCCGAGAATGAAATTGCCTAATTTCGAGCATCTGATAATTTCAGTGACAATTCAAGCTCCCGAGAATTTCAGGCATCGTAGTCAGGATCTTACCAATGACCTCCCTACTTACCAGGACAAGGTATTTAACAATTTCTCTTAGCCACCGTGACTCCCGGGGTCCCCTCTAGATCGGCAAGGTCACGAGTTTTATTTGGCTTGAGTGTTTTTACATTATTTTTGGGGGGTTGTTTGTTTGCATCTTTATAGAGAAGCGATCAAAGAGGAGTATGTTTGGCGGAATGTTTGCATCGTTCAAGAAGAGTCCTCCACAGCAAACAGGTTGTTTTTTTTACGTCCCAGTTGCACCCATTGATGATGTCTGCGAACATACACACAGACACATACACACACATACCCACAATATCCGCCAGTCATCACTAAGTAGTGGTAACATCTCCACGGTGCTTGTTCCAGGCTATGTGCATGTTAAGGCCATGTGAAGTGTTGAACGCCCACTGACAGGAGGTCACAGGACAGACCCAGGTGCCATGGGTTGGCTGACTGCGATGACTGGTAGATGCACTAGCTGTACCCCCTACTGTACCAACTTGCTGTATTTTAGCCACCCGGCGTTCCACTCATTGTTATGAACTTTGCTCCTCTGCCCTCCGTTGTGGCTGGAGGTTGATTGCCTCCAATTACCCAGTTGCGTCCTTTACAAGCCTCCTCCATAGCGGCCGATCCTGACACCACTGGTACCAGTCATCGGCAAGTCCACTCAGCTCCACATCCTCTGTTACCACATCAGTCCATCTCTTCTCCAACCCATGTCGTGCCCGTTTAGCCCCCTCTGTGCGGCCAAACAGAAGTTGCTTGGGCATGTGGTGGCTAGGCATGTGGACTACATGACCCAGCCAATGCAGCCTTGCCTGCCGGAGGAGCTCACTGATGGGAATGTGTCCAGATCTTTCAAGGATTTGTGATATCTTCACACAATCATGCCTGGTTAAACCCAAGATGAATTGTAGCCATGCTAGCCTGAATGTTTTTTAACCGGCGCAGATGTTCCATTAGAGGAATCCACGTTTCAGAAGCATAAAGACGGGAGGGCATGACTGTGGCTGAGAAGACTCGAAACTTCGTGCTGAGCGACAGACCAGGTAGCTTCCACACACTATTGCACAGCCGATGAAAAGATAATACCACCCGACTGATTCGGAGTGAGATCTCTGCTGTCAAACCAGAGCTGGTCATAAGCACACTGCCCAGGTATGGGAAACTCTCCACTGCTCCATCACCAATGGGGAGCTGAGCGGGTGGAGTGTTTGGTGGCACAAAATACCCAGGCAGGTGCTTAGCTTTGGTGGGGCTGATGGTAAGGCCCCAATGTGGGAGCCAGAGGACTCCCGGCCACGTAGCTTTACCCGGGCCCGCTCACCGTCATGAAGGTCGTTAGTGATTGTGAGCAGAGAGTCAGGGACTCTGAAAGCACGAAGATAAACCCAAAGCCCAGGCCTACTGATGATATAGACCTACTAATGATATCATAGACAGGTCAATAAAGCAGAGATGTAGGTCTTGTTGGAATTCCCTACACCTCTGCTGAAACCACAGGGGGCCTCCGCAAGCTTCTGCTCAGTGTGCCTTGCAAGGCGATGTTGAATAATACTTGCCAGGACCTTACCCGGCACACTGAGTGAGATGTCCTTGTAGTTGTTAGTGTCTGTGTGGTCCCCTTTCTTAAAAAGAGAGACCACCAGGGCCTCTTTCCTATCCTGCAGAACCCGTCCAGTAGTTCATACTGTTATTATGATGTCATGTAGGGCAGTCTGTGCACAAATGCCACCCTCCCTCAGCTTTTAGCTTCGGAGATAATCTCTGCCCGGTGCCTTTCCTGGTCTCAGGCTCTGGATCGCCTTTAGTACTTCCTCAACAGATGGCACCTCAGCCAGCCACTCACAGGGGGTGACTTCAAATATTTGGGGCACCGCAGCCTCCACAGGGTCATCCCCACTTTGTCCCACAATGTTTCCCATGTCGAAGGATTTCTCCTCCCCCAGGACTTCTGCAAACCTGTTCCTGGGGGTCAGAGATTGGATCACCGTTTTTTCCCCTAATGATGGTAATAGGTGTGGCGCTGCAGGTTTTTTTTGATGGAGTTAAATAGGGATTTGTGATCGCGGGCCACTAAAGCGGGCCACTGAGGCCCGCGATCACAAATCCCTATTTAACTCCATAAAAAAAAACCTGCAGCGCCACACCTATTACCATCATTAGGGGAAAAAAAAACCAGACACACACAGACAGCTACACAGATACACACACAAATAAAAAGCTAACGATCCCCCATATAGCCTTAACAGATTGTCGGGGCAAGTGCTGTTAGAGAGAGCCTATGAAGGCCGATCCGGCTAAGTCGACATAGTGAACACCCAATATCAGTTTAGATAATCGTCACTGGTTTTGGCCATGAGCAGGAATCGAAATCGGTCACCGGGTTCATAGCGCAGTACTCCAACCATTACACTACTGCTCCCCTTAGACACACACTCAGACGCACACACACAGACAGCTACAAACACAGACACACATACACGCACACATAGGCACACACAGAGACACAGACAACAGTCAGGCACGCCGTGAGGTCGCATCGTCGTCCATCGAGCGTCGCTGGCATGGCACTGGCACTTATCGCTCGTGCAGTGGAAAGAGCTGGACTGGAGGAAGGTTGAATGAGCGGTCCCCCATCTTTGTGTGTTTTACAGCTTTCAAACGTGGTTCCATGCAGTCCATGATGCCAATGGCTTCTCCAATGATGTGTGCTCCTGTTGCAAGTGGGTGCAACAATCTGATCCACTGAATGCACATTGCCATTACAGCACAAGCAAACACACACACAGATACACACACACAAACAAAACAAATATAAAGATACCCCGTGTAGCCTTAACATATTGTTGGGGCAAGTACTGTTAGCGAGCACCTATGAAGGCCGGCATTGCACATGAGGGGGTGGGTGGCCAGCACTACGCCCGGCCGCCTTTGTCTCCCTAGTAGTAATAATTTACACATTGCACCAAGTACTCATTTGAAGCAGAGTCGACCTAGGGGAGGCCCATGACCGGTTCGGATAACACTGACACACACACAGATGTGCACATGCAACACGACAAGGACGTGCACAGACACACAACGATGCGTGACAAAGTGCATGCTGCTGATGGCAATGCGTCTCCCCCTCTCCGCTTCATCTCAGGTCGATGCTGTTCAAGCTCTGCCAAGATGTCGATGCCCGAGATGATTATGAACTCACCGTGCAGGTCAGATGACCTGCACGGCCCAGGAGACGGACAAGAAGCCATGGAATGCGATTACTTTGCTCCAGAGGCTCCAGCTGAGCTGCCCTTCCTGGAGCTCGTCGACCTACAGAGGGCCCACGGGGCCTGGGAGCTGTCCGCCCAGCTGGCCTCGGTCGTCCAGTCGAGCGAGGAGGCACTGCGCAAGGAAGCTCCTGCGGTGAGAGACTCCCTTCACTACCACTGGTTCGTACTGAGTATTTCTAGTGAGACTCTCTTCACTACCACTGGCTAGTATTGAGTGTTTCTAGTGAGACTCTCTTCACTGTCACTGGCTAGTAGTGAGTGTTTCTAGTGGGAGACTCCCTTCACTGTCTCACTAGCTTGCAGTGCCTGCTTGTAGCGAGTACTTCTGGTGAGAGGATCGCTTCACTCACCCACTGGCTTGTGTGCTGCGGTGGCCAGGAGATGTTAACTCCCTATGACGAGGTGTGTGTGTGTGTGACGAGGTGTGTGTCTGTGTGACGGTGTGTGTGTGTCGAGGTGTCTTTGTGTGTGTGACGAGGAGTTTGTGTGTGTGACGAGGTGCAGGGCGTGAGCGACGAGGTGTGGGCCACGGTGGTGGCCCTGGTGTGGCTGCACGCTCTGGCCCCAGACCACCACGACGAGTGGGAGCTGCTGGCACTCAAGGCCTCGGCCTGGCTGCGTGGGCAAGGTGAGTGTGGAGAGGGTGACGAGGTGAGGGTAATGAGGTGAGGGTGACGAAATGACCTTGATAAGGTGAGGGGTGGGAGCTGTTGGGATTCAAGGCCTCGGCCTGGCTGTGTGGGTGAGTGTGGTGAGTGTGACGAGGTCAGTGACAATGTTGTTGATGGTGATGTTGCTGATGATGATGCTCATGACGACGATGTTGCTGATGATGATGTTACTGATAGCGACGATGTTGCTGATGACGATGTTGCTGATGATGACGATGTTGATGATCATGTTACTGATGGTGACAATGTTGCTGATGATGATGATGATGACGATGTTGCTGACGACGATGTTGCTGACGACGATGTTGCTGACGACGATGTTGATGATGATGAAGATGTTACCGATGACAACGATGTTGATGACGATGTTACTGATGACGACGATGTTGCTGATGATGACGATGTTGCTGATCGATGTCCTTCCAGCTGTGGACCTGACACTCTGCGTGAAAGCCGCCAATCAGCTGCTGAAGACGAACATCGATGCAGGAAAGCTGTAGCCCAGTCGGTTACCTGGCAACCATCATGAGCTTCCTGTTAACCGCTATCATGTACGTTACCATTCCCAATCTAAAACTGAAATCCTATACATTACCATCCCCATACTATAACCGCAATCCTATAAATGACCATCCCCATCATATAACCGCTCTGCTTCTACATTAACATCAGCATTCTGTTAACCGCAATCCTATACATTACCATCAACATAGTATAACCACAATCCTATACATTACTATCCCCATCCTATAACTTTCCTTATACATTAACATCAGTATCAATTTAACTCCAATGTTATTCCTTACTATTAGCATTTCAGCCTTCATCCCCTGTCACTCATGGCCCGTCACCTCTTGTGTCTTCAGGCATCGCTGCACCGCCCCTACTGTACCACCCACCACCCTACTGTACCCCGCACCGCCCCTACTGTACCCTACACCGATCCTACTGGACCCCACACTGCCCTATTGTACCGCGAACCGCCCCTACTGTACCCCACACCACCAATACTGTACCCTGCACTGCCCCTCCATGACGCTGTGCTCTGCCTCCACACCCCCCACCTGCCGCGCTCTTTTCCATCAGTTTCTCAAAACAACCCATTGCGAGTTAATCTACGCATTTTTGCCTGGAATTACGTCTCCCCCTAAAGTTTTGTTGGCGATGGTGAAGTCAATAGACGATTTGCTGTCAACAGTAGCAGCAGCAACAGCAATTTCGTTTCCTTATTTGGGGGGGGGAAATTTAAATTTTGCATGACCTTCCTGCAAAAACAGAGGTCAGACTTGGTGAGGCTTCCGTGGGTTAACAATTGTTATAAGAAATCATGGGCTTGCGGGGTTGGTGGGAGGGGTTAGTTGTATCCAAAAATATTTCTGGGCAAGACCGGAAGGTTGATGCATATTGAGATGCGAAGCCAATGTCAGAGATTATACCATGAGTGGTGGATTCAATTCAAGTGGCCGGGATGTCTGGCCCCTGTAATTATCTGTGATGAAGCTCATGAACTATTAAACATTTTTTTTTTATTTTACCAGGTGTAAGGTCCCATTGAGCTGTGTATCTCTTTTTTAGAAGCCCTAACCTGGCTATCACAACGAAGTTGGCTTATCATCGCCTCGACATTTATAGCAGCAGCCAACTACTCTAAATGCATGATGTTGATTGTAAATGTGGAGGAAAAAAACCGGACGACCTGGAGAAAAAAAAGCCACGCGACCACAGAGAGAGAGAGAGAGACACGCAAACTCCAAATATACAGCAGGTGTCAGGGTCTGGATCGAACCCACGAGCCACTGCATTTCACGCGAGGTGGTTAACATCTCCGAGCCATCGTGGCGCCCCTAATAATTGCCGCATTGGAGACACTCCAGAACCATAGGTGTCGAAAGATCCTGGGTTTGAAGTGGGCAAAATCACCCAAGGCTTTAAAAGCAAATTGATCGACAATTCATGCTAAATTAAGCAAGACGCTATGGACTGCTTTGCATAATAATCCTCCGTCTCTCCACGTAAAAAAAAAAAGTTTCTCATACTACCTACCTACCATCCGCACGGCGTTCTGGACGTGGGTGATTTCAGCAGCATTGGTTCAGCAGAAGCAAAACTCTGGACTGGGGTTTGCCATTAGGAGTCTCAGCAGCAGCAGTCAGGCTCTGCCTGAACCAATGCTGGCAAATTGTCCAGATGTTTATAGACAAGGAACTCTCTCTATACTCTATGGGGGTCTTAGTTTAAAACATAATTATGCCTTATTTTGAGCTGTGCAGGATTATGGTTTTGAGTTTCTATACAAAGAACACTTTCGCAATTTCTCACTGCACATTTTGTAGTTCACACAGCGTCATGAGCTGTACCATGATGGCCGAGGCAAAGCTTTACGTTCGGTAACGCAATCTGCCTCGGTGTGTGTTTACAATGACAAGTGTCATGTTCATAGTGGCCGTGTTATGGACACACTGAAGCGATTAATGCCGAGGTCCTAAGTTCAAGACCCGGGTCTGGGTGTCTCAGGAGGTTCATAGTGGCCGTGTCCATAGACACTGAAGCCATCAATTTCGAGTGCCTAAGTTCAACACCCGCGTCTAGGTTTCTCAGGAGGTTCATAGTGGCCGTGTCCATAGACACTGACGCCATTAATGCGAGAGTCTGAGTTCAATACCTGGGTCTGGATGTCTCAGGTTTCGTAATGAGCCGTGTCAGGGACACTGAGCCAGCACTGCTGGGATCCTGGGTTCAAGCCCTGGAACTGGGATGCATCCCACTGCCTTCATGTCCACAATGGCCTATGTTAAAAACTGTCTAATAATACTCCGCGATAGTATTGCGCATTGAGGTGAAATATACTCCAGTGTCTGGGAATGGATTTAAGCATGCGGCTTTACTTTTTACTGTTCGGTGTGGTAAATAGGTGTCTTTGGTTGGTTTGCAGAGTTTACCATGGTTATTGTTGTTGAATGTCGACGCTTTTAAGCTTCAGGAAAATAAAATGCAGTCGATTAAACTTCTCAAAGTGTGTGCGTTGCGTGAGTTTGCAGAGTGTGTGTGTAAGAAGCGTGTGTATGCATGCGGAGTGTGGGTGTGCAGTGTATGTGTGTAAGAAGCGTGTGTATGCTCTCAATACTCCAGCACTGTCAATACTCCCAATATTCCAGCACTCCTCAATCCTCTCAAGACCCCAGCACTCTCAATACTCAGTGCTGGAGGAGGAGGCTGTCACGTGGCTCTGTGGCTACGTCGGTCTGAAGGTCCACTCGCATTTTAACATGGACACACTACATATGTGTTTATTTAACAATGTTCTCTCCCCTTGTATCTGGTTGCTCTGTGTAAAAGTCATATGTAAAAAAAAACATTCGCCAAGTACACCAGAATCTCGATTATCCGCGCGAATGACGGAGAGGACGGCCGCGGATAATTGAAAATCATGGATAATCAAAAAATAACCATTTTCTCCAGATCTCTATGCCAACAACCACTAATATTATGTTTGAGTTAAGAAAATGTAGTTTATGACCAAAACAAAAACTTGCAGTAAAGAATCGACTGATCAATGATTTGCGTGCTCAGTGATAACACTTTCCTGATTCCGCCCAGCACAAGACTCGGCAAATTAAGTGGACAGCAGAGCCACACCAATCAACATCAAACTCCGCCCCACTGTTGTAAAGATATGCAACTACTGTTCCGTAGTGGCGATTGCATCGATTTACGGATTAATCGGATCAATATATGTGTTCGGTTTAAGCACCGTGATTGGTAATCAACGTTTCCAAGAATAATGTAAAATGTTTTTAGATTATTAATTTGAGTTATTCAATGTCAAAATCTCAGGTGTGAGGTTAATCCGCAAATCGGATAAACCGCACACGTGGGATAATCGAGAGTATACTCTATGGGAACCTCATTTTCCAGTAAAAATATGATAATTGGTTTTTTACCCTTCTATCTGGCAACAAGAGAGTATACTATCAATAAAACTGCTAGTTCATGCGGCCAACATAAGACCCAAGTAAACCCGCAAGCATTTTAAAGGGCCGGCAACATTCCTTAACCTTGCCCCAAATATGCCTGCACACCTGATGGAGCTAGTTGTAATTACTGGAGAAACTTCGTACTCGAATTGTAAATGTTGTGGATTTGTTCTCCAACACACCAGTGTGCTGTACTAGTGTAACAAAGGACTCCTTCACACGATGTCGCTCTCCGTGTCCTTTATTGGGTTCTTCCTCGCACCCGCTGGTCCTCACTCAGACCCTCGCGTCTCTGTGTCCGTGCGCCCCGTGCACGCTCCGTGTGGCTCTCGCCACGCCGTCACCGTCGCCCCTCCGTGTGCTCCCTCTCTCTGCGATCCCGCACGCTCCTGTTGGGGCCGCTGGTCCCCGAAGTCCCTCCCTGCTCCGTGCCTATGGCAGGGGCTCCGCCGTGCGCCGACCCCTCGCTGCTCTGCGAGCAGCTGCTGCCGTCGCTGGGCTCATCGCCCGACGGCTCCCCTCCCTGGTCCGTCCCTCCGCGAGCTCGTGTGAGAGGCATAGCTCGCCGCCCGCTCTCGTTCACCTGAAAACGCTGCATTGTCTCTCCACGGATCACGCGCTATTAAACGGGGTCAGGGGTCGGAGGGCGAACGACGCTGCCCTCACACTGCGCGAGTCCCGGCGGCGACAGACGGAGCGGGGACCTGCGGACGCACCGACCCCTTCCCCCACACTACGAGCGCACACACCTGCACACACGTGACACCCACTCGTGCGCCGCTCTACGCAGCGCTCACTCACGTGGCGAACCACTGTGTACACACGCGCACCCACACGTTCCCACTGCTCGACAAGATCACACGAGGCCACGCTTCGCTATTAATGATTTATTATTTGCTACCTGCGAATTTATGTTAAATCAGTTTGAGTCGACGAGGCTGGCCTATTCTACCACCCCTGAATCTATTCTCTATTTATCGGCTATGATCCTACTTTTACCTCCTTACTCACCGTTAAGTGTCCACGGCGGTCCGCTGATCCTTGTGCTAACAGCGTACCTCGGTGCGTCGCACGGACGTCCGGGTCGCTGGCTGGAGCTGCGTCTGGTCACCTGGCGCAGGAGTAAGAGAGCGATTTCCCCTTTGCGCTCCCTATTTATCCTCCCTACCTCAAAGGGATGCGGCTCTGAACAATAGGCTCGCGACCCTCTGGCACGCGCACGGCGGTTCCGGGCGCTTTTGATATGCTAATTAATGCTCAACCTGCGCGGCGCAAATTCCAATCAATCCCTTTCTCACGCAGGCCCCCCCATTATTGCAGTTCATGCGGCGGCGTCCGTCACAAAGGCTCGCCGTGGGAATCTGTGCACGGGCTCCCCGCGCGCCTCCCCTCTCCCGATCTATTCATACCTTCAGCTCAATCATTTACCCTCCCCAACAATTGTGCCTGCGCGCTCAAGCGCAACTATCCCAACCTTCCGCGACTATGCGCAAGAGCCCCTGCGGTCCTGCTACTCATGCTGTCCCGTCCTTCCCCTGCTGGCCTCGTCGACGCATGGGGGGGGGGGGGTTGTGTGGGGGATGCGTTTCAACCGTGGTGGCCGAATGCCCTTCGCCGCGGCCACACCATATTAAGGCCGGTCGCAGCGCCGCGGTGCAACGTAGCATCGGGGGAGGTCATCCAATTCCCAGATCGCCGGAAACCGTGAGAGTTAATCCCGATAAGGGTTTCTCGGATAAAAATCGGTCGATCAGGTGTCCTCCCCTTCCCGCTCTATGGGGGGGGGGATGCGTGCGGGTGTGTTCATGTGAGGTGAGGTGAGGGGGACGTGGGGTCGGCTCCGTCGCTTGGTGGTGGCGAGGCTGCAGATGGGGCGCCTGCTGAACGGCTTCGTGGTGGCGGCATCACACTCCCCTGGCCTGGCCGCACCCCTTGCACGCTGCCCCTCCGTGTGCGCCTATGACTCCCCAGCCACGTGGCAATCGCGCCACGTCTCCTTCCACCCTCTGCGTGGCTCCCTCCGTGGTTCACTCTCTCTTCCTCCTCTCCCCTTCCGGCTCTCTCCCTATATCCCCCTCTCCCACGTGACCCAAACTCCACCTTCCATCCTGCCTCTGCCTCCGCCCCCCGTTCACCCTGCTCCCATTGGAGCGAGGTGAGCAGTGGCTCCTCCCACACGCTCCGCCTCTCAATACCCTGGCGCGTGTGAGCGGCGCGGAGGCCAGCAACCACCCTGTTCTTGCTCGCATTACACTAGTAACTAATTGGCATGTTCTGTTTACGTGACAAACTTTACTAATTGGCTGTGGTGGCGGGTTTAACGACATTTATATTTACGCGATGTAATCCCAAACTTAAAAGCTATATTATGGACCATCCATTAACCCCACTGTGCGGCCACGAACATTTGCCCCTAGTCCGAAGTGCGGTGCTTGCGCGGAACCCCACGGACCCAGGTGACAAGAGTGGCTGGGGGCAAGGTTCAAAGGTGACAATTTGCGAGGGGTTTCTCGTGTGACCCGGCTTTTCGTGTGCGATGAGTGACCGCAGGCCGCAAGCCTCCAGTTGTTTTTGCTACGAAAAGCGAGGGGGTGGGTCGATCTAATACCGGCAGTTCTCAACATTTTGTTGGCTGCTGTTATACCCCCCCTCCTCCTCCTGGTTGAATTTTGTTTCAACCGAGTTACCACCCTTTCCTTGCCTCACCTCAACGTAGTCCTGTTAAATAAATGTTATGAATGAAAGCAATCCTCGGTTTACGCACTTTTGTAGTACGCCATTTTGTAATAATGTCGCGCTTTGTATTTAGACCTTTTATTGACACGCGCGAAGTATTTTTCGGAATAACGCCCCATCCACACCGCGACACACGCCACCCTAGCCTGGCACCGAAACCCAATGGCGTTAGTCAGCGGCCAGCATCTCACTGTCCGTGTCCATTGGTGCGCTCTTTCCTTTGTCCACAACGCAATACCAGAGTAGTTACAATGTTTAGGGGACTAAATGGAGAAAGACATTACACAGAGCTACTAAAGATTTATAGAATAGGTGCTGAGAAAAATTAGAAAGAGAACAGATTGTGAAGGGATAATTAAGAACACAGGTGGCCAGATGTCTAACATCCGGAGAGGAAGGGGCACAGATGGTGGTGGCATAATGAATGAGAGGGTACTTTAGCAAGAGAACAGAGGTGGTGAAGCATTAAGAACCGAGAGGGAGATATAAAAGGGGAGCGTTGCTGGCAATAGGTCTTCTCATATATGCAAGGATAATTTAAGCGATTATGTCTGCGAGTGCGAGTGACATCTCCGATCCTCCTCCTTTACCATAATTTCTTATGGGAAAATTGCTGTTGACATATGCGATTTTGAGATACGCGTGCTTTTCTAGGAACGCATCTATTGCGTATGTCAAGGAGTGCATGTAATGCACATCAATATTTTAACCAAATGTCCATTTTGTGAGGTATAACCTATCTAGCTGCTAGTTACTGCAAGAAAATAAAAAAATTAAACGAATGCTCCGCATAGTGGTTACTCTTGTAAACCACATTGTTTACCATCAACTAGTTTAGAAAGGTATTTTTGATCGTTCTATGTTATACCATATGGATCCAAATGTTGTAGTTATTTATAGACAGATTCATACATCGCGATTATCTACCAATGAATCTCATATAGGATAAAGAAAAATTCACACATTTATAAATCACCTCATCATGTACCTCCTGGGACATTGCCACGAATTCCCCAGGCGTCCGCGTACCCCTGGTTGATAACCACGGTGTAGTGGATAGTAGTGGGTAGTGCAGAATTGTATAGTAGTGTATAGTGTAGTGTATAGTGGTGTTTAGAAGTGTAGTATATAGAAGTGGTGTATAGTAGAGTGCACAGTGGTGTGTATAGTGTATGGTATAGAAGTGTAGTGTAGTATGTGTAGTGTAGTGGGTTGAATTCAGGCGCACACTGGAACTTTGGGAGGCAACACTATTTATTATTAATACAATGGGTAACTCTTAACATTGGGTGGTGACCACCGACCTATCTTCGCTAAGACACATCATCACTCGCTAACACTCGCTAACACTGACGCTCTGATATGACTAGCGTGGCCAAGCCAGGATGGCTACTGGTTGGCCACGCTGACTTGAGGCTTGACTCTTCTTCTTCACGAGGCGTCTTCACGAGGCATCATCATCCCGGACCCGAGCAGCCCCGCACCAGGTGCGGAGCCCGCTTATATTTCACAGATTAATTCCTATTCACAGATTAATTCCTATTCTATAGGAGGATTTTAATCTTGATTTGAAGCTTTCGTGACTGCAAAAACCCATACTCTTTGGTTCTTTCGGTAAAGTCACGTAGGTAGAAAATAATAGATCACGACGTTTTGATTGCAACACAAGCAATCGTCATCAGGTGGGACAACCACAGCAAGAAACAACTGCTGAAGTAGGCGAGAGATCTGCCGTGGTACGAGGTTATATAGGCCTCGGCAGTAGCGGGGGAGAGAGTAAAGTGGACCACCGCGGCAGCACTGGAGAGATCGGCTGCAGGGGGGATTAGAGAAGGGGGGGGGGGAAGGAGGCGGGGCAGAAAGTGGACCCCGCGGCAGCACCCGGGTCACTGGAGTAGAGGTCGGAGAAAGATGCACAGAGAGAGAGAGGAAGACACACAGAGAGTTGGAAATAACAGCTGACATGGGCAGGTAGGATGGAGACATCACAGTCAGTTAAGACTTTACCTGGTTAATAACGTCCTTCCAATGATTGCTCAGTTTCTACCCATCTTCTCGGTTGAAGTTGTGTTCGTGTTTATGTATCTGGAGGGTTTCATGAACAAATCTCTGATAATAGCCGGTAGGTTTGCAGAGTACCTTCGACTTGGAAAAGTCAATTTCGTGTGAGCCCACATTATCAGCAACGGCAGAGGTATTGATCCTGCCGTGTTTCAGATCTGCCTTGTGTTCGTGAACGCGGTCTGAGACATGTCGTTTCGTTTCCCCAATGTAACTGCTGCCGCAGCCACAATTCAGTTTGTAGACACCCGAGTATTGCATATCAGGAATCACATCCACCCACACGGATGCCTATCTAAAACCTGACTCCCACCACCATCCAGTCCAGAAGAATTCCCTCATCAAAACCCTACACCATCTCCGACCAACACCACCTAGCCAGTGAACCGGAACATTGTTGTATCTATGCCCTGTTTTCCGTTATTAATATTAAGAATAATTAAGAAAAAAAAATGTTTTTTTTTATCTATATATATATTTTTTTATTAAATAATGGAAACAACCCACTTCTCCTCACAAGCACACCAGGAATCTATGACGATGAGAATTCGGTCACAGAGAGGTCATAGACATCCAGATGGACAAAAAGATCGATGGACTAACCTCCCAAGACATCTGGAGATGTACAGATAGGGTGCAGAGCAGAGAAAAACAACTTTTGCAACTCGCGTTTTCCTTAAACGCTTTCCGTACCGAAAAGTAGAAACTTAACAAAAAGAATTAACCAACAAACAATAGGGGCCTTTTATTAGTAATTCCCTTATATTACTCGTATTCACCGCATACATATTATTTAGAATTATGTTTTTTTTTCTACATGACCCTCCTAAAAACTAAAGAGTACGGATTCCAGAAAGCTTAAGTGGAAACTTAGTTACACTCAGAATAAACACCAATCTCTGGAGAACTAAACTTGGCAAAGCCCTCAAAATAATGATGTGACGAGGATCATTACGAATATTCATTAAACATAGACGAATGATGACCACGATACTAAGACCGAAGGAACTCATAAAATGTAACTCAAGAATAAATGTAACACACAGGACCACATAAATGTATTGCAAAAATCTCCTCGACCACCTTTGTCTTCCAGCGGGGTCTGGCCTCTGAATGACCCACGCGGGGCAAGCAAGAAGGGAGCAAAAGGTCACATGGGGGGGATTTCGTGCTAACATTCCGAGAACATCTGTTTTTTTCCTGTTTGTTTTCTCTCGCAAGAGACGCGGAGAGAGGAGAGGATGTTCACGTTTTGAGTTAAACACGCGCAGGGTGCTCCGACGACAGAGTACGGCCGTCTTTGTCTCCCCGCAGCACGGACAGCAAGATTTGCACACGCGAGCAAATAACATTCCCCACCCCTTCTTCCAGAATGATTACACAGCTGTGTCTTTACTAATAAACACGCACACAACACACACGGACGCAGATGTGTTCACCCCCACAGGAAGATATATGACACGGCCTTTTGAACAACTCGGGAAAACTGAGTGGATTTTCCCGATATAAGCCGAGGAAAAATCCATTCAACTTAGATCGTCAGGGGCTCTGGCCCCCACCACAGATCTCCACGGGGCTTCGGCCTCCATCTCTCCTCGTCGCCGCCAACGAAGAAGCTCTCGTCATCCAGAAGGACGAGGTTCGCGGGGTGGCGACGTGCATCGCCAAGCCAAAGTGCTCGCCTGCCGTTCACGAGTCAACGAGCCTCAACCCCCTTGTCGTGCCGCCACGCCG
This sequence comes from Lampetra planeri, assembly GCF_965212315.1. NCBI lineage: Eukaryota > Metazoa > Chordata > Hyperoartia > Petromyzontiformes > Petromyzontidae > Lampetra > Lampetra planeri. The sequence continues at coordinate 3,330,968 of NC_136154.1, read as the reverse complement.
AGGTGCTCGCCTGCCGCACACGAGTGGACGAGCTCAGCCCCCGACGTGCATCGCCAAGCCAAGGTGCTCGCCTGCCGCACACGAGTGAACGAGCTCAGCCCTTGCCGTGCCGCCACGCCGAGGTGCTCGCCTACCGCGCAAACGAGCGCGGCCGCACTGTCAGTCATCGTACGGGGTCAGCCGAGGGAGGAGTCGGAAAGCGAGCCGCTCACTGCAGCCGCGCAAGCCAGAGGGTCCTTCTCCGAAAGTCGTTCGTACCCACAACTTCCCCCACTCATAGACCCAAACACGCACGCATCGACGCCCCACTCACCTGTGAGACTATCCTATCTAATTCACCCTTATCGTATCAACCCTAGTCAATTATCAGAAGACTGATTATCAACTACATGAACCATCAGCTGGCCATGAGGAATCGCGGCCCATCGAGTGATTAAGAGTCCTTCGGTTATAAGAGTGAGGTTATTTTCCTTGCCTTTTTCTTTTGTCCCGTTCATCGCATAGGCGATCAATAGATTCGTCGAGGCAAACTCAAACTCTCGGAATCCTCATTACGAATCGACCCATATATAGAGAGAGAATATCTTGTCAAACCGATTTTCTTTGTCAGAGAATCTCGCCGAGGAATTAATCAAAGCAGAGCCGATACTCTCTCTCACAACACGCATCCACCCACCCTTGTCTCAAACATTTCGTTAAAAGGATTTTATACTTGCCGATGAATCTATTGACATATACTTTCGCCTCTGGGATATAATAAGTTGCTTTTATTGCCTTCATACAAATCGTTGCATGTCTGTTTTAAAACTCCGCCAGTCGCCGGTTGCGCTCGATACATGGGGGAACTACTGAGATGTCTGGTGGGAAAGTAGAAATTACGGTTGTTAGAAGAGTTTAGTCATTCAATTTCGTTAACTGCATAATCTCGCCAATGAATAAGAGTTTTTAGTCATTCAATTTCGTTAATTGCATAATCTCGCCAATGAATAAATGTTTTAGTCATTCATTTTAGTTAACTGTATAATCTCGCCAATGAAGAAGTATTTTTAGGCATCCATTTTCGTTAATTGCATAATCTTACCCATGAATTTATTGACGTATACTTGCTTTTTCATACTAGAGTGTCATGTGTTTGATTAGAATTAAAATTGCTTAACACCAACTGTTCGAGTGCTTCTTTCCAAGTCCATGCAAAACTGTCTTATTCTTGAGAACTGTATCCTGTGATGAGATCTGAAACTGGAGACCTAAAATAACATAACACACACTAGGATAATCGGTAAATGTTTAATCAATGATAATCGTGTTATCCTGATTGATACAACTATGGATAAACGAAACTAAGCCTAATTACCGTAACTGCACACATTAACATAATCGCAAGCATCCGAATAAATTACTACGATTATCTCCGTGATTATCATAAGTTATGCATATAATTACACACATTATCATAATGTATGCATATTAATACACACATTATCATAATTTATGCGATTTGCGCATTTTTCGGAAAATTAAAAAAAAAAAAATTATAAAAAAATTCATAACCCAACACATACAACAACATGTACACCTAGCCCTCAAGATAAATGGATATTTTGACTGTACAATCAGCAAAGCTATCACCCCAACAGTACATAAAATTCGTGATCTGATCCCATCTGTGAAGGATGTGATCCCTGACATGCAATACCCTGGTATCTACAAACTAGGCTGTGTCTGTCGCATTAGTTACATTGGGGAAAGTAAGCGACATGTCTCGGACCGTGTTCGTGCATACAAGGCAGATCTGATACACGGTAGGGCTAATACCTCGGCCGTGGCTGATCATTGTTTTAACGCTGTGGGCTCACATGAAATTGATTTTTCCAAGACGAAGGTACTCTACAAACCCACTGGCTATCAACAAAGATGTGTTCATGAGGCCATCCAGACATATATAAACATAGACACAACTTCAACCAAAAAGATTGATACAAACTGAGCAATCATTGGAAGGACGTTATTAACCAGGTAAAGTCATAACTGGCTGTGATGTTTCCATCCTACCTGCCGATGTTAGCAATTATTTCCGACTCTCTGAGTTGCATCGCTAGGTTGGATGTCTTAGCATTGACAGGCTTGATGTCTTACTAGCTCAGTCACTGATGCTTTCGCATTGACATGCTAATCTTTCACAATACAATGGCCACCTCCACAGTCTCAGGTGGACCATCTCTAGCCCCACCCTCTTACCCTGAGGCTGCACCCATCTCAGGACTATATAATACTGTTTTAGCAACTTTCTCTGTATTTTTTCACCTGAAGACGATTGCTTGTGTTGCGATCGAAACGTCGTGATTTATTATTTTTTATTTGATTTCGATTTAAAGCTTTCGTGACTTCAGCGATTTATATTCTTGGTCTACGTGACTTTACCGAAAGAACCAAGATTAATTGATATTTTTATATCTCCGTGACTTTACCGAAAGACCCAAAGAGTAATAAATAGTTTAGTTTTTAGTTTAGTCTATGGGTATCTGTATCTCTGTGTATCTATGTGCCTTTATGTGTCTCTGTTTTTACGTATATCTTTGGGTCTCTATGTGATTGTGTCTTTATATGTGTCCCTATGTATCTCCGGGTCTCTTTGTGTCTGTCTCTATGTATCTCTGTTTGTCTATGTGTCGCGATGCGTTTATGTATCTCCGTGAGTCTCTATGTAACTCCATGTGTTTCTATGTATGTTTTATCTCTGTTTCTCTGTATCTCTGTGGGCCTCTATGTATCTTCACGTGTTTCTACGCGTCTCTATGTATCTCTATGGGTCTTTAATTTCCAAGTGATCATCATGATGATGATAAGCAGGTCTATAGAGATGCTATAATTTATGTTGCCAGGTCCCTTCTGAAAAAGACCTACATAGGTCAGTGGCCCTTACCTGGAAAATCAAATAATAGTTTTAAATGGTTTATCTTAAATAGAATAGACTGGTTTTCCGTATTTAAGGCAGTGGTTCTTAACATTTTACTGAAGCCCTGAACCGCTTTGGTTCTCATTTGTTAAAAATGTATAATGTTAATAAATACATTGGGTTTAATTAAACAAAGCAGTTATACTTACGTGCCCGTGCTTAATTTGTATTTCGGTGATTTACCTTCTAAAAAGATCTGGTCATGTTTTGCACTCCCAGAAAGGGCATCTCGCACCCCTAAAGGCTGCTTGATGCACCCCACATTAAGAACCGCTGATTTAAGGTAACATGAAAACACGTAACTTGTTTACCACGAGAAGACGAGCATCTTCATCCTCTAGCACAGCTCACTATATTTCAAGATGTAGCGAGATTGGAAGAACGTTCTGTGTGATTTGGTCTAAGGATCAACGTTAAAAATTAACATGGAATAATATTAAAGTGTAGGAATATATTTGGAGATGGAGGAGATTGAGAACATAATTACTCAAAATAAAATACTTGCGTAGTGGCATAGCACTGGCTGCTGTCCGAAAAGGGGATCTGCGGTGTACGGTAGTCCTGACGTTAGCACACCAAGAACCCAAAGGTAGGTTCCAAAAAAGGGGCGTGGCCAGGGCAGAGAGAGGCCATGCTGGCAGTATAAGAGTGGCCCCTGTAAGGGACCTCGGGGATGTTATTGGAGTGGGATCCCCGTCGTGCTGCTGAAATCCTTCGTCGCCATTCTTCTCATCGTCTTCAACATTCTTCTCGTCGTCTTCACCATTCTTCTCGTCGTCGTCTCCGTCTCTACCATCTCGGGGCGCCGCTAGTCAGGCAGCCTACCAACTGGTCTATCTGAGTAGCGTCGCCGATAATAGACGGACTGAATATTAAGTGTGTTAACCGCGATGGTGCTTGTTAATAAAGAAGTGCCTCCAAGTCTTATCGTTTCCGAGTTAGTCACTACACATGTAAAGGTATACTCATTAAGCATTGATTATGTAGGGGTCGCTAGCCCCCGAGATCCCTCCCTCGACAATGCTAACGGCCGGGCTAACATCATCAATCGCCCCCCCGCTGTTAAGCGAACCGCCGCTAGGCTCCTCACCCATGGTGTGGGAGCCGTCGCCCGAGGATTCCCCTCCACCGCGGGTCCGCGTAGCAGGCATGGTTAACCACGTACGCGCACACCCCCACACAGCTCTGCACGGCACTCACTCAACACTGGCCGCTCACGTTACGATCGCGCACCAGGGGTACGCCGATTTCGCACGCCGAGAGCTTACGCATACACCGTACCACACGCGTTCACACTTATAACACGAGATCACACGAGCACACGCAAGCGGGGCACATGCCGACACAACGACTCAAGTTGCCGCCGCCGTGCGCGCGAGATAAACCGTACAACAATGCGCAGCCGATTACGTGCTCGAGCCGCGGGGTTGGGGGTCAGGGGCCCACCACCGCGCCGCACTTTACGCAGGTAACGAGCACGCGCACGATCGCACAAAGCTAACAGCTTCAATGCGCACAGCGGTTTCGCACACGCAAGCGGGGCACACGCTCGAGCGAGAGCACGTAAAACCCCCCTCTTGTGCGGCCGCGCGTTTATACAAATACACTGTGCGCACCCCGGGCGTTAACACCCACACCTCCGTACCCGCACAATCGTACAGAGACCACGGCCTTTACGCATACAACGACCACACACCCGCGAATGCAGTGCACGCTAATACCACGTTCCAAAAACACCCAACAACACGGTTTTGTTACTACGCTCGAGATTTTATTAGCCCTTGCTAACCAACCGAGCCACCCGTGTGTGTGTGCGGGCCAGCAAGGCGCTTCTAACCCACACTCTGGTGCCGTGTAGCCCTATTCTATGCTGCGCTCTCTGCTAAACCGCTTTCCTACTCGTCCTTACCCCGAACTAACCCTCTCCTACGGATCCTACTCTCCGCTCTGAGGTGTTGTAAGGCGCGCAACACGATACCGTCTGTAGTCCTTGGTGACCTTGCGGTGCTCAGATCGTCCTGCAGACAATCTAGCGGCTCGCCCGATGACTCCTTCGTCGCTGACCCCGTGTCCAAACTCCAGAAGAAGAGAGTTCCCTACTGCCCCTGCGTTTCCTTTTAAGCTATCCACATCAAAGGCTAGGCGCCCCCGTCCCGACCGCCTTGGTCTCTCGACCAATCCTGAGCCTAGGATTTCCCGCTCTTTTGCGATCCCGCCGGCCTTTGACCTTTCGACCAATCAGTCGTCCCGGGTCCTGATCCCAGCTATCTGCCCTGCTGACCCGTGTTTGTGTTTGTATGCGTTTCTAACTGCGGGGCTCTCTGAGCTCGCCGTGGTCGTGCGATCTCAAATCCGCCCACGGCGCCGCAGTGTTACTTGGCCTGGGAAGGGTCCTGTCCAATTCCCTGGCCCTGAGAAACCGTGGGGTAACCCCCCTAGGGGGCCCTCGGGTGAAAACTCAGGGTAGGTGACCCGACCACGAGGCCCTACGTGGGTGCGGGTGCGTGTTTATGTGGGGGGGGGGTGATGGGGGGCAGTGCGGCGGTGGAAGCAGGGCGGCTCCCTGGCTCGGCAGAGCGGCCCCGTCGCTGTGGCACCACAATTACAACAATAATTCCAGCACCACGTCAATACCGAACTGGGTAGGATGTCCCTCATGTCGTGTCAGTCACATGAATTTGTTTGACCATACTGCACAAATACGGTTCAGTGCAGGGTCTGCATTACACCTGCTTTAAACATCAGCCTGGTAGTAATTTGAATTGCCAGCGTGCTGTTTTAGCCTTTCAAAAGCAGAAGTGTAGTAAAATGCGAGTCCAATGTCTCTCTCTCTCCCCACGTGGTGGCATTGATTTTTCTCTGTGTCCTCCAGGTTTTCCCTCCATATTTAGAATTGTTGCTTTTAAAATATTTGTCTCCGTAAATGTCCACGTGATGATAAGCCACTTCGTTAAGATATAATTTGTGATAGTCAGGTCGCTTCTGTAAAAGAGCTATTAGAGCTCAGTGGGCCTTATCTGGTAAAATAAAACCATTATTTTGTTTTAGTTTAAATGTACAGCCATCCAATTGCCTGGTCACGCCACTCAGTGCTGAAGGACCCTGACGCCTGCTGTATATATGAAGTTTTCATCTCTCTCTCCTCCTGTATCACTACCCCAACCCCTATCACTACCTCAACCCTATCACCACCTCAACCCCTATCACCACCCCAATCACTACCCTATCACTCATCCATCCCTTACCACTGCCGCTATCACTAGAAATACCCCATCCCAAATCACTACCCCTATCACTACAAAATCACTACCCAATGACTACCCCGAGTACTGTTTATATCAATGCCCCTACCCCTATCACCACCGCTATCATTCTCCCTATCACTACCCCAACCCCTATCACTACCCTAACCCCTACCTCAACCCCTATCACCACCTCAACCCCTATCACCAACCCTATCACTACCCCATCCTCTTATCAGGCTGTATTTTTCTGAATTTTTTATTTCATTTGTGTAGTGGGTCCAAGTACAGTGCACACTAAGGCTTGGAGGAAACACGGTTTATTAACCAACATTACATAACCCTGAACAACATAAGGTGGTAACCCACCATTTCTACACCTAGCTGTGTACACTTGATGGCTATGTACATTCTGGAAGGGCAACTACAAATCGGACCAGGTTAGCCAACACGCTGCCTGGTCTAGGCAGACCGCCGACGAAGATGGATTGGCTTTTATCCTTACAGCGTGACCAGGCCCCGCCCTTGGCCACGCCTCTTTTCCCGATCCTTCGCAAGGGTTCAGGGCCCAAGTCACGTGTTCCTCAACCCTGGATCCTTGCCGTCTGCCCCATTTCCGGTCAAGTGCCCCTTCCTGTTTACCCAGCCTCCCCTGGTATGCCCATCCGGTGTCCCGGGAGAGATTGTGTGTCTCTCTCCCCATGGTCACGTGGATTTGTCTCCGGGTCTTTCGTCTTTTCCCTCCACATTTAAAATAAAACAAAACTCTATTATAATACTTGATTTGAAGCGTTTGTGACTGCAGGAATCCATACTCTTTGGTTCTTTCGGTAAAGTCACGTAGGTATAAAATAAAATAAATCACGAGATTTCGGGTGCAACACAAGCGCCCGTCATCAGGTGGGAAAGCATGATCTGCTGCTGAGGCAGACTGTTTTAAAAGGTTTGAAATGGGTGTAGCCCAAGGGTCATAAAGAAGTGGCCGGGGCTAGTGATGTTAATGTGAGAAATTAGCATGTAACTGTAAGATAGAGCGGCCTCCTCGACGAGGGCACCCATTTAAAACATTTTAAAACAGTCTGCCTCAGCAACAGACCATGCTTTCCCACCTGATGACGGACGCTTGTGTTGCGCCCGAAACGTTGTGATGTTTTCTTATTTGATACCTACGTGACTTTACCGAAAGAACCAAAGAGTATTATAGTAGTTTGTTAGAGTATTTGGCTGCTATACATTTCCAGCTATCATTTGCGATGGCCAGATCGTTTCTGAAATAGGGCTACATAGCTCAGTGGGCCTTACCTGGTAAAATGAAAGAAAATATTTTTAGGTTAAATGTGCAGCCATCCAAATGCTTGGTCACCCCACTGTTGGCCGACGGGCCTCCACGAAAGTGAGCTCTCGACTCCACACAACCCCTCTGGATACTATTTTTGTCTACTCTCCACACTGTCCAGACGTCTTGAACGATGTGGTAGTTACCCCACAACGAGTGACCTTGCAGATCTGTGATGCCGCCGCCACGAAGCCGTTCGGCAGGCGCCCAAATCCCAAACCTCGCCACCACCAAGCAACGGAGCCAGCCCCGCGTCCCCCTCACCTCACCTCACATGAACACACCCGCACACATTTTCCCCCACCCATAGAGCTGGAAGGGGAGGTCACCTGGCCGACCGGTTTTTATCCGAGAAACCCTTATCGGGGTTAACTCTCACGGTTTCCGGCGATCAGGGAATTGGACGACCTCCCCCGTGCTACGTTGGGCCGCGGCGCTGCGATCAGCCTTAATATGGTGTGGTCGCGGCATGGGGCATTCGGCCACCGCGGTTGAGGCGCATTTTCCCCCCACACACACCCCCACGGGTCGACGAGACAGGCGGAGGAGGGAGGGGACAGCATGAATAGCGGGACCGCATGGGCTCTTGCGCATAGTCATGGTGGGTTGGGAACATTACGCTTGAGCGCGCAGGCCCCATTATTAGGAAAGGTAAGGGAGTAATTAGGATGTACGCCGCCAACGCCGCTCACTGATTAGCATATCAAAAGCGCCCGGAACCGCCGTGCGCGTGCTCGAGGTGCGCGAGCACATTGTTCAGCGCAGCATCCTTTTGAGGTAGGGAGGATAAATAGGGGGGCACAAAGGGGAAATCGCGCTCTTCTCTCCAGGCCAGCGAACCAGCCGCTCTCCAGTCCAGCGACCCGAACGTCCGTGAGACGCATCGAGGCCCGCTGCGAGTACGGGATCAACGAACCGCCGTGGGCATCTAACAGGGAGTAAGAGGTGAAGTAGGATAATAGCCAATAGATAGGGAATAGGTACAGGTTTAGTGGAATAGGCCAGCCTCGTCGACTCACTGATTCAACAGTAGTTACCAGGTAGCAGGTAATAAATCATTAAGAGCGAAGCGTGGTCTCGCGTGAGCTTGTTGAGCAGTGTTTCGCGTGGGGAGCTGCGTGTGTGTGCGTGCGTCCACCCCGTGCGCGATACAAGTGCGCGATCATAACGTGAGTTGAGTTGGAGAGCGCGGAGCGGCGGGTGTGGGTGCGCGTGTGTACACGGTGGTTCGCCACGTGAGTGAGCGCTGCGTAGAGCGGCGCACGAGTGGGTGTCGCGTGTGTGCAGGGGTGTGCGCTCGTAGTGTGGGGGGAAGGGGTCGGTGCGCCCGCAGGTCCCCGCTCCGTCTGTCGCCGCCGGGACTCGCGCAGTGTGAGGGCAGCGTCGTTCACCCTCCGACCCCTGACCCCCGTTTAATAACGCGTGAGCCGTGGAGAGACAACGCAGCGTCCGCAGGTGAACGAGAGCGTGCGGCGAGCTATGCCGCTCACACGAGCTCGCGGAGGGACGGACCAGGGAGGGGAGCCGTCGGGCGATGAGCCCAGCGACGACAGCAGATTCTCGCCGAGCAGTGAGGGGTCGGCGCACGGCGGAGCCCCTGCCATAAGCACGGAGCAGGGAGGGACTTCGGGGACCAGCTGCCCCAACAATATGGTGTCAGAAGTGGGATGAACCCTCACATCTTCACGGGAAGGTGGCACGCTACTCCACGCGAAGGTAAGGCATGTGTTCACTGGCCAGGGGACCCCTACATGGAAAGCGTTTTCCCGTAATATCATAGGGGCTAAAGAGCTTAACGGCTGGTCGGACGCGCAGGCGTTGCGACATCTTACGTTAAACTTAGATGGGCGGGCAGCCGACTTTGTAGAGGCACTACCCGAAAGCGCGCAAACCCAACTAGAAGAACTAATGCGTAGATTAGACCTGCGTTTCGGCACGCGCAACGCGATACGGGCGAAGACGGCCTTAGAGGCGCGCCGACGCCAAACTGGCGAAGACTTCCGAGACTACGCTGAGGACGTGCGATCACTAACCCGGATCGCCCGTCCAGAGTTCTCGAAGGAGGTCATTGACGCGCTAGCTGCAGACAAGCTACTCAGGTACCTAGCTCGCACCGCGTGATGGCAGCCCAAAAAGAGTAGCGCAGGCCTCCCTTTCGATACCCTAGTCGAGCAAGCGCTGGAGTGTGAGGAGCTCTCCAGCGAACGCGCGCAGCTCCGAGGGTCGGGACAGGAGTACACCGTGGCGAGCCTGATCCCTGACGCGGAGGAGGATGAGGATGAGCCCGCCGGCCCCATAGGGAGACGGGCAAGAGAGGCCCAGAGACCCCGCGAGACAACCCCGGGTTGGGTAGCTGGGTTACAGACCGGCATGGGAGATATTGCTGGCCGAGTAGACCGAATGGACGGTAAGGTAACCCAAGTAGGGGAAAGGGTAACCCACGTAGGTGAGAGGGTAACCCAGGTACGCGAGGAAACGAATAAAAATATGACCAAACTGCAATCCTCCGTTGAGACCATCCGATCCGAAATGGGGGAACTACGCGCCACGGTGGGAGGGTTATCTGGGAGGGTAGCCCGACTAGAGGCGGAGGGTGGACAGCGGCGTAATGGGGGGGGAGGGAGTGGGCAGGGGGCCCGCTACGGAGCCGCCCCCCCTCCCCGGGCATGTTATATGTGCGATCGCCGAGGGCATCTAGTGAGGGACTGTCCTGAAATCACCCGAGCTAGACAGACGCGGGGGTTAAACTCCAACGCCCCCTAGAGAGTGGACCAACTAGGGGTGCAATCGACGCGGTCCCGATACAAATAGACGATAATGAGAATAATGGTGAGCGAGTGATCTCCACACAGGTTCCAGCAACAACGCCCACAGAAACGGTGACTCCTGGCGACTGGCTACGGGAGCTGGTGGCGGGGATCACGGGGGCCACGTCGCTGGTGGAAGGGAAGGTAAATGGAGTGCGTACCCGAATCTTGCTGGACACGGGGGCGGTGGCCTCGCTCGTGAGCGCAGCGCACTGCAGCGCGATCGGGGTCGACGTGCGTCACCTGCAGGCCCCGGCGAGCGGAGCCGGAATGGGGTTGCTGGGGAGAACCACCCTAGAGGTCCGCATAGGCAGCCAGGTGTGCACTCAGGAGTTCTACGTGTCGAGTGCGTTGTGTCACGAGTGTATTGCAGGTACCGACCTCTTAGAACGGCTGGGACTCAACGTGCAACCCCGCCAGCGATGCGCCACCGTGGAGAGCAACGGCGAGCGGATACCGTTCCTGGGACGAGAACCGACGCGCCCCCGCTTCGCACCTGTGGCCGCTATCCTGGCGACGGCAGTCACCATCGGCCCGCTCGCCGAGATGCTGGTGCCGGTGGCAACATCCCCCACCGACCCCGCGCTCCGACCATCAGGGGAGGTAATGCTAACTCCTCACCCGGAGTTGGCAAAACGGTATGGGATCGTGGGATCCGCCACGTTGGTAAACGCAGATGGGGACCGATTGTTTATGCGGATGTTTAACCCCCACAGTACCCCAGCGATACTGCGACGGCGCACCCCGATAGCCACCGTACACCCCCTGCACGCACGCCACTCTAACAACTCGGTGTTCGCACTCTGGGCTGAGGACACCGGTCGTCCTGAGGGTGACCAGGACCTGGCCTGGCGAGTCGGCCCGACTCCCCGAGCCGAGGTCGTTCCCCTGCTCGACGCGTTACATGTACCATGGGCGGATTTACCTAAGGGAGAGGCCGATCGGCTGCACAAGTTACTGCGGGAGTATGCCGACGTGTTCAGCGAACACGACTCGGACGTGGGTCGGACCGACCTTGTTAAGCACCAAATTGACACCGGTGCAGCCCGACCCATCAAACTCCCTGCGTACCGAGTGGGCGCACCCGAACGCACCCAGATCAAAGAGGCGGTTGGGGACATGCTTCGCGATAACATAATTCAGCCCTCGGCGAGCCCCTGGTCAGCCCCGGTGGTACTAGTAACGAAAAAGGATGGGTCAACCCGGTTCTGCGTCGATTACCGTAAATTGAACGCAGTCACGCTCGGCGACGCCTTCCCCATACCTCGCATCGACGACACTTTCGACAGCCTCGCCGGAGCACGATATTTTTCCACCCTCGATCTCGCGTCCGGGTACTGGCAGGTGGAGATGGCGTAGGAGGATCGGCCGAAAACCGCCTTCACCACCCCGATGGGACTATTCGAGTTTCGAGTACTCCCGTTCGGACTCACCAATGCGCCCGCGACGTTCCAGCGGCTGATGGAGTTGGTGATGCGGGGTTTGCAATGGGAACAGTGCCTGATTTACTTGGATGATGTGATCGTGTTCAGTAGATCTTTGTCTGAGCATTGGTCCAGGCTACGAGAGGTGTTCCAGCGACTGCGAGCGGCTCATCTCAAGCTCAAGCCACATAAGTGTTACATCGCACAACGCGAGGTGGGGTACCTCGGGCATCGCGTCAGCGAGGCAGGCGTGCGCACCGATCCGGAGAAGGTACGCGCCGTAGTGGAGTGGCCACGGCCAAGGAATCTGACGGAGATCAGATCATTTTTGGGGCTCGCCACCTATTATCGTCGATTTGTAAAGGGATTCAGCGAGATTGCACGCCCTCTCACCCAACTCACCTCCCCTAAGCACCCCTATCAGTGGACGGGGGCCTGCCAGACGGCCTTCACCACTCTCAAAGATCACCTCACCCACGCCCCCACCCTCGCTTTCCCCGATTTTACCACCGATTTTATTTTGGACACCGACGCCTGCAGCAGCGGGCTGGGCGCGGTGTTGTCACAGGAACAGGATGGGACGGAACGAGTCATCGCGTACGCCAGCCGGACCTTGAGTGGGGCCGAGCTGAACTATTGCGTGACCCGCCAAGAGTTGTACGCGGTGATTTTCGCATGTAAGCAGTTCCGGCCGTATTTGTACGGCAGGAGATGTCGCGTACGCACTGACCATTATGCTCTTCAGTTCCTTCTTACATTCAAGGAACCGCGGGGGCAGATGGCCCGTTGGTTGGCGCAGTTGCAGGAGTACAACCTGCAAATCGAGTATCGGGCTGGCCGGACGCATGCAAACGCGGACGCCTTGTCGAGGCGACCCACGGTGTACGCCGAGACAAGGGCGGAGGAGGCCTGCCCGTGTTTCACGGGGGGACGCTGCCGGCAGGCAACGGACCCCCGAGAGGCCGCGGCCACTGACCCCCCCCCCAGCGAGAGAGAGTGCAGTGTACGCCACAGAGACCCTCACAGATGGCACCGAGGATCCCGTCGACCGCCCGGCAAGCGCGGGACCCGCGGCCCGGGACCCGATCGGACGGATCCAGGAGGACGTCGGCTGCGCCTTCCCGGGCCTAAACGACGACCAGCTGAGACAGACCCAGCAGCGAGATCCGGATCTGGCGGCCGTGGAGGCGGCACTGCGGGAGGAAAAGAGCACCCTACCAGGACCCTGGAGCGGTTTGTATGCCCGGTTGTGTGTGCAGAACGGAGTGGTACGGGAGTTAACCGAGGCCGGCCAGCCGGGGTGCATCTGTGTTCCTGCCCAGGTGCGACCCCAGCTGCTACGGTTGGTGCATGACCACCCACTCGGGGGCCACGATGGGGAACGGCGCACTCGAGAGACCCTGCGTCGCCAGTATCTCTGGCCCAAATTGGCACAAGACGTGGCGGCCTGGGTACAGGGCTGCCGCGCCTGTCAGCAGTGCGGGCCGAAACCGGCACGATACCAGGTACCCCTAAGGCCGTTCCGCGTCAGCCGCACGAATCAGCTGGTCGGGATCGATCTACAGGGGCCATTCCCACGATCACATCGAGGCAACCGGTATATTCTAGTCGCAGTAGAGTATTTCACCCGCTACCCCGTGGCAGTGGCCATCCCTGATAAAACTGCCTTGGTGGTGGCCCGGGCATTCGTGGAACATTACGTACTCAAGCACGGGATCCCAGAACGAGTCCTCACCGACCAGGGTAGCGAGTTCGAGGCCGAGCTGTTCCAGGCACTGTGCCGAGAATTCGGAATCCAGAAGGACCGAACCACAGCGTACCACCCCCAAGCGAACGGTATGGTAGAGCGCATGAATCAGACCCTAGCGGGGAAACTCAAACGTATGGCGGCCGCAAATCAACGGGATTGGGACGAACACCTCCCCTACGCCCTTTTCGCCTACGCCACCACCGTACACACGTCGACGGGACAAACCCCGTTTTTAATGATGTTCGGCCGTGAGTCTCGTTTACCCGCAGATCTGCTATTCGGCGTCCCTTCCCCCCAGCCGGAGGAGGGAAGCCGCCCCGTGGAACACCTGTTGGAGACCCTGCGAGAAGCCCGAGGCCGAGCATACCCGCAAGGGGAAGCCGCGCATCGGCGGCAGGAACAGGGCACCCGACCCCGCATGGAACCCCCCTTATTCCTGACAGGCGCTAAGGTGTGGATACACACCCCTCGCGTCGGGGTCGGGCAGGTGGGGAAACTGACGACCTACTGGCGGGGACCCTGGACCGTGGTGCGGCAGATATCCCCCTGGACGGTACTAATTTATGGCGGGGAGAGGGGTCGAGAGACGGTGGTCAATGTCCGCCGCTTAAAACCGTGGAAAGCGGCCCCGGCGAGAGAGAACCCCGTCACCCGAAGGCCCCGAAATCCCGTAGTACCCGCACCCCTCGTGTTGGGGGGCCTCGCACACTACATGGGCCCCGCCGGGCCCCCGAGACGCCCCGATCCAGTCCGGAGACGGCGCGGACGACGGCCACTAAACCCTTCCGCTGCTGAGTTTGTGCCCCAGCCCACAGGTGCCGGAGGACGGGGAGAGCCGCTGGAGTGGAGGAGGAGACCGCCGCAGGAGCTACAGAGGACGGAACCACCCGTCCCGAGGCCAGCCACCAGGTCCGGACGGATCCCCCGGACCCCGCGACGTCTCCTCGTGGGCGCGGCCCAAGCGAGGTGCTCCAGTCAACCCGGGACGGGGACTGGCACCTCGGGGGGCTATGTGATGCCGCCGCCACGAAGCCGTTCGGCAGGCGCCCAAATCCCCAACCTCGCCACCACCAAGCAACGGAGCCAGCCCCGCGTCCCCCTCACCTCACCTCACATGAACACACCCGCACACATTTTCCCCCACCCATAGAGCTGGAAGGGGAGGTCACCTGGCCGACCGGTTTTTATCCGAGAAACCCTTATCGGGGTTAACTCTCACGGTTTCCGGCGATCAGGGAATTGGACGACCTCCCCCGTGCTACGTTGCGCCGCGGCGCTGCGATCAGCCTTAATATGGTATGGTCGCGGCATGGGGCATTCGGCCACCGCGGTTGAGGCGCATTTTCCCCCCACACACACCCCCACGGGTCGACGAGACAGGCGGAGGAGGGAGGGGACAGCATGAATAGCGGGACCGCATGGGCTCTTGCGCATAGTCATGGGGGGTTGGGAACATTACGCTTGAGCGCGCAGGCCCCATTATTAGGAAGGGTAAGGGAGTAATTAGGATGTACGCCGCCAACGCCGCTCACTGATTAGCATATCAAAAGCGCCCGGAACCGCCGTGCGCGTGCTCGAGGTGCGCGAGCACATTGTTCAGCGCAGCATCCTTTTGAGGTAGGGAGGATAAATAGGGGGGCACAAAGGGGAAATCGCTCTCTTCTCTCCAGGCCAGCGAACCAGCCGCTCTCCAGTCCAGCGACCCGAACGTCCGTGAGACGCATCGAGGCCCGCTGCGAGTACGGGATCAACGAACCGCTGTGGGCATCTAACAGGGAGTAAGAGGTGAAGTAGGATAATAGCCAATAGATAGGGAATAGGTACAGGTTTAGTGGAATAGGCCAGCCTCGTCGACTCACTGATTCAACAGTAGTTACCAGGTAGCAGGTAATAAATCATTAAGAGCGAAGCGTGGTCTCGCGTGAGCTTGTTGAGCAGTGTTTCGCGTGGGGAGCTGCGTGTGTGTGCGTGCGTCCACCCCGTGCGCGATACAAGTGCGCGATCATAACGTGAGTTGAGTTGGAGTGCGCGGAGCGGCGGGTGTGGGTGCGCGTGTGTACACGGTGGTTCGCCACGTGAGTGAGCGCTGCGTAGAGCGGCGCACGAGTGGGTGTCGCGTGTGTGCAGGGGTGTGCGCTCGTAGTGTGGGGGAGAAGGGGTCGGTGCGCCCGCAGGTCCCCGCTCCGTCTGTCGCCGCCGGGACTCGCGCAGTGTGAGGGCAGCGTCGTTCGCCCTCCGACCCCTGACCCCCGTTTAATAACGCGTGAGCCGTGGAGAGACAACGCAGCGTCCGCAGGTGAACGAGAGCGTGCGGCGAGCTATGCCGCTCACACGAGCTCGCGGAGGGACGGACCAGGGAGGGGAGCCGTCGGGCGATGAGCCCAGCGACGACAGCAGATTCTCGCCGAGCAGTGAGGGGTCGGCGCACGGCGGAGCCCCTGCCATAAGCACGGAACAGGGAGGGACTTCGGGGACCAGCTGCCCCAACAGATCGCATATATACAGGCGTCAGGGTCGGGATCGAACCCACGTCTTCCTGCATAACCGGAAAGGGAGATAAAATCGCCACCGTGTCGAGATGTTGAATAAAATAAATAATACAAATTGGCAAAAGAGATTGACATTAAGTTTAAGTGTTATTTGAAATACGATGACAGTCTTTCGTGTCCCACATCGGCTTGGGAAGCGAAGCATGGCATTTGACTGTACAGTGTTGTTTGTGTTAAAAAAAAAAGAGGAAGTTTGGTCACTGGCATTGTCAAAATGAAACTCAAAAACGCAGATGAAATGGCAGGCAGACAAGTGGACGGTGTAACACCACGACGAACCTGGCCCTCGCTGGGTGTACAGGAGGTCGTGGGTTCGATCCCGACTCTGATACCTGCTGTATATTTCGAGTTTGCATGTTCTCCCCGTGGTCATGTGGATTTTACTCCGTTTCGAGTATTTGGCTGATACAAATTTACATGTGATTAGTCACTTCGTTGAGCTATATTTTGTGACCAGGTCGCTTCTGAAAAAGAGCTATATAGCTCAGCGGGCCTTACGTAGTAAAATTGAATAAAGTTTATTAGCTTCTATAGCCTCGGACTTTTGGGGAAGGTGCTATGAGCAAGAACCCACTTGATAGGAAGGGTAAGGTATGTTTCATTGTTTAATTTCATAATCAGAAGATTTATAAGTGTATTTGCCAAGTAATGCTTAGAAGCTCTTTTTCAAGGCCAACTCAGCCAGCAGACACCCACGAACAATCACACATGCACTGACCTATTCACACACTCATGCACTTACTCACCTGTCCACAAACTCATCCAACTACCCAACCACTAACGCACTCGGCCACTCACACAACTCACATGCCCACTAAGTCACATACTCATTCACTGATGCCTTGCAATCGGTGCGTCTATTTTGTGTGTCAACATCTTAATACCTCCTGTACTCTTCACAGAAGGCTAAAGCCGATTATTTTTCTATCATCTTGATAACGACAAAATGGTTCCCGTAGATATTCATTGGGATGGTTGGTCAATCCCGCTTGACTGTAATTTTCCACGTCCGCGTATTTAAGAGGCGCTTAAAGCTGCCACGCATCATTTTCTGCCACCAGAGTGGGCTCATCGAACAGCAGGAGAGGTGGGTTTTCTAGAACAGCACTTTTTTCAATACTCATTCATATTCTTGGAATGAATCGTTACATATATATAGACACACGTGTATACAGCACGTTTATCAATCCGCTACTCCACGGTAGTCTCTCCCCCAAAAATGTAAACGTACTTCACCAAGGCCACTCAGTGGTGGATACTAAAGGCAGGGAGCAAAGACGTATGAGGTTAGAAGTACAGAAGAATTAAATATGTTGCATTACATAGCACACATCCCTATAACACCCTGTTTGTGTACACGATAGACAACAATACAAGACTACCTATCTATGCTCATTCATAGAGATTATCTGTCGATGATATTACGTCTGCTGGCGTTCATGTAGTTGTTTAAATTAGGAACGCAGTGTTTAACAGACCACACTACGAAACTGGTGACATAGGTTAGATTGCCAGGCATGACTGCCGGCATTGAGTACTTAGTGCTGTATACAGTGAGGGAAAAAAGTATTTGATCCCCTGCTGATTTTGCACGTTTGCCCACTGACAAAGAAATGATCAGTCTATCATCTTAATGGTAGGTCTATTTGAACAGTGAGAGACAGAATAACAACAACAAAAATCCAGAAAAAGGCATGTAAAAAATGTTATAAATTGATTTGCATTTTAATGAGGGAAATAAGTATTTGACCCCTCTGCAAAACATGACTTAGTACTTGGTGGCAAAACCCTTGTTGGCAATCACAGAGGTCAGACGTTTCTTGTAGTTGGCCACCAGGTGTGCACACATCTCAGGAGGGATTTTGTCCCACTCCTCTTTGCAGATCTTCTCCAAGTCGTTAAGGTTTCGAGGCTGACGTTTGGCAACTCGAACCTTCAGCTCCCTCCACAGATTGTATATGGGATTAAGGTCTGGAGACTGGCTAGGCCACTCCAGGACCTTAATGTGCTTCTTCTTGAGCCACTCCTTTGTTGCCTTGGCCGTGTGTTTTGGGTCAGTGTCATGCTGGAATACCCATCCACGACCCATTTTTAATGCCCTGGCTGAGGGAAGGAAGTTCTCACCCAAGATTTGACGGTACATGGCCCCGTTCATCGTCTCTTTGATGCGGTGAAGTTGTCCCGTGCCCTTAGCAGAAAAACACCCC
Source organism: Lampetra planeri (assembly GCF_965212315.1). Lineage (NCBI taxonomy): Eukaryota > Metazoa > Chordata > Hyperoartia > Petromyzontiformes > Petromyzontidae > Lampetra > Lampetra planeri. Next base: position 3,312,697 of record NC_136154.1, on the reverse strand, counting down.
CAACGCATAATGTTTCCACTTCCATGTTCGACGGTGGGGATGGTGTTCTTGGGGTCATAGGCAGTATTCTTCCTCCTCCAGACACGGCGAGTTGAGTTGATGCCAAAGATCTCCATTTTGGTCTCATCTGACCACAACACTTTCACCCAGTTGTCCTCTGAATCATTCAGATGTTCATTGGCAAACTTCAGACGGGCATGCATATGTGCTTTCTTGAGCAGGGGGACCTTGCGAGCGCTGCAGGATTTCAGTCCTTCACGACGTAGTGTGTTACCAACTGTTTTATTGGTGACTATGGTCCCAGCTGCCTTGAGATCATTGACAAGATCCTCCCGTGTAGTTCTGGGCTGATTTCTCACCGTTCTCATGATCATTGCAACTCCATGAGGTGAGATCTTGCATGGAGCCCCAGGCCGAGGGAGATTGACAGTTCTTTTGTGTTTCTTCCATTTGCGAGTAATCGCACCAACTGTTGTCACCTTCTCACCAAGCTGCTTGGCGATGGTCTTGTAGCCCATTCCAGCCTTGTGTAGGTCTACAATCTTGTCCCTGACATCCTTGGAGAACTCTTTAGTCTTGGCCATGGTGGAGAGTTTGGAATCTGATTGATTGATTGATTGCTTCTGTGAACAGGTGTATTTTATACAGGTAACAAGCTGAGATTAGGAGCACTTCCTTTAAGAGTGTGTTCCTAATCTCAGCTCGTTATCTGTATAAAAGACACCTGGGAGCCAGAAATCTTTCTGATTGAGAGGGGGTCAAATTCTTATTTCCCTCATTAAAATGCTAATCAATTTATAACATTTTTAACATGTGTTTTTCTGGATTTTGTTGTTGTTATTCTGTCTCTCACTGTTCAAATAAACCTACCATTAAAATTATAGACTGATCATTTCTTTGTCAGTGGGCAAACGTACAAAATCAGCAGGGGATCAAATACTTTTTTCCCTCACTGTACATACATTATCACTGGGGTGACAAAGGCACTGTGTGGTGTTTGTCATACCACCCTGGTGTGTCGTGCCAGCCTTAATGGCTGCATGCAAACATCACTTACCCTGACTTTATTTGCATAAAGTTCTTACGTTTTTATGGTACGCTACGTGACATAAATTGACAAAAAAAAATTCAGCAAAGTCGTTAACGTGAATCCATATGAATCTAGACTTGAAGCTTTCATGACTGCACGACAAATTATACTTTTTGTTTTTTTCGGTAAAGTCACGTAGGTAAAAAATAAAATAAATCACGACGTTTCAGGTGCAACACAAGCGTCCGTCATTAGGTGGGAAAGCATGGTCTGCTGCTGAGGCAGACTGTTTTAAAATATTTGAAATGGGTGTAGCCCAAGGGTCATAAAGAAGTGGCCGGGGCTAGTGATGCTAATGTGAAAAATTAGCATGTAACTGTAAGATAGGAGAGCGGCCTCCTCGACGAGGACACCCATTTAAAACATTTTCAAACAGTCTGCCTCAGCAACAGACCATGCTTTCCCACCTAATGACGGACGTTTGTGTTGCGCCCGAAACGACGTGATTTTTATTATTTTATACCAATGTGACTTTTCCAAAAGAACCAAAGAGTATCTATTATAGTAGTTTGTTTAGAGTATTTGGCTGCTATACATTTCCACATGATAAGCCAGTTTATTGAGCCTTCATTTGCGATGGCCAGGTCGTTTCTGAAAAAGTTCTACATAGCTCACTGGGCCTTACCTGGTAAAATGACAGAAAATACTTTAAGGTTAAATGTGCAGCCATCCAAATGCTTGGTCACCCCACTGTTGGCCGACGGGCCTCCACGAAAGTGAGCTCTCGACTCCACACAACCCCTCTGGATGCTACTTTTGTCTACTCACCACACTGTCCAGACATCTTGAACGATGTGGTAGTTACCCCACAACGATTGACCTTGCAGATCGCATATATACACGCGTCAGGGTCGGGATCGAACCCACGTCTTCCTGCATAATCGGAAAGGGAGATAAAATCGCCACCGTGTCGAGATGTTGAATAAAAGAAATAATACAAATTGGCAAAAGAGATTGACATTAAGTTTAAGTGTTATTTGAAATACGATGACAATGTCTTTCGTGTCCCCCATCGGCTTGTGAAGCGAAGCATGACATGTGACTGTACAGTGTTGTTTGTGTTAAAAAAGAGGAAGTTTGGTCACTGGCTATGTCAAAATGAAACTCAAAAAACGCAGATGAAATGGCAGGTGGACAAGTGGACGGTGTAACACCACGACAAACCTGGGTTCGATCCCGACTCTGATACCTGCTGAATATTTAGAGTTTGCATGTTCTCCCCTTGGTCGTGTGGCTTTTACTCCGTTTCGAGTATTTGGCTGATACAAATTTTCACGTGATTAGCCACTTCGTTGACCTATCTTTTGTGACCAGGTCCCTTCTGAAAAAGAGCTATTTAGCTCAGCGGGCCTTACGTAGTAAAATTAAATGAAACATTCATATAGTTAGTTTCTATAGCCTCGGAATGTTGGGGAAGGTACTATGAGCAAAACCCACCTCACTAGACCCAGCCACTTCTGTATGACTCTTGAGCTACACCCATTTCAAACCTTTAAAAAACAGTCTGCCTCAGCAGCAGACCATGCTTTCCCACCTGATGACGGACGCGTGTGTTGCGCTCGAAACGTCGTGATTTATTTTATTTTATACCTACGTGACTTTACCGATAGAACCAAATAGTATGGATTCCTGCAGTCACGAAAGCTTCAAATCAAATATGTTTTATTGCTTAATTTAATAATCAGAAGATTCAGAAGTTTATTTACCAAGTAAAGCTTAGAAGTTATTTTTAAAGGCCGACTCGGCCGGCAGACACCCACGAACACTCACACATGCACTGGCCTATTCACACACTCACGCACTTACCCACCCACAAACTCATCCAACCACCCAACCCCTAACGCACTCGGCCACTCACACAACTCACTTGCCCACTAAGTCACCCACTAATTCACTGAAGCCTTGCAATGGGTGTGTCTATTTGGTGTGTCAACATCTTAATACCTCCTGTACTCTTTACAGAAGGCTAAAGCCGATTTGATTTCTATATTGAAAACGACAAAATGCTTCCCGCTTGACTGTAATTTCCCACGTCTGCGTATTTAAGGGGCGCTTAAAGCTGCCACGCATCATTCTCTGCCACCAGAATGGGCTCATCGAACAGCAGGAGAGGTGGGTTTTCTAGAACAGCACTTTTTTCAACACTCATTCATATTCTTCTAATGAATCGTTACATATATATAGACACACGTATACAGCAAGTTTATCAATCTGGTACTCCATGGTAGTCTCCCCTAAATAAATGTTAACGTACTTCACCAAGGCCACTCAGTGGTGGATACTAAAGGCAGGGAGCAAAGACGTATGAGGTTAGAAGTACAGAAGAATTGAGTACGTTGCATTACATAGCCCCACATCCCTATAACACCATGTTTGTGTACATTATAGAAAACAATACAAAGACTACCTATCTATGCTCATTCATAGATATTAGCTGTCGATGATATTAAGTCTGCTGGCGGTCGTGCGGTTGTTTAAATTATGGACGCAGTGTTTAGCAGACCACACTACGAAACTGGTGACATAGGTTCTATTTCCAGGCATGACTGCCGGCATCGAGCACTTAGTGCTGTGTGCATACATTTTCAGTGGGGTGACAAAGGCCCTGTGTAGTGTTTGTCATACCACCCTGGTGTGTCGTGCCAGCCTTTATGGCTGCTTGCTAACAGCACTCACCCTGACTTTATTTGTATAAAGTTCCTACGTTTATATGGTACGCTACGTGACATGAATTGTTTTAAGCAGTCGTTAATCTAGAATGAATCACAGTTGTTGATTTAAGGGAGGAAGGAAAGTATGGTTATAGTGAAGATTATTATAATTCTATCGCAAATAAAATAGAATTAACTACATTATGTTTTATTTTGCTTCTACCTACGTGACTTTACCAAAAGAACCAAAGAGTATGCATCCATAATGTCAAACATAATTTGTGGTGTTCTGTTTCCAAGATCTGGAAAGTCAAAATACCAGTTTTTATTTTCGAGAGAATTATAATAATCTTCACTTTAAGGTGTGAAATCCACACCTGATGATGATTGCTTGTGTTGCAGTCGAAACGTCGTGATAATTTTTATTGTTTAATGTTTATTTTATTTTATTATTTCCCGTCTACGTGACTTTATCGAAAGAACCAAAGATATATATATATTTCTTGGTTCTTTCGGTAAAGTCACGTAGAAGGGAAATAATTAAAATAAAACATAAAAAAATAAAATTCTCACGACGTTTCGGCCACAACGCAACTAGCCGTCCTCAGGTGAAGAACAGGGCTGTCGGAAAGACAGCGTCCCAATGAACATCGCCAAGCTTGGCAGCGTATTTTAAGCTGGGTTAGAGGAGGAGAGCGCCGTGACAAAGTTTACATACCAACAGAGGAATTTAGCATATTTATGGAAAATGCAGATATGGGATTAGTCACTACTTGTGGAATGTGTAGGTGGTGGGGGGAGGTCTCAAAGTCATATTATGCTCGTGTATTTTGTAGGATTAGCAAAAATAAAGGGAGGGAAATTTTAAGAGTAAGGAGCTGCAGCAGCCAAACCACCACTTACATGACACGGATATACCACTGCCAAAGACAAACCCAAATGGCAGTGGCAGTGGAGTATCCGTGTCATGTCAGGAAAAAAGTTTAGCTGGAAGCATATTATATTTTTTGCGACATAGAAGTACCCCAAACCCATATTGCTACCCCTAACCCTACGACTACCCTATCCCCTATAACTACCCAACCCTTATCAGTACCCCAAGCCATATCACTACCCCAACCCCTATCACTACTCCAAACCCTATCACTAACCAAACCCCTATCCCTACCCCAACGCCCATCACTACCCAAACCCTGATCACTACCCCAACCCCTATCACTCCGCCATACCATACTACTACCCCCTATCACAATGAACACCCCATCCCCAATCACTACACCTATTACTACCCCATCTCCTATCACTACCGAATCCCCTATCACTACCCCTATCACTGCCCTTATCACTGCCCCTATCACTACCCAAACCCCAATCACTACCCCATCCCCTACCACTTCCCCATCCATTATCACTTCCCCATCCCCTATCACTACGATTATCACTCCCTCAACACCCTTTCACTACCCTTATCACTGCGAATAGCCCTACACCAATCATTACCCCAACCCCTATCACTACCCCAGCCCCTATCACTACCCCAACCACTATCAAACCTAACCCCTATCACGAGCCGAACCCCTATCACTACCCCAACCCCCAACACTACACCAAACCCTATCATTTCCAAAACACCTATCACTACCCCAACCCATATCACTATCCATCGCCCATCACTACCCCTACCCTCATCATTACCCCTATCACCATCCCTACCCCGATCACTACTCCATGACTACCCTTATTACTACCCATCCCCCATCACTACCCAACTCCTATCACTACCCCTACCCCCATAACTACCTCTACCCCCATCACTACCCCTACCCCCATAACTACCTCTACCCCCATCACTACCCCTATCACTACCCCAACCACTATCACTACCCCAACCACTATCAACCATAACCTCTATCACTACCCGAACCCCAATCTCTACCCCAACCCCCATCACTACACCAAACCCTATCACTTCGAAATCCCCTATCACTACCCAAACCCCTATCACTACCCCATCCCCTATCACTTCCCTGTCCCCTATCACTACGATTATCACTCCCTCAACCCCTATCACTACCCCTATTACTATGAATATCCCTACACCAATCATCACCACTACCCCTATCACTAGCCCTATCACTACCCAACCCCTATCACTACCTCAACACCTATCACTACCACAACCACTATTAATACCCTAACCCATATCACTACCCATCCCGCATCACTACCCCTTCCCCTATTACTACCGCAATCCCTATTACTACCCCAACCCCTATCACTACCCATCTCCCATCACTACCCCTTCCCCTATCACTACCCCAATCCCTATTACTAACCCAACCCCTATCACTACCCCTATCCCCATCACTACCCCTACCCCCGTCACTACCTCTATCACCATCCCTATCCCGATCACTACCCATCCCCCATCACTATCCAACCCCTATCACTACCCCTACTCCCATCACTACCCCAACCCCTGTCACTACCCTGATCACTACTCCATCACTACTCCATCACTACCCATCCCCCAGCACTATCCAACCCCTATCAATATCTCTACTCCCATCACTACCCTACCCCCATTACTACCCTACCCGCACCACTACCCCTACCCCCATCGAAACCCCTATCACAATCAATACCCCTACTCCATCACTACCCCTATCCACTACCCATACCCCATCGCTAACCCCTACTTCCGTCACTACCCCTATCACCATCTGGTTGTTTTGGATTAGATCGCGTAAATATAAATGTGTTGTTAAAGCCGCGACCACCCGAAACAGCCAATTAGTAAGGTTTTTCATGTAAGCCATTCTCACCGGCGTCTGATGAGGCTGGTGTGTAATTAGCGCCTAAACATAGTACCCAAATTATAAATGTTGTGGGTTCACTCTCCAACACACTGGTGTGCTGAACTAGTAACTAGTTGGCATGTTTTGTTAGTGTAATAAACCTTCTCGAGACGGCTTTTGGAATCAGTCCTTTATTTTTCCACTTCCACAGTCACACACACACTCCCCGTTGCTGACAGGCAACGGGAAGCGGGCAGACAGCCAGCGAAGTCGCACCGCGCACGTGGCACCCAGAGCCCCGTACGCGCGTGGCTCCTGCTCTCTTCGTTCCCAGGTCTGCTCCCGACTCCTCTGTTTCTCCCCCTCTTAACCCCTGGGTCACGTGGTACTCCTAAGCCAATCCTCAGTAGTCAGCGTCGACCGCTCCCGATCACTCCCCGTCAATTCCCGGGACCACGCCTCTGATCTGGCTTCCCATTAGCTGAGGCCAAGATCGGCCAAGCCAATCACCTTCGCTAACATGCCGTGATCACGCCGAGGCCATGCTCCCGGGCTCCCCCCTCATTGGCTGCAAAGCAAGACCGGCAAGCCGATCGCCACGTGAGCCATACATGGCTCTTATTACATCACCCCCCCCCCCCCCCCCGGTGAAAAAAAATCAGCCGTTTCGGCTTGGAAAAGGGTGATTAACCGATTCCATAAAATTGCTTATTAGGGCGCCAAGGCGCATTTAACAATAAAGGGTGAAACGGCGTCAATGCGCCGAACAACACTTAAAAACAGAATCACCCATGAACAACCAGACATACATTATGGCGCCCCTGCAGCGCGTTAACGACAGGGAAGGGACAGCAAGACAATCAGACGCTAACGAAACGGGAGAGATTTAGATCGCGTACGCGACGCGGGACCCTCTCCGCTTCCTGCGCACGGTCGCCTTGCCGCCGGTTCGACAGAAGGTGGTAGGCATGAAGAAGAAGATTGTTCATTTTCGGTCATGTCCAGGGCAGGTCCCGTTGGAGGGGGGGCAGCGGGGGCTTCATCAGCCCTCAAAACCTGTTCATCTGCAGGAGGCACAACACAGTCCCACTGGGGATCAACCGGCGAGGCAAGCGGCGTATTCGGCACAGCAGATCCCGGCAAGTCAACAAGTGGAGATGAGGGATCAACACATGTACTAACGTAGGGTTTAAGTCGCGACGAATGGACGTACCACCGACGTTTTCCGTACTGGACACGAACACTCTGTGGGTTCCGAATGTCCACCAACGTCACAGGCCCCCGCCATGGCCTGTGCAGTTTAGGGGATGTGCCCACCGGCACCTGAGGGCAGTGGAGCCATGCCATGTCGCCCACCGACCAGGGCATGTGAGTACGCGATTGACGCGCATACCTCTCGTTCCTTGCCTGCGCACGGGCCGTCGCACACCTGGCGGCCTCTCGCGCCTCTCTAACACGTTCAAGCGAGTCCCGTACGTGATCAGGCAAGGAACGAGACGGTTGTTTACTCGGCGTACCGAGTTGCACATCAATGGGTGGTACGTTCTCACGGCCATACATCAGAAAAAATGGTGAATATCCCGTGGACGCGTGTGGAACCATGCGGTATGCCGCTAAGACGCCCAGTATGTGCAAGTCCCAATCGGTTTGCTTTTCACTCACCGTGTGACAAAGCATAGCCGAGAGGGTGCGGTTGAATTGTTCCACCATGACATCCGTTTGCGGATGGTACGGGGAAGTGCGGATCTTCTTTGTGCCCAGCGCCTCGCAAACCTCCTTGAGCAATTTGGAGGAGAAGTTACGTCCCTGATCTGTGAGCAACCTCTCGGGTGCCCCCTTATCCATGACGTACCCGTTCAAGAAAGCATCGGTGATGGACGCGGCCGTTTGGTCGGGTAGAGGCCAGGCCATCGGCCATCGAGAAAAATATTCTACTCCGACCAGAAGGTATTTATTGCCCCTAGCCGATGGAGGGAATGGGCCGAGAATGTCCAGAGCAACCAATTCGTTGATGCGGGACACCTCAATGGAACGTAATGGCGGCACATACTGTTTCTGAGGCGGTTTCCTCTTCGCACAATCATGGCATGAGCGGACAAAGTCATTAACGTCTGCCGTCATGCCGGGCCAGAAGAAATCTTTTTGCATCGCGGCCAAAGTCTTCTGCACGCCGAGGTGCATCAATTTGTCAGCGTGCAGAGCGTGATGCAGGTCATAGCGAAGGGAAGTAGGCACGACCAAGCGTGGTCGGTCAGGCAACCCGTCGGCACACATCAATAGTCCCGCCTGGCCTCGGAACATCCGCCACTTCCATCCCGCCAATTGAGCTTTTTGTTTCCCGATCAATTTCTGCAGCGGAGCCAGCGAGGTATCAGCCTCCTGCTCGCGTAGCCAGACCGAGTGCGGCAGCTGTAGGGTATCATCAGTGTCCACCGACACCTCCTGATCGTCCTCGTTCGCTATCGCCCCCATAACCGGACAGGGCGAGGTGAGCGGCGCCGCTCAGCGGTGCATACCCGTCAGACAAGTGCACTGGGGAACGGGTGGCAGCCTGGAGAGCGCGTCCGCGTTAGCGTGGCCCCCTTATGGTACGTAATATCGAAGGAAAATTCCTGTAATGATTCCAACCACCGAGCCAATTGGCCTGACGGTTGGTCCAATTTTTAAGGACTATTGCAAAGCCGCGTGATCAGTGCGAACGAGGAGTTTCCTTCCATACAGGTACGGCCGGAACAGGCGGACAAAATGCACAATTGCCAAAAGTTCCCGCCTCGTCACGCAATATCGTGTTTCTGCAGGGGACAGAACTCTGCTGCCGTACGCAACCACTCGCTCAACCCCGTCTTTGCGTTGTGATAAAACGGCCCCGATGCCAATATCGCTAGCATCCGTGTCAAGGATGAACGGCTGGGAAAAGTCCGGGTAATCGAGCGTAGGCGCCGTGGCGAGGTGATCCCGAAGCGAGTGAAAAGAGCTTTCCTCCTCCGGGCCCCATTTAAACCTTTGATTTTTGCCCGTCAGAACATGCAATGGTTTAGCCAATGTTGAAAAGTTCTTAACGAAGCGGCGATAATAGGATGCGAACCCAATAAACCGCCGAACATCGCCCACCGAAGTAGTTGTGGGCCACTCTCGGACACATTGCGTTTTCTGAGGGTCAGTGGACACGCCATCCGAACTGACGATATGACCCAAGTAACGGACGGAGTGTTGCAAAAGGTGGCATTTCTTAGGTTTAAACTTTAGGTCAGCCGACCGCATCCTTTGAAAAACCGTCTCCAGGCGTTGGAGGTGTTCCTCGAACGTGCGGCTAAAAACGATGATATCATCCAAATATATGAGGCACGTTTCCCACTGTAATCCAGCTAGTACCAATTCCATGAGTCGTTGAAACGTCGCTGGAGCAGCATTCAAGCCCATAGACAACCGATTAAATTCAAAGAGACCTTGCGGCGTGCGGAATGTCGTCTTGGGTTTTGACTCGTCATTGAGGGGAAGCTGCCAAAAGCCCGAGGACAGATCGAGGGTGGAAAAGAATTTAGCACCCGATAAAGCGTCCAATGAGTCATCCATCCTTGGTAAAGGGTACGCGTCCGCCACGGAAATTTTATTTAACCGGCAGAAATCTACACAAAACCTTGTCCCACCATCCTTTTTCTTAACCAGAACCATGGGCGCACCCCAAGGGCTGTTGGACGGCGAAATAATATCCGCCACCAACAACTCGTCTACTGCGCCGTGCACATGTTCCCTTTCTGCTGGGCTCATGCGATGGGGATGCATACAGATGGGAGGTGTCGCACCGGTGTCAATATGGTGTGACAAAATTGACGTGCGGCCGAGATCCAAGTCATTTTTGCTGAAAACATCAGCATTCCGTACCAATAATGAATGCAAAGCAGTTTTTTGCTCCTTCGACAAGGATGAATTTTCCCCGCACAAGTCCGCGATCCACCGTTCCTGTGAACGATTGCGTGGAGGTCCACCAGTGGGAATTCGGGCGTGCGGCTTTTCGTCAAAAGTGGCGAAATCGGTAGTGGCATGAGCCAACACCGATCCCTCCGGGACAACAACCCGGTCCGGCCCCCCATCCAACACCTGTATGAACGGTGCCTGACCTGGCTGTACGATCGTTTGGGCCGCCGCCAAGGAAATAGATTTAGCCACCGAATTAGACGGGGATAATAGCACGCCCATTGCACCCTTTTTAACTTGAAGGGGTTTCCGGTAACGCAGCGGAATGAGCATTTGTGCTCCTGATGGGACCTCTACCGTAGCAGCGACCACGGTGGTAACTGCGTTACCCGGAGGCGAACTGGCCAGCAGGGAAGGCAGGAACGACATCCTACGACCCCCCGGCATTTCCAAACAATCCTGGTCGACCCGTATCTTTAGTGGCATTCGGCGCAAGAAATCTGTGCCTAGCAAGCATGGGATGGCTAGTGAGCGCGAGATCAACACGGATCCCTTAGCGGTAATATTCCCGATAGCGATACACACATCGACCTGACCGCAGATACCCATGCTGCCCCCATTTGCGGCTACACACGCATCATTAACCCGACGTATTCGCGACGTGGGAATAAACAAAAGATGAAAAATAACATCGGAAATGATGGTGGCAGATGCGCCAGTGTCCACCAAAATACGGACGTCGATGCCCTCGATGGTACCCCGTACCATCGATGAGCCCGATGCCGCAGCCACCACCCTACGAGCCAATTTTTTTGATTGTGTAGTAGAGCGTGGAAATGATGCAGAAGAATGACAATTATCATCAGAAGTGCAACAATGAGTGCGAGTGGATGAATGATGTGACACGACCTGCCGGGTGTCCGATTTGTGCCGACTCGCCCGAGGGTGTCGCGGCTCCGCGCCCGGTGAAGGAGATGGAGGCCCCCTCGGCGGAAGTGGCGAAGGCAGAGGTCGGCAGCGGCAGTCGCGGGCGAAATGGCCTTGTCGGCCACACTTGACACAAGTGGCCGTCATCGGCCGGCGGTCGGTCGACTCGGCCCCCGTACGTGGACGGCTCGCGTAGTCACCACGCTGGTCGCGCAGCCACCGTCTCGGAATCCCGTGCGGAACAGCAGCAGCCAGCACCTCGTCGTCGCCGGAGTCGTCGGAGCAGTGGACGACCCGTCGTGGAGACCACCCCAAGGGTGGGCCGTCGATCTCGGGTTTCCCTGTCCACGCCGCCATCTGGTCCCAGCGCTTGATGTTAAACTTAGCGTCCAGGCAGCGCGCCACCCATCGCGATGTGAGCAGTTCGTGGCCGCATACCGGCAGCAAAATGTTGAGCTCCTGGGACAGCTCCAGCATACGGGAAAGGATGAGAGGATCCAAATGATCGGCCGTCGCGTCGGGGTAAGCGGCCATGGCCAGCGCCATCAACGCCCCCCGATAAGCCAAAGGCGACTCCTCCGATCCTCGGCGACGCGACATAAATTTTCTCGTGGCTGCTGTCGGCGGGTCGTAGAACTCCGCCATCTCTGCGAAAACATCACGAAGCGTCTTCTTCTTGGACGCCAGGATGGAGCGGAAGACCCCCAGAGAAACATCGTCGAGCAGTGTAGGTAGCGCTTCCAGCGCCTCCGCCTCCGTCCAACGCACGGATCTGAAGGCCGACTCCAAGCGCCACGTAAAAGCACTTCAATCGCCCCCGGCGATAAATTCCTTAATCTGCGGAAGGCGATGTCCGCGGTGGCAGGCATACGCCGCGGGCGTCTCCGATTTCGTTTCCCGCGTTCCACCTGTCGCAGTCAAAATGGCGTCCGGCCGCCGCGTGGTGGCAGCCTCGCACAAAATGGCGCCCAACGGCTCCGGTGCTGCCGCCCCCCCCAAGATGTCGGCTTCTTCCCGCGTGGCAGGAGCAATGGCGGACGCAGATTCCTGGGCAGGATCTCGATCCGCAGCGTTAAGCTGGCCTGCTATCTGGCGACCCATGGCTGGTGAGGATGCCACCGCTGTCACCAAACTCAGCAGAACTGCGCGTAATGACTCGATCTGCTCCGCCATCAGCCGCCATCCGTCCTTTGCCCCTGAGGTGGTCGTATCTTCACCCTGTAGGCGTTGAGAGGCGTCGAGGAGAGTAGCAGCAGCCGGCGGCAGAGGAGCTGTAGCCCCCAACAGATCATCTTCGTCCGTCTCGACATCTTCCTCCGATGGAGGCTCGGGTGGGTTCTTCTTTCTGAGGTGCTTGGACATCTTGAAGATCGTCCAAACAGTCCCAGAAGAACTTCTGACATCAATGTAATAAACCTGCTCGAGACGGCTTCTGGAATCAGTCCTTTATTTTTCCACTTCCACAGTTACACACACTCCCCGTTGCTGACAGGCAACGGGAAGCGGGCAGACAGCCAGCGAAGTTGCACCGCGCACGTGACACCCAGAGCCCCGTACGCGCATGGCTCCTGCTCTCTTCGTTCCCAGGTCTGCTCCCGACTCCTCTGTCTCTCCCCCTCTTAACCCCTGGGTCACGTGGTACTCCTAAGCCAATCCTCAGTAGTCAGCGTCGACCGCTTCCGATCACTCCCCGTCAATTCCTGGGACCACGCCTCTGATCCGGCCTCCCATTAGCTGAGGCCAAGATCGGCCAATCCAATCACCTTAGCTAACATGCCGTGATCACGCCGAGGCCATGTTCCCGGGCTCTCCCCTCATTGGCTACAAAGCGGGACCGGCAAGCCGATCGCCACGTGAGCCATACATGGCTCTTATTACATTAGTATGACAAAACATGCCAACTAGATACTATGTACTAATTGGCTGTGTCAGCTGGTGGTTGGTTAACGACAAATTTATATTTACTCAATCTAACTCCAATAACCTCTACGGATGTACATGTATTTATTGCAGTTTAATATAAAACCCTTGTGTTTTGTTGTTCTTTGTTCATTACAGAGACTGATAACCTCATAGACGTAAACGACGATCACACAGACTTAAAGTGTCCAGTATGTAAGCTCATGTATGTTGACCCTGTATCATTAAGCTGCAATCACATAACTTGCCGGATATGTATAGAGGTTCACTGGGAATTGGAAGGGAAGGAGAGGACATACACATGCCCAACTTGCAATGAGACATATAACTGGAGACCAGACTTGACGAACAATGTTGAGGTATCTCAGCGAGCAGATGAGCTCAGAAGACATCAGGTATCTCAGCGAGCAGAGGAAGAGGAGCGCAGAAGACAAAACAATGGCAACGAGCATGCGGAAGAAGACAATGCAATGGTGAGTCGGTAATGTCTCATTGTTTTATATGCTCCCGATATTCGTTTGATGGATGTAGATTTTGTTTCTGAAGGGAAGACATGATACACGTCTTCCATCTAGTGACAAAATTTGGAAAGAAAGATAATGTGCGCACGACATAGGGGGAGTGGGTAGAGGAGGAAGAGGGGGAGGAGAGCGAGGGGAGGAGAGGTCGGAGGAGTCACAGTCAGTTAGAAGCCTCGTGAGTGCATCAGATTGACCAATATTGTAGGGACGTAGGAATCTTATTATAACTTTACAATAATATAATTATGGATAAGATTATAGTAGTTAAAATAAAGAGTGGGGTTATTCATAGTGCTGGTGTAGTTATTGTGAGTGGCGGACTGGTGGGAGTGACCAAGGAGGGGTTGGGGTAGTGATAGAGGTCGTGATAGATGTTGGGGTCATGATAGAGGTAGTGATAGGGGTTGGCGTAAGCCTGGTCGTAGCTGTGGGACGAGGGTAGGGAGTAGCTGCAGGATGAGCTACGAATACATATATGGGGCTTGTTGAATTATAAACATTTTTATGTTCAGTGAGAGTTTGCCATGATTGTCCCTAGAATTCGCTGAAAGGTGGAACCGCTACACATCTTGTCAACGCATGCTCACACACTTGAATCAACTATATTACATACCATAAGTTACACTTTTATTCCATCATGTGAAAGTGTATGCAACTTTGTTTAATATTTTTTTTCCTCAGGCTGAACGCAGAGCGGAAATCACGAAAATCAATACTGTGTTTAACAAATGGAAAAAACAGAGAATTGAGATAATCCAATTCATGCGAGGAATTGTATGTCTACTCAAAGAAAGGCAACAAAATGTAAACATCGCAAGAGCATCCGGATCATCTGCCGGTGTTGCCGGTGGAATCCTGTCTATTGTAGGCTTTGCTTTGATTCCCGTTACCTTCGGAGCATCTCTTGGTCTCATAATAGCCGGAACTACTATGGGAGTAGCCGGAGCATTGACCAACACTGGAGCATCAATAATGTTGACAGTGAAGAACAAAACGACGGCACAAGACGTTCAAAAGGCGATGGATCGAGATAAGAAACTGAGCAAAGAACTGTTTGAAGCGATGCAGCATTTGCCAGCATTTTCTGCTATTGATCTTGGTGTTGCAGAGAGTGTTATAACGACAATGGCTAGGAGCGCAACGCAGATCGCCTTTGGCGTACTTGGCACAGTCGATGATATCGCTGCCGGGTTGACCAAAGGAGTTGCCGTGTCAGCGTTACGGATAACGGGGATAGTTTTTACCAGCGCATTTCTTGCAGTGGACATCGCCACTCTGGTGATCGTGGGACTTCATATGGCCAAAGGGAAACCAACAAAAATCGGAAAATATTTCGAAATTATAGCGAATGACCTTAAAATCGGACTAATTAGAATGATCAAACAAAATAATGAGCTGAACTCAATAAATACAACTAATGAACAGGATAATGACAACGATAGCGATACATCTTAAAATCTTACTTATGAGCACGGGTTTTAAAGTGGTATACATGTGTTTTAGGGCGATGCAGTATACTATGTAGTGTGTACAATAAATTGAAACATCACAACCATGTTGTATAATGTAATTTCATCATGAGTCGCGTAATCTTCGCAAAGTAACTATCACTATACGTAATTGTTTTGTGGATTGCAATAATGTTTCGTTAATTAAAATACATATTCTAAAATATCCCTAGCCCTGAACGTGGACAGACGCGACATGGCATGAATGAGGACACCTACAGAATACACGAACAGGTCTATAAACACATGTATTTATGTTGACACAATTTATAGCAGCAGAATAACCTAAACGCATGTTTCTAAATGTGGAGAGAAAAACCGGAGGACCCGGAGAAAAATCTACGCGACCACGAGGAAAACATGCAAACTCCAAATGTGGGTGGGGAGGGTGGGGCTGGGTGGGGGATGGGAGGGGTGGGACTGGGTGGGGAGGGGCTGGTCACCCCGTGGTGCCCTTATAAAACTCAACGATTAACCTACTCACGCCGGCTTGTGCCCATCCTCACAGTCGGGCATATTTGCGGAATACACCACGCCGCCGTTGACCCTGGCCATTGACCGAGCAACCCAACGTTCCTACCAGCTCCCTCCGCAGGAATGTGTTTATTAGGTGGAACCTGAGACTCAAGCATGGTGTGACGAGTTCTCAACTGGCTAAACACATTGTACTATAATAACATTGAAAACATATTTAAATGTAACCGTGACTATGCATCGTGATTATCAAATCGCAGGGGGTGGGGTCTGCTTGGCTCAAGAGCGTACATTCTCATTGTATGTATATTGAACTTATTTCGCACCATACGCTGCCAACCTTGCTAATCAGAGGTATGGGGAAGGACAACAAACTTTACAGAAAGAGCAGTGCTCAAGAAATTAGTTTGTCAATAAAGATGACTTAAAAGTACATAGCTCCAGTGGCTTCCCGATTTCGGAAGGAGGAGCGTTCCAACGGGCAATAATCGAGCCTTGGCGATACCATGTTACTTTGGCTATGTCACGAATGACAAGGACGGGGTACGATTTCCTTGGCCAGCGCTGCTACGTATTCTCACAAAAAAAAGTACTTAAAAAAGTGCGTTTTAGTTTTTGTAATTTTTTTCGAGTGGGTGTCATTACAATGACACGTAATGAATACCAAACACGTGCAGATACTCCATAACAATGAACATAATAGCTACAATTTAATATTTACACTTTTTTTAATTATCGTCATGAAACTGGCAGGGGGAGGTTGAGGTTCATTAACTGGATAAGACATTTTCTAAATAACTTGAAGAATGCATTTTTGCATATATGTAAGAATTATATTGATAAACGAGAGAAAGAGCAGAACACTAGGAAGACTGGTATGTTAGATCAACCCCAAATCACTTGTTTATTAGAAGCGCCATATGTCAGGTCTCAATCACAGGATTTCTGTCAATCCCAAGACCTTAGATGACTAATAGTTGTCAGAAGAATTTGCATAGTCAAGACTGCTTTTGAATACGTTAAAGAGGTTGTAGCAACTCGGAAACTAAACAGAAGTGCGGATGAATCTATTGAATGCTGCAGTGTGGAGTGTCGTGGATATGCCAGTGAAACATGATTCATGCTGATGTGATTAATACTGTTGGGGCCACTGTCCCCGAAGTCCCTCCCTGCTCCGTGCCTATGGCAGGGGCTCCGCCGGTCGCCGACCCCTCGCTACTCTGCGAGCAGCTGCTGCCGTCGCTGGGCTCATCGCCCGACGGCTCCCCTCCCTGGTCCGTCCCTTCGCGAGCTCGTGTGAGAGGCATAGCTCGCCGCACGCTCTCGTTCACCTGTAAACGCTGCGTTGTCTCTCCACCAATCACGCGCTCTAAACGGGGGTTAGGGGTCGGAGGGCGAATGACGCTGCCATCACACCGCGCGAGTCCATGTGGCGATAGACGGAGCGGGTACCTGTGGACGCACCGACCCCTTCCCCCACGCTACGAGCGCACACACCTGCACACACGCAACACCCACTCGTGCGCCGCTCTACACACCGCTCCCACGTGGCGAGCCGCTGTGTACACAGCACCACACGCGTTCCCACTTCTCAGCGAGATCACACGGGGACACGATCAGCTATTAAGGATTTATTGTTTGCTACCTGGGACTGGTTGTTGAGTCAGTATGAATCGACGAGGCTGGCCTATTCTACTACCCCTGGACCTATTCTCTATTTATCGGCTATGATCCTAATTCACCTTCTTACTCACTGTTAGGTGCCCACGGCGGTCCGTTGATCCCGTGCTCGCAGCGTACCTCGATGCGTCTCACGGACGTCCGGGTCACTGGGCTGGAGAGCGTCTTGTCGCCTGGTGCTGGAGTAAGAGAGAGAGATCTCCCCTTTGCGCCCCCTTTTTATTCTTCCTACATCAAAGGGACGCTGCTCCGAGCGTGGTGGCGGCTCCCTCCCAGTTTTTCTTTAACAATGGGCGCGCGCCCGTCAGCGCGCGTGCGGCGGTTCCGGGCGCCCTTGCTATGCTAATCAGATGCGCTCCGTGTGTGGCGTTAATTCTAATTAATCCCTTTCTCATGCATGGCGCCTTGGTCATGCACATTATGCAGCGGCGTCCATCACAACGGCCTGCTGTGGAAGTTAAGCGCGGAGCCTCCGCATGTCTCCACCACCTGCCCCATCAATTGCGCACTATGCGCCCGAGTCACCTCTCTGATTATTTGCAATTCCAGCCCTATCCTTTAACTTCCCTAACAATGGCACCTACGCACTCGAGCCCGCTTTGGCACGCTAAACTATGCCGCCCCGTCCCTCCTCTGCCTGTCTCGTCGATCCGTGGGGGTGTGTGTGGGGGGATGCGTTTCAACCGCGGTGGCCGAATGCCCTTCGCCGCGACCATACCATCTTAAGGCCGGTCGCAGCGCCGCGGTGCAAAGTAGCGTCGGGGGAGGTCGTTCAATTCCCTGGTCGCCGGAAACCGTGGAAGTTAATCCCAATAAAGGTTTCTCGGATAAAAACCGGTCGGTCAGGTGACCTCCCCTCGGAGCTCTATGGGGGGGGGGGATGCGTGCGGGTGTGTTCATGTGAGGTGAGGTGAGGGGGACGCGGGGTCGGCTCCGTCGCTTGGTGGTGGCGAGGTCATAGATGGGGCGCCTGCTGAACGGCTTCGTGGCGGCGGCATCACAATACCGTGTAATTTCCGGGTTTGTTTAACTGCCAGTGTTGCTGCTGCTCACAGTCGATTACTCATGGACACTTGCAAACACACACTTTAATCTCATGTGGGATTTCCTGGTTGTATATCTTCCATAATAAACGCAGACAAATACACGCATGGATGTGTTCGTGTTTAATTTTACATGGGCTGCCAATTATGTGATCTCAATTGTAAAAAAAAAATGTTAACACCTTTATGGGACTATCGTTTTGAATGGAAAACGAACGGATAATACACTTGTTGTGTAGTGTAGAATGACGCGAATACGGAACTTCTTGTAAAGGCTTACGCCGGTTTATTAACAAGGGTACACACACTGACACCAGAGGTAGGTGTCCGCTACAATTGGTCCTTCCCGTGGAACCCAGGCTCTACTCTCGTCATAACCTCGGCTTTCCCCTTGGGTGATCTCACTCGAATCTCCCTTAAGTATCTCTTTGGGCGGCTCCTCCCCCTTTCTCTGACCCGCCCCCGTTCTTCTCAATATCTGCCTACGGCGCTCATGACATGACGTCATCACGCCTCACAGTGCTCATGACGTCACGTCATCACACTACTCTACATCACTCCCCCCGTAAAAAAAAAATCAGCCATCCCGGCTGTCAATTATACTAAAGCAGCTCCGCATCGGACTCGATGCATAAGATATCAAGATATACACACACACAGCGGCTAACACACACACATAGACGGACACACAAACATAGATTGACACACACACTTGGACTTACACATGCACATCGACGTACACACACACATTGACTTACACACACACATAGACCCACACACACACATCGACTTACACACATATATTGACTCACTCACACAAACACATGGACTTACAAACACACGTACATTGACCCATTCACACATCGACTTGCACACAACAACTGCCATTCGCCACTAAGTGGCAGTGACGTCGCCACGAGGTTTGTGCCAGGCTATGTGCACCTTGAGGTCACGTGAAGTGTCGAACACCCGCTGGCAGGAGGTCACAGGGCAGATCCAGGTGCCACGGGTCGACTGACTGAGAAGACTGGTTGTGCCAACTTGCTGTGCTTAACCAACCCGGCGCTCTGCTCGTTGTTGTGAGCGTCGCTCCTCCGCCCTCCATTGTTTCCCTGATCCACTCAGGATGATTTTTCCCTGATCCGCTCAGGAGCCCCCTTATCCAGGACATAGCCATTGTGGAACACCTCAGTGATAGCAACAGCCGACTGATTTGGGAGTGGCCAAGCCATAGGCCAGCGTGATAAATACTCAACGCCCACAAGTAAGTATTTACTTCCACGCGCAAGACACCTGGATGGACTGCAGCGGAGGACAACAGGATCTCGCCGGCGGCTTCCGCTGGGCACATTGCACGCAGCCTTTCAGTAGATCCTCAACGTCGGAGGCCATGGCCGGCCAATAAAAATCCAAATTAAACACGGCCAGCGTCTTCTGCACTCCGAGGTGCAACAGCCATTTATGCACAGCCCACACAACCTCATCCCGCAGGGCTGTAGGGACAACAATAGCATAACGGCGCAATCCTCCATCTCAAAACATGAGTAACCCTCTCTGCAGCACAAACGAGTAAACATCTCATGGTGCCGTACCTGAAGTGGTCTCCCTGACATGCCGGGGCAACTTAAGAAGGGACGAATCCTCTGCTTGTCGACGTCCCCATACCTCATAGTCCAGACCCAAAGTTGCATCACGCGCAACGGGGACGTCGCCCACCCCCCCCATCACGCACGCGGCAGACGTAACGAGAGGGGAAGGGGAGGTGGAGCCGCACGGACGACAATGACTCGAACCAGAACCCTTACGACACGTGACATTGAATGAAAAATCCTCCAAGATTTCAAGCCAGCGCGACAAATGACCAGATTGTTGGTCCATACGCAATGTGTACTGGAGAGCCGCGTGATCTGAGCGCATTTCAAAGTGCCCCGATATTGCTGCACATGCACGAAAATAGCCAACAGCTCCCAGCATGTAACGCAGTACCGCTGTTCTGCCGGGGACAGCACCCTGCTGCCATATTCAACCAGGTGCTCCACGCCATTTACGACTTGGGATAACATGGCACCAATGCCGGTATTACTGGCGTCCGTA
The DNA here is from genome assembly GCF_965212315.1 of Lampetra planeri. Classification (NCBI taxonomy): domain Eukaryota; kingdom Metazoa; phylum Chordata; class Hyperoartia; order Petromyzontiformes; family Petromyzontidae; genus Lampetra; species Lampetra planeri. The sequence continues at coordinate 3,292,076 of NC_136154.1, read as the reverse complement.
TCCATAATGAATGGCAACGAAAAGTCGGGATAACGCAGGGGAGGGGTATTAATAAGAGCATCGTGAATGAAGCAGAACGCAGCCTCCTTCACGTCCACCCAATGAAATGTGTGGCCCTTAGCCGTCAGGGAGTGGAGAGGTTTAGCTATGGATGCGAACCCCAAACAAATCGATAATAAGAGGCGAAGCCGATAAAACTGTGCACCTCGCTAGCCGAGGTGGGGGTTGGCCACGTCTGAACGCAAGCAGTTTTTAAGGGGTCCGTCGTGATACCTGATTCACTGACTGTGTGGCCCAAGTAACAAACATATTTTTTGAGTAGATGACATTGTTGGGGCTTGAACTTCAAGTCGGCTGCGTGCATCTTGACGAAAACAGCCCGCAGTCGATCCAAATGCTCAACAAACGTGCGGCCAAAACGATGACGTCATCCAAGTAGATTAGGCATGAATCCCACTGGAGGCCCGCCAAAACCAATTCCATCAGCCTTTGAAAAGTGGCAGGCTCGGAATGGAGCCCCATCGGAAACCGGTTAAACTCGAGCAGCCCTTGGGGTGTCCGAAAAGCTGTCTTGGGCCTTGAGGCATGCGTCAAGCGGCAACTGCCAAAAACTCGACAAAAGGTCGAGGGTTGAAAAGAAAAGCCGGCCTGCTAGAGCGTCCAACAAATCGTCCATGCGAAGTAGGGGGTAGGCATCTTCGACCAAAACTTTGTTAAGTTTTCGGAAATCGACACAGAAACGCAGACTGCCGTCATGCTTCTTAACAATGATGATTGGAGCACCCCATGGACTAGTGGACAGCGAAATGATATCCGCAGCCAACATTTCATCCACCACCACACGAACATGGTCCTTTTCAGCCGGACTCAGGCGGTAAGGATTCTGCCAAATGGGGGCAGCATTTCCTGTGTTGATATGGTGGCTCAACAGAGACGTCCCACCGATATCAAATTTTTACTTACTAAAAATATCAGAAAATTCCCGTAGGTGCGCTCTCAGCTTCCCCATCTGGTCTGCGGACAAATCGCCGCATTCCGAACACAGTTTATCAATTCATGCCTCATCAACCACCGGAGGTCCGTGATATCGAACGCCGACCCCAACGTTGCCCATGACATCCACTTTCGGACACTCCAGGGACGCGTGAGCGATCATGAAACCCTCATGAATAATCGTAGTGTCAGATCCGGCATTAAGGTGCTTGAATAAATGGTGGCTGGTCCTAGAAGACCAGCGTCTGCGCTGTAATGAGTGACATCCCCCGACTGAGCTTATTCGAGGAACCAAGCACCATACCGTCCCCCACAGTGCGCGCATCGAGCGGTTTACACAACCGAAGAGGCACAGCATTTGTGCATTGGGTTGGATGCACACCATGTGGCACACGAGTGCCTGTACTGTGGCGTTAGCAAAATATACGCGAGTCGGGGACAAAAGAAAAGCCATATGCTGTCCCGACGGCAACTCCAAACAGCCCTGGTCGAAACGAATTCTCAACGTGTGGCTCTGGCTTCTTTTTTGACAGGAGGTTGAATTTAGCGATCAAGTTAACTTTATATTTGGTTGACATTGAAGTAGCAGAAGAGACTGTCATGTTATCTACATGGTTCCAATCAGAAGTGGAAATTTTATCTGGTAATTTTAAGTGTGATTGTATGAGAGTCTTGTCTAAACTATTAAGTTCAAATCTCAGAGAAAGAATAAGATTGCTCCGATTTAAACTTCAATGTCAACCAAATGTAAATTTAACTTGATCGCTAAATTCAACCTCCTATCAAAGAAGAAGCCAGAGCCACACGTTAAAAAGTTAGATGTTAACAAGATTGTCGTCAATCAGTGTAACATATCAATTTCCAACAGTGCGAGCTAAAGGGTTTAATTTCGCAGTAACCCCTAAACATATCCCAGTGGATGATATAATTGCCCAGGTTGGCGTAGCCCTCAAAGTCTTAGGACACATCCTGGCAGACGTTGCTAGATCTGAAATCGCTGCTATCCTCAAAAACGCTAAGAAACCAATTAGCAACATCAGCAAGGACGAGCGTTTTGAACTGTTTAAATTAAAAAAAACAGCGATGACATTATCATCCTCTCAGCCGACAAGGGCAATGCCACTGTTATCATGGATAAAACCACTTTCAACAATAAAATTCAGGACCTTCTTCATGATGGCAGCTATATCAAAATCAACAGAAATCCCACCAACTGCCTAGCTACTAAAACCAACAATATAATCACTAAATCGACTTCTCTAATCGATCAGACCAAGCAGAGCTCCCTTAAACCTTCGGCTGCTAGACCACCCAAAAATCTACAAAGTAGGTACCCCGCTTCGTCATATCGTCTCTACGATTAACTCACCCACCTACAAACTGGCCCGATTTCTGTCTGAGACTCTGTTTCCTTTCACTGGCAAGTTCACCTCAGCTGTACTTAACTCAGCTCACTTGGTTTCTCTAATAAAGGACATCTCACTGTCTCCAGATGATTTGCTTGTCAGTTTCGATGTAGTCTCTCTGTTCACCAATGTGCCTGAACTTGACATCCATTGCAATCATTGAAAACATGGTCCAACAAGGACTGAATCCAGATGTACCAACTTTGGTAAGACACTGTCTTACTAACACATACTTCACCTGGAATGGAACATTTTACAGACAAAATGAGGGTACCCCAATGGGTTCTCCCCTATCGCCAGTGGTAGCGAATGTTTTCATGGAAGAATTTGAGACAGATGCCATCCAGACATCCACCCTACGTCCTTGCTTGTGGAAGAGATACGTAGATAACACGTTGGTCATCCGGCCACATGGCCTGCCAGCATTTAACCAATTTCTCAACCACATCAATTCTATATACCCGTCTATGAAAATCACCATGGAAGTGGAAAAGGATGGCAAGCTACCATTCCTGGATGTTTTGATCGAAAAGAGACCTGGTTGCTCGTTGGAACATTCGTTCTACATGAAAGTCACCCACACAGATGCCTATCTAAAGCCTGACTCCCACCACCATCCAGCCCAGAAGAATTCCCTCATCAAAACATTACACCATAGGGCCCGTTGCATCTCCGACCAGCACCACCTAGCCAGTGAGTTGGAGCACGTACACCAAGCCCTCAGGATGAACGGATACTCGGACAGTACAATCCGCAAAGCTGTCTCCCAGCCATGCAGAGACAACCTTCTGAGGATCCAACCAAAACCATCGCGAAAATCACGGCATACAGTTCCTGATGGGTCATGCAATAATTCAGTTCGGCCCCGCACAGGGTCTAGCTGGCATACGTGATGACCAGCTCTGTCCCATCCTGCAACTGTGACAACAGAGCACCCAACCCACTGCTGCAGGCTTCGGTGTCCAGGATAAAATCTGTGGAAAAGTCAGGGAAATCCCGGGTGGAGATATGGGTGAGGTGGTCCTTGAGGGAGGTGAAGGCCGTCTAGCAGGCCTCCGTCCAATGGTAGGGGTTCTTAGGGGAAGGGAGTTGGGTGAGGGGGCGTGCAATTTCGCTGAATCCCTTCACTAATCGATGATAATAATTACCTATCCCCAAAAATTACCTGATCTCCTTCAGGTTCCTCGGCCGTGGCCATTCCACTATGGTGCGTACCTTTTCTGGGTTGGTACGCACCCCTGCCTCGCTGACACGGTGTCCGCGGTATCCAACCTCGTGCTGCGCAATATAACACTTACATGGTTTGAGCTTGAGATGGGCTGCTCTCAAAATTGAGTCTTCCGCCATTGCCGATCATTGCTACAACGTGGTGGGCTCTCATGAGATTGTTTTCTCCGAGACTAAGGTGCTCTGCAAACCATCTGGCTACCATCAAAGGTTTGTACACGAAGCCATTCAGATATACAAACACAGACATAATTTCAACTGTGATGATGGGTACATACTTAGTAATCATTGGAAAGATGTTATCAACCATACACAAAAGATTTAATTACACATTTTTGGACCATCTTATCTGACAGGCACTATTTTACTTTACCGAGTATTTACATCCCTAACGTTTAACAGTACTCTCTTTATTGTCAGCCAACACTGGTATAAACATAGGCATTTTCGTTTTCCTTTTCTATTATGTACATCCACAGTGACTTGCGCATAAACACGTCGTTGACCACGACCACGAGTACCCCGTCCCTCTGTTAACCCCGCCCCCCCCTCCCGATACGTTCCATTCATTGGCTACCACATTCTGATAAGCCCCTCCCCTCCCTCCCCCCTTAACTGGTACTTAAGAGCTTACATCTTGAATCCCTCCTTCACTTGATGCAGCAAATCTGGCTGTGACGGTCCCACCTGATGACGGAGACTTGTTTTGCCTCCGAAACGTCGTGATTTTTGTTTTTTCATTTTTATTAATTTATTTTTTCATTTTTTACCTACGTGACTTTACCGAAAGAACTAAGAGTATGAATCCTTGCAGTCACGAAAGCTTCAAATCTAGAACTGCTCTCAGTCATTGGAATACCTCCCGTAACCTGGACCAGTCCTCAGACAGGGACCTACTGAACACTATCACGTCATCCAGGTAAATTAGGCACTGTTCCCATTGCAAGCCCCGCATCACAAACTCCATCAGCTGCTGGATCATCGCAGGCGCATTAGTAAGTCCGAACGGAGGCACTTGGAACTCGAACAGTCCCATCGGGGTGGTAAACGCGATGTTCGGTCGATCCTCTTCCGCCATTTCCACATGCCAGTACCTAGACGCTCGATCTATGGTGGAGAAATACCGTGCCCCTGTGAGGCTGTTAAAGGTGTCATCGATGCGGGGGATGGGGAAGGTGTCGCCGAGGGTAACCGCATTCAGCTTTTTCATCACCAGTTCAACTGGGGCAGACCAGGGGCTCTCTGAGGGCTGGATAATGTTATCATGGAGCATATCCGCGACCGCCTTTTTAATCTGGGCCCATTTGGGTGCACCCACTCGGTATGCAGTGACCTTAATGGGTCATGCTGCACCTGTGTCAATTTGATGCTTAACGAGGTCTGTCCAGCCCACATCTGAGTCGTGCTCACTAAACATGTCGGAGTACTCCTGCAGTAACCCTCGCAGCTGATCGGCCTCCAGTTTGGTTAAATCTGCCTGGGTCCCTGTAGCGCAGGGGGACGACCTCCACCCTTGTGGTCAGGTCAACCTGCAACGCCAGGTCCTGGTTGTCCTCGGGGCTGCTAAAGTGGCATGTGTGGGGGCCGTTGGCCCCCGGGGTCTCTCCCTCACGCATCCCCTATTCCGGTTGCGTTGCCGCACCGCCCTATTTACCCGCTACGGTTTCGCTGGCATTCGAACGCGACGCCCCTACTGTTACAGCCTCGCGCCGCGCTCCCACGCTGCGGGCATACGTGCACACCGCATCGTCAATCAAGCGCCATACTCCCCCTCTTTACACCGCTACGTACAGCTCTCGCACGCTGCGAGCGTGTGCCCGTCTATAGCCCTGTGCGGCACTCGCCTCCATGTCGAATAACCACGTGACCAATGCGCACCCGTATCCGACACGTAGCGAACGTACGCGCACTCACGTACACAGCTCCCCGCGGCACTCACTCACCACTGAGCACTCACGTTGGGATCGTGCACCTGTATCATACACGTATTGAACACACGCGCACCCACACGCGCAGCTCCGCGCAGCGCTCACTCACGTGGCGAACCACTGTGTACACACGCGCACCCACACGCTCAACTCCACGCAGCGCTCACTCACGTGGCAAACCACTGTGTACACACGCGCACCCACACGCTCACACTGCTCGACAAAATCACACGAGACCACGCTTCGTTATTAATGATTTATTGTCTGCTACCTGGAACTAGGTGTTGCGTCAGTACGTATCGGCGAAGCTGGCCTTTCCTACTTCCCCTGGACCTATTCCCTATTTATCGGCTTACGATACCCTGTCACCTTGCTACTCACGGTTCGAAGTATTCGGCGTCCTGTGGCTTTTCCTCTATGCTGTCGTGACACGTCACGCGGACGTCCGGAGGGCAGAGCTGGGAGCCGACTTGAACGCGTGCCTCTTGAAGAGAAGTGAGATCTCTCTACCTTGCTACGATCCCTTTTATCCTCTGTCCCGTACTTCCCGAATGCTCTCCGCTCATGAGCGGCGCATATGCTAATCAATGTGCTGCTTGCGCGGCGTAAACTCTAAACAATGGCTCGCGCCCCCGTTGCACGTGCACGGCGGTTCCGGGCGCTTTTGATATGCTAATCAGTGTGCGGCGTAAATCCTAATTAATCCCTTACCCTCCCTAACAATGGGGCCTGCGCGCTCAAGCGTAATTATCCCAACCCTCCATGACGATGCGCAAGAGCCCCTGCGGTCCCGCTATTCATGCTGTACCGTCCATGCTTGCCCCGTCGACACGTGGGTGGTGCGTGTGGGGGATGCGCCTCAACCGCGGTGGCCGAATGCCCCACGCTGCGACCATACCATATTAAGGCCGGTCGCAGCGCCGCGGCGCAACGTAGCGTCGGGGGAGGTCGTCCAATTCCCTGATCGCCGGAAACCGTGAGAGTTAATCCCGATAAGGGTTTCTCAGATAAAAACCGGTCGATCAGGTGATCTCCCCTTCCAGCTCTATGGGTGGGGGGAAAATGCGTGCGGGTGTGTTCATGTGAGGTGAGGTGAGGGGGACGAGGGGTTGGCTCCGTTGCTTGGTGGTGGCGAGGTCGGGGATGGGGCGCCTGCCGAACGGCTTCGTGGCGGCGGCATCACACATGCATACAGAGGGTATACTGTGGCTACCGTGGTGCGCCGTCGCAGCGTTGCTGAGGTACTGTGGGGATTAAAGACTCGCATAAACAGTCAGCCCCATGAGCGTTTACCAATGTGGCCAACCCTACAACTCTGTACCGTGCCGCCAACTCCAGGTGAGGAGTCAACATTACCTCACCCGATGGTCGGTGGGAGGGGTCGGTAGGGGGCATTGCTACCGGCAACAGCATCTCCGCGAGTGGGCCGAAGGTGACGGCAGACACCAGGATAGTGGCCAAGGGCTCAAAGCGGGGGCGACCCAGCTCTTGTCCCAAGAACGGAATCCACTCCTCGCTGCCCTCCACGGTGGTGCATCGCTGGTGGGGCTGCACGTTGAGCCCCAACTTTTGCAGGAGGACGGTACGTGCAATGCACTCGTGGCATAATACGCTCAACATAGAACTCCTGGGTGCACACCTGGTGTCTGAGGCGGACCTCAAGCATGACTCTCCCCAGCAGTCCCATCCCAGATCCACTTTCCGTGTGCAGTGCGCCATCCGGGGCCAGTAGTCAGCCCACGTCAACCCCAACCACGCTGCTACCGCCCCTGTGTCCAGCAGAATTCGGGTACGCCGCCCGTTCACCTGCCCTTCCACCAGCGATGTGGCCCCCGTTATTCCTGACACTAGCTCCCGCAGCCAGTTTCCCGCAGTCGCCGCATTCTTGGGTGTTGTTGCATATCAGAATCAGAATCAGAAATCAGAATCAGAAACGGTTGTAATCGCCATGTAAGTTTGCACAAACAAGGAATTCACTATGGCGGGACGGTGCATACATTGAACAAGTAGGAATCTTAACTTATATAAAAGGTATACACTCTAACTATACTAACGTTACAAAGTATAAATAATACTAAAGGGCTAAAATCTTTAAAATTATGAATAAGTAGACATTATGAAATGCGAAATGTAAAATGTTAATTAGCCGTATTAAACAATCTTAAAATACAAAAATACAAATAAGATTACACGTTGTAAGTATGGAAAGGTTTAATTATGTAGATAAAATGTTAAAGTAAGTGTAACAGTCATTTTAAGTGTAAAAGTCATTTTAAGCCTTTGGCCTTGTTGAGGAGGCCAACAGCGGATGGGAAAAAAAAGTTTTTATGACGGGAGGTTTTGGTCTTGATGGACCGCAGCCTTCTGCCGGAGGGGAGTAGCTGGAACAGAGAGTATCCAGGGTGCGAGGAATCGTCCGCAATCTTCCTCGCTCGCCTCAGGGTCCTCAAAGTGTGCAGGTCCTCAAGGGTTGGTAGATTACAGCCAATCACCTTCTCAGCAGTGCGGATGATACGCTGCAGTCTGCTCTTGTCCTTGGCAGTGGCAGCAGCGTACCAGACGGTGATGGAGGAGGTGAAGATGGACTCAATGATGGCTGTATAGAAGCACACCATCATTGTCTTTGGCAGATTAAATATCTTCAGCTGCCGTAGGAAGTACATTCTCTGTTGAGCTCTCGTGATAAGGGAGCTGATGTTCAGTTCCCACTTGAGGTCCTGGGAAAGAATAGTGCCCAGGAAGCGGAAGGACTCAACATTGGTGACTGGGGAGTCGCACAGGGTGATGGGGGTGAGTGGGGCTGTATTCTTCCTGAAGTCCACAACCATCTTCACGGTCTTAAGAACCAAGAAGATGAATCCCTGCAGTCACGAAAGCTTTAAATCGAAATTTAAGGTCTTAAGAGCATTAAGCTCCAGGTTGTTCTGGCTACACCAGGTCACCAGGTTGTCAGCTTCCCTCCTATAGTCAGACTCATCCCCATCAGAGGTTAGCCCAATGATGGTGGTGTCGTCCGCAAACTTCAAGAGTTTGACGGACTGGTGACTGGAGGTGCAGCTGTTGGTGTACAGGGTGAATAGCAGAGGGGAAAGGACGCAGCCCTGAGGAGATCCGGTGATGATTGACCTGGAGGCAGAAACTTGTGATCCCAGTTTGACACACTGCTTCCTGTCAGACAGGAAGTCTGTGATCCATCTGCAGGTGGAGTCTGGCACGTTCAGCAGGGAGAGCTTGTCCTGAAGCAGGCTAGGAATGATGGTGTTAAAAGCCGAGCTTAAATCCACAAACATGATCCTGGCGTAGGATGCTGTGGAGTCCAGATGCTGTAGGGTGAAGTGGAGGGCCATGTTAACTGCGTCATCCACAGACCTGTTGGCTCTGTAGGCAAACTGAAGGGGGTCCAGTAGAGGGTCCTTGATGGCTTTGAGGTGTGCCAGGATCAGGCGCTCAAAATACTTCATTACCACGCAGGTAAGGGCGATGGGTCTGTAATCATTTAATCCTGTTGGCCTTGGCTTTTTGGGCACTGGAATGATGATGGAGGACTTGAGACAGGCTGGTACATGACATGTCTCCATGGAGGTGGTAAAGATGTTGGTGAACACTGGAGACAGCTGGTCCGCGCAGTGCCCGAGGGTGGCTGGAGAGACAGAGTCCGGCCCAGCTGCTTTGTGTGGGTTCTGCCTCTTGAAAAGTTTTTTAACTTCTCCCTCCTGAATGGAGATAGTTGTCTCTGTAGTGTGGGGTGGGATAGGGGCCTCTTGGGTGGGAAGGGGTAGTTCAGGACAGCCCAATTGTCTTTCAAATCTGCAGTAGAACTCGTTCAGGTCGTTGGCTAGGCGGGAGTCGTTAGTGGTGTGGGGGGCTCTGGGCTTGTAGTTGGTGATCTGCCTGAGCCATCTCCAGACAGAAGCAGAGTCGTTAGCAGAGTACTGGTGTTTTAGTCTCTCTGAGTACAATCGTTTAGCCTCTTTCACCGCCTTGCTAAACCTGTTCTTCAACTCCTTGAATCTGTCTCTATCCCCACTCCAAAACGCTTCCTCCTTCTCCAACCTCAACCTTCTGAGCTTTGCTGAGAACCAGGGCTTGTTGTTGTTGAAGTTCACCCTGGAATACAGCAGTCCTCACAGAAGCTGATGTACGACGTCACAGCCTCTGTGAGTTCATCCAGACTATTGGTAGCAGTCGTGAACATATCCCAGTGAGTACAGTCCAAGCACGCCCGCAATTCCTCTATAGCTACACTAGTCCACTGTTTAAATGTCCTCACAGCAGGTTTACAGAGCTTTAGTTTCTGCCTGTATGCAGGAATTAGGTGGACCATGACATGGTCAGAGTGTCCCAGTGCTGCTCTGGGGACGGCGTGGTAGGCTCTACTGACTGTAGTGTAACAGTGATCCAGAGTGTTCTCTTCTCTGGTAGGGCATTTAATGAATTGTCTGTATTTGGGGAGTTCGTGGCTGAGATTATCTTTGTTAAAGTCGCCAAGTACGATAACCAGCGAATCTGGATTTGCTCGCTCCACTCTTAGAATCTGGTCGGCGAGCATGCGTTGGGCCTCTTTAACCTGAGGTCCCGGCAGCAAATATACTCCGACCAAAATGAACGACGCGAACTCGCGAGGCGAGTAGAAAGGTTTACAGTTTATAAAAAATGATTCAAGGAATGGAGAACAATGTTGCAGAATCACTGTGACATCTACACACCAGCCACTATTAATGTAAAAACATATACCACCGCCTTTCATCTTGTCGGAGAGTGCTATGTCCCGATCCGATCTTACGAGTTGGAAGCCTGCCAGTTGTAACGCAGTGTCTGGGATCAAATCACACAGCATGTCTCTGTGAAGCATAACATAGAAGATAAAATAAAGTCTCTGTTTTTCACCATCAGTAGCTGAAGTTCGTCCATTTTGTTACATAGTGAACGTACGTTGGAGAGGAAAAAGCTCGGAAGCATTGTTCGGATCCCGTGTCTGCGTAGCCGTACTAGAGCTCCCGACCGTTTACCCCTTCTGTGTCGTTTTTGCTGCTTGAGTAAAGCCTTGCGTGGTTGTGACTAGAATGCCCACTAATTCTGCTGGAAGCAGAAAAGGAGTTGTGTGATGCCGCCGCCACGAAGCCGTTCGGCAGGCGCCCCACCCCCGACCTCGCCACCACCAAGCGACGGAGCTAACCCCTCGTCCCCCTCACCTCACCTCACATGAACACACTCGCACGCATCCCCCCCCCCCCCCATAGAGCTGGAAGGGAAGGTCACCTGATCGACCGATTTTTATCCGAGAAACCCTTATCGGGATTAACTCTCACGGTTTCCGGCGATCAGGGAATTGGACGACCTCCCCCGACACTACTATGCACCGCGGCGCTGCGACCGGCCTTAAGATGGTATGGCCGCGGCGAGGGGCATTCGGCCACCGCGGTTGAAGCACATCCCCTCCACACACCCCCCACGGGTCGACGAGACAGGCAGAGGAGGGACGGGGCGGCATAGTTTAGGGTGCGCAATTGATAGGGCAGGTGGTGGGGACATGCGGAGGCTCCGCGCTTAACTTCAGCAGCGGGCCGTGGTGATGGACGCCGCTGCATGGTGCGCAGAAGCACGGCGCCATGCATGAGAAAGGGATGAATTAGAATTTACGCCGCGCACGCCGCACATTGATTAGCATTTCAAAGGCGCCCGGAACCGCCGTGCGCGTGCAAGCTGGCGCGAGCCCATTGTTAGGGAAGGGCTGAGGGCCGCCATCCCGCTCGGAGCCGCATCCCTTTGATGTAGGGAGGATAAAAAGGGGGCGCAAACGAGAAATCGTTCTCTTACTCCAGCGCCAGAGGACCAGACGCGGCTCCAGCCAGCGACCCGGACGTCCGTGCGACGCATCGAGGTACGCTGTTAACACAGGGAGCAGCAAACTGCCGTGGGCACCCAGCAGTGAGTAAGGAGGTGAAGTAGGGTCATAACCGATAAATAGGGAATAGGTACGGGTTTAGTGGAATAGGCCAGCCTCGTCGACTCAAACTGATTTAACATTAATTACCAGGTAGCAGATAATAAATCATTAATAGCGAAGCGTGGCCTCGCGTGATCTTGTAGAGCAGTGTGAGCATGTGGGTTCGCGTGTGTACACAGTGGTTCGCCACGTGAGTGAGCGCTGCGCGGAGCTGAGCGTGTGGGTGCGCGTGTGTACACAGTGGTTCGCCACGTGAGTGAGCGCTGCGCGGAGCTGAGCGTGTGGAGCTGCGTGTGTTCACTCCGTGTGTGATACAGGTGCGCGATCATAACGCGAGTATTCAGTGGTGAGTGAGTGCCGCGGGGAGCTGTGTGCGTGAGTGCGCATACGTTCGTTACGTGTCGGATACGGGTGCGCATTGGTAACGTGGTTATTCGACCTGGAGGCGAGTGCCGCACAGGGCTATAGACGGGCACACGCTCGCAGCGTGCGAGAGCTGTACGTAGCGGTGTAAAGAGGGGGAGTATTGCGTCTGATTGATGATGCTGTGCGCACATATGCTTGCAGCGTGGGAGCGCTGCGTGAAGCCGTACGGGTAAGGGCGTCGCGTCCGAAGGCCGGCGAAACCCTAGTGGGTATTAGGGTGGTGGGGTGACGTAAACGGAATAGGGGATGCAGGCGGAGGGGACCCCGGGGGCCAACGGCCCCAACAGTTGTTTCCCTGATGTTTAGAAGTTCGTCCCTTGTCAGAGAACTCCGAAAATCTTGGCAGAACACTGAATTAAGAGACAAAACAAGACACAACATATGCGTGGGGGTCACTTGCTCACCATTATCATTACATTTTATTTATGTTGGGACTACATCGATTGCACCCCTCGGTGGTACCCTCTCTGGGGAGGCATTGGTGTATAACCCTGGTGCTTGTCTAGCGTGGGCGATCTGGGGACAGTATCTTACAAGATGCCCCCATTGGTCACATATATAGCACGCCCGGGGGAGGGTGGTGCTCACTCCCCCTTCCCCTCCGATTTGTTCGAGCTCTGCTTCTAATTGAGACACCCACCCGGTTATCCCCCTTCCATGGAGCGTAGCCCTCCAACCTTGGACTGAACCATTTCCACTGTGGACTGCAGCTTGTCCACATCTCCGTGTACTCGGCGGGTCACCTCCCCGCGTACTCAGGTCACCTGTGGGGGCCGTTGGCCCCCGGGGTCTCTCCCTCACGCATCCCCTATTCCGGCTGCGTTGGCGCACAGCCCTATTACCCGCTACGGTTTCGCCTGCATTCGAACGCGACGCCCCTACTGTTACAGCCTCGCGCTCCCACGCTGCGAGCATACGTGCGCACAGCATCATCAATCAAACGCCATACTCCCCCTCTTTACACCGCTACGTACAGCTCTCGCACGCTGCGAGCGTGTGCCCGTCTATAGCCCTGTGCGGCACTCGCCTCCACGTCGAATAACCACGTTACCAATGCGCACCCGTATCCGACACGTAACGAACGTATGCGCACTCACGCACACAGCTCCCGGCGGCACTCACTCACCACTGAATACTCGCGTTATGATCGCGCACCTGTATCACACACGGAGTGAACACACGCGACACCCACTCTCGCGCCGCTCTGTGCAGCGCTCCACCGAGGCGAGCCGCAGCACTACACGCGTTCACACCGCTCACGAGATCACACGAGGCCACGATTCGCTATTAATGATTTATTATCTGCTACCTGGTAATTAATGTTAAATCAGTTTGGGTCGACGAGGCTGGCCTATTCCACTAAGCCTGTACCTATTCCCTATTTATCGGTTATGACCCTACTTCACCTCCTTACTCACTGCTGGGTGCCCACGGCGGTTTGCTGCTCCCTGTGTTAACAGCGTACCTCGGTGCGTCGCACGGACGTCCAGGTCGCTGGCTGGAGCTGCGTCTGGTCCTCTGGCGCTGGAGTAAGAGAGCGATTTCCCCTTTGCGCCCCCTATTTATCCTCCCTACATCAAAGGGATGCGGCTCTGAGTTTTTCCTTAACAAATGGATCGCGCCCCCTAGCACGCGCACGGCGGTTCCGGGCGCTTTTGATATGCTAATCAGTGTGCGGCGTGCGCGGCGTAAATCCTAATTAATCCCTTTCCCTCCCTAACAATGGTGCCTGCGCGCTCAAGCGTAATTATCCCAACCCTCCATGACTATGCGCAAGAGCCCCTGCGGTCCCGCTATTCATGCTGTCCCGTCCCTCCTCTGCTTGCCCCGTCGACACGTTGGTGGTGTGTGTGGGGGATGCGCTTCAACCGCGGTGGCCGAATGCCCCTCGCCACGGCCATACCATCTTAAGGCCGGTCGCAACGCCGCGGTGCAAAGTAGTGTCGGGGGAGGTCGTCCAATTCCATGATCGCCGTGAGAGTTAATCCCGATAAGGGTTTCTCGGATAAAAACCGGTCGATCAGGTGACCTTCCCTTCCAGCTCTATGGGGGGGGGGGGGGGATGCGTGCGGGTGTGTTCATGTGAGGTGAGGTGAGGGGGACGAGGGGTTGGCTCCGTTGCTTGGTGGTGGCGGGGTCAGAGGTGGGGCGCCTGCCGAACGGCTTCGTGGCGGCGGCATCACACACCTCCCCGCGTACTCAGGTCACCTGCTCGCTTACTTGGGTCACCTCGCGAGCTTGGGTCACCTCCCCGCGTAAATGGGTTACATGGCCTGCTATATCTCCTATGCCAGTCTGTAGCCCTACCACCCATGCTCGGGCTGTCTTGCTGAGTCCCAGGGGCTCCCTCGCGATGGAGCGCTCCCGTCCCAGCCCTCGGAACTGCACGCTAGTGAGCAAATCTCTCCTACACACGCACGCTCGACAAGGGTGTTGAATGGGGGATACGGGCAGTTCGCATCTTGCTGCCACCATGCCGTGCTAATCAGATACTGCTGAACTTTCTCGGTGGTGAGGTCATCAATGATCTCGGCAGTGTACCATGGGCATGCACTCTTGCGTTAGTGAGCACATGTCCTACGCATAGCTGTGGAGGTCCTCGCCGAGCTGGCCGCGGCGCACGTTCAATGCTGCCTTTGCCTCCTCACGGTCGCACGCACAGAAGCATTGGCTGAGTCGGCGTATTAGTTCCCCCAATGCGCTTGCGGGTGGTTATGTTTTACCCTCGACCCGCACTAGGACTCACTCTAAGCGGCTTCGCGAAAAAGCGCACGCTTGAAGGCAATTATGTTTTACCCCGCACCCGCACTACAGCTGATGCTCGAGCAGCTGCGCGAACACGAGCGCACCTGCAGGCGATTATCTCATTGAGCGCTGGCGCTGCGGCTCTGCCCTCACTCTCGCCATGCATATGCCCACACATAAATCACCCACAACACAATGCACCGATGCTCTGTGCTAAAGTTTATTCACGGCGCAAAACCATGCACTGACCAGATGGAATATTCTGTGAGCAGAGCCTATCCTACTACTATCCAAGTACCCAAACAATCACACACCCTATCACGTACCTCGGCAGCTGTACTCACGATGTCGCACGGACGCTTTGAGAGTCGGAGGGAGGATGACAAAAAAACCTTGCTTATCACTGTGTCGGGGTCGCTGGCCCCCGAAGTCCCTCCGTGCTCTGGGCGTATGGCAGGGGCTCTGCCGTGCGCCGACCCCTCGCTGCTCTGCGAGTAGCTGCTGCCGTCGCTGGGCTCATCGCCCGACGGCTCCCCTCCCTGGTCCGTCCCTCCGCGAGCTCGTGTGAGAGGCATAGCTCGTTCACCTACAAACGCTGCGTTGTCTCTCCACGGATCACGCGGGGTCGAAGTATTCGGCGTCCAGTGGCTTTTCCTCTATGCCGCCCGGGCACGTCACACGGACGTCCGGAGGGCAGAGCTGGGAGCCGGCTTGAACGCGTGCCTCTTGAAGAGAAGTGAGACTCTCTACCTTGCTGCGATCCTTTTATCCTCTGTCCCGTACTCCCGAAGGCTCTCCGCTCATGAGCGGCGCATATGCTAATTAATGCTCTGCTGGCGCGGCGTAAACTCTAAACAATGGCTCGCGCCCCCCTTGCACGAGCACGGTGGCTCCGCGGCGCCTCCACGGCGCTTTTGTTATGCTAATCAATGAGCGACCTGCGCGGCGCAAATTCCAATCAATCTCTTTCTCACGCAGGCCCCCCCATTATTGCAGTTCATGCGGCGGCGTCCGTCACAAAGGCTCGCCGTGGGAATCTGCACGGGCTCCCCGCGCGCCTTCCCTCTCCCGATCTATTCATACCTTCAGCTCAATCATTTACTCTCCCCAACAATTGTGCCTGCGCGCTCAAGCGCTACTATCCCAACCTTCCGTGACTATGCGCAAGAGCCCCTGCGGTCCTGCTACTCATGCTGTCCCGTCCTTCCCCTGCTGGCCTCGTCGACGCGTGGGGGGGGGGGTGTGTGGGGGATGCGTTTCAACCGTGGTGGCCGAATGCCCTTCGCCGCGGCCACACCATATTAAGGCCGGTCGCAGCGCCGCAGTGCAACGTAGCGTCGGGGGAGGTCATCCAATTCCCTGATCGCCGGAAACCGTGAGAGTTAATCCCGATAAGGGCTTCTCGGATAAAAACCGGTCGATCAGGTGTCCTCCCCTTCCAGCTCTATGGGGGGGGGGGGGGGAATGCGTGCGGGTGTGTTCATGTGAGGTGAGGTGAGGGGGACGAGGGGTTGGCTCCGTTGCTCGGTGGTGGCGAGGTCGGGGATGGGGCGCCTGCCGAACGGCTTCGTGGCGGCGGCATCACAACTGCATCGTAGCAAGACTCGCTGGTATCCCATGAATGCTTTGAGTGGCTCGAGGAGGCAAGATGACAGGGGGGGGGGTCTTAGCGACCAAGCTGTTGAAGATTAGATCTCACTCGAACCGTTTCTGGATCCCCTTTATATGCCCCTTGATTTAAAAAGAAAACATCCGGGGTTACGTTATCTTGCACAGTCAATCGTGTGCCTACCTGTGATTTTCAAAGTTGTTCTGCCCTTACATGGAGCGTTACATTAAGCAATTTTCAGCCGATCATCTCTGCCCCGTACTCATCAATCCCTGCATCACCGTGTTTAATCGTCTGCTCTGCTCGCTTAATTGTCTGATCTGCTCGCTTAATATTTCACCCAGCCCTCTCCCCGATGTCGTGCGTGACTCAATGCGGCTGGTCCGGTGAACCTTTGTGCACCCATACAATTTTATGCCAATTTAGGGGCGCCGCGGGACGTCCCACCTAGGGGCACTTTGGATGAAAGCCCGTTGGGCAAGGCGATCCCCCGCCGGGACACTACATGTGTGTGTGTGCTGCATATGTGCGTATGCGCAGGGGGGGGGGGTGATAGCGGGGAATCACGGCACTTGCGGAGTTGCTTCGCAGTCGTGACACCACATGACGGTGAGCAATGAGCAAATGGCTGTATTTTTTCTAGTTCTCACCTGTCTATCTCTTTGTCTCCCCCTCGAATATTATTTTTTTCTTTCAAAATCGTATTTAGATAGTTGTGTTTTATACATTGTGTATTTACACCGTTTACCACAAATAATGGGCACTCGATCTAAACCATAGGAGAGAACGCGTGAAAAATTACTAAATATGGAAACCATTTCAGATTGCCCTGTTAGAAATCACTCTCCCGCTAGTTTTCTATGAATATATACGTCACTTAAACTGATAGTATGCAGTAACAAACCAATGTACTCAAGTAAGATTATTTTTTAATCAGTGTGTACTACCTGCATTGACATATGATTCATAAACATTGTCATTAACAAAACGTATAGAACAAAATGTGAAAAGTGCACAAGGAAACATGGCGAGACACACGGTTAAAATGAAATTGGGAAAACAGAAGGAAGAACACGTCGATTAAAGTTACTTATTCGAGTATTGATGATGTCCGGTGGTCACGAAAGATAAGAGTGGCAGCCAAGAATGGAGGGTGTTCAACGAGAGGAGATGGAGCAATGAAATTAGCGGGTATCCTGACTAGATGCATTATTACTTGGTAAGGGCATAAGTGATGGTGACAGCTTAGGGAGGCTTACATCCAGCAGTGGATTGAACATGATTGATTATAGTTATGATCAATTCGATTTAGCACAAAAGTAATAACTTTTCAGTCTGGGTACCTCATGGGCTTGACTTTGCTCACCCCTCCTCTCAGCATAATTTTTACCTCAATCCATTAGTCACCATCACAATTATTACATTTGTAGTGGGCTCAAACGGAGACTCGGTTGTACTCTTGGAGGCAACATATTTTATCAATACAATCACACTAAAACAAAGGGGTAACTGCTCCTTTACCAGATAAATAACCTTTGGTGGTGGTCCATCAGGCTAACTACACTAACTACACTGGGATTAGCTACGATGGACGGGACCCAAGCTTGGGTCCAGGTCCCCGTGTTGGTCTTGTTTTTGGACGTAGGCGTAGAACGCAGTCTTGAGGATATCAACAGCATCCGGTCCCACTGGGGGCCCGGCTTTGTGTGGCGGGGCACGCTCCGCCCCGAGGCATGACCACCTTCTCGAATGCTCGAGGACGATCTCCAACTCGGCACGTGAGCACCCCATCCACCATTTGGGGGTCCCCGGGTAGACACCTAAGGTCACGTGCCCTGCGGGGTCAACCAGAGTGCCACGTCCCCTTGAAACCCCGTTCCGAAGCCGGCACCCTCGTACCCTATCCTGTAGGGGCTGGCACTGCACACAGCGCGTGGTGCCATCCATTGCTGACAGTCATTGCTCCCTGAGCCACGCTAGGGCTGGTACTGCATCCACCTTCAGCGTTGTCTGCGGTGTCAATACATCGCACACTTTGCCTCTCCCAGGCCGGCTTCACACAGTGACATGTACAATGACATCCAACGATGTCACTACACATTTGTCTTCTTGGTTCTTTCGGTAAAGTCACGCAGGAGGGAAATAATAAAATAATAAAAAATACAACATAATGAAATCCAATTCTCACGACGTTTCGGCCACAACGCAAGCAGCCGTCCTCAGGTAAAGAACAAGTCTGTCAGAAAGACAGCGTCTGAATGAGCACCACCAAGCTTGGCAGCGTATATTTAAGCTGGGTTTAGAGGAGGAAGGGCGCCTTGACAAAGGAATTTGCATATCAACAGAGTAATTTAGCATATTTATGGAAAATGCAGATATGGGATTAGTCACTACTTGTGGAATGCGTAGGAGGTGGGGGGGGTCTTAAAGTCATATTATACCCGTGCATTATGTAGGATTAGCAGCAACAAAGGGAGGAAGTAGCAGTAATAAAGGGAAGGAATTTTTAATAGTAAGGCGCTGCAGCAGCCAGACCACTACGTAAAAAACTAAAATATAAACTACATCAATATCATCAGTATACTAAATATACTCTCCAATATGCTGAGCTACTAACAGTAAGTCATACATTACAATTCTATGTCGAAAAAATATAATATGCCTCCAGCTAAACTTTTTTCTTTACATCACACGGATCTACCCCGTACTTTATACTGCCATAGACAAACCCAACATTAAATTATATACTGCATTAATATACACCACCCTATGCCTTAGACTATACATTGTAATATTATACTATGTATTATTCTACCCACCCTACTATATACCACACTGCTGTATATTAACTATACAATTAGAATACTATTTATTACCTTATACATTATATTAAACATTACACATTTATACTATTTATTATTATACAATCTGCTATACACTATACTATTGACCGTCGCGTGAAAGACTTGCAGCGGAGCAAAGAATCAATTCCCTGCGGAGAATAAAAGATATATAGTCAATGCCAGTGAGTGGGCTGCGTTCTGAAAGTCACCGTAAACGTGAACACAATCAGTTAAGATCCGAAATGGTTTATTACGTCCTTCCAATGATTGCTGAGCCAACAACGCCGTCGCTGCGGGGTGGACGCCATTTTTAATTCCCGTTAAAAATATGCACACGCATTAACACGCGACGTTGAGGTAAATTCATAAAAGTTTCACGTCCTCTTCACTCCCCCCCCCCCCCCCACTCCAATGTGTGCAATTACTATTATAGGGCCGGTAGATAATACAATTATAGCGATTAGACAGTATCATTCAAGCGCGGGGGGGGGGGGGGGGGTAGCGGCCCCAGCACCCAGCCTCGGCCGGGTGGGCAATCTAGGCGAGGCCGGAGGCTCTGCTATAAACTCGATATACCCAGGGTTGCCCGGGAGGAAAATACATTTAAAATCTTCTGAAAACTTTAAAACATAACATACCAATGAAAATACAACTGTGTAATTAAAAATTTAAACCCGACCGAGCCAAGAATCGATTCTCTGAATCGCGCAAATGAATCTAAGGATGTAGATTCATTTAGAATCTGCTTATTCCCGTTTAATATAAGTTGGTTATAGAGTTGATATAAACTGCTACGAATGGGAAATATCCGGCGTTGACCGGTGCAAAATATATTTAAAAACTCCTGAAAACATTACATACCAATGAAAATAAAACTCTAATTAAAAATGTAAACCCCCAGCGCACCAGGAATCGATTCTTTGAATCGCGCAAAGGAATCATCGAAGGTTGTAGATTACTTTAGAATCGCCCTATTCCCTTTTTAAAAACTGCGTGTCGCAAAGTTTGCTTAACATTTCCAACAGACACACACATTCACACATTTAGCTTTTACATTTAACATACAAAACATAAGAATGTATTGCTGTCATCATAGGCAAAAAAATATATACACCCTCACCACTCTCCACACTCACCACTCACCATCACCACTCTCCCTCACCACTCACGCTCGCAACTCACCACTCATTATTACTCACCACCCAAACTCACCACTCACCATCACTCACCCTCACCACTCACCCTCACCACTCACCATCACTACTCACCCTCACCACCACTACTCACCCTCACCACTCTCTCACCACTCGCCCTCACCACTAACACTTCTCCCTCAACACTCACGCTCACCCTCACCAATCATCCTCGCCCTCACCACCACCACTCACCCTCACCACTCACACTCACCCTCGCCACCACCACTCACCCTCAACACTCACTCTCACCACCACCACTCACCCTCACCACTCACCCTCACCACCACTCACCCTCACCTCTCACTCACCCTCAACACTCACCCTCACCACTCACTCTCACCACTCACTCTCACCACTCACCCTCACCTCTCACTCACCCTCAACACTCACCCTCACCACTCACCCTCACCACTCATCTCTCACCACTGACCCTCACCACTCACCCTCACCACTCACTCTCACCACTCACTTTCACCACTAACCCTAACCACTCACCCTCACCACTCACTCACCACTCACACTCACCACTCACACTCACCACTCACACTCACCACCTCACCACTCACCACCTCAACACTCATCACTCACCACTCACACTCACAACAGACTCCTCACCACTCACACTCACCACTCACACTCACCAAAGACCCCTCACCACTCACACTCACCACTCACTCTCACCACTCACACTCACCCTCACCACTCACCCTCACCACTCACCCTCACCACTCACTTTCACCACTCACCCTCACCACTCACCCTCACCACTCACTCACCACTCACCCTCACCACTCACTCTCACCGCTCACCACTTACCCTCACCACTCACACTCACCACTCACACTCACCACTCACACTCACCACTCACACTCACCACCTCACCACTCACCACCTCATTACTCACCACTCACACTCACCACAGACCCCTCACCACTCACATTCACCACTCACACTCACAAAAGACCCCTCGCCACTCACACTCACCACTCACTCTCACCACTCACCCTCACCACTCACGCTCACCACTCACCCTCACCAATCATCTTCACTACTCATCACTCACCCTCACCACTCACACTCACCACTCACACTCACCACTCACACTCACCACTCACACTCACCACCTCAACACTCACCACCTCATCACTCACCACTCACACTCACCACAGACCCCTCACCACTCACATTCACCACTCACACTCACAAAAGACCCCTCGCCACTCACACTCACCACTCACCCTCACCACTCAACCTCACCACTCACCACTCACTCTCACGACTCACGCTCACCACTCACCGTCACCACTCACCCATCTCCCTCACCACTCACCCTCACCACTCACCCCTTTCCCTCACCACTCACACTCACCACTCACCCTCACCACTCTTCCTCACCACTCTTCCTCACCACTCACCACTCACGCTCACCACTCACCCTCACCACTCACCCTCACTACTCACTAATCACCCTCACCACTCACCCTCACCACTCATTACTCACCGTCACCACCACTACTCACCCTCACCACTCTCCCTCACCACTCACCCTCACCATTCACCCCTTTCCCTCACCACTCACGCTCACCACTCACCCTGACCAACCATCCTCACCCTCACCACTCACCCCTCTCCCTCACCACTCACGTTCACCACTCACCCTCACCAATCATCCTCACTACTCACCACTCACCCTCACCACTCACCACTCACTCTCACGACTCACGCTCACCACTCACCGTCACCACTCACCCATCTCCCTCACCACTCACCCTCACCACTCACCCCTTTCCCTCACCACTCACGCTCACCACTCACCCTCACCACTCTTCCTCACCACTCTTCCTCACCACTCACCACTCACGCTCACCACTCACCCTCACTACTCACTAATCACCCTCACCACTCACCCTCACCACTCATTACTCACCCTCACCACCACTACTCACCCTCACCACTCTCCCTCACCACTCACCCTCACCATTCACCCCTTTCCCTCACCACTCACGCTCACCACTCACCCTGACCAACCATCCTCACCCTCACCACCACCACTCTCCCTCACCACTCTCAATCACCACTCACCACTCACCCTCACCTTAAACACTCACCCTCACCACTTATCCTCACCTCTCACCACTCACCCTCACCACTCACCCTCTCCACTCACACTCAGCACTCACCACTCACCCTCCCCTTCACCACTCACTCTCACCACTCACCCTCACCATTCACCCTCACCTTCACCACTCACCCTCACCAATCACCCTCACCACTCACCACTCACCCTGACTACTCACGCTCACCACTCACCACACACCCTCACCACTCACCCACACCACTCACCACTCTTCTTCACTACTCACCCTCACCACTCACCCACACCACTCACCACTCTTCTTCACCACTCACCCTCACCACTCACCGCGCTCCCTCACCACTCACCCTCACCGCTCACCACTCACCCTCACCACTCACCATCGCTGTGGTGGTGGTACCTGCTATCATGACAGTAGTACAAGCTGACCTCTTTTTATGTGTAATGTCAAAGGCTAAATTATTGAATGTGTGTGTCTGTAAGAAATGTTAAGCATACTTGGCGACACGTAAGCAAGTTTTTTTTTAAAACGGGAATATGGTGAGTGGTGGTGGTGAGGGTGAGTGTTGAGGGTGAGTGGTGAGTAGTGAGGATGAGTAGTGAGGGTGAGTGGTGAGCGTGAGTGTTGAGGGTGAGTGGTGAGTAGTAAGGATGAGTAGTGAGGGTGAGTGGTGAGCGTGAGTGGTGAGTGGTGAGCGTGACTGGTGAGTGGTGAGGGTGAGTGGTGAGGGTGAGTGGTGAGGGAGAGTGGTGAGGGTGAGTGTGGTGAGTGGTGAGCGTGAGAAGTGAGTGGTGAGCGTGAGTGGTGGGGATGAGTAGTGAGGGTGAGTGGTGATTGGTGAGGGTGTGATTGGTGAGGATGAGTGGTGAGTAGTGAGGGTGAGGGTGAGTGGTGAGGGTGAGTGGTGAGAGTGAGAGGCGGTTGTGAGTGGTGATTAGTGAGTGGTGAGGGTGAGTGGTAATGGTGAGTGGTGAGCGTGAGTGGTGAGGGTGAGTGGTGAGCGTGAGTGGTGAGGGTGAGTGGTGAGCGGTGAGGGTGAGCAGTGAGGGTGAGTGGTGATTGGTGAGTGGTAAGAGTGAGTGGTGAGGGTGAGTGGTGAGGGTGAGTGGCGGTTGTGAGTGGTGATTAGTGAGTGGTGAGGGTGAGTGGTAATGGTGAGTGGTGAGCGTGAGTGGTGAGGGTGAGTGGTGAAAGTGAGTGGTGAGGGTGAGTGGTGATTGGTGAGGGTGTGATTGGTGAGGATGAGTGGTGAGTAGTGATGGTGAGTGGTGAGGGTGAGTGGCGGTTGTGAGTGGCGGTTGTGAGTGGTGATTAGTGAGTGGTCAGGATGAGTGGTGAGGGTGAGTGGTGAGCGTGAATGGTGAGTGGTGAGGGTGAGCGGTGAGGATGAGCGGTGAACATGAGAGGTGTATACTTGGCGACACGTAAGCAAGTTTTTTTAAACGGAAATAGGGTGAGTGGTGAGTAGTAAGGATGAGTAGTGAGGGTGAGTGGTGAGCGTGAGTGGTGAGTGGTGAGCGTGACTGGTGAGTGGTGAGGGTGAGTGGTGAGGGTGAGTGGTGAGGGAGAGTGGTGAGGGTGAGTGTGGTGAGTGGTGAGCGTGAGAAGTGAGTGGTGAGCGTGAGTGGTGGGGATGAGTAGTGAGGGTGAGTGGTGATTGGTGAGGGTGTGATTGGTGAGGATGAGTGGTGAGTAGTGAGGGTGAGGGTGAGTGGTGAGGGTGAGTGGTGAGAGTGAGAGGCGGTTGTGAGTGGTGATTAGTGAGTGGTGAGGGTGAGTGGTAATGGTGAGTGGTGAGCGTGAGTGGTGAGGGTGAGTGGTGAGCGTGAGTGGTGAGGGTGAGTGGTGAGCGGTGAGGGTGAGCAGTGAGGGTGAGTGGTGATTGGTGAGTGGTAAGAGTGAGTGGTGAGGGTGAGTGGTGAGGGTGAGTGGCGGTTGTGAGTGGTGATTAGTGAGTGGTGAGGGTGAGTGGTAATGGTGAGTGGTGAGCGTGAGTGGTGAGGGTGAGTGGTGAAAGTGAGTGGTGAGGGTGAGTGGTGATTGGTGAGGGTGTGATTGGTGAGGATGAGTGGTGAGTAGTGATGGTGAGTGGTGAGGGTGAGTGGCGGTTGTGAGTGGCGGTTGTGAGTGGTGATTAGTGAGTGGTCAGGATGAGTGGTGAGGGTGAGTGGTGAGCGTGAATGGTGAGTGGTGAGGGTGAGCGGTGAGGATGAGCGGTGAACATGAGAGGTGTATACTTGGCGACACGTAAGCAAGTTTTTTTAAACGGAAATAGGGTGAGTGGTGGTGGTGAGGGTGAGTGTTGAGGGTGAGTTGTGAGTGGTTAGGGTGAGTAGTGAGGGTGAGTAGTGAGGGTGAGTGGTGAGCGTGAGTGGTGAGTGGTGAGCGTGACTGGTGAGTGGTGAGGGTGAGTGGTGAGGGTGAGTGGTGAGGGAGAGTGGTGAGAGTGAGTGGTGAGTGTGGTGAGTGGTGAGGGTGAGTAGTGAGTGGTGAGCATGAGTGGTGGGGGTGAGTGGTGAGGGTGAGTGGTGATTGGTGAGGGTGTGATTGGTGAGGATGAGTGGTGAGTAGTGAGGGTGAGGGTGCGTGATGAGGGTGAGTGGTGAGGGCGAGTGGTGAGTGGTGAGGGTGAGTGGCGGTTGTGAGTGGTGATTAGTGAGGGGTGAGCGTGAGTGGTGAGTAGTGAGGGTGAGTGGTGAGGGTGAGCAGTGCGGGTGAGCAGTGAGGGTGAGTGGTGATTGGTGAGGGTGTGATTAGTGAGGATGAGTGGTGAGTGGTGAGGGTGAGTGGTTGTTGTGAGGGTGAGTGTTGAGGGTGAGTGGTGAGAGTTAGTGGTGAGGGTGAGTGGTGAGCGTGAGTGGCGGTTGTGAGTGGTGATTAGTGAGTGGTGAGGGTGAGTGGTGAGCGTGAGTGGTGAGGGTGAGTGGTGAGGGTGAGTGCTGAGCGGTGAGGGTGAGCAGTGAGGGTGAGCAGTGAGGGTGAGTGGTGATTGGTGAGGTTGTGATTGGTGAGGATGAGTGGTGAGGGTGAGTGGTCAGCGGTGAGGGTGAGTGGTTGTTGTGAGGGTGAGGGTGAGTGGTGAGGGTGAATGGTGAGAGTGAGTGGTGAGGGTGAGTGGTTAGGGTGAGTGGTGAGGGTGAGTGGCGGTTGTGAGTGGTGATTAGTGAGTGGAGAGGGTGAGGGTGATTGGTGAGGGTGAGTTGTGAGCGTGAGTGGTGAGGGTGAGTTTTGAGCGTGAGTGGTGAGGGTTAGTGGTGAGGGTGAGTGGTGAGTGATGAGTGGTGAGGGGTGAGAGAGTGGTTAGTGGTGAGGGTGAGTGGTGAGGTTGAGTTTTGAGGGTTAGTGGAGAGTGGTGAAGGTGAGTGGTGAGTGGTGATTGGTCAGTGGTGAGGGTGAATGGCGGTTGTGAGTGGCGGATGTGAGTGGTGATTATTGAGTGGTGAGGGTGAGTGGTAATGGTGAGTGGTGAGCGTGAGTGGTGAGGGTGATTGGTGAGGGTGTGATTGGTGAGGATGAGTGGTGAGTAGTGAGGGTGAGTGGTGAGGGTGAATGGCGGTTGTGAGTGGCGGATGTGAGTGGTGATTAGTGAGTGGTGAGGGTGAGTGGTGAGTGGTGATGGTGAGCGGTAAGCGTGAGTGGTGAGGGTGAGTGGTGATTGGTGAGGGTGTGATTGGTGAGGATGAGTGGTGAGGGTGAGTGGTGAGGGTGAGTGGTGAGTGGTGAGGTTGAGTTGCGGTTGTGAGTGGTGATTAGTGAGGGGTGAGCGTGAGTGGTGAGTGGTGAGGGTGAGTGGTAAGGGTGAATGGTGAGGGTGAGCAGTGCGGGTGAGCAGTGATGGTGAGTGGTGATTGGTGAGGGTGTGATTGGTGAGGATGAGTGGTGAGTGGTGAGGGTGAGTGGTTGTTGTGAGGGTGAGTGGTGAGGGTGAGTGGTGAGAGTTAGTGGTGAGGGTGAGTGGTGAGGGTGAGTGGCAGTTGTGAGTGGTGATTAGTGAGTGGTGAGGGTGAGTGGTGAGCGTGAGTGGTGAGGGTGAGTGGTGAGGGTGAGTGCTGAGCGGTGAGGGTGAGCAGTGAGGGTGAGCAGTGAGGGTGAGTGGTGATTGGTGAGGTTGTGATTGGTGAGGATGAGTGGTGAGGGTGAGTGGTGAGCGGTGAGGGTGAGTGGTTGTTGTGAGGGTGAGTGGTGAGGGTGAATGGTGAGAGTGAGTGGTGAGGGTGAGTGGTTAGGGTGAGTGGTGAGGGTGAGTGGCGGTTGTGAGTGGTGATTAGTGAGTGGAGAGGGTGAGGGTGAGTGGTGAGGGTGAGTTGTGATCGTGAGTGGTGAGGGTGAGTTTTGAGCGTGAGTGGTGAGGGTTAGTGGTGAGGGTGAGTGGTGAGTGATGAGTGGTGAGGGGTTAGAGAGTGGTTAGTGGTGAGGGTGAGTGGTGAGGTTGAGTGGTGAGGGTTAGTGGAGAGTGGTGAAGGTGAGTGGTGAGTGGTGATTGGTCAGTGGTGATTGGTGAGGATGAGTGGTGAGTAGTGAGTGGTGAGGCTGAATGGTGAGTTGAATGGTGAGAGTGAGTGGTGTGGGAGTATGGGGAGGGTGAGTGGTGAGGGAGAGTTGTGAGTAGTGAGTGGTGAGTGTGAGTGGTGAGGATGAGTGGTGAGGGTGAGCTGTGAGTGGTGAATGATGAGGATGAGTGGTGAGTACAGTCAATATGCACTGCAGTAATCATAGCAGGTACCACCACCACAGTATGTACTTCTCTCATCAGAGCAGGTACCACCACCACCACAGTATGTACTGATGTCATCATCGCAGGTTCCACCACCACAATATGTACTCCTCTCATCATAGCAGATACCACCACAATATGCACTGCTGTAATCATAGCAGGTACCACCACAGCAGTATGCACTGATGTAATAATAGGTACCACCACAGCAGTATACACTGCTGTAATCATAGTATGTACCACCACAGCATTATGCACTGCTGCAATCATAGTATGTACCACCA
The DNA here is from genome assembly GCF_965212315.1 of Lampetra planeri. Classification (NCBI taxonomy): domain Eukaryota; kingdom Metazoa; phylum Chordata; class Hyperoartia; order Petromyzontiformes; family Petromyzontidae; genus Lampetra; species Lampetra planeri. Next base: position 3,264,662 of record NC_136154.1, on the reverse strand, counting down.
CAGTCAGTATGCACTGCTGGAATCATAGAATCTACCCCCACAGTCAGTATGCACTGCTGTAATCATAGCAGGTATCACCACAGCAGTATGCACTGCTGTAATCATAGCAGGTACCACCACAATATGCACTGCTGTAATCATAGCAGGTACCACCACAATATGCACTACTGTAATCATAGCAGGTACCACCACAATATGCACTGCTGTAATCATAGCAGGTACCAACACAATATATGCACTGCTGTAATCATAGCAGGTACCAACACAGTATGTACTACTGTAATAATAGCAGGTACCACCAGTCAGCATGCACTGCTTTAGTGATAGCAGATACCACCTCAGTCGGTATACACTGCTGTATTGATAGAAGATACTGCTATCGAGTTGGTAGATACTGCTATATAGATTTAGTAGATAATAAAACAATCAGTATATACCACTACAGTTAGTCAATACTGCTACAGTCAGTATATACTACTATACAGTCAGTAGATACCACTACGGTGAGAAGCTACTAGAGTCAGTTGATACTTTTATAGAGTGAGTAGATACTGTTATAGAGTTAGTAGTTATTACTATAGTCAGTGGATACTACTATAGAGTCAGCAGATACTATACAGTTAGTCGTTACGACTATATTGTCGATAGACACTACTGTACACCCAGTAAATACTACTATGGTCAGTAGTTACTACAGTCACTAAATACTACTACACATTCAGTAGCTACTACTGGCTCAGTAGATACTACGGTACAGTCAGTAGATACTACTACAGAGTCAATAGATACTACTTCCTCTGTTGTATGTAAGGTGTGTAGTTATATCTTAATTTTGGAGCTTTCGTGACTGCAGGAATTATTCTTTGTTTCTTTCGGTTAAGTCACGTCTAAAGATAAAATAATAAATTAAAATAATAGCGACGTTTCGATTACAACACAAGCAATCGTCATCAGGCATAAAAGAAATAGCAAAAAAAATCTAACTAGAAAACTATAGACAGACATACAAGCAGACAGACATCAACGGCACACAGAGAGAGGACACACATCGGCACAAAGAGAGAGGGGCCGCCCCTGTGACGGTCCCTTAAACATAGAGATGGGGGGCGGGGACGGAGAGAGGGAGGGGGCAGAGAAAACCAGCACATCAATGAGTGTACGGCAACGTACCGCTGCTGCAAACAAGATGACGACGTGACACGGGCACGCAAGCTTGAAAACTAGGAGAAAGGCACACGAAAATTAAATAACCCAGCAAAATATCGAAATGTGATGTAATACAACACAGAGAGTCGGTTAACACACAATTAACGCATAGCCTGGTTGATTACGTATCCCAAAGATTGCTAAGTTAGAATTTTAAGTGTGAAAATACCAAAGAGGGGACACAGGCAGAGAGAACACATAGCCAGAGAGAGAAAAGGATAAGCTTAAAACTTCCCCGTAGAAGTGGTTCAATCTTAATTTTGGAGCTTTCGTGACTGCAGGAATTATTCTTTGTTTCTTTCGGTTAAGTCACGTCTAAAGATAAAATAATAAATTAAAATAATAGCGACGTTTCGATTACAACACAAGCAATCGTCATCAGGCATAAAAGAAATAGCAACAAAAATCTAACTAGAAAACTATAGACAGACATACAAGCAGACAGACATCAACGGCATCAGAGAGAGGACACACATCGGCACAAAGAGAGAGGGGCCGCCCCTGTGACGGTCCCTTAAACATAGAGATGGGGGGCGGGGACGGAGAGATGGAGGGGGCAGAGAAAACCAGCACATCAATGAGTGTACGGCAACGTACCGCTGCTGCAAACAAGATGACGACGTGACACGGGCACGCAAGCTTGAAAACTAGGAGAAAGGCACACGAAAATTAAATAACCCAGCAAAATATCGAAATGTGATGTAATACAACACAGAGAGTCGGTTAACACACAATTAACGCATAGCCTGGTTGATTACGTATCCCAAAGATTGCTAAGTTAGAATTTTAAGTGTGAAAATACCAAAGAGGGGACACAGGCAGAGAGAACACATAGCCAGAGAGAGAAAAGGATAAGCTTAAAACTTCCCCGTAGAAGTGGTTCAATCTTAATTTTGGAGCTTTCGTGACTGCAGGAATTATTCTTTGTTTATTTCGGTTAAGTCACGTCTAAAGATAAAATAATAAATTAAAATAATAGCGACGTTTCGATTACAACACAAGCAATCGTCATCAGGCATAAAATAAATATCAACAAAAATCTAACTAGAAAACTATAGACAGACATACAAGCAGACAGACATCAACGGCACACAGAGAGAGGACACACATCGGCACAAAGAGAGAGGGGCCGCCCCTGTGATGGTCCCTTAAACATAGAGATGGGGGGCGGGGACGGAGAGAGGGAGGGGGCAGAGGAAACCAGCACATCAATGAGTGTACGGCAACGTACCGCTGCTGCAAACAAGATGACGACGTGACACGGGCACGCAAGCTTGAAAACTAGGAGAAAGGCACACGAAAATTAAATAACCCAGCAAAATATCGAAATGTGATGTAATACAACACAGAGAGTCGGTTAACACACAATTAACGCATAGCCTGGTTGATTACGTATCCCAAAGATTGCTAAGTTAGAATTTTAAGTGTGAAAATACCAAAGAGGGGACACGGGCAGAGAGAACACATAGCCAGAGAGAGAAAAGGATAAGCTTAAAACTTCCCCGTAGAAGTGGTTCAATCTTAATTTTGGAGCTTTCGTGACTGCAGGAATTATTCTTTGTTTCTTTCGGTTAAGTCACGTCTAAAGATAAAATAATAAATTAAAATAATAGCGACGTTTCGACTACAACACAAGCAATCGTCATCAGGCATAAAAGAAATAGCAACAAAAATCTAACTAGAAAACTATAGACAGACATACAAGCAGACAGACATCAACGGCACACAGAGAGAGGACACACATCGGCACAAAGAGAGAGGGGCCGCCCCTGTGACGGTCCCTTAAACATAGAGATGAGGGGCGGGGACGGAGAGAGGGAGGGGGCAGAGAAAACCAGCACATCAATGAGTGTACGGCAACGTACCGCTGCTGCAAACAAGATGACGACGTGACACGGGCACGCAAGCTTGAAAACTGGGAGAAAGGCACACGAAAATTAAATAACCCAGCAAAATATCGAAATGTGATGTAATACAACACAGACAGTCGGTTAACACACAATTAACGCATAGCCTGGTTGATTACGTATCCCAAAGATTGCTAAGTTAGAATTTTAAGTGTGAAAATACCAAAGAGGGGACACAGGCAGAGAGAACACATAGCCAGAGAGAGAAAAGGATAAGCTTAAAACTTCCCCGTAGAAGTGGTTCAATCTTAATTTTGGAGCTTTCGTGACTGCAGGAATTATTCTTTGTTTCTTTCGGTTAAGTCACGTCTAAAGATAAAATAATAAATTAAAATAATAGCGACGTTTCGATTACAACACAAGCAATCGTCATCAGGCATAAAAGAAATAGCAACAAAAATCTAACTAGAAAACTATAGACAGACATACAAGCAGACATACATCAACGGCACACAGAGAGAGGACACACATCGGCACAAAGAGAGAGGGGCCGCCCCTGTGACGGTCCCTTAAACATAGAGATTGGGGGCGGGGACGGAGAGAGGGAGGGGGCAGAGAAAACCAGCACATCAATGAGTGTACGGCAACGTACCGCTGCTGCAAACAAGATGACGACGTGACACGGGCACGCAAGCTTGAAAACTAGGAGAAAGGCACACGAAAATTAAATAACCCAGCAAAATATCGAAATGTGATGTAATACAACACAGAGAGTCGGTTAACACACAATTAACGCATAGCCTGGTTGATTACGTATCCCAAAGATTGCTAAGTTAGAATTTTAAGTGTGAAAATACCAAAGAGGGGACACAGGCAGAGAGAACACATAGCCAGAGAGAGAAAAGGATAAGCTTAAAACTTCCCCGTAGAAGTGGTTCAATCTTAATTTTGGAGCTTTCGTGACTGCAGGAATTATTCTTTGTTTCTTTCGGTTAAGTCACGTCTAAAGATAAAATAATAAATTAAAATAATAGCGACGTTTCGATTACAACACAAGAAATCGTCATCAGGCATAAAAGAAATAGCAACAAAAATCTAACTAGAAAACTATAGACAGACATACAAGCAGACATACATCAACGGCACACAGAGAGAGGACACACATCGGCACAAAGAGAGAGGGGCCGCCCCTGTGACGGTCCCTTAAACATAGAGATTGGGGGCGGGGACGGAGAGAGGGAGGGGGCAGAGAAAACCAGCACATCAATGAGTGTACGGCAACGTACCGCTGCTGCAAACAAGATGACGACGTGACACGGGCACGCAAGCTTGAAAACTAGGAGAAAGGCACACGAAAATTAAATAACCCAGCAAAATATCGAAATGTGATGTAATACAACACAGAGAGTCGGTTAACACACAATTAACGCATAGCCTGGTTGATTACGTATCCCAAAGATTGCTAAGTTAGAATTTTAAGTGTGAAAATACCAAAGAGGGGACACGGGCAGAGAGAACACATAGCCAGAGAGAGAAAAGGATAAGCTTAAAACTTCCCCGTAGAAGTGGTTCAATCTTAATTTTGGAGCTTTCGTGACTGCAGGAATTATTCTTTGTTTCTTTCGGTTAAGTCACGTCTAACGATAAAATAATAAATTAAAATAATAGCGACGTTTCGATTACAACACAAGCAATCGTCATCAGGCATAAAAGAAATAGCAACAAAAATCTAACTAGAAAACTATAGACAGACATACAAGCAGACAGACATCAACGGCACACAGAGAGAGGACACACATCGGCACAAAGAGAGAGGGGCCGCCCCTGTGACGGTCCCTTAAACATAGAGATGGGGGGCGGGGACGGAGAGAGGGAGGGGGCAGAGAAAACCAGCACATCAATGAGTGTACGGCAACGTACCGCTGCTGCAAACAAGATGACGACGTGACACGGGCACGCAAGCTTGAAAACTAGGAGAAAGGCACACGAAAATTAAATAACCCAGCAAAATATCGAAATGTGATGTAATACAACACAGAGAGTCGGTTAACACACAATTAACGCATAGCCTGGTTGATTACGTATCCCAAAGATTGCTAAGTTAGAATTTTAAGTGTGAAAATACCAAAGAGGGGACACGGGCAGAGAGAACACATAGCCAGAGAGAGAAAAGGATAAGCTTAAAACTTCCCCGTAGAAGTGGTTCAATCTTAATTTTGGAGCTTTCGTGACTGCAGGAATTATTCTTTGTTTCTTTCGGTTAAGTCACGTCTAACGATAAAATAATAAATTAAAATAATAGCGACGTTTCGATTACAACACAAGCAATCGTCATCAGGCATAAAAGAAATAGCAACAAAAATCTAACTAGAAAACTATAGACAGACATACAAGCAGACAGACATCAACGGCACACAGAGAGAGGACACACATCGGCACAAAGAGAGAGGGGCCGCCCCTGTGACGGTCCCTTAAACATAGAGATGGGGGGCGGGGACGGAGAGAGGGAGGGGGCAGAGAAAACCAGCACATCAATGAGTGTACGGCAACGTACCGCTGCTGCAAACAAGATGACGACGTGACACGGGCACGCAAGCTTGAAAACTAGGAGAAAGGCACACGAAAATTAAATAACCCAGCAAAATATCGAAATGTGATGTAATACAACACAGAGAGTCGGTTAACACACAATTAACGCATAGCCTGGTTGATTACGTATCCCAAAGATTGCTAAGTTAGAATTTTAAGTGTGAAAATACCAAAGAGGGGACACAGGCAGAGAGAACACATAGCCAGAGAGAGAAAAGGATAAGCTTAAAACTTCCCCGTAGAAGTGGTTCAATCTTAATTTTGGAGCTTTCGTGACTGCAGGAATTATTCTTTGTTTCTTTCGGTTAAGTCACGTCTAAAGATAAAATAATAAATTAAAATAATAGCGACGTTTCGATTACAACACAAGAAATCGTCATCAGGCATAAAAGAAATAGCAACAAAAATCTAACTAGAAAACTATAGACAGACATACAAGCAGACAGACATCAACGGCACACAGAGAGAGGACACACATCGGCACAAAGAGAGAGGGGCCGCCCGTGTGACGGTCCCTTAAACATAGAGATGGGGGGCGGGGACGGAGAGAGGGAGGGGGCAGAGAAAACCAGCACATCAATGAGTGTACGGCAACGTACCGCTGCTGTAAACAAGATGACGACGTGACACGGGCACGCAAGCTTGAAAACTAGGAGAAAGGCACACGAAAATTAAATAACCCAGCAAAATATCGAAATGTGATGTAATACAACACAGAGAGTCGGTTAACACACAATTAACGCATAGCCTGGTTGATTACGTATCCCAAAGATTGCTAAGTTAGAATTTTAAGTGTGAAAATACCAAAGAGGGGACACAGGCAGAGAGAACACATAGCCAGAGAGAGAAAAGGATAAGCTTAAAACTTCCCCGTAGAAGTGGTTCAATCTTAATTTTGGAGCTTTCGTGACTGCAGGAATTATTCTTTGTTTCTTTCGGTTAAGTCACGTCTAAAGATAAAATAATAAATTAAAATAATAGCGACGTTTCGATTACAACACAAGCAATCGTCATCAGGCATAAAAGAAATAGCAACAAAAATCTAACTAGAAAACTATAGACAGACATACAAGCAGACATACATCAACGGCACACAGAGAGAGGACACACATCGGCACAAAGAGAGAGGGGCCGCCCCTGTGACGGTCCCTTAAACATAGAGATGGGGGGCGGGGACGGAGAGAGGGAGGGGGCAGAGAAAACCAGCACATCAATGAGTGTACGGCAACGTACCGCTGCTGCAAACAAGATGACGACGTGACACGGGCACGCAAGCTTGAAAACTAGGAGAAAGGCACACGAAAATTAAATAACCCAGCAAAATATCGAAATGTGATGTAATACAACACAGAGAGTCGGTTAACACACAATTAACGCATAGCCTGGTTGATTACGTATCCCAAAGATTGCTAAGTTAGAATTTTAAGTGTGAAAATACCAAAGAGGGGACACAGGCAGAGAGAACACATAGCCAGAGAGAGAAAAGGATAAGCTTTAAACTTCCCCGTAGAAGTGGTTCAATCTTAATTTTGGAGCTTTCGTGACTGCAGGAATTATTCTTTGTTTCTTTCGGTTAAGTCACGTCTAAAGATAAAATAATAAATTAAAATAATAGCGACGTTTCGATTACAACACAAGCAATCGTCATCAGGCATAAAAGAAATAGCAACAAAAATCTAACTAGAAAACTATAGACAGACATACAAGCAGACAGACATCAACGGCACACAGAGAGAGGACACACATCGGCACAAAGAGAGAGGGGCCGCCCCTGTGACGGTCCCTTAAACATAGAGATGGGGGGCGGGGACGGAGAGAGGGAGGGGGCAGAGAAAACCAGCACATCAATGAGTGTACGGCAACGTACCGCTGCTGCAAACAAGATGACGACGTGACACGGGCACGCAAGCTTGAAAACTAGGAGAAAGGCACACGAAAATTAAATAACCCAGCAAAATATCGAAATGTGATGTAATACAACACAGAGAGTCGGTTAACACACAATTAACGTATAGCCTGGTTGATTACGTATCCCAAAGATTGCTAAGTTAGAATTTTAAGTGTGAAAATACCAAAGAGGGGACACAGGCAGAGAGAACACATAGCCAGAGAGAGAAAAGGATAAGCTTAAAACTTCCCCGTAGAAGTGGTTCAATCTTAATTTTGGAGTTTTCGTGACTGCAGGAATTATTCTTTGTTTCTTTCGGTTAAGTCACGTCTAAAGATAAAATAATAAATTAAAATAATAGCGACGTTTCGATTACAACACAAGCAATCGTCATCAGGCATAAAAGAAATAGCAACAAAAATCTAACTAGAAAACTATAGACAGACATACAAGCAGACAGACATCAACGGCACACAGAGAGTGGACACACATCGGCACAAAGAGAGAGGGGCCGCCCCTGTGACGGTCCCTTAAACAATCTTTGGGATACGTAATCAACCAGGCTATGCGTTAATTGTGTGTTAACCGACTCTCTGTGTTGTATTACATCACATTTCGATATTTTGCTGGGTTATTTAATTTTCGTGTGCCTTCCTCCTAGTTTTCAAGCTTGCGTGCCCGTGTCACGTCGTCATCTTGTTTGCAGCAGCGGTACGTTGCCGTACACTCATTGATGTGCTGGTTTTCTCTGCCCCCTCCCTCTCTCCGTCCCCGCCCCCCATCTCTATGTTTAAGGGACCGTCACAGGGGCGGCCCCTCTCTCTTTGTGCCGATGTGTGTCCTCTCTCTGTGTGCCGTTGATGTCTGTCTGCTTGTATGTCTGTCTATAGTTTTCTAGTTAGATTTTTGTTGCTATTTCTTTTATGCCTGATGACGATTGCTTGTGTTGTAATCGAAACGTCGCTATTATTTTAATTTATTATTTTATCTTTAGACGTGACTTAACCGAAAGAAACAAAGAATAATTCCTGCAGTCACGAAAGCTCCAAAATTAAGATTGAACCACTTCTACGGGGAAGTTTTAAGCTTATCCTTTTCTCTCTCTGGCTATGTGTTCTCTCTGCCCGTGTCCCCTCTTTGGTATTTTCACACTTAAAATTATAACTTAGCAATCTTTGGGATACGTAATCAACCAGGCTATGCGTTAATTGTGTGTTAACCGACTCTCTGTGTTGTATTACATCACATTTCGATATTTTGCTGGGTTATTTAATTTTCGTGTGCCTTTCTCCTAGTTTTCAAGCTTGCGTGCCCGTGTCACGTCGTCATCTTGTTTGCAGCAGCGGTACGTTGCCGTACACTCATTGATGTGCTGGTTTTCTCTGCCCCCTCCCTCTCTCCGTCCCCGCCCCCCATCTCTATGTTTAAGGGACCGTCACAGGGGCGGCCCCTCTCTCTTTGTGCCGATGTGTGTCCTCTCTCTGTGTGCCGTTGATGTCTGTCTGCTTGTATGTCTGTCTATAGTTTTCTAGTTAGATTTTTGTTGCTATTTCTTTTATGCCTGATGACGATTGCTTGTGTTGTAATCGAAACGTCGCTATTATTTTAATTTATTATTTTATTTTTAGACGTGACTTAACCGAAAGAAACAAAGAATAATTCCTGCAGTCACGAAAGCTCCAAAATTATAATTGAACCACTTCTACGGGGAAGTTTTAAGCTTATCCTTTTCTCTCTCTGGCTATGTGTTCTCTCTGCCTGTGTCCCCTCTTTGGTATTTTCACACTTAAAATTCTAACTTAGCAATCTTTGGGATACGTAATCAACCAGGCTATGCGTTACTTGTGTGTTAACCGACTCTCTGTGTTGTATTACATCACATTTCGATATTTTGCTGGGTTATTTAATTTTCGTGTGCCTTTCTCCTAGTTTTCAAGCTTGCGTGCCCGTGTCACGTCGTCATCTTGTTTGCAGCAGCGGTACGTTGCCGTACACTCATTGATGTGCTGGTTTTCTCTGCCCCCTCCCTCTCTCCGTCCCCGCCCCCCATCTCTATGTTTAAGGGACCGTCACAGGGGCGGCCCCTCTCTCTTTGTGCCGATGTGTGTCTTCTCTCTGTGTGCCGTTGATGTCTGTCTGCTTGTATGTCTGTCTATAGTTTTCTAGTTAGATTTTTGTTGCTATTTCTTTTATGCCTGATGACGATTGCTTGTGTTGTAATCGAAACGTCGCTATTATTTTAATTTATTATTTTATTTTTAGACGTGACTTAACCGAAAGAAACAAAGAATAAGTGTGTAGTTATATATACCTACGACGGGAAAAGATATTTTTTGAGGGTGTGGGGTGTCCACAAATTTCGGAAACCTTTTACATCAACTATTTACCCCACACTTTCTACAACTTTTTGGACTTGTGCAAGCCTCTTATATATTTGTAATGCGGGCGAAAGCGACCTTCCGGATGTGACGTCACGAGGAGGCGGAGCCAGGTGACGTGGGTGAAAGGTAGGGGGTCCTTAAGCGCGTAAACCGGAAGGAGAAGTCAGTCGGGGTGTGAATGGAAAGGTGTGGGGCCACGCGGGCGTACGAGCCGAGGGGGCACCGTCAGAAGGGGGAGCCAACCCTGGGAACAGTAGGGAGCTACTGGGAGGTGTAAAGCTGCAGACAGAGATAGGCAGTAAGGCTGTGTGTGAGGGGCAGCGAGGTGGCTGCCAAGGGTCGCAGGAGCAACGAGAAGGCGAGACAGCACGAGGCTGTCAGAGCTGCAGCAGGAACAGCCAAGGGAGCTGTGTGAGAGTACAGCAGCGGAGCTGCTGTGGGGCTGCAAGAGCGACAAGAACAGCAGCGGGGCTGCTGATGTGGACTGGAGTGACATCGGAACCAGCACAGAGAGAATAAGAGAGACAGCCGTGTGGGAACGCAGTACGGACCGAATAAAGGACACTGAGCCAGAGATCGTGGTCAAGTCTTTTATTACACTGGTGTCAGAAGTGAAACGGCATGTCTAAGCAAGTAAGGAAGAAAATTCCCCCGGCGCCAGCATCGGCTTCTTCGTCCGACGACGACGAATTCCCTCCGACCACGGATTCTGCTGGGGTGGTGGAGGAGAGCCCTGCTGAGGCGAGCACGGGGACGGGCGTGGAAGATGTCGGCGCGATGGCGGGTCCGTCAACAACATCGGACGCTGACCAAGGATGGCAACAGGTGGCAGAACAACTGGAGACACTCAAGGACGTCCTGGCGCATCTATGTCACCTCGTTACGCCAAGGACAACGATGGAACGAGAAGGTGCTCCACGGGCCGCCACGTTGCCTGCCCTGCCGCCGCCATTGGCCACGCGGCAAGAAGACGCCATCTTGCGCGCTCCGCGGCGCCAAACCGCCATCTTGGCCACGCCGCGGGCCGACGCCATTTTGAATTTGCCTCCAGAACAACCATCATTGGAAGACGGCGTAAAGAGGAGTCGGAGTCGCCACCTTACTACAGTTAAGGAATTCTCTATCGGGGGCGATTGGAGCGCTTTCGCCTGCCGATTTTTGGCGGCGGTTCGTTCAGCAAGATGGACCGATGCGGAGGCCTTGGAAGTGTTGCCGACTCTACTGGACGACGAATCTGTTCGATTTTTCCGTTCCATAACGGCCGATAAGAAGAAGACTTTATGTGGAGTTTTTGCGGAAATGGCCGACGCCTATGAGCCACCTGACGACGCGCATCGGCGATTCGCTCAACGACAACGAGCACCTGAAGAATCGCCCGTGGCGTTCAGGGGTGCGGTGTTGGAGCTGGCCATGGCAGCATATCCTGACACGCCACAGGATCTGCTCGAGCCTCTCATATTGGGAAAAATGCTGGAGCTGTCTCGGGATCTGGGGATCCCCATGCCTGTGTGTGGGCATGAGAAGCTCACGTCCCGGGCGGCAGCAAAGTGTCTGGATGCGCAGTTTAATCTCCGTCGCTGGAAGCAAGTGGCGGCATGGACGGGTGGGCCCGTCAAGGAAGGAGGCGCGATGGGGTGGGACCCCACAAGGGCGATCTATGTGCCGGATGAGCGGGGTCCACAGGAGCTGACGGCTGCCTCCTCTCCATGGTCGGGACGCGGAAGGCCGGGGCCGCGCGCTACGCCATCGGGACGGGGCCGCCGGGATGCAAGACCTGCGCTTCGGCGCAACGAGGCCGATTGCTTCCGCTGCGGCCGTAGGGGCCATTACGCCAAAGATTGCTGGGCCCGCTTCCCGGGTCCGCCGCAGCAGGAGCCCACAACACCGGACAAGCCGACCAAGGAACCTCCGAAACAGGCATGTCGGCATGCACCAGACACTCGGCAAGGCTTTCCACCTCACCCACCACCTGTGTTGCGCGATCCTATTGTTGTTGTTAAAGAAAGGCCATCGACGGGGCCTTGTCATTCAGTTACGCAGTGGCGCAAATTGGCACGGAGAGTTGTCGCGGCCGCTGCGGGTTCGTCCACTGTACCGGGGTCCATACAAGGTGTGGACGTGCGCATTTTGGTCGACTCGGGGGCGTCTGCGACTATTATATCGGATGTCATTTTCCATCTGTTGGGCATTCCGCCGGGGGCTGTGCGTCCGGTTTATGGGTCTTGCGTCGCTGCGAACGGGGGTAGTATGGGTATCGTGGGCCAGGTGGATGCTAAGATATCTATAGGGGATGTGTCGGCTTCGGGCGTTGTGTTAATATCGAGATCTTTGGCGGTTCCTTGCTTACTAGGCACGGATTTTTTGGCTAAGATGCCCATTTTGATTAAAATCAATGAGAATTGTATTGAATTGCCAGGGGGCCGTCGAATCTCGTTTCTGCCGTCGCCCTGGGGGCGACCTGCTTCGGCCGTACAGGTGCAGGCGCTGTCCGTCGCATCTGTGGACATCCCACCTGGTTCACAGATGCTTATACCCTTGCGGTATCGGAAGCCCCTGCCCAATCGGCTAGGAGCATTAGGGGTCTTGTTGTCACCATCTGCCACGATAACAACGGGATTGGCGTTAGTTGGGGCACAGACCATCGTCCGGCCGGATCAATTACCGATTTTACAGGTGCTTAATGCGGGGGTGGAAAACATCCGTGTTCCGGCCGGTACGGTTGTGGCACATGCCACTACGGCGTTTGCGACGCACGATTGTCCGCATCGCCGGGGAGTGGTCGCTGGTGTTTCCGAGCCAAGGGGTTCGGATAATCGTTGGATCGCTACCTTATGTGACGAAAATTCTTCCCTGTCCGTGGGGCAACGTGATGCGCTGCGTAAATTGTTGCTGAGGTATTCGGATGTGTTCAGCTCCGACGATTTGGATTTGGGACGCACATCGTTGCTTTCCCATCACATTGAGACGGGCGACGCTGCCCCTATTCGGTTAAATTCGCATCGGATGAGTCCAGCGGAGCGAGAACACGTTCGGGGGGCGGTGGAAGACATGTTGGCTGCGGACATTATATCGCCATCTAACAGCCCATGGGGCGCTCCTGTGGTCTTGGTTAAAAAAGGATGGCAACTTGCGATTTTGTGTCGATTTCCGGAAATTGAATAAGATATCGGTGGCAGATGCGTACCCCCTGCCGCGTATGGACGACTCCCTTGACGCATTGTCGGGGGCTAAGTTCTTTTCCACACTGGACCTCTCTTCGGGATTTTGGCAGCTTCCCCTTGACGAGTCCTCACGGGAGAAAACCGCATTCCGTACGCCGCAGGGGTTATTTCAATTCAACTGCCTCCCGATGGGATTGAATGCGGCCCCTGCTACATTTCAAAGATTGATGGAGCTCGTTTTGACGGGGTTGCAGTGGGAGACGTGTCTTATATATTTGGACGATATTATTGTGTTCAGCCGCACATTTGAGGAACATTTAACGCGGCTGGAGACAGTGTTCACGAGGATGCGCTCTGCCAATTTGAAATTCAAACCAAAAAAATGCCACCTACTGCAACGGTCCGTCCGTTATTTGGGGCACATTGTGAGTGCAGAGGGGGTGTCCACGGATCCGGAAAAGACGGCGTGTGTCCGGGATTGGCCGACTCCGGCCTCTGTGGGGGATGTTCGGCGGTTTTTGGGATTTGCCTCGTATTACCGAAGATTTGTGCCGGGGTTTGCGACGATTGCGAGGCCCTTGCATCTCCTTACGGGTAAAGGACGGAAATTTGTTTGGGGAGAGCCGGAAGAGGCGGCCTTTCGGAGTCTGCGTGATCTATTGGCTACGGCCCCGACATTGGATTATCCCGATTTTGATCGCCCTTTCATTCTTGATACGGACGCGAGTGACACAGGTATTGGGGCGGTATTATCACAGTCTAAAGGGGGCGTAGAGCGCGTCGTGGCGTATGGTAGCCGAGTCTTGTCGCCTGCGGAAACACGCTACTGTGTCACTCGTAGAGAACTTTTGGCGGTTGTTTTTTTCCTACGCCAATTTCGACCGTACCTTTACGGTCGTTCTTTTATTGTGCGTACGGATCATGCGGCCTTGCAATATGCACTTAAAATGGACCAGCCATCGGGACAGTGGGCACGTTGGTTGGACACGCTGCAGGAATTTTCCTTCCAAATTCAACATCGGAAGGGAGTGCGCCATGCGAACGCTGACGCACTTTCCAGATTACCAGGGCGCGCCCCTTGTAAATGTGCGTCGGGGACGCATAGGTGTTCGCCGATTCTGAACCCCCCTCAGCCGCTTTCGTTGGCCGTCGGGAAGTCGGATACTCCGATGGAACCGGGACCGACTGATGGGGTTTTGAATCTGCCGCGGTCTGTCTGGATTCGGGAACAGATGATGGACGAGTCGTTGTTGTCCATGCGGAAGCGGTCTATGAGGGACAATGGGAGTCCGAGTTCGGCTGTGGGGCCGCGAACCGCTCTCCGAGATGGTCTGCTTATGTGGCAAGAAAGGTTCCAGGAAAGCTGGCGTGTGGTGGTACCAACGTCCTTGCGATTTGAGTTGATTAGAACTCTCCATTGTGACACACTATTGCATTTAGGGGTGCAGAAGACCTTGTTGACGTTACAACGTCATTATTTTTGGCACGGCATGGCGACAGATGTCGTAGGGCACGTGCGCGCGTGCCCTGAATGCGCCCGGCGTAAGCCGCCTAAACATCCTTACGTGCCGCCTCTCCAGTCGATTCAGGTGTCTCGAGTCAATGAATTGGTGGCACTGGACATATTGGGACCCTTCCCACCATCGGCGAGGGGAAATAAATATTTGCTGGTAGGGGTTGAGTATCTCTCCCGTTGGCTGATGGCCTGGCCGTTGCCCGATCAGTCGGCCGCGGCCATCACCGACGCCTTTTTGTTTGGGTACATTATGGACAAGGGGGCGCCGGAGAGACTCCTCACGGACCAGGGCCGAAATTTCTCTTCTAAATTATTGGCTGAAGTGTGCGCAGGCCTTGGGACTAAGAAGATACGGACATCTCCATACCATCCGCAGACGGATGGTATGGTTGAGCGGCTGAACAGGACATTGTCTGCCATGCTTTGCCATACTGTGAGTGAACAGCAATCGGATTGGGATCTGCACATCCCCGGAGTGCTTTCGGCGTACAGGATGACGCCCCATGCGGCTACAGGGTATTCGCCGTTTTACCTTATGTATGGTCGGGAAAACGTGCCTCCGGTGGATGTGCAATTGGGTACTGGGGTGAAGGGACCTCGTAAACCACTCCCTGAATACATTCAGGACACGGTTCGCCGGGTTACGGAGGCGCGGGAAAACGCCCGCGTGGCTACGGCCAAAGCCCAGGCCCGGAACGAGCGGTATGCTCGGCGGTCTGAGGGGGAGTGCCCCTGGAAGGTGGGAGACCTGGCCTGGCTCCATTGCCCGCAGGTGCGGCCGGGGACCTCTCCTAAATTGCACAAACCTTGGCATGGTCCTGTGCGCCTCATTGAGGTTCCCAATCCACAGTCGGCGCGCGTTCAGTTTGGTTCTCGCCGTTGGTTTGTTCATACGTCGCGGTTGAAACCATATGTTGCTCCCCTACGTGATGCGTCATCTCCCAATGTTGCCTTGCCGGGGTCTGTTGCTGCTGACTCTGACTCTTCCCCGCCTGCGTCCATTGATCTTGCTGGAGCGCCTGTCGTACCTGTTCCAGACAGGCCGACCGTGACACCGCGGGGGAGGAGTGGGCCTGTTCGGAGGGCGCCTGCCAGGGCTGCGGTACCTTCAAGCCCGGCGACCCTTCCGACCCCGCTGCAGGCGCATTCGCGGAATACGACCAAGACTGATTCGTCAGGGACACGAGATGTCGGTGGACTTCCAATCGCAGCAGGGGAATTACCCCCTGTCATTTCTCGTGTTCCATCGCGTCCCCGTTCTACAAGTGGGCCGCCGACCGTCCGGGACGGGCCGGCGACCCGCACTCGTTCCAAATCGCTTACGTTTCGTTGATTGTATGTTGTTATTGTTCTTGTTCTTGCCGTCGTATTTATCGCATGCTTTCGTACGTTCGTCGATGTTACTTGTGTGTTGTTCTTGTTGTTATATTGCATGCTTAGTGTCCTTTAAGGGGGAAGGTCGGTTCACCGCATTACGCTTTGGTGTTGTTCAGCCGAGGTCGGCTGGGTTTTTTCTATGGGGGAGGGTGGTGTAATGCGGGCGAAAGCGACCTTCCGGATGTGACGTCACGAGGAGGCGGAGCCAGGTGACGTGGGTGAAAGGTAGGGGGTCCTTAAGCGCGTAAACCGGAAGGAGAAGTCAGTCGGGGTGTGAATGGAAAGGTGTGGGGCCACGCGGGCGTACGAGCCGAGGGGGCACCGTCAGAAGCGGGAGCCAACCCTGGGAACAGTAGGGAGCTACTGGGAGGTGTAAAGCTGCAGACAGAGATAGGCAGTAAGGCTGTGTGTGAGGGGCAGCGAGGTGGCTGCCAAGGGTCGCAGGAGCAACGAGAAGGCGAGACAGCACGAGGCTGTCAGAGCTGCAGCAGGAACAGCCAAGGAAGCTGTGTGAGAGTACAGCAGCGGAGCTGCTGTGGGGCTGCAAGAGCGACAAGAACAGCAGCGGGGCTGCTGATGTGGACTGGAGTGACATCGGAACCAGCACAGAGAGAATAAGAGAGACAGCCGTGTGGGAACGCAGTACGGACCGAATAAAGGACACTGAGCCAGAGATCGTGGTCAAGTCTTTTATTACATATTTGTTGGTGGAGAAATGTACTAACGGCCCACCGGGCTTTGACAATACCTTCGTATCTGTGTATAGATGTGTAAGGGGTACTTCCGCTAGTATATATATATATATATATCTTTTATTTTTAGTATTCGACATAATTGAGGTTAGTGGTGTTAACCTCCTGTGCTACCATCTTAGAGGCATATCCGCAGCAGTGGAATGAGTAATCAAATGCAGGTCTGTTCCTTATCCTAACTAAAATATATTCGTGTTCATGGAGAAAGAATAATGCATGAAATGCAACTAAAATATGTCTTCACCGGAAGTATTTTATTGAAAAAACAACACAAGGGATGGTACAGCATACATCAGATGGGGTTGGATGGGGGGACGTGAGGAGTAAAGCATAATGTAATGACAACGTCTGGTGAGTTAAGGTCCCACACAGGGGGTGAAAGGTTACGAGTGGAAGCGACATCGTGAAGACGTGATGCATTGAGGAGTGGTGTGAGGGTGTAGTGTGTGATGTGGAGGTAGGTGACACGTTGAGAGGTAATCGGTGAGTGCGTGTTCATTGAGTGAGGGTATGTTGGTGGGGCAAGTAGGAGGCACATGTTAGTGGGAGAGTGTGGATGTGTCATGACTAACATACAAAGACAACAGCAAATAAAATAACGAACCGAACGCAGGGTGAAGATAGGGATAAGTGGAGGTAGGGTGTTTGGGGGAGTAGTCCTTAAACTCAGACTATTAAACCGTTAACCCTCCCAGAGGGGTAGAAGATTATAGTTTCCGGATTTCCTGGAATTCCTGTTCCCAATCCCTGAAGACCAGAGTGAGATGCTGTTTTTCCACGCCTGGAGGGAGGGGTGTGTGTGTGTGGCTGTCATGTGGAGTGAATTTTTTTTCTTACTGTGATAAAGATTTGGAACAGGGAGTTTTCCTCCTGAGTGAGTCCTGGTGGTCATAAGCCTCGTAGGTTGGTGGAAGTTGAGGGGGTAATACACGAGTTAGTGATCTGATTTCAAGTAACAACTTACAAGGCAAAGCATTCTGGTGATGTCAGGGAAGTACCAAAATGCTTTGTCAGTAGGTTTACGGAGTGTCTGGTTTGCATCTAGGGCATTTGTCTGAGTCATCTAAATTAAATTTAGAATAGTTTTGTTTCATTAGGAAGTCAATATGCAATAATTGAAATTGAGTATCCCATAATGGGAAGGTACAAATACGATTATAAGCATTGTCCCAAATGTGGCCACTTAATGATGCAAGTATCAGGTTCTGCCATTGAAGCTGGGAACTTTTGGGGCGATAAGTAGTAGGTTGCCAATGGGGGTTTGGTCTACCAGCCATTCCGTCACCTGGATTGGGGGAATGGGTATGGTCCTGCTACTATGATGGCCTCTCTCAACGAAGGAATAAGAATTGCGACGTGGGTTAAGCAAGATTAGTTTGCATTTCATTGAAGGGTCTACACACTCCCCGGGGGTTCACTAGTTTAAGATTGTCACGAGCCCACTATTATGCCACACTTTCCAAAGACTGGGGTTAGACCAGATGGGCTCCAGGTTAGACCAGATTGGCTCTTCATATGACAGTTGGGGGGGGGGGGGGTTGTCTAGTGCAGTGGTATGCGCATAGTACTGGCTGGGGAAAGTGCTGGCCCAAAGGGCAATTAAGGCTCACATACTCTCCCAACCCAGGAGGCCCAGCCATTAGTTATGTAAGTGTAGGGGTGTTAGAGAGAGAGCCCGTTATGCATGGCAGCCTATGGTAAACAAACACAGTAGGCGGGGCTACATGTGTGCACGAGCAGGTGCCCTCTGCGACGTCCGCGCCAGACACCCTGGGGGGTCGATTCGGTCATTATGATCCCCCGGGGCCCCACCCCTCAGGGAGGGGTTGGGTATAAAAGGGGAATGTATCGAGGGGCTCGAGAGTGTTGTGTTAGCTAAGAAGAGGAGACGGAAGACGTCCTAGATAGAGCCCTGGTCTCCCCCTGGCACGCCGTCCTTATCAGGACCGCGCAGGCTCGAGCCAGTGGCGTGGTACCAGAGCCAGAGCCAGTGCTGGTCTGGACTCTGGGTACCGGGCCCGACTGACCAGTGTCGGGCCAAGATAGCCTCCCCTAGCCCATTAGAGGAGGACTCAGAGGCAGGCTAGGGTTAGCCTAGAGGTGTGTCCTCAGATAGACGGGTGAGGGGGCCGATACCCCCTCAGTGTGTATGTCACAACGTGTGGTGTTGAATAAACAAGTGTGCCTCCAACTCCGGTGTGAACGAGTCATAAGCGTTACTACATCTGGCGTCAGAAGTGAAACAAAGTACGAACATGGATACACGCCGGACGACTCGAGTCGGGGTACCAGAGGCAGAAGACACCACTGCAGTCGGAGGGCCCGAGACGGCTGAAGATGCCATCGACCAGCCGGGGCTGGGCGCATCCACGCCACAGCAGCTGGAGGAAGGGGAGCCGTCGATGGAGGGGCTGAGGGAGGCGCACGCGAAGCTGACCGAGCTGCTGTACGCCGCAGCCGCCATGCTCGACACCATCACGCAGCTGGGGGCTGCGGGACCGCCACGGGGCAACGGCAGCCGACGATCACAGCGCCTTCCCGCCATTTCCACGGAGCAACATTTTGAAACTCCCGCCATCGCCGCAGCTGCTGTTGAGGGCGTGGCCGCTCTAAGCATCGCGTCCAACGGCGGGAGTACAGTACCTGCCGCGTCACCACCAACGGGCGGAACGTCACCACGGGTGCGACCGGCGATGCCATCGCTGGTTCGTGCCGACGCTGACTTGAGTGAGGCGGACGAGGGAGTGCGTTCTTCCTCTGCAGCCGCTGCCTTACATCAGCGGCTACCTCCACTCAAGGAATTTGTGGGCGAGGATGGCGACTGGGGCGGCTTCCAGCGGCGCTTCCTCGCTCACCAGGAGATGGCACAGTGGACAGACGCCGAGGCTCTCCGAGCACTGCCAGCACTCCTCGACAGCGACGCCCTCGCCACTCTAACATCGGCTTCGAAGGAGAGGCGCTCCACGCTGCAGAAGGCGATGCAGGTGCTGTCGGCGGTATATGGTCCACCATCGGACTGTCGCCAACTCTTTTACGATCGCCAGCGGGGGACGAAGGAGTCGCCCCTGGCGTACCGCACAAGCCTCCTGGCACTGGCGAAGGAGGCCTTTCCACGAATGGATGACGAGGGTGTCGACGCCATGGTGACAGAGAAGATACTTTTGCTGGCGGACGACTTAGACATCGTCATTGTCGCACAGGACGATGCAGAGATGTGCTCCCTCCAAGCGGCCCGTCTTCTCCACGCAAACCTGTCCTCTCAACGACGGAAGGCCAGCAAGGCGGCGAGCGGGCGTGCCGTCGCTGCAGCCACCCTCCCGGCGGAAGAGGTTTGCGCCATCGACCATCAACGGCAGCATGGAGCGGGAGTACGGGAGGACCGGGCCGGTTCAAGCCGTCTACAACATCCATCGTCGTCACCAGCGCTTCCACGCTGTTACAACTGCGGCATCCGGGGCCACGTCGCCTCGGGGTGCCGCTCTCCTGGGCAGCGCAGGACGACACCTCAACGGGACGCTGGCCCTCGTCACAAGCTCCACCATCATAATCCGGCGAGTCGCGGCACCCCTCATGCTTGGCCCACGCACACGCCCGTCACACACTCAAACACCGCAGCGAAGGGGGGGCCAATATCGCGTACCATGGCACCAACACGCACCGCTCTGGGTACTCAGATTGAACCCAGCCAGTGGTCCGTGTTGGCCCATCGGGTTGTAGCCGCGTCGTCAGGGTCGTCGGCCGTTGTGGGCCACATCGATGGGGTCGAGGTGCGCATCCTGGTCGATACAGGAGCATCGGCGACCATTATTTCGGAGTTGATTTATAACATTCTCCCTGCCCAAAGCCGTCCTTTGATGCCTGTTAACGTGCCATTCTTTGCTGCTAACGGGGGTTCACTTGGCATCATCGGACAAATTCGTGCCCAAATTTGTGTCGGGGATATTAAATTGTCTGGGCCGATTTTTGTTTCCTCCTCGCTGGCGGTTCCGTGCCTGCTGGGGACGGACTTCCTGGCCAAAATGCCGATTAGGATATTAATCGACCAGGGATGCATTGAGCTCCCATCGGGCCGACGCATGGCGTTTCTGCCATCCCCCGCTACGAGCCGGACGGCGTTCGCGACGGTGCCGGCGTTCGTAGATAGAACGGTGCGCGTTCCTCCGGGGGCGCAAATGTTGATTCCCTTGAAACTTCGGCGGCCCTTCGCTAAGGGCATTGGGGCTCAAGGGGTTCTGTTGGGACCGTCTAGGGCCGGGGTCAGTGGACCTGATTTACTCCCGGCCCAGACCATAGTGAGAGGGGAAGGAGAACCCTTCATCGCGGTCCTCAATGTGGGCTCGCAGACGGTGGTGGTCCCACAGGGGACCGTGCTTGCTCACGCAACGCCGGTGCCCTGTGAGGAACCCGTCGCGAGTCATGTCGGCGCTGTCCCTGCACCGCGACCACATTCGGACAGCGATGAAGGGTGGCTCGAGGCGCTTTGTGCGGGATCGACGGACCTGTCAAATTTAGAGCGTCAACGTCTTAAGACACTACTAAGGGAATTTTCCGACGTTTTCAGTCGGGATAAATACGATTTGGGCTGCACTAATCTGCTGCGTCACCATATTGATACGGGTGACAGCGCGCCAATACGCCAGAATCCTTTTCGGTTGAGTCCCGCCGAAAAGGACCATGTCAAATCGGCTGTTGATGACATGCTAGCCGCCGACATCATTTCTCCCTCCAACAGCCCTTGGGGAGCGCCGATCGTCCTGGTTAAGAAGCAGGACGGTTCGTTGCGGTTTTGCGTTGACTTTCGGCGCCTTAACAAAATTACGGTTGCCGACGCATACCCGCTCCCACGGATGGACGAATCGCTTGACGCCTTGGCGGGAGCGCGATTCTTCTCCACATTGGACTTACTTTCGGGATTCTGGCAGCTTCCTCTGGACGATGATTCAAAGCCTAAAACTGCTTTCCGTACTCCGCACGGCCTGTTTCAATTCAACCGGTTGCCGATGGGCTTACACTCAGCGCCGGCAACTTTCCAGCGGTTGATGGAATTGGTTTTGGCTGGATTGCAATGGGAGTCGTGCCTGATTTATTTGGATGACGTTATTGTCTTTGGCAAAACTTTTGATGAACATCTCCAGAGGTTGCGGGCGGTTTTCCTAAAGATGCGGGCTGCTAATTTGAAATTTAAGCCCCAAAAATGCCATTTGTTACGCGAGTCGGTGCGTTATTTGGGGCACATCGTGGGACGCTCAGGTATTTCTACCGATCCCGCCAAAACGCAGTGTGTAAGCTCCTGGCCGACTCCCACCTCAGTGGGAGAGGTTAGGAGTTTTATTGGGTTTGCGTCGTATTATAGACGCTTCGTCGCTAATTTTGCGACTATAGCAAAACCCCTACACGCTTTAACATCAAAAGGGGTTCGGTTCTGCTGGGGTCAGGAGGAGGAAGCTGCTTTTTGCTCCCTTCGGGACGCTTTGGTAAACGCTCCTCCCCTGATTTACCCTGATTTTTCAAAACCATTCTTGCTCGACACCGATGCGAGCAACATGGGTATTGGGGGCGTGCTCTCCCAGGTGGTTGACGGCGTGGAACGTGTGGTTGCGTACGGCAGTCGGGTGTTGTCTCCAGCGGAGCAACGATATTGTGTCACCCGTAGGGAACTGTTGGCAATTGTCCATTTCATCCAACAGTATCGCCCATATCTGTACGGTCGGCATTTCACCGTCCGCACAGATCATGCGGCACTGCAGTACGCCCTGAGGGTTCAACAGCCATCGGGACAATTGTCCCGATGGTTGGAGGTCCTCCAGGATTACGATTTCCAAACCACATACCGTAAGGGCGTTCGCCACACCAACGCGGACGCTCTGTCGCGCTTGCCAACCACCTCCGAGTGTGCATGCCTCCTGGGGTCTGGACGTTGCAGACCTCCAGGGGACACATCGGTTCCTGTCTTGGCGGCCGCCAACGACGACGATACAGTAGTTACTAATTCGATCGAACAACAGGGCAAAGATTCCCTGTTGGGGTTGCCCGTCATTGACTGGGGGCGCCTCCAGATGGAGGATGTGTCCCTCCTCGGGTGGCGACGTCGCGTTGGCGGTGCGGCGGGGGGAAAAAGAGGTGGTTCCGACGCATGGGAAATGTGCCAAGGCCTGCTGATGCATTGGGACGGGAAGTCGCGTCGACATCGACTGGTGGTCCCTACTGGGTTGCGGGGCAGGGTGGTATGGGCCGCTCATGAGCGCCTCCTACACCTGGGGACCCAAAAGACTCTCGCCTTGCTGCAACTTGATTTTTATTGGCCTGGCATGACGAGGGATGTTGGGGATTTGTTGGGATCATGCCCTCGATGTGCACAACGCAAACCGCCGGCACGGGAGTCTAACCCGCCCTTGCAATCGATCAAAGTGTCCAGGATAAACGAGCTGGTCGCTCTGGACATTTTGGGACCATTCCCCGCCACCCCCAGGGGGAATAGATATTTGTTGACTGGTGTCGAGTATTTTACACGCTGGCCTATGGCCTGGCCTCTGGCCAACCAGTCGGCAGCAGCCATCGTGGAGGCCTTTGTTCAGGGTTATGTCCTGGACAAAGGTGCTCCGGAGAGGCTGCTGACCGACCAGGGCAGAAATTTTTCCGGTAAACTACTCAGACAAGTCTGTGATCTCCTGGGCACAAAGAAAATTCGGACCTCCCCATATCACCCACAAACTGACGGGATGGTCGAACGGTTGCATCGCACCATCACGTCCATGTTATCACAACAAGTTTCGGACTCGCAAACGGATTGGGACCTACAAATTCAGGGGGTCTTGGCGGCGTACCGGATGGCACCCCATGCAGCTACGGGGTTTTCTCCCTTTTACCTCATGTACGGCCGAGAACCAGACCCGCCTGTTCGTGCCCAGTTGCAGATCCCCGTGCCGCAGGGAAAAACTAATCTGGCTGACCACGTTAAATTTAATCTGGACAAATTGACCGAGGCACGGGATGCTGCAATGCAAAACTCTGACCTCCGTCAGAAGGCGAATGAGCGCCTCAGATTGAGTCGAGCGCACATGCTGCAGTGGAAGCCGGGGGACAAGGCATGGCTGCACTGCCCCCAGGTGCCACTGGCAACCTCCTCTAAACTGGTGCGGCCGTGGCGGGGCCCTGTGGAAGTGGTGGAGGTGTTACGACCGCAGTGCGTGCGCATCAAGTGGGGGAAGCGGCGATGGTTCGTGCACCCCTCTAGGTTAAAACCCTTCTCTGCGGTACACAATCACACTTCACACGCGCGTGGCCAAGCATGTGGGGGGTCGGCCGACTCGCTGGGTCCGTCTCCGTCGCTCTCACCTAATGCCTTGCCGGCTGTGCCACCTTCAGGTGCATCAGGAGTGACGGGCTCACGCCCAATCACCCCTCCTGCGGATACCGAGGGTCACGCGGAGTCGGATGAATGCTCACCCCAAGACGGACAATTGCCACCTGATGGTCCGCCACACGCGGTTACCCCGTGTGAGGGGCCCGCTGCAAGGACGCGCGCTAAAATGCGCAAACTGTTGTGAGGCCGGAAAATGTGTACATAGCTGTTGTGTTCATTGGATGTTGTGTGGGTGGTGTGTTCCCCACTCCTCGGATGTACATATGTTGGCTTCACCGTGTGTTGTGTGTGCGTGGTGGGTTCCCTGCTGATTGTATATAGGCTGTTTTTTTTACGGAATTCGTATTTATTCGGGGGGGGTGCGACGGGTTGTTTTCTCATCTTGCTGTTGCGTTCTTGTTCTGGTTCCTGTTATTGTTCAAAAATAGTGAGGCACACGCACGGTCAGGGGGTGAAGGCACCTTTATTGTCAATTTTTTGTATGTTGGCAGCCGGGACGGCTGCATGCTATGCGGGGGGGAGTGATGTAGGGGTGTTAGAGAGAGAGCCCGTTATGCATGGCAGCCTATGGTAAACAAACACAGTAGGCGGGGCTACATGTGTGCACGAGCAGGTGCCCTCTGCGACGTCCGCGCCAGACACCCTGGGGGGTCGATTCGGTCATTATGATCCCCCGGGGCCCCACCCCTCAGGGAGGGGTTGGGTATAAAAGGGGAATGTATCGAGGGGCTCGAGAGTGTTGTGTTAGCTAAGAAGAGGAGACGGAAGACGTCCTAGATAGAGCCCTGGTCTCCCCCTGGCACGCCGTCCTTATCAGGACCGCGCAGGCTCGAGCCAGTGGCGTGGTACCAGAGCCAGAGCCAGTGCTGGTCTGGACTCTGGGTACCGGGCCCGACTGACCAGTGTCGGGCCAAGATAGCCTCCCCTAGCCCATTAGAGGAGGACTCAGAGGCAGGCTAGGGTTAGCCTAGAGGTGTGTCCTCAGATAGACGGGTGAGGGGGCCGATACCCCCTCAGTGTGTATGTCACAACGTGTGGTGTTGAATAAACAAGTGTGCCTCCAACTCCGGTGTGAACGAGTCATAAGCGTTACTACATAAGCACTATTTGTGCTTACATAACTAATGCAAACATTTACGCATACGATACTGTATTTAAATTGTTACATGATTTACAGGAGCATTTCCGTGAAGTCGGATATCCGTAAGTCGGGTCTTCTGTAACCCGGATACTGCCTGAATTTCCTAAATTTTGGCACGCAATTAAATTAATGTTTTATTTCTGTATTACTATCTGTTTTGTGCATATAGATTTGTAATTGTCTGCACAATGTATGACATTAATTTACACCCAACACACAGGAATGGAACAAAGTAATCATTAAATCACTTTACACATACACTAACTGATGCATGTATTGTAAGTTTAAGTATCGATTTTAATAAATGACATTTTATTGGCTTATTCATAAAAAATCATGCAAACGGTACATAGCAATTACACAGATATTTGGTTTACCCATTCGTCGTGATACATGAATCAATGCCAACTAAAGTTTAACCTCGAGTTTGACAATGCTGATGAGATGCAATTTAAGCCCATCAAAAATTATTTGCAGTTGGTCAGCCAATCCTGATGGGCTACCCTTGCTCATGTCAATTCCAGTTTTTACAATGCTAGCGAGGTCAATGACCATGAAAACACTGGTCAGCGCAATTCCCGCGATTCTTAAACCAGCCGCTGCTGTTCCCCTGATTACCCCAACTGCGACGTCATCAGCTATATTAAGAACAGATATGCCGATCTGAGCTGCACTTTTAACAACTGTAAGACTAATGCTGTCTAATTTACCACCACCTGCCGCCTTGAACAAACATTCCATGTTCTTGATTAGCTGCTCGCTGAGCTTTTTATCTGCATGCAGGGCAGCTGTGACTTCTGCAGTCGTCGTCTTGTCCATAATCGACTTGGCGACTACAGACCCGGCAGAAGTGGCTCCACCAGCCACCCCGATAGTAATTCCAGCAATGGTGAGGCCCAGAGAAGCTCCGAAAGTGACCGGTATCAGGGCGAAGCCGGCGATGCACATAGCTCCTCCAGCAACACCGGCAGAAGCACCAGCGATCTTGGCGATATTCACATTTTTAGATCTTTCTCTCAATAGAATCATGACACGAAGAAGATATTTCAAGATCTCCATTCGCTGCGATTTCCATTCAGAGAAAGTCTCTTTCGTTTGTTTCCTTACGTGTTGATAATTGGGCTGTTGTAAACAAAAGGTGAAATAAATTAGCATGAATGCATTGTGCACTTAATTGTTTTCAGCACAAACATGTACAGTAACCGATGAACTTTATCAAAACATATTTTTTTTATGGCAGTCTATGAAAACAGTGTTTATAATCGCACTATGTGCAGTGTATATGTGCAAACATCAACATTGGTGGGACAAAGGTGGCGGTTATACTTGTGATTATGGTTTTAGTTATGATGTGATTGTGCCTGTGGTCATAATGCAGTTGTTTTGGTTATTGTTGTGGTTACAATGTAGTTTGAGTTGGAGTTATATTGTGGCTATTTCGGTTACGGATATATGGGTTTAGATGTTATAATGTTTATGTTTATATTGTGGCTTTAATTGTGGCTTCAACACAGTTGTAGAACTGTCTTGTTACGATGTATACACGTGGTGTTGATTATATTAAGATTAAAATTGCTGAAAGATCAATATTAACACTACTATTGTTGATGTGAAAAAACTGGGCATCTGTGAAAAGAGCTTTACAGCACATTGGCTTTATCCAAGTTAAATTCATATTCTGATAAATATTCCGATGTTTATATGTCAGAAGTATTGGTATTGTTGAAATGTGAAATCCTTTGGTGTGGTTATTGATATGAAATGTTATCTTGGTTTGAAGCTTTCGTGACTGCAGGAATCCATACTCTTTGGTTCTTTCGGTAAAGTCACGTAGGTTGAAAAAGTAAAATAAAACAAAAAAATTATATATCACGACGTTTCGATCGCAACACAAGCGGTCGTCCTCAGGCAGAAAAAACAATCCAGCAGTGGAACTGCTGAACCAGTCAGAGAGCTGTTACAACAAGAGGTTATTTACGTGGCGATGGGCAAGCAAGCGGGGTCTGAGCTGTTGTGTTAATGGGGGAGATTGGGGAGGGCGATTAGGGGGATTAGTAAGTTAATTGAACGTCTATGTGTAACACAAGCTGCGGCGCTGCCAACTGAGCTGAGAGAACCATCACAATGGCAGTCGTGATAGTGAGACACAAAGCCCATCACACAGCCAGAACCATCGATACATCGAGGCTAAGGGAGCAGAGGTGGCCATGTTAGTGAGACCCCAGCTCGTTAATGCAGAGGCACCTAACAGGGCAATGCAACTCAGAGAGTCGGAGATAACAGCCAAACGGCAGGGAAGAATGGAAGCACCACAGCAAGTTACGACTTTGCTTGGTTAATAACGTCCTTCCAATGATTGTTCAGCTTATACCCATCTTCTTGGTTGAATTGTCTCTGTGTTTATATGTCTGGATGGCTTCATGGACAAATCTTTGATGGTAGCCCGAAGGTTTGCAGAGTAACTGCTGTTGTGCGCATATGCGGGGATGATACTCATATGCGGCGACGGAAGCACATTTTATGCTAATCTCTCTTCCTAATATATCTCTCCCTAATCTCCCCCATTAACACAACTGACGTGCTTGCGTTCGGGAATGGAATTCCTTTCCAGCTCAGACCCTGCTTGCTTGCCCATTGCCACATAAATAACCTGTTGTTGTAACAGCTCTCTCGCTGATTCAGCAGTTCCACTGCTGGATTATATTTTTCACCTGAGGACAACCGCTTGTGTTGCGATCAAAACGTCGTGATATATAATTTTTTGTTTTATATGTCTACCTACGTGACTTTACTGACAGAACCAAATAACATGCAATTTTATTCCTATTATTGAAATTAGGCCAGGGGTGTCATTGGGAAATTAATACTGAGACATCCATATCGCTTGACATTCTCCTCGGTGATATCCCGCACAAATGCACGAACGATGATTGTTGCTATATTTAGTGCAGCCACCATTGACTGCTCATAAAATGTTACCCATTTTGTTTTCCTCGTAAATTTGAGGCTGAATATATTTAACTATTGAACCTTCAAATGGCCAATTGCAAACCACATGCTCTAATTACTGAGGTGTTTGATTTTGATTAATCATAAGGTGTTTTTTTCTATGCAGAATTACAACTTCCACATTAAAGTGGTTGAGAGGGTGGGGTAGGGTTGTATACGCAAGTGAGTGTTATTCGTGTGTGGAAACCCGTATACAGAAGCAAAGTCACTCTGTCGGGCTTGGCTAACCTGTTCTTCCCACCCAGTGCTTCCACCGTTCTCTGTTACTTGTTCTTCATTTCCAGCCTTCTCTTGTTTTTCTTTTTCAGCCTTTTCTTTGCTAATTCTCAAAATTTCTGCATTTGCCAATATTTCTTTTGCCTCATTTTTCATCACCGCTGGTTTCCAATTCCATTTTTTTTCACAGCCTGGATACGGACAGGTGTATCTTGTGTTGTTCGGTTCCAATTCCCAATGTATATTTATACAGACCCTGCAGAATGTGTGGCCACATTTTAAGTCGACAGGGTCGTCAAATATGTTCTTGCACACTCCACACACTAATTCATTTGTAACTTTGTTTTTATTTTCATTCTCTGTGGCATGTGTTTCAGGCACTTCTGTGAAAAAAAGATTTTTTGTTAAATATGAACGATAGACCTGCCAGTTTATTATACATGCCTATACATGCCATGACTATTGACTTGACTAAACCATGTTGAATGATCTCGTTAAATCACTCATTATTAGACAGACACCTTGCTGCTCTCAGAACACGTTAAAAAACCCATTCCTGTGGAGGGAGCTGGTAGGAACGTTGGGTTGCTCGGTCAATGGCCAGTCAACGGCGGCGTGGTGTATTCCGCAAATATGCCCGACTGTGAGGGCGGGCAGAAGCCGGCGTGACTAGGTGAAATGTTGAGTTTTATAAGGGCACCACGGGGTGACCAGCCCCTCCCCACCCAGCCCCTCCCCACCCTCCCCTCCCCACCCAGCCCCACCCACCTCACCCAGCCCCTCCCCACCCTCCCCACCCAGCCCCTCCCTCCCCACTCAACCCCTCCCTGCACGACGGACGGACACAATAATCACCTGTGGGCTGGTGTAACCAGGAGGTTATTACCAGTAAAAAAAGTGATGTTACTCTCACTGAAAGACAACCACACCTTGATGGTGAATATTTGTAGAACCGTCTGAAGCTGGAGCAGGAACTCCACATTAATCAGCATCATTATTGAGGAACTTCTGAGTCAAGAATCAATATATTGTAATTTATTTTAATGTAAAAATCTATATGTGATGATAATTGTCTTATAAAACAATATAACCAATGATAATATCCATATAACACAGTGCAAACTATTTGAATGATCAATTTCATCACCATTTCAGGTCAGCAAAATGAGTTATCCTATTGTCTAAATAAAAAGAAACTGGTAGCATGTAAATAGGAACAGATGACCCGGGGCTACCGATAGTATTGCTAATTTGAGGCTCACTTTGTAGGATGGTTAATTTTTAGTGGAAGCTTCTGCTAAGGATAGATCGCACTCTGCCATGTTCATGAATCGGAAACAACAGATGTTGATGTTTTCCTTGTGGCATCACCAGCAAACAATAATGCACGTAGGTGTGCATGAGGTATAGAGACGCCCAATAGTTTAGATTCATGAATGGGTGAAAATTATGCAGTTACGTAGTGATGCTATGCGGGAATGTCAAATCAATGCCCTTAATTTGGGATTGATTGCTTTTCACAGAATGTATATTGTTTCATTAATTACTCCAAACATAGTGGCTAACACATTTTAACATACGCAACACATTACCATTAGAACACAACTAAACAACTGAACGAAAATATCAATTAATTCAACGAAATCCACGTAAAATGTATTGGTTTTCTTACGTTTGATGTATTGGTCATGTTCTATCGCTGATTTTATGAGATATGATTCATAATAAATTTTACCTAATATGTCGTGCACGTACATTACCAATTTGCAGCTATATACCATTTGCCATCTGCACAAGGAATCAAGTCAATTTGTCACTTGGGCAATAATGCTAATTGAAGCAAACCTAAATGTTGAAACGCAAACACAATTGTAACAATTTTACATCTTAACGGAATTTATATGGCACCTCAACTAAGGCACTTTACGAATGTAATGGTGGAAATTAGATGGCTTACACCATATACATATTCTGCACTACTGTACTGCGGTAGTGGCCTCAGCCACTGCTAATATACTTCAACAGAATGATCGTCAACTCGTGCACACACACAAGGGCTTGAAGAATAACGCAGAAATCACGTGTTACACTGCCTATGTTATTAGCGTATAAAGTAGGCTACTGCATAAAAAACATGATAAAACGTCGATAAATGAGTGGGCATTCAAGTAAACCTGCCCTTTGTTAATTCACTGCTGGAATTAATACTTTCCCACACTTTCATTCACAGGGGTCTGATGATATACTTTAATATGGGTTGGTGAAGGGGGACATGCAGGTCTGGTTCAGATATCTTTATGTTTAATTCCCACATCTCCAATTTAGGCAAATTTAATTTTAAGACCAAATTTAATGTTATAGTTGTGCAGTCATAAGTTACATAACTGAACCATCAACTCAATATCTTTGCCATTAAATATGAAAACATTAATATTTGCGGAACTTGCACACCTCTAGACTGCTCCACACAATCACCGCACACTACATACCTTTGCTCTCTGAGGACCCCATTCTGCTGGCCTCCAGGCGCTGAAGTGTAGTATTACTCTTGCTGCTGTATTTATAGAGACTCAGGGATTATTTAATTATTAACACTTCTCCACCTGTAACGTGTACACGTGCATATTACATTACACGGCTTGGATTTCGAGAGGGCTTATCAAATACAAATATTTGAAAGAATGTATGTGTATTGCTTTTGCTCGTGATGGAGTAGGTCGGAGAAATAATTTCATATAATAAAAAAACTGGACCAGTTTCGATCGGCAGTGGCTTATCAACAGAGCAAGAACTAGGACCCACAATGTAAAGAGAGTATCCTTATCTTAACATCGAGAGTTCGCCAGCATTCTTTCAAGCAAGCCTGACTCTGCTGATGAAACACTGAATGTTAAACTCGGTCCAGAGGTATATTGTATTCAGTCAATTCAGCTGAACTTATGCACTTCCTGAAGTCCGTGCGGCTGATAGGTTGCATAAGAAATACTTTTATTTGGATAACAGACGGATACATGCAGACATTGCTTATTTTGCAATTTATTTTCTCGATAATATAGATCATGATTGTTTTGAATTCCAATCCGTACGATCATTTAATATGATAAGAAAATGAAGTGGGGTTGGGTAGGACGTCGTTTGAAGGGATGATGCCCCATGGTGTTTATTAAATACACACATTGAAAAGCATGTCCACTGATAAGATGGAACAGTTAATTAAGTGCTACGTGGCTTGTTGATTCATAAGATCATGAGATGGCGATGCCTTTATCTCGCAGTGGCTTGACCATACTCTTTGGTTCTTTCGGTAAAGTCACGTAGGTATAAAATTATTTTTACAAGTTAACAAAATATTACCTTTTGGCAAAAATTTGGGCTTTTATAACACATTTTGCAATATTAACTGATGTTTTTTAGAGAATCTCTCTGTACCACTGACCACATCACCGCAATCTTCCAGGACTTCCGTTTGGCAAAAAGACTGGGAATAATTAAGCGACAAAGAATCACTCCGAGTGAGGAGCTTGCATCTGGCCCAATTCCGAATGGCTCACATGGCAGAGCCTAAACAGACAGAGTTGGTTTCCACAGATGCAACTCTCTCATGAATCATTAGTTTTTATATAATTGATTAATGTGCTTGAGATCTCCTGTAGCACCACAATGCATTCCTCAATGTTGGAAAAATTCCAACACTAAAAGTTGTGGCATGTCCAGAATATTGGGAAAAGATCGATATAGGTTCGACAGGAGACACAATGGAGAAGAAGACTGATCCACAATGTTGATATTGTGTGGTAGAGATACTTCAGTGGTGTAATGGTAATAACGCTGGACTTGCAATCCAGAGTTTCTAAAATCCGGCAGCCTCTGTTCCACCAGCAGTATCAATGGGTTCACCACATTTGGTACATTGGCAGGTCACGTGTGGTGGAATCAATTGCGGGTACTTCCACTTGCTCCAAGATGTCTGGCAAGTGTATAAGAGTGGGCTAAAAATTATTCATAGAGGGGTTATCTAGTGCTCCCTCTCGTTGAGACCCTTCTGTCGGCAGTGGCATGAGCAAAGCAATTATAGGCATGCAGCTTTATGAATAGGTTAACATTCTCTCTAGCCAATGAGCTTTGAATCTTGCCATCTTCCACCAGTTGTCATTCCCTTGTGCGATGCGTCCTGCCCAAGCCCAAATACTTTTATTCAGACACTAGCGGTGAGTACCCGGCGTTGCCCGGGCGAAAAAGGCAGACACATGTAGTTACACACGCAAATCCATTGATACACAAAAATAGAGTTACACGCACAAATGAACTCTCACATACATACATAGACTGAACAACAACCGCCATTCGCCACTAAGTGGCAGTGACGTCACAACAACGCTTGTGCCAGGCTATGTGCACATTGAGGCCATGTGAAGTGTCGAACGCCCGCTGGCAAGAGGTCACGGGGCAAACCCAGATGGCACAGGTCGACTGACTGAGACGACTGGCTGATGCAGCACCTGTGGCCCCTACTGTGGCAACTTTCTGTGCTTTAGCCACCCGGCGCTCCGCTCGTTGTTGTGAGCGTCGCTCCTCCGCCCTCCGTTGTTGTTGGAGGGTGACTGCCTCCAACTGGCCAGTAGCGTCTTTCAGGAGCCTCCTCCACAGTGGCCGATCTTGACATGGCTGGTACCAGTCATCCGCAAGTGGACTCAGCTCCAAGTCTTCCTGTAGCACATAACTCCATTGTCTTCTCCAGCCCGTGCCGCACCCGTTTAGCCCCCTCGATCCGGCGGAACAAAAGCTGTTTAGGCATGTGGTGGCTGGCCATGCGGGCTACATGACTCAGGCAACGCAGCCTTGCCTGCCGGAGGTCACCGATTGGACTTTGTCCACATCTTTCAAGGATTTGTGAGCTCCTCACACAATGCAGCCTGGTTAAAGCCAGGATGGATCGTAGGCAGGCCAGCCTAAATGTTTCTAACTGGCGAAGATGTTCCATTAGGGGGGTCCAAGTTTCGCAAGCGTAGATAAGGGAGGGAATGACCGTGGCCGAGAACACCTGAAGCTTCGTACGGCGTGATAGACCAGGTAGCTTCCACACAGCGTTACGCAGCCAATGAAAAGATACTGCAGCTCGACTGATTCGGAGTGAGACCTCTGCTGTTAAACCGGAGCTGGTCATTAGCACACTGCCCAGGGAAACTCTCCACTGTCTCCACAACTGGCCCATCACCAATTGGGAGTTGTGGGGGTGGAGTGTCCGATGGTACAAAATAGCCAGGCAGGTGCTTAGCTTTGGTTGGGCTAATGATAAGGCCCCACCTGTTGGTGGCAAGCTCCAGGTTCAGCAGCAGCACCTGGAACTCCTCCTCCGAGTGAGCAGCCATTAGCAGATCATCGGCATACATAACGTGGTTGAGCAATAGGGAGCCATCCCTTGACCGCACCCGGGCATCGATCAGCCTCCCATTGTATCTGTAGCAGATGGGAATTCTTCCGGTACAGTCATTGAAGGCTCGACGAACTACGTGGTCCAATGTGGAGCCAGAGGAAATCCCTGTTGCCCCACAAGGTGTAAAGGGAATTGCTCTGACTTACGGCCACGTAGTTAAGACGCGGGGCCGCTCACCATCATGAAGGTCCTTAAGGATGGTGATGAGTGGGTTCGGGACTCGGAAAGCACGAAGAGCAACCCAGAGGCCAGGCCTACTGATGGTATCATAGGCCTTGAGCAGGTCAATAAAGCACACGCATGGACTAAGATGCACACATTGACCTACAGACACGCAAATAAATGAAGTTACACTGACTAACATGGAGGCATGCACACACAGCGACTAACACACACGCACATGGACTGAGACACACAAACACATCGACTTACAGACACACACACATATGGACTCACACATACATAGACATGTACTTGAGATACGCACACATGGAGTTACACACACATATCGACGTACACACATACAGCGACACACACACATACACCGACTCGCACACAGCAATACGTGGACTAAAATACACATTGACGTAAACACACATATGTACTCACACACACACATATGGACTAAGACACACACACATGAACTTACACATACATAGACTGACACACACATAGCCCGACACACACATACACATATGGACTGTGACACACAGATATATACTTTAGATACACAGACATGGATTAACACACATATGGACTAACACACAGACGCATTTACTTACACACACACATCGAGTGACACACACATGTATAGACTTACACATACATGTGGACTAACACACACATATGGACTGACATACACATCGACGTACACGCACACAGATCGACTGACACACACACATGTACTAACACACACACATAAAAACTTTTGACGTTGTCCGTTCGAAAAAGACACCCACATGGAGTGAAAGACACGCATGGCTCTACACGCACACACATATGGACTCAAAGACACACACATGGACTCACAAACACACAAATCGACGGGCACGGCAATCCCCGATGATGGCACAGCTATCAGTATCGCAGTACTACGTATGAGTAAATAGCGTGACGTGAGCGATGGAAACAATAGAAATGCATTGAAATAAGCAGAAATCACAGACTGGCAGTAGACCGTGGAAGCGTTATAAAAGCGCATCAAAAAAAGGGGAAATTGAGCAACCCAAAAATCCAAAAAGAGTTTTGTGTACACAAACATAATTATTGTAACATGTCAACTCGTTTCATAATGGTAAACAATGAACCTGAGTAGTTATCTTCACAAAAACAGAATTATTGTAACATCTGTGAACTTGTTTCATAATGGTAAACAATGAAGCTGAGTTTTTATCTGCACACAAACATTATTATTGTAATGTTTGTCAACTAAAGTGTTTAACAATAATAAACAATGGACTTGAGTTGTTAGCGTAAGAAGCAAGGAAATTTGTACTTAGCATAGGCATGTTGAGGCCTTGTGCGATGCGTAGCCCCCGTCCTGGCCTACATTGGCGAGGCGCGGAGTTGGCACGTTGCCAGGCTAGGGGCTGGGCCGCTACCCCCTCTCCAACATCCGCCGCCCGTGCAAGAATAATGCTATGTAAGCAGTAAAATATTAATATCTACGGAGTCTGTAGTATAAACTGAACGCATCGTGTTGGGGGGGGGGGGCGAAGAGGACATGACACTGTGAAGAAATATCCGCAGCGTCATGTGTGTACGTGTTGACTGTAAAACGCGTAAAAGAAAAGGTCTCCCGTGAGCTGGAGCGAACGCGCAGCACTTGGCAGGGTCCGCCCCCCCCCCCCCACGCAATTGGCGCCACTTGGTACAGTTGATGTCGTGCAATACGTAAATAATGAATAATAGAAACGGCACAAATGTGTTCATTAAACTACTTTAAAGTTTAAGGACGGAAAAACGGAATAGCCTATACCCACCACGGGGCTTAGGGCGTGCCGCCTGGCAAATTATTTCAGTGTTAAACACCACCGTCCGAGAGCCAAATCCCCCGCAAGCGCGAGCGCATGGAGACTTTTATATGTAAGAAAGAAAATATTGTCACGAGTTGATGTCTCAGTGAAATTCCAAGCAAGCACCTCTCCGTACTTTTTGCACACCTTTCAGCTTTCAAACAAAGCAATCATTTTGGTGACTGGTATTTAGACGTAATATATAAATAACTAGCGGGAAGTACCCGGCGTTGCCCGGGCGAACAAATGATTTCAAAACATCTCTTAAAAACCTTACATATACATACACAGATACTGAGCTATTGTGAAAGCCCGGTGGGCCGTTTGTCCATTTCTGAATTTCTCCACCAACAAAATTATGAGGCTTGCACAAGTCCAAAAAGTTATCGAAAGTGGAGGGTAAATAGTTGATCTTATAGGTTTGTGAAAATTGCCCCCTCCCCTCAGAAAATATATTGACCCTCACGGAGGTATTTATACCAACACACCCTACATACAACAGAGTAAGTAGTATCTCTTGACTCTGTGGTTGTATCTACTTACTGTACAGTAGTATATACTGAGCCTGTAGTAGCAACTGACTGTTTAGTAGTATTTACTGACTGTAGTAACTACTGACCATAGTAGTATTTACTGGCCCTACAGTAGTATGACCCGACTCTATAGTAGTAACAACTAACTCTATAGTAATATCTGCTGACTCTGTAGTAGTATCCACTGACTATAATAGTAGCTACTAACTCTACAGCAGTATCTACTGACTGTATAGTAGTATCTACTCACTCTATATCAGTAGCGACTGACCGTAGACGTATCTGCTGACTGATAATTGGTTTTTAACCCTTCTATCTGGCAACAAAACTGACACCTTTTTACAAGGAGTCATGTTTGCATAAACCGCAATACCTGCAGTCATAATACAAACAAAAAAACATAACTCTGATAATGTGCACTGTCCTTGAAGTTGATTGGTCCACACCCGAGACAGCTTTCCTTAGAGCCTAGTCTCACAAGGGTGGGACCAGATGACGCCAAAAGGCTGTCTCGGGTGTG
The DNA here is from genome assembly GCF_965212315.1 of Lampetra planeri. NCBI lineage: Eukaryota > Metazoa > Chordata > Hyperoartia > Petromyzontiformes > Petromyzontidae > Lampetra > Lampetra planeri. Next base: position 3,227,714 of record NC_136154.1, on the reverse strand, counting down.
CACCAATCAACTTCAAAGACAGTGCACATTATCAGAGTTATGTTCTTTTGTTGGTATTATGGCTGCAGGTATTGCGGTCTATGCAAACATGACTCCTTGTAAAAAGGTGTCAGTTTTGTTGCCAGATAGAAGGGTTAAAAGCCAATTATCATATTTTTACTGGCAAATGAGGTTCCCATAGTATCTGCTGACTGTGTAGTAGTATTTGCTGACTCGCAGTATTTACTGACTGTAGTGGTATATACTGACTGTTTTAATATCTTCTAACTCTATATAGCAGTACCTACCAAGTCGATAGCAGTATCTACTATCACTACAGAAGTGCATTCTGCTGTGGTGGTACCTGCTATGATTACAGCAGTGCATACTGCTGTGGTGGTACCTGCTATGATTACGGCAGTGCATACTGCTGTGGTGGTACCTGCTATGATTACAGCAGTGCACATTGTGCTGGTAAATGCTATTACAGCAGTGTATACTTCTTTGGTGGTACCTGCTATGATTACAGAAGTGCATATTATGGTGGTACCTGCTATGATTACAGCAGTGCATACTGCGGTGGTGGTACCTAGTATGATTACAGCAGTGCATACTGCTGTGGTGGTACCTGCTGTGATTAAAGCAGTGCATATTATGGTGGTACCTGCTATGAATACAGCAGTTCATACTGCTGTGGTGATACCTGCCATGTTTACAGCAGTGCATACTGTGGTGGTACCTGCTATGATTACAGCAGTGCATACTGCTGTGGTGGTACCTGCTATGATTATAGCAGTGTATACTGACTGTGGTGGTACCTGCTATGATTACAGCAGTGCATATTGTGGTGGTACCTGCTATGATTACAGCAGTGCATACTGCTGTGGTGATACCTGCCATGTTTACAGCAGTGCATACTGACTGTGGTGGTTCCTGCTATGATTACAGCAGTGCAAACTGGTGGTACCTGGTTTGATACCAGCAGTACATACTGACTGTGGTGGTACCTGCTTTGGTTACAGCAGTGCATATTGTGGTGGTACCTGCTATGATTACAGCAGTGCAAACTGTGGTGGCACCTGGTTTGATAACAGCAGTGCATACTGACTGTGGTGGTACCTGCTATGGTTACAGCAGTGCAAATTGTGGTGGTACCTACTATGATTACAGCATTGCATACAGTGGTGGTACCTGGTATGATTACAGCAGTGCATACTGCTGTGGTGGTTCTTGCTATGATTACAGCAGTGCATACTGTTGTGGTGGCACCTGCTATGATTACAGCAGTGCATATTATGGTGGTACCTGCTATCATTACAGCAGTGCATACTGCTGTGGTGGTACCTGCTATGATTACAGCAGTGCACACTGCTGTGGTGGTACCTGCTATGTTTACAGCAGTGCAAACTGTGGTGGTGTTACCTGCTATGATTACAGCAGTGCATACTGCTGTGGTGGCACCTGCTATGATTACAGCAGTTCATACTCTGGTGGTACCTGCAATGATTACAGCAGTGCATACTGTTGTGGAAGTGACTGCTATGGTTACAGCAGTGCATATTCTGGTGGGACCTGCTATGATAACAGCAGTGCATACTGACTGTCATGGTACCTGCTATGATTACAGCAGTGCATACTGTGGTGGTATCTGCTATGATTGCAGCAGTGCATATTGTGGTGGTGGTACCTGCTATGATAATAGCAGTGCATACTGACTGGTGGTACCTGCTATGTTTACAGCAGTGCATACTGTGGTGGTGATACCTGTGATCATAACAGCAGTGCATACTGACTGTGGTGGTACCTGCAATGATTACAGCAGTGCATATTGTGGTGGTACCTTCCTTGGTAACAGCAGTGCATACTGACTGTGGTGGTACCTGCTATGATTACAGCAGTACATACTGTGGTGGTGGCACCTGCTATGATTACAGCAGTGCATATTGTGGTGATACCTGCTATGACAACAGCAGTGCATACTGCTGTGGTGGTACCTGCTATGATTACAGCAGTGCATACTGCTGTGGTGGTACCTGCTATGATTACAGCAGTGCACACTGCTGTGGTGGTACCTGCTATGGTTACAGCAGTGCATACTGTTGTGGTGGCACCTGCTATGATTACAGCAGTGCATATTATGGTGGTACCTGCTATGATTACAGCAGTGCATACTGCTGTGGTGGTACCTGTTATGATTACAGCAGTGCACACTGCTGTGGTGGTACCTGCTATGTTTACAGCAGTGCAAACTGTGGTGGTGTTACCTGCTATGATTACAGCAGTGCATACTGCTGTGGTGGCACCTGCTATGATTACAGCAGTTCATACTCTGGTGGTACCTGCTATGATTACATCAGTGCATACTGTTGTGGAAGTGACTGCTATGGTTACAGCAGTGCATATTCTGGTGGTACCTGCTATGATAACAGTAGTGCATACTGACTGTCGTGGTACCTGCTATGATTACAGCAGTGCATACTGTGGTGGTATCTGCTATGATTGCAGCAGTGCATATTGTGGTGGTGGTACCTGCTATGATAATAGCAGTGCATACTGACTGGTGGTACCTGCTTTGTTTACAGCAGTGCATACTGTGGTGGTGATACCTGTGATCATAACAGCAGTGCATACTGACTGTGGTGGTACCTGCAATGATTACAGCAGTGCATATTGTGGTGGTACCTTCCTTGGTAACAGCAGTGCATACTCACTGTGGTGGTACCTGCTATGATTACAGCAGTGCATACTGTGGTGGTGGCACCTGCTATGATTACAGCAGTGAATATTGTGGTGATACCTGCTATGACAACAGCAGTGCATACTGACTGTGGTGGTACTTGCTATGATTACAGCAGTGCATACTGTGGTGGTGGTACCTGCTATGATTACAGCAGTGCATATTGTGGTGGTACCTGCTATGGTATCAGCAGTGCATACTGAATGTTGTGGTACCTGCAGTGCATACTGCTGTGGTGGTACCTGCTATGTTTACAGCAGTGCATATTTTGGTGGTACCTACTATAATTACAGCAGTTCATACTGTGGTGGTGGTACCTGCTATGATAACAGCAGTGCATACTGACTGTGGTGGTACCTGCTATGATTACAGCAGTGCATATTGTGCTTGTACCTGCTATCACTACAGTAGTACATGGTGACGCTATGCGTCTTATATCTAAAAGGGAAATTTAGGAATGTGTGTCTGTTCTAAATGTTAAGCATACTTGGCGACATGCAACCAACTTATATTGAACGGGAATATGGCGATTCTAAAGTAATCTATAATCTTCAATTCCTATGCACGATTTAAAGAATCGATTATTGGCGAGTTTGGGTTTAATTTGTAATTACTGAGTTTTATTTTATTTCTATGTTATGTTTTTAAGTTTTCAGAAGTTTCAAAATCTATTTTTGCCCCGGGCAACGCTGGGTATTTCCCGCTAGTAGCAGTATATATCGACTCTATACCACAAAGTCCTCACCTGACAGAGTGGCGTGGTGAAGCCTAGTCTCGTGCAGTGCCCCCGGCCTCGCCGCATGACATCGCTCGTTTATCAAATTATTATTCATTAAAAAAATTGCTCGTCTTGCAAAACACTCGCAGACCAAGTTACTCGCAATCCAAGGTTTCACTGTATTTAGTATTTGTTCAATTGAAATTTCCAATGTAAATGTTTCTGATCCATAGGACACAGCAGCTGATATGGCCTGAAGAAGAAAAAGTTGTGTTTCTTTAGGGACATTGAAATGTTTCTCATATGAAAATATCTGTTGGAGAGACACGACCAAAGTACATGAAAGCCACAAGCAAGATGACAAATGTGAAATAAAATACAAATATAGGGTAAACTAGTATAATGGGAATCATATTGTGAAATACAATATGATTTCATTGGCAGCCCGAATAAATATGTGACCTCAATTGGTTTTGTTTGTCATCATGCTAACGTATTATTTAGTTTTTTTTTTACCCAAGGGAAAGCCTCACTGAGCCAAGATTTTCGCTGATGGTTCTTGCCAAGTTTTTCGGAGTGGAGTGGAATTTTACTCTTTAGAATTCCAATTGAGTATATTGCAGGTAACCGTTTAACATTGCAGTGATTGACTAGTGACTGTTTTTTTTGGGAGGAATTCGATTCAAAACAGAGGGAGAAAATAGGAACTCCACACAGAGAGGCACTCGACTCGGGAATCAAACCTTGGTACTTTTTTTCTGTGAGGCGCAAAAGTTAACCCTACGCCGCCTTGATGCTCAGCTTTCTGCATAGACTGAGGTTTCTAGCCAAATCGTTTGAAATTGTATCAGTCATTCATGAACAAGCTGTATGTATTATGTCAAAATCAGAATATACTGAGGAGGAATCCGGTGATCTATAAAGCTCTCTTTCACAGATGTCCAGTGGAGGCAGGTCCGAATATTATTGGTTCTTTCGGTAAAGTCACGTAGAAGGGAAATAATAAACAAATTCAAATTAAAAGTAAAATTCTCTCGACGTTTTGGCCACAATGCAAGCAGCCGTCCTCAGGTGAAGAACAGAGCTGTCGGAAAGACAGCGTCCAAATGAACATTGCTAAGCTTGGCGGCGTATTTTAAGCTGGGTGGGAGGACCAAAGTGCCTTGACAAAGGAGTTTACATATCAACAGAGGAATTTAGCATTTTGATAGCAAATGCAGATATGAGGTTATAGTCACTCCTTGTGGAATGTGTCGGCGGTGGGGGGTTTCAAAGTCATATTATGCTAGTGTATTATTTGGATTAGCAGTAATAAAGGAAGGGAATTTTTTTTATAATTCTAAAGAACTGCAAATACCCTACTACCATACAATAAGCCGATGTGAAAAAACTAAATTTGAACTACATCAATATAATTAATGTACTCGATATACTCTCCAATAAGCTGAGCTATTAACATAAAGTAACTGGGTATTCACTGCACTGTATAATGACTTATTATACCTTCCAATTTAAACTACACTGTATAAGATCGTATCCACAGCACTATTATGAATTATATTCATATGCCTCCAACTAAACTTTTTTCTACATCACACGATTATACACCGTACTATACACTGTCATAGACAAGCAGATTGCATAATAATAAATAGTATAATAGTGTAATGTTTAATATAATGTATAATGTAATATATAGTATCGTAGTTGTATAGTGAATATACAGCAGTGTGGTATACAGTAGGGTTTGTAGACTAATACATAGTGTAATATTACAATGTATAGTCTAAGGTATAGGGTAGTGTATAGTAACGCAGTGTATAATTCAATGTTGGGGTTTGTTTATGGCATTGTATAGTACGGTGTATAGTCGTGTGATGTAGAAATAAGTTTAGTTGGAGGCATATTAATATAATGCATAATGTTAGAGCTTATATTGGTGCTGTGGATACGATATTATACAGTGTAGTTTAGATTGTAAGGTATAATAAGTCATTATATTGTGTAGTGTATACCCAGTTACTTAATGTTAATAGCTCAGCTTATTGGAGAGTAAATTGAGTACTTTAATTATATTGATGTAGTTCAAATTTAGATTTTTCACATCGGTTTATTGTATGGTAGTAGGGTATTTGCAGTCCTTTAGAATTATAAACATTTCCCTTCCTTTATTATTGCTAATCCTACATAATACACTAGCATAATATGGCATTGAGACCCCCCACCGCCTACACATTCCACAAAGAGTGACTAATCCCATATCTGCATTTGTCATCAATATGCTAAAATCCTCTGCTGATATGTAAACTCCTTTGTCAAGGCGCTCTCCTCCTCCCACCCAGCTTAAAATACGCTGCCAAGCTTAGCAGTGTTCATTAGGATGCTGTCTTTCCGACAGCTCTGTTCTTCACCTGAGGATGGCTGCTTGCGTTGTGGCCGAAACGTCGTGATAATTTTATTGTTTTATTTTATTATTTACCTTCTACGTGACTTTACCGAAAGAACCAAGAATATGAATCCCTGTAGTCACGGAAGCAGGTCAAAATGTTTCAACAACAAACAATATAAAACGATATGAGTGAAAAGTACAAGAAAGGTAAAATTACAAAGCTTCAAATCAATATTGAATTACATCCCTTAAAAATATACAAATACAACGAATCTATTGTATCTTCCCAAGTTAAGCGCACTAAGTTATCTTCTTTCCCAGAAGTGACTTGGCCACAAATGATAGCTCAATGAAGTGGCTAATCACGTTGAAATGTATATCAGCCAAATAATCTAAATAATTATCTAATAGCATGATTTTAAATGTGGAGAGAAAAACTGTAGGACACAGAGAAAAAATCCACACCACCACGGGGAGAAACATGTAAACTCAAAATATACAGGCATCAGGGTCAAGATCAAACTCCTGACCTCCTGCATACCAGGCGATGAAGATAAGATCACGCCACCACGACTTACGCGGCATTTGAGATATAATTTGTGATAGCCAGGTCCCTTCGTAAAACAGCGATTATAGCTCAGTGGGCCTTACTTAGAAGAATTTAAACATTATTTAGTTTTAGTTTAAAATGTGCAGCCATCCATTTGCCTGGTCACGCCACTGTTGGCCGAAGGACCGTGACGCCTGCTGCTGTTTTTTCGGAGTTTGTGTCTCTCTCCCCATGGTCACGTGGATTTGTCTCCGGGTCTTCCGTCTTTTCCCTCCACATTTAAAATAAAATAAAAACTCTATTATAATACTAGATTTGAAGCTTTCGTGACTGCAGGAATCCATACTCTTTGGTTCTTTCGGTAAAGTCACGTAGGTATAAAATAAACTAAATCACGACGTTTCGGGCGCAACACAAGCGCCCGTCATCAGGTGGGAAAGCATGGTTTGTTGCTGAGGCAGACTGTTTTAAAAGGTTTGAAATGGGTGTAGCCCAAGAGTCATAAAGAAGTGGCTAGTGATGTTAATGTGAGAAATTAGCATGTAACTGTAAGATAGGAGAGCGGCCTCCTCGACGAGGGCACCCATTTCAAACCTTTTAAAACAGTCTACCTCAGCAACAGACCATGCTTTCCCACCTGATGACGGACGCTTGTGTTGCACCCGAAACTTGGTGATTTTTTTTTTATACCTACGTGACTTTACCGAAAGCACCTAAGAGTATCTATTATAATAGTTTGTTTAAAGTATTTGGCTACTATACATTTCCACATGATAAGCCAGGTTGTTGAGCTATCATTTGCGATGGCCAGGTCGTTTCTGAACAAGGGCTACATAGCTCAGTGGGCCTTATCTAGTAAATTAAGGAAAATACTTTTAGGTTAAATGTGCAGCCATCCAAATGCTTGGTCACCCCACTGTTGGCCAACGGGCCTCCACGAAAGTGAGCTCTCGACTCCACACAACCCCTCTGGATGCTACTTTTGTCTACTCACCACACTGTCCGGACGTCTTGAATGATGTGGTAGTTGTGGTGCCACAGCGACGGGGCCGCTCTGCCGAGCCAGGGAGCCGCCCGGCTTCCACCGCTGCACTGCCCCCATCACCACCCCCACATAAACACGCACCCGCACCCACGTAGGGCCTCGTGGTCGGGTCGCCTACCCTGAGTTTTCACCCGAGGGCCCCCTAGGGGGGTTACCCCACGGTTTCTCAGGGCCAGGAAATTGGACAGGACCCTTCCCAGGCCAAGTAACACTGCGGCGCCGTGGGCGGATTTGAGATCGCACGACCACGGCGAGCTCAGAGAGCCCCGCAGTTAGAAACGCATACAAACACAAACACGGGTCAGCAGGGCAGATAGCTGGGATCAGAACCCGGGACGACTAATTGGTCGAAAGGTCAAAGGCCGGCGGGATCGCAAAAGAGCGGGAAATCCTAGGCTCAGGATTGGTCGAGAGACCAAGGCGGTCGGGACGGGGGCGCCTAGCCTTTGATGCGAATAGTTTAAAAGAAAACGCAGGGGCAGTAGGGAAGTCTCTTCTTCTGGAGTTTGGACACGGAGTCGGCGACGAAGGAGTCATCGGGCGAGCCGCTAGATTGTCTGCAGGACCATCTGAGCGCCGCAAGGTCACCAGGGACTACAGACGGTATTGTGTTGCGCGCCTTACAACACCTCAGAGCGGAGAGTAGGATCCGTGGGAGAGGGTTAGTTCGGGGTAAGGACGAGTAGGAAAGCGGTTTAGCAGAGAGCGCGGCATAGAGTAGGGCTGCACGCCACCAAAAAGTGGGTTAGGAGCGCCTTGCTGGCCCGCACACACACACGGGTGGCTCGGTGGGTTAACAAGGGCTAATAAAATCTCGAGCGTAGTAACGGAACCGTGTTGTTGGGTGTTTTTGAACGTGGTATTAGCGTGCACTGCATTCGCGGGTGTGTGGTCGTTGTATGCATAAAGGCCGTGGTCTCTGTACGATTGTGCGGGTACGGAGGTGTGTGCGTTAACGCCCGGGGAGAGCACTTTTGTGTGTTGGCGTGACTACGCAGCCGTGTGAGAGGAGAATCGTCCTTGTACGATATTTGTGTTGACGTGCACGCGCGAGTGGGGGAGGGGACGAGTCGTCGTGTCGGCGTGTGCCCCGCTTGCGTGTGCTCGTTACTTGCGTAAAGTGCGGCGCGGTGGTGGACCCCTGACCCCCGACCCCGCGGCTCGAGAGCGTAATCGGCTGCGCATTGTTGTACGGTTTGTCTCGCGCGCACGGCGGCGGCTTGAGTCGTTGGGTCGGCGTGTGCCCCGCTTGCGTGTGCTCGTTACTTGCGTAAGCTCTCGGCGTGCGTAATCGGCGTACCCCAGGTGCGCGATCGTAACGTGAGCGGCCAGCGGGGCGCAGAGCGGCGCAAGAGTGGGTATCGCGTGTGGAGCTGTATGTGTGTGCGCGCACGTTCACGACGTGTGTAACACAGGTGCGCGATCCTAACGTGAGTGGTCAGTGTTGGGTGAGTGCCGTGCAGAGCTGTGTGTGGGTGTGCGCGTACGTGGTTAATCATGTCTGCTACGCGGACCCGCGGTGGAGGGGAATCCTCGGGTGACGGCTCCCACACCATGGGTGAGGAGCCTAGCGGCGGTTCGCTTAGCAGCGGGGGGGCGATTGATGATGTTAGTTCGGCCGTTAGTATTATCGAGGGAGGGATCTCGGGGGCTAGCGACCCCCACAAATTGGTGTCAGAAGTGGGATGGACCCCCGCGTTACCTCACGCTAAAATAAGACTAATATTTACCGGCAGGGGGGCCCCTTCGTGGAAGGCATTCTCCCGCAATCTCTTAGGGGCCAAGGAAATTAATGGATGGACGGACGCGCAGGCAGTACGTCAACTTAATATGAATCTTGATGGGCGGGCAGCCGATTTTGTAGAAGCGTTACCCGCGAGCGCACAGACACAGCTAGAGGAGCTGATGCGCCGACTCGATCAGCGTTTTGGCACGCGTGACGAGGAGGAAGCAAAATCGGCCTTAGAGGCGCGCCGTCGCCAACCTGGCGAAGATCTCCGTGATTACGCCGAGGATGTGCGCGAGTTAACAAAGATCGCACGCCCGGGGTACGCAACTGAGGTTATTGAGGAACTGGCTGCCGAGAAAATCCAGCGGTACCTGTCTCGCACGGCGTGGTGGCAGCCAGACATGAGCTGCCCACGTCTTCCCTTTAACACCCTTGTCGAGCGCGCACGTAAGTGTGAAAGAATTCACAGTGAACGCGCGCAGCTCCGGGGGCTGGGACGAGAGCGCGCCATTGCATGCCTGCTCTCGGAAGACGAGGAGGAGGAACAGGAGCTCGCGAGGACGGTAAGGGGCCGGGAAAGAGAGCCTCCAGTGTCCCGCGAGACAACCCCGGGATGGGTTGCCGGTATACAAACGGGTATAAAGGATGTCTCCGGCCAGGTAACCCAGGTACGCGAGGAAACGAATAAAAATATGACCCAACTGCAAGCCTCCGTTGAGACCATCCGATCCGAAATGGGGGACCTACGCGCCACGGTGGGAGGGTTATCTGGGAGGGTAGCCCGACTAGAGGCGGAGGGTGGACAGCGGCGTAATGGGGGGGGAGGGAGTGGGCAGGGGGCCCACTACGGAGCCGCCCCCCCTCCCCGGGCATGTTATATGTGCGATCGCCGAGGGCATCTAGTGAGAGACTGTCCTGAAATCACCCGAGCTAGGCAGGCGCGGGGGTTAAACTCCAACGCCTCCTAGTGAGCGGACCAACTTGGGGTGCAATCGACGCGGTCCCGATACAAATAGACGGTAATGAGAATAATGGCGAGCGAGTGATCCATAAACAGGTTACAACAACAACACCCAAGGGCGCGGGGACCTCGGGCGATTGGCTGCGGGAGCTGGTGGCAGGGATAACGGGAGCCACGTCGCTGGTGGAAGGCCAGGTGAACGGGCAGCGCACCCGGATCCTGCTGGACACGGGCGCCGTGGCCTCTCTCATGAGCGCCGCGCACTGCAGCATGCTCGGGGTGGACGTGGGCTGCCTGCAGGCCCCGGATCGCGCGCTGCACACGGCAAGCGGAGCCGGGATGGGGTTGCTGGGGAAGGTCTCCCTCGAGGTCCGTCTAGGAAACCAGGTGTGCACACAGGAATTCTACGTTTCGAGTGTGTTGTGCCACGAGTGCATTGCAGGAACGGACCTCCTGGAAAAGTTGGGACTTAACGTACAGCCCCGGCAACGATGCGCTACGGTGGAGGGCAGCGGGGAGCGGATTCCGTTCCTAGGACAGGAGCCGAATCGCCCACGCTTCACACCCGTGGCCGCTACGCTGGTGTCGGCCGTCACCATCGGGCCTCTCGCCGAGATGCTGGTGCCAGTGGCAACCCTCTCCACCGACCCAACCCACCGACCATCGGGCGAGGTAATGCTGACTCCTCACCCGGAGTTGGCATCGCGATACGGGGTGGTAGGGTCAGCCACACTGGTAAACGCAGATGGGGGCCGGCTGTTTATACGTGTGTTTAACCCACACAGTACCCCGGCAATGATACGACGACGCACCCCGGTAGCCACCGTACACCCCCTGCATGCTCGCCACTCGAACGACTCGGTGTTCGCACTCTGGGCGGAGGACCCTGGCCGCCCTGAGGACAGCCAGGATCTGGCCTGGCGGGTCGGCCCGACCCCCCGAGCCGAGATTGTTCCCCTGCAGGATGCGTTACATGTGCCTTGGGCAGCCTTACCTAAGGGGGAGGCCGATCAGCTGCGCGGGTTATTGCGGGAGTACGCCGACGTGTTCAGTGAGCATGATTCGGACGTGGGCCGGACCGACCTGGTCAAGCACCAAATTGACACAGGTGCAGCCCGACCCATCAAACTCCCCGCATACCGAGTGGGCGCGCCTGAACGGACCCAGATCAAAGAGGCAGTCACGGATATGCTACGCGATAACATAATCCAGCCCTCCGCGAGCCCTTGGTCTGCCCCGGTGGTACTGGTAACGAAAAAGGATGGGTCAACCCGGTTCTGCATCGATTACCGTAAACTAAATGCAGTCACGCTCGGCGATGCCTTCCCCATACCCCGCATCGACGACACCTTCGACAGTCTCGCAGGAGCGCGGTATTTTTCCACCCTCGATCTGGCGTCTGGTTACTGGCAGGTGGAGATGACGGAGGAAGATCGGCCGAAAACCGCATTCACCACCCCGATGGGACTATTCGAGTTTCGAGTACTCCCGTTCGGACTCACCAATGCGCCTGCGACGTTCCAGCGGCTGATGGAGTTGGTGATGCGGGGCTTGCAATGGGAACAGTGCCTGATTTACTTGGACGATGTTATAGTGTTCAGTAGATCTTTGTCTGAGCATTGGTCCAGGCTTCGAGAGGTGTTCCAGCGACTGCGAGCGGCTCATCTCAAGCTCAAGCCACGTAAGTGTTACATCGCACAACGCGAGGTGGGGTACCTCGGGCATCGCGTCAGCGAGGCAGGCGTGCACACCGATCCGGAGAAGGTACGCGCCGTAGTGGAGTGGCCACGGCCAAGGAATCTGACGGAGATCAGATCATTTTTGGGGCTCGCCACCTATTATCGTCGATTTGTAAAGGGATTCAGCGAGATTGCACGCCCTCTCACCCAACTCACCTCCCCTAAGCACCCCTACCAGTGGACGGGGGCCTGCCAGACGGCCTTCACCACTCTCAAAGATCACCTCACCCACGCCCCCATCCTCGCTTTCCCCGATTTTACCACCGATTTTATTTTGGACACGGACGCCTGCAGCAGCGGGCTGGGCGCGGTGTTGTCACAGGTACAGGATGGGACGGAACGAGTCATCGCGTACGCCAGCCGGACCTTGAGTGGGGCCGAGCTGAACTATTGCGTGACCCGCCAAGAGTTGTACGCCGTGATTTTCGCATGCAAACAGTTCCGGCCGTATTTGTACGGCAGGAGATGTCGCGTACGCACTGACCATTATGCTCTGCAGTTCCTTCTTACATTCAAGGAGCCGCGGGGGCAGATGGCTCGGTGGTTGGCGCAGTTGCAGGAGTACAACCTGCAAATCGAGTATCGGGCTGGCCGGACGCATGCAAACGCGGACGCCTTGTCGAGGCGACCCACGGTGTACGCCGAGACGAGGGCGGAGGAGGCCTGCCCGTGTTTCACGGGGGGACGCTGCCGGCAGGCAACGGACCCCCGAGAGGCCGCGGCCACTGACCCCCCCCCAGCGAGAGAGAGTGCAGTGTGCGCCACAGAGACCCTCGCAGGTGGCACTGAGGATCCCGTCGACCGCCCGGCAAGCGCGGGACCCGCGGCTCGGGACCCGATCGGACGGATCCAGGAGGACGTCGGCTGTGCCTTCCCGGGCCTAAACGACGAGCAGCTGAGACAGACCCAGCAGCGAGATCCGGATCTGGCGGCAGTGGAGGCGGCACTGCGGGAGGAAAAGAGCGCCCTACCAGGACCCTGGAGCGGTTTGTATGCCCGGTTGTGTGTACAGAACGGAGTGGTACGGGAGTTAACCGAGGCCGGCCAGCCGGGGTGCATCTGTGTTCCTGCCCAGGTGCGACCCCAGCTGCTACGGCTGGTGCATGACCACCCACTTGGGGGCCACGATGGGGAACGACGTACTCGAGAGACCCTGCGTCGCCAGTATCTCTGGCCTAAATTGGCGCAAGATGTGGCCGCCTGGGTGCAGGGCTGCCGGGCCTGTCAGCAGTGTGGGCAAAAGCCGGCGAGGTACCAGGTACCCCTGAGGCCGTTCCGAGTCAGTCGGACGAATCAGTTGGTCGGAATCGACCTACAGGGCCCCTTTCCACGATCCCACCGGGGCAACCGATATATTCTCGTAGCGGTGGAGTACTTCACCCGCTACCCCGTGGCGGTGGCTATCCCGGATAAAACAGCCCTCGTAGTGGCCCGGGCCTTCGTGGAAAACTACGTACTTAAGTGCGGGATCCCCGAACGAGTCATTACCGACCAGGGAAGTGAATTCGAGGCCGAACTATTCCAGGCGCTGTGCCGAGAGTTCGGGATCCAGAAGGACCGAACCACGGCGTATCACCCCCAGGCGAACGGGATGGTAGAGAGGATGAACCAGACTCTGGCCGGGAAGCTTAAACGCATGGCGGCCGCGAATCAACAGGACTGGGACGAACACCTCCCCTATGCCCTGTTCGCCTACACCACCGCCGTTCACACATCTACAGGACAGACCCCGTTCCTAATGATGTTTGGTCGCGAGTCTCGCCTGCCCGCAGATCTGCTGTTCGGTGTCCCTCCGCCGCAACGGGAGGAAGGGAGCCACCCCGTGGAGCACTTGCTGGAGACCCTCCGAGGGGCCAGGGGCCGAGCCTACCCGCACGGAGAGGCCGCACACCAGCGGCAAGAGCAGGGCGCCCGACCCCGTATGGAGCCCCCCTTCTACACTGCCGGCTCCGAGGTGTGGCTGTACACTCCCCGCGTCGGTGCCGGGCAGGTGGGGAAGCTGACCACCTACTGGCGAGGACCCTGGATTGTGAGACGGCAGATCTCACCATGGACGGTGCTGATTCAGGGAGGAGAGAGGGGCCGGGAGATGGTGGTCAACATCCGCCGACTGAAGCCGTGGCGAGCAGCCCCCGAGGGGGGGAACCCCGCCGTCCAAGTACCCCAAAACCCCGGGGTCCCCCCACCCCCCGTGTCCGGGGGTCTCGCGCAGTATATGGGCCCCACGGAGCCCCGGGCTCCGAGGGGCCCCGGGCGGGGCCGGGGGCGACGAGGACGGCGACCCTTAAACCCCACCGCCTCTGAGTTTGTTCCCCAGCCCGCAGGTGCCAGAGACCGAGGGGAGCCGTTGGAATGGAGGAGGAGACCACCGCCGGAACCCCAGGAGACGGAGCCGCCACCCCCGAGGCCAGCCACAAGGGCCGGGCGAATCCCGCGGACCCCGCGGCGATACCTCGTGGGGGCAACCCAGGCGAGGTGCTCCAGTCAACCCGGGACGGGGACTGGCACCCCGGGGGGCTATGTGGTGCCACAGCGACGGGGCCGCTCTGCCGAGCCAGGGAGCCGCCCGGCTTCCACCGCTGCACTGCCCCCATCACCACAACAACCGCCATTCGCCACTAAGTGGCGGTGACGTCACCACGACGCTTGTGCCAGGCCATGTGCACCTTGAGGCCACGTGAAGTGTCGAACGCCCGCTGGCAGGAGGTCACGGGGCAGACCCAGGTGCCACGGGTCGACTGACCGAGATGACCGAGATGACTGGCTGATGCACCACCTGTGCCCCCTACTGTGCCAACTTGCTGTGCTTTAGCCACCCGGCGCTCCGCTCGTTGTTGTGAGCGTCGCTCCTCCGCCCTCCGTTGTTGTTGGAGGGCGACTGCCTCCAACTGCCCAGTAGCGTCCTTCACGAGCCTCCTCCACTGAGGCCGATCTTGACACCGCTGGTACCAGTCATCGGCAAGTCCACTCAGCTCCACGTCCTCCTGTACCACATCACTCCATCTCTTCTCTAGCCCGTGCCGCGCCCGTTTAGCCCCCTCGATCCGGCCGAACAAAAGCTGTTTAGGCATGCGGTGGCTGGGCATGCGGGCTACATGACCCAGCCAACGCAGCCTTGCCTGCCGGAGGAGCTCACTGATGGGACTTTGCCCAGATCTTTCAAGGACTTGTGAGCTCCTCACACAATCCAGCCTGGTCAAACCCAGGATGGATCGTAGGCAGGCCAGCCTAAATGTTTCCAACCGGCGAAGATGCTCCACTAGGGGGGTCCACGTTTCGCAAGCGTAGAGAAGGGAGGGAATGACTGTGGCCGAGAAGACCTGAAGCTTCGTGCGGAGCGACAGACCAGGTAGCTTCCACACAGCGTTACGCAACCGATGAAAAGATATTGCCGCTCGACTGATTCGGAGTGAGACCTCTGCTGATAAACTGGAGCTGGTCATGAGCACACTGCCCAGGTATGGGAAACTCTCTACTCTCTCCACAACTGCCCCATCACCGATTGGGAGTTGTGGGGGCGGAGTGCCCGATGGTACAAAATACCCAGGCAGGTGCTTAGTTTTGGTGGGGCTGATGGTAAGGCCCCACCTCTTAGTGGCACACTCCAGCCTCAGCAGCAGCGTCTCCAACTCCTCTTCTGAATGAGCAGCTATTACCAAATCATCGGCATACATAACGTGGTTGACCAATAGGGAGCCATCCCTTGATCCCCCATCACCACCCCCACATAAACACGCACCCGCACCCACGTAGGGCCTCGTGGTCGGGTCGCCTACCCTGAGTTTTCACCCGAGGGCCCCCTAGGGGTTTACCCCACGGTTTCTCAGGGCCAGGAAATTGGACAGGACCCTTCCCAGGCCAAGTAACACTGCGGCGCCGTGGGCGGATTTGAGATCGCACGACCACGGCGAGCTCAGAGAGCCCCGCAGTTAGAAACGCATACAAACACAAACACGGGTCAGCAGGGCAGATAGCTGGGATCAGAACCCGGGACGACTGATTGGTCGAAAGGTCAAAGGCCGGCGGGATCGCAAAAGAGCGGGAAATCCTAGGCTCAGGATTGGTCGAGAGACCAAGGCGGTCGGGACGGGGGCGCCTAGCCTTTGATGCGAATAGTTTAAAAGAAAACGCAGGGGCAGTAGGGAAGTCTCTTCTTTTGGAGTTTGGACACGGAGTCGGCGACGAAGGAGTCATCGGGCGAGCCGCTAGATTGTCTGCAGGACCATCTGAGCGCCGCAAGGTCACCAGGGACTACAGACGGTATTGTGTTGCGCGCCTTACAACACCTCAGAGCGGAGAGTAGGATCCGTGGGAGAGGGTTAGTTCGGGGTAAGGACGAGTAGGAAAGCGGTTTAGCAGAGAGCGCGGCATAGAGTAGGGCTGCACGCCACCAAAAAGTGGGTTAGGAGCGCCTTGCTGGCCCGCACACACACACGGGTGGCTCGGTGGGTTAACAAGGGCTAATAAAATCTCGAGCGTAGTAACGGAACCGTGTTGTTGGGTGTTTTTGAACGTGGTATTAGCGTGCACTGCATTCGCGGGTGTGTGGTCGTTGTATGCATAAAGGCCGTGGTCTCTGTACGATTGTGCGGGTACGGAAGTGTGTGCGTTAACGCCCGGGGAGAGCACTTTTGTGTGTTGGCGTGACTACGCAGCCGTGTGAGAGGAGAATCGTCCTTGTACGATATTTGTGTTGACGTGCACGCGCGAGTGGGGGAGGGGACGAGTCGTCGTGTCGGCGTGTGCCCCGCTTGCGTGTGCTCGTTACTTGCGTAAAGTGCGGCGCGGTGGTGGACCCCTGACCCCCGACCCCGCGGCTCGAGAGCGTAATCGGCTGCGCATTGTTGTACGGTTTGTCTCGCGCGCACGGCGGCGGCTTGAGTCGTTGGGTCGGCGTGTGCCCGCTTGCGTGTGCTCGTTACTTGCGTAAGCTCTCGGCGTGCGTAATCGGCGTACCCCAGGTGCGCGATCGTAACGTGAGCGGCCAGCGGGGCGCAGAGCGGCGCAAGAGTGGGTATCGCGTGTGGAACTGTATGTGTGTGCGCGCACGTTCACGACGTGTGTAACACAGGTGCGCGATCCTAACGTGAGTGGTCAGTGTTGGGTGAGTGCCGTGCAGAGCTGTGTGTGGGTGTGCGCGTACGTGGTTAATCATGCCTGCTACGCGGACCCGCGGTGGAGGGGAATCCTCGGGTGACGGCTCCCACACCATGGGTGAGGAGCCTAGCGGCGGTTCGCTTAGCAGCGGGGGGGCGATTGATGATGTTAGTCCGGCCGTTAGTATTATCGAGGGAGGGATCTCGGGGGCTAGCGACCCCCACATAGTTACCCCACAGCGAGTGACTTTGCAGATCGCATATATACACGTGTCAGGGTCGGGATCGAGCCCACGTCTTCCTACATAACCGGCAAGGGAGATAACATCACCACTGTGTCGAGATGTTGAATGAAAAATAATACAAATCGGAAAAAGAGATTGACATTAGGTTTAAGTGTTGATGGAAATACCATGACGGTCTTTCGTGTCCCCCATCGGCTTGGGAAGCGAAGCATGGCATTTGATTGCACAATGTTGTTTGTGTTAAAAAATAGGAAGTTTATTCACTGGCTTTGTCAAAATGAAACTCAAAAACGTAGATGAAATGGCAGGCGGACAAGTGGACGTGTAACACCACGACGAAACTGGCCCTCGCTGGGTGTACAGGAGGTCGTGGGTTCGATCCCGACTCTGATATCTGCTGTATATTTATAGTTTGAATGTTCTCCCCGTGGTCGTGTGGATTTTACTCCGTTTAGAGTATTTGGCTGATACAAATTTCCACGTGATTAGCCACTTCGTTGAGCTATATTTTGTGACCAGGTCGCTTCTAAAAAAGAGCTATATAGCTCAGCGGGCCTTACGTAGTAAAATTAAATACACATTTTTAGTTAGTTCCTATAGCCTCGAACATTTAGGGAAGGTACTATGAGCAAGAACACACTTGATAGGAATCGTAAGGTATGTTTAATTGTTTAATTTCATAATCAGAAGATTCAGAAGTTTATTTACCAAGTAATGCTTAAAAGATCTTTTTCAAGGCCGACTCGGCCGGCAGATACCCACGAACACTCACACATGCACTGACCTATTCACACATTCACGCACTTACTCACCTGCCCACAAACTCATCCAACTACCCAACCACTAACGCACTCGGCCACTCACACAACTCACTTGCCCACTAAGTCACCCACTCATTCACTGATGCCTTGCAATGGGTGTGTCTATTTGGTGTGTCAACATCTTAATACCTTAATAATAGGGTTTTTCTCCTTTTTTCTTTGACGATCTCCGATGTACAGCTTGTGGAATGTCTCTCATCAAGGACCAGCAGTAATCTGCCATCATGTTTGAGTCCCATCGGCCTTGGTAACGTTCTTCCATAACTTTAATGTCTTCATGAAAGCGTTCACCTTGCTCTTCGCTCACGTGACCCATGTTCTATGGAAACTGGGCCAAGTGACTATGTAAGTAGTGAACCTTGATGCTCATTCTACATCCAAGTGCTTGGAAACTCAAGAGCAGCTTCTCCACAATCTCTCGATAGTTGTCCACTTTTCTGTTCCCAAGGAAATTCCGCACCACATCAGATAATGCATTCCAAGCTCTAGCCTCTGCGGCATTCATTGTTGTAACAAAGTGTGGATCCCTGATGAGTGTTCTTATTTGAGGGCCATCAAATATTCCTGCCTTTTTCTTCTCGGCACTGAGACTTGAAAAGGTTGAACATATATAGCTGAAGCAGTCTCCAGTGTGATCAAGAGCTTTGACGAATTGCTTCATTAACCCAAGTTTTATGTGTAGTGGGGGAAATACAATTTTATTCCTATCAACCAGAGGCTCATTATTGATGTTCTTGCAACCAGGCATCAAACTGATTCCTTGTGGCCAGTTCTTTTAAACCCAGTGTTCTAATGTAGCCCTACTGTCTCAGTAGCACAGGAAACGAGGGTATTTGGTGTGACCTCCTTAAAATAATTCTGGTGAGAATTATTTATTATGTTTTATTTTTATTATTTTATTATTTCACTTCTACGTGACTTTACCGAAAGAACCAAGAAGATGAATCCCTGCAGTCACGAAAGCTTTAAATCGAAATTTAAATCCTTTTACTACTATCAATACAAAGTCTCCATTCACTTGAATCATATACGGGCAGTTCCATATTGAGAAGAAGCCCTTCAACATCATTACAACAAACAAGTTGACCATCTGAATGGAAGTACTTTCGCAGTGCTGCTTCTCTGTTACGATAAAAGGAGACACTAGTGCCAGGTCTGAGTAGTCCTTTTTCTTGCAGCCTGGAAGCCAACAATTCAGCAGACTGCTTTGGCAAATACAAATCTCTTACAAGATCATTCAATTCAGGCTGACTAAACAGAAAAATGTTATCACAATCTGCATCAGATGGCGTATATTCGATCTGAGCATCATCATCATCATCTGTAGAAGCAGGTAAACTGAGTGATTCAACATCAATCTCTGGTAGCTCAGTAAATACAGGCACAGGAATTTCCTCACAGTGCTCAACTGGTCGTCTGGCAGATGGGATATCTGGGTATTGTAAGTGTTGTTTGTTTTTCTTATTGAAACCTTTTACATTGACAAGGCAGAAGTAGCAGTTATCCAAATGGGTTGTAGGTTCTCTCCAAACCATTGGCACACCAAACTTCAGCTTAGCATTATTTCCTTTAGACGATGATCGCAAAGTTTCAACACAGGTTTTACACACTTTGTGAGGAGCCCAATTTTTGTCTTGGTCTCCAAGTCGTACTTTAAAGTAGGCAAGATAAACCTTCTTGACAAAGGTATTGATGTTGCGCCTTTGATCCTGTAAAGTGAAGCTGCCACAGATGTAGCAGAAGATATCTGGGTCATTACTGCATTTCCTTCTTTCGGATGTTGTAGCCATTGTTAGATCACGCCCTGCAGAAGAAAAATATTAAATGTGGATATCTACATAAAATGATATTATAAACACACTATCCTAAAAATACAGCACCATATTTTAACACTAAAGCAGTCACTGACTCGCAACAACTTACAATCATAAGTGACAGAGTTAATTTCGGGTAAAATCAATGAAAATGGGGTATGCCGATAGCATAAAAATGAGATGTCATAGAGCAAATCTGAGATCAGATTTGGAATCAGCATCCTGAAATAAGTCTAAAACAGCTGCAAAAGTCCAGGCCAGAACTTTGTTTTATTTGTTGACCAGTGTTATGTGGAAGGAAATGTATACCAGCAGCCAAATAGTATGAACGCGTGATATTGATTCTAAACCGCACGATTCGAACACAAATCCACGCGAACACAGTGAGAACATGTAAATTCCAAACATACACGCGTCAGGGTCGGAATCGAACCCACGTCTTCCTGCATGACCGGCAAGCGAGATAAAATCGCCAGTGTCGAGATGTTGAATAAATAAAAAAATACAAATTGGCAAAAGAGATTGACATTAAGTTTAAATGTAAATTGAAATACGATGACACAGTTTTTCATGTCCCCATTCGGCTTTGGAAGCGAAGCATGGCTTTTGACTGTACATTGTTGGGTGTGTTAAAAAAGAGGAAGTTTGATCACTGGCATTGTCAAAATGAAACAACAAAAAACACGTGAAATACAAGGCGAACACCGCGACGAACCTGGCTCTCGCTTGGTGTACAGGAGGTTGTGAGTTCGATCCCGACTCTGATACCTGATGTATAATTAGAGTTTGCATGTTCTCCCCTTGGTCGTGTGGATTTTACTCCGTTTAGAGTATTTGGCTGATACAAATTTCCACGTGATTAGCCACTTCGTTGAGCTATATTTTGTGACCAGGTCGCTTCTAAAAAAGAGCTATATAGCTCAGCGGGCCTTACGTAGTAGAATTAAATAAAACGTTTATATAGTTAGTTTCTATAGCCTAAGTCACCCACTCACTCACTGATGCCTTGCAATCAGTGTGTCTCTTTGGTGTCAACATCTTAATACCTCCTGTACAATTTCCAGAAGGCTAAAGACGATTATTTTTCCATCATCCTGATAACGACAAAATGGTTCCCGTAGATATTCATTGGGATGGTTGGCCAATCCCGCTTTACAATCCGGTACTCCAATGTAGTCTCCCATAAAATAATTTAAACATACAAAACCAAGGCCACTCAGTGGTGGACACTAAACGCAGGGAGCAAAGACGTATGAGGCTATAAGTACAGAAGAATTGAGTCTGTTTCGTTACTTAGCCCCGAATCCCTATAACACCTTGGTTTTGTACATGATAGCCAACGATACAAAGACTACCTATCTATGCTCATTCATAAAGATGAGCTGTCGAGAATATTACGTTACGAGTTATACACCCCTAGCTGCCACTGCAATTTAGTGGCCTAAAATACAATGTTTCGCTTCGGATGATCGCTGCAAAGTATGATCTGTGTTTTGATTTAGTGTACTGATCTTAAAGGTGCATTGAAAAATGTTGATACTCCGACTGATGCTCCTACTGTTGTGGAGTGACTCATGCAGCCAGCTATTGCTGCAGAGTTTGGTAGTACATGTTGTTTACGTCGTTGATTGTGAAAATTCGGTCACAGTTCCTATGACCACTGTTTCATTGCTTTTATGGCTTTATTTTGGTGATTTTCGAAAAGTTTTTTGGTTTGGCCATGTTTGTTTGTTGTAGTACAGAGTTAGACTGATGGCCTTAATCTAAGTTGTCTTGTGGTTGTTGTTGTATGACTTGCATCCCACTGGGATTTTTGCACACAGTGTTGGTGTACGGTGATTTTTCTGCAATATTTTACTGTCTTTTCTTGGATTTTCTGTTTGCACAAAGTAACTATAAGATGTATTCTTGTTCATGTTTTTGTTTTTTGTTTGTTGCGGTTGCAGCCGATTCAATAGCCGAATGGCTCACAGGGCTATACCTAATAAATGAACTTGAAATGAACTTGAACTTGATGTAGTTTAGCAGACCGCGCTACGAAACTGCTGACTTAGGTTCGATTGTCAGGCATGACTGCCGGCATTGAGTACTTAGTGCTGTGTACATACATTATCAGTGGGGAGACAAAGAAGGCCCACTGTAATGTTTGTCATACCACCCTGGTGTGTCGTGCTAGCCTTAATGACTGCTTGCTAACAGCACTCACCTTGACTTTATTTGTATAAAGTTCATACGTTTATATGGTACGCTACGTGACATGAATTGACAATTTTTTTAAGCAGTCGTTAATCTAGGATGAATCACAGTTGTTGATTTAAGGGAGGAAGGAAAGCATGGTTATAGTGAAGATTATTATAATTCTATCGCAAATAAAACAGAATGAATCACTCTTAATTTAGGAGCTTTCGTGACTGCAGGAATTATTCTTTGGTTCTTTTCGGTTAAGACGTGACTTAACCGAAAAGAACCAAAGAAGAATGAATCACATTCTGTTTAATTTTGCTTCTACCTACGTGACTTTACCAAAAGAACCAAATAGTATGAATCCATAATGTCAAACATAATTTGTGGTGTTCTGTTTCCAAGATCTGGAAAGTCAAAATACCAGTTTTTATTTGCGATATAATTTTAATCATCTTCACTTTAACCATGCTTTCCTTCCTCACTTAAATACATAAACAACAACTAATATCTTCTCCCCTAGCCCTGGTAGTCGGCAGCCTGCAGCTTAAGAGCCAAATGCGGCTTTTTAAGGACTGATTCGTGACGTTATTAGCATGCATTGTGGCTCCTACTCTTTATCCCACCCCCAGCTGCGACGAGGCCTACCCCAACCCCTATCACTACCTTGACCCTAACACTCTACAAACGCTTATCACTACCCCAACCCCGAAAACTCCATCAACGATTATTACTACCCCAACCCCGAACACTACCCTAACCCCGAACACGACCCAAACCATTATCACTACCCCAACCACTATCACTTCCCCAACAACTATCACTATCCCAACCACTATCACTAACCCCAACCACTATCACTACCCCAACCACTCTCATTAACCCTAACCACGATCACTACCCCTACCCTTATCACTACCCCTATCACTACCCCAACCCCTATCAATACTCCAACCACTATCACTAACCCCAACCCCTATTACTACCCCAACTGCTATCACTATCCATCTCCCTACCGCAACACCAATCACTACCCCTATTACTAACCCATTCCCTATCACTACCCTAATCACTACAATTATCACTATGAATATCCCATCCCCAATCACTACCCCATCCTGTATCACCACCCTTATAACAACCCCGAACCCGTATTACTACCACTAACCCTACGACTACCCTATCCCCTATGACTACCCCAACCCTTATCACTACCCCAAGCCATATCACTACTCCAACCACTATCACTACTCCAAACCCTATCACTAACCCAACCCCTATAATTACCTCAACCTCTATCAATCCCCATACCACTTCCACTACCCAAAGCCATATCACTACCCCTATCACTATCGCAATCCTTATCACTACCCCAACGCCTATCACTACCCAAACCCCGATCACTACCCCAACTCCTATCACTCCGCCATACCCTACCACTGCCCCTATCACAATGAACAACCCATCCCCAATCACTACCTCTATCACTACCCCATCTCCTATCACTACCGAATCCCCTATCACTACCCCTATCACTGCCCCTATCACTGCCCCTATCACTACCAAAATCCCAATCACTACCCCATCCCCTACCACTTCCCCATCCATTATCACTTCCCCATCCCCTATCACTACGATTATCACTCCTTCAACACCCTTTCACTACCCTTATCACTGCGAATACCCCTACACCAATCATTACCACCACCCCTATCAATACCCCTAACACTAACCCAAGCCCTATCACTACCCCAACCCCTATCACTACACCAGCCCCTATCACTACCCCAACCACTATCAAACCTAACCCCTATCACGAGCCGAACCCTTATCACTACCCCAAACCCCATCACTACACCAAACCCTATCACTTCCAAAACCCCTATCACTACCCCAACCCATATCACTATCCATCGCCTATCACTACCCCTACCCTCATCACTACCCCTATCACCATCCCTACCCCGATCACTACTCCATAACTACCCTTATTACTACCCATCCCCCATCACTACCAAACTCCTATCACTATCCCTACCCCATGACGACCCCCTACCCCCATAACTACCTCTACCCCCATCACTACCCCTACCCCCATCACTACCCCTATCACTACCCCAGCCCTTATCACTACCCCAACCACTATCAACCATAACCTCTATCACTACCCGAACCCCAATCTCTACCCTAACCCCCATCACTACACCAAACCCTATCACTTCCAAAACCCCTATCACTACCCAAACCCCTATCATTACCCCATCCCCTATCACTTCCCCGTCCCCTATCACTACGATTATCACTCCCTCAACCCCTATCACTACCCCTATTACTCTGAATATCCCTACACCAATCATCACCACTACCCATATCACTACCCAACCCCTATTACTACCCCAACTCCTATCACTACCCATCCCCCATCACTACCCCTTCCCCTATCACTACCCCAATCCCTATTACTAACCCAACCCCTATCAATACCCCTACCCCCATCACTACCCTTACCCTGTCAATACCCCTATCACCATCCCTACCCCGATCACTACCTATACCCCATCACTATCCAACCCCCATCACTACCCCTACCCCCATCACTACCCCTACCCCTGTCACTACCCCGATCACTACTCCATCACTACCCTGATCACTACCCATCCCCCATCACTACCATACCCGCATCACTACCCCTACCCCCATCGAAACCCCTATCACAATCAATACCCCTACTCCATCACTACCCCTATCACTACCCACCCCCCCATCGCTAACCCCTACTTCCGTCACTAGCCCTATCCCCATCCCTACCCCGATCACTACTCCATGACTACCCCTATCACTACCCATCCCCCATCACTACCCAACTCCTATCACTACCCCTACCCCCATCACTACTCCTATCACAATCCCTACCCCTACTCCATCACTACCCCTATAACTACCCAACTCCTATCACTATCCCTACCCCCATCACTACCCCTACCCCGATAACTACCTCCACCCTCATCACTGGCTTTACCGAAAGAACCAAAAGAACATGAATTCCTGCATTCAGATCGCGTAAATATAAATGTGAAACAGCCAATTAGTAAGGTTTTTCATGTAAGCCATTCTGACCGGCGTCTGATGAGGCTAGTGTGTAATTAGCGCCTAATCGTAGTACCCAAATTATAAATGTTGTGGGTTTACTCTCCAACACACTGGTGTGTTGAACTAGTAACTAGTTGGCATGTTTTGTTTACATGACAAAACATGCCAACTAGATACCATGTACTAATTGGCTATGTCAGCTGGTGGTTGGTTAACGACAAATTTATATTTACTCAATCTAACTCAAATAACCTCTACGGATGTACATGTATTTATTGCAGTTTAATATAAAACCCTTGTTTTTTGTTGTGTTATTTGTTCATTACAGAGACTGATAACCTCATAGACTTGAACGAAGATCACACAGACTTAAAGTGTCCAGTATGTAAGCTCATATATGTTGACCCTGTATCATTAAGCTGCAATCACATAACTTGCCGGATATGTATAGAGGTTCACTGGGAATTGGAAGTGAAGGAGAGTACATACACATGCCCAACTTGCAATGAGACATATAACTGGAGACCAGACTTGACGAACAATGTTGAGGTATCTCAGCGAGCAGAGGAGCTCAGAAGACATGAGGTATCTCAGCCAGCAGAGGAAGAGGAGCGCAGACGATAAAACAATGGCAACGAGCATGCGGAAGAAGACAATGCAATGGTGAGTCGGCAATGTCTCATTGTTTTATATGCTCCCGATATTCGCTTGATGGATGTAGATTTTGTTTCTGACGGGAAGACATGATATATATCTTCCATATAGTGACAAAATCTGGAAAGGAAGATAATCTGCGCACGACATAGGGGGAGGGGGTCGAGGAGGAAGAGGGGGAGGAGAGCGAGGGGAGGAGAGGTCGGAGGAGTCACAGTCAGTTAGAAGCCTCGTGAGTGCATCAGATTGACCAATATTGTAGGGACTTAGGAATCTTATCTTAACTTTACAATAATATAATTATGGATACGATGATAGTAGTTAAAATAGAGAGTGGGGCTATTCATAGTGCTGGTGTAGTTATTGTGAGTGGCGGACTGGTGGGAGTGATCAAGGAGGGGTTGGGGTAGTGATAGAGGTCGTGATAGATGTTGGGGTCATGATAGAGGTAGTGATAGGGGTTGGCGTAAGCCTGGTCGTAGCTGTGGGGCGAGGGTAGTGAGTAGCTGCAGGATGAGCTACGAATAAATATATGGGGCTTGTTGAATTATAAACATTTTTATGTTCAGTGAGAGTTTGCCATTATTGACCCTAGAGTTCGCTGAAAGGTGGAACAGCTACACATCTTGTCAACGCATGCTCACACACTTTAATCAACTATATTACATACCATAAGTTAAACTTTTATTCCATCATGTGAAATTGTATGCAACTTTGTTTAATATTTTTTTTTCCTCAGGCTGAACGTAGAGCGGCAATCACGGAAATCAATACTGTGTTTAACAAATGGAAAAAACAGAGAATTGAGATAATCCAATTCATGCGAGGAATTGTATGTCTACTCAAAGAAAGGCAACAAAATGTAAACATCGCAAGAGCATCCGGATCATCTGCCGGTGTTGCCGGTGGAATCCTGTCTATTGTCGGCTTTGCTTTGATTCCCGTTACCTTCGGAGCATCTCTTGGTCTCATAATAGCCGGAACTACTATGGGAGTAGCCGGAGCATTGACCAACACTGCAGCATCAATAAGGTTGGCAGTGAAGAACAAAACGACGGCACAAGACGTTCAAAGGAAGATGGATCGAGACAAGGAACTGAGCAAAGAACTGTTTGAAGCGATGCAGCATTTGCCAGAATTTTCTGCTATTGATCTTGGTGTTGCAGATAGTGTTCTACCGACAATGGCTAGGAGGGCAACGCAGATCGCCTTTGGCGTACTTGGCACAGTCGATGATAACAGGGATAGTTTTTACCAGCGCATTTCTTGCAGTGGACATCGCCACTCTGGTGAGCGTGGGAGTTCGTATGGCCAAAGAGAATCCAACAAAAATCGGGAAAAATTTCGAAACTATAGCGAATGACCTTAAAATCGGAATAATTAAGATGATTAGAACAAAATAATAAGCTGAACTCAATAAATACAACTAATGAACAGGATAATGACAACGATATCGATACATCTTAAAATCTTACTTACGAGCACGGGTTTTAAAGTGGTATACATGTGTTTTATGGCGATGCAGTGTACTATGTAGTGTGTACAATAAATTGAAACATCACCACCATGTTGGATAATTAAATTTCATCATGAGTCGCGTAATCTTCGCAAAGTAACTATCACTATACGTAATTGTTTTGTGGACTGCAATAATTTTTCGTTAATTAAAATACATATTCTAAAAAATCCCTAGCCTTGAACGTGGACAGACGCGACATGACATGAATGAGGACACCTACAGAATACAGGAACAGGTCTATAAACACATTTATTTATGTTGTAAATACAGTACACATCTAATGTCCCATAAAACCCCCAGGGCCATTTAAAAGAACAAGAAGGGATATGACATCAGCCATACTGTCGGCAAATTTCATTAGAGGGGAGAGATGAGAGGGCATGTGGAGGTAGGAGAGTGATATGAGAGGTGAGAAGTAGGCAGGTTTTTATTTAAATTCGATAAGGCCCACTGAGCTATGAAGTTATTTTTCAGAAGCGACTTGGCCACAAGTAAAGTTCGACCAAATTTATAGCAGCCGAATAACCTAAACGCATGTTTCTAAATGTGGAGAGAAAAACCGGAGGACCCGGAGAAAAATCTACGCGACCACGAGGAAAACATGCAAACTCCAAATATGGGTGGGGAGGGTGGGGAGGGTGAGGCTGGGTGGGGAGGGGAGGGTGGGGAGGGGCTGGGTGGGGAGGGAGGGTGGGGCTGGGTGGGGGATGGGAGGGGTGGGACTGGGTGGGGAGGGGCTGGTCACCCCGTGGTGCCCTTATAAAACTCAACGTTTAACCTACTCACGCCGGCTTGTGCCCACCCTCACAGTCGGGCATATTTGCGGAATACACCACGCCGCCGTTGACCCTGGCCATTGACCGAGCAACCCAACGTTCCTACCAGCTCCCTCCGCAGGAATGTGTTTATTAGGTGGAGCCTGAGACTCAAGCCTGGTCTGACGAGTTTTCAACTGGCTAAACACATTGTACTATAATAACAGGTGAAGAATGAGGACGGCTGCTTGCGTTGTGGCCGAAACGTCGTGAGAATTATTTTATTATGTTTTATTTTTATTATTTTATTACTTCCCTTCTACGTGACTTTACCGAAAGACCCAATAAGATGAATCCCTGCAGTCACGAAAGTTTAAATGGAAATGAAAAATATTTAAATGTAACCGTGACTATGAATCGTGATAATCAAATCACAGGGGGTGGGGTCTGCTTGGCTCAAGAGCGTACATTCTCATTGTATGTATATTGAACTTATTTCGCACCATATACGCTGCCAACCTTGCTAATCAGAGGTGTGGGGAAGGACAACAAACTGTACAGAAAGAGCAGTGCTCAAGAAATTAGTTTGTCAATAGAGATGACTTAAAAGTACGTAGCTCCAGTGGCTTCCCGATTTCGGAAGGAAGAGCATTCCAACGGGCAATAATCGAGCCTTGGCGATACCATGTTACTTTGGCTATGTCACGAATGACAGGGGCGGGGTACAATTTCCTTGGCCAGCGCTGCTACGTATTCTCACAAAAAAAGTATTTTAAAAAGTGCATTTTAGATTTTGTAATTTTTTCGAGTGGGTGTCATTACAATCACACGTAATGAATACCAAACACGTGTAGATACTCCATAACAATGAACATAATAGCTACAGTTTAATATTGACACTTTTTTATTATCGTCATGAAACAGTGGCAGGGGGGGAGGTTGAGGTTCATTAACTGGATAAGACATTTTCTAAATAACTTGAAGAATGCATTTTTGCATTTATGTAAGAATTATATTGATAAACGAGAGAGAGAAAGAGCAGAACACTTGGAAGACCGGTGTGTTAGATCAACCCCAAATCACTAGTTTATTAGAAGCGCCATATGTCAGGTCCCAATCACAGAATTTCTGTCAATCCCAAGACCTTAGATGACTGATATTTGTCATAAGAATTTGCATAGTCAAGACTGCTTTTGAAAACGTTAACGAGGTTGTAGCAACTCGGATACTAAACAGAAGTGCGGATTAATCTATTGAATGCTGCAGTGTGGAGTGTCGTGTATATGCCGGTGAAACATAACTAATGATGATGTGATTAAAACAAAGATAGAGACATGCTGAGCAAGTATTACTGAACATATAAAAAGGGTCCAAGCTGAAGATATGACAAAGATGATTGGCGATTGGGAAAGATGGAAAGCGTCTGTCAAATGCAACAACGCTCAGTTATGAGTACCATCTTGTGATGTATTATATTGTGATTTCTTTAAAACGGTGTAATTATCGAGTTTGTTTAACTGCCAGTGTTGCTGCTGCTCTCTGTCGGTTACTTATGGACACTTGCAAACACACATTTTAATCTCATGTGGGATTTCCTGGTTGTATATCTTCAATAATAAACGCAGACAAATACACACATGGATGTGTTCGTGTTGCTTCATTTAATATGGGCTGCCAATTATGCGATCTCAATTGTAAAAAAAAAATGTTAACACTTTTATGGGACTATCGTTTTGAATGGAAAACTAACGAATAATACACTTGTTGTGTGGTGTAGAACGACGCGAAAACGGAGCTTCTTGTAAGGTCTTACGCCGGTTTATTAACAAGGGTACACACACTGACACCAGAGGCAGGTGTCCGCTACGGTGTTTTTTCTGCAATATTTTGCTGTCTTTTCTCGGATTTTCTGTTTGCACTTAGTCACATATTCACTTTAAGATGTTTTTTATTCATGTTTTTGTTTTTTGTTTGTTGCGGTTGCACCCGATTCAAGAGCTGAATGGCTCACAGGGCTATACCTAATAAATGAACTTGAACTTGAACTTCCCGTGGACCCCAGGCTCTACTCTCGTCCTAAGCTCGGCTATCCCCTTGGGTTCTCTCACTCGAATCCCCCTTCAGTATCCCTTTGGGCGACTCCTCCCCCTTTCTCGGACCCACCCCCGTTTGTCGCGATATCTGCCTACGGCGCTCATGACAAAATGTCATCACGCCTCACAGCGCTCATGACGTCACGTCATCACACTACTCCTCTACATCACCCCCCCCCCATAAAAAAATCAGCCATCTCAGCTGTCAATTATACTAAAGCAGCTCCGCATCGGACTCGATAAGATATTAAGATATACACACACAGCGACTAACACACACACATAGACGGACACACAAACATGGACTGACACACACACTTGGACTTACACGCGCACATCGACGTACACACATAGACACACATTGACTTACACACACACATATACCCACACACACACATCGACTTACACACACATTGACTCACAAACACATGGACTTACAAGCACACGTACATTGACCCATTCACACATCGACTTGCACACAACAACAACAACCGCCATTCGTCACTAAGTGGCGGTGACGTCGCCACGACGTTTGTGCCAGGCCATGTGCACCTTGAGGCCACGTGAATTGTCGAACGCCCGCTGGCAGGAGGTCACGGGGCAGATCCAGGTGCAATGGGTCGACTGACTGAGAAGACTGGCTGATGCACCACTTGTGCTCCCTACTGTGCCAAATTGCTGTGCTTTAGCCACCCGGCGCTCTGCTGGTAATTGTGAGGGTCACTCCTCCGCCCTCCATTGTTGTTGGAGGGCGACTGCTTCCAACTGCCATAGTAGCGTCCTTCACGAGCCTCCTCCACAGAGGCCGATCTTGACATTGCTGGTACCAGTCATTGGCAAGTCCACTCAGCTCCACATCCACCTGTACCACATCACTCCATCTCTTCTCTAACCCGTGCCGCGCCAGTTTAGCCCCCTCGATCCGGCCAAACAAAAGCTGTTTGGGCATGCGGTGATTGGGCATGCAGGCTACATGGCCCAGCCAACTCAGCCTTGCCTGCCGGAGGAGCTCACCGATGCGACTTTGTCCAGATCTTTCGAGGATTTTTAAGCTCCTCACACAATCCAGCATGGTTAAACCCAGGATTGATCATAGGCAGGCCAGCCTAAATGTTTCTAAATGGCGAAGATGTTCCATTAGGGGGGTCCCTGTTTTGCAAGGATAGAGAAGGGAGGAAATGACTGTGGCCGAGAGACAGACCAGGCAGCTTCCACACAGCGTTACGCAACCGATGAAAAGATAATGCCACTCGACTGATTCGGAGTGAAACCTCTGCTGTTAAACCAGAGCCGGTCATGAGCACACTGCCCAGGTATGGGAAATTCTCCACTCTCTCCACAACTGCCCCATCAGCGATTGAGAGTAGATGGTACAAAATACCCAGGCAGGTGCTTCGTTTTGGTGGGGCTGATGATAAGGCCCCACCTCTAAGTAGCACACTCCAGTTTCAGCAGCAGCGCCTCCAACTCCTCCTCTGAGTGAGCCGCAATTACCAGGGCATCGGCATACATAACATGGTTGACCCATAGGGGGCCATCTCTTGACTGCAACCGGGCATCGATCAGCCTCCCATTGTATCTGTACCAAATGGAAATTCCTCCGGTACAGCTACTGAAGACTTAACGAACTCCGTAGTCGAAATAGATGTGAAATAATGTTGGAGCCAGAGGACATCCCTGTCGAACCCCAAGTTGTATAGGGAATGGCTCTGACTCCCGGCCACGTAGTTTTACCCGGGCCCGCTCACCATCTTGAAGGTCCTTAATGAGCTTGAGCAGAGGGTCAGGGACTCCGAAAGCATGAAGAACAACCCAGAGCCCAGGACTACTCATGGTATCATAGGCCTTGACCAGGTTAATAAAGCAGGGATGTAGTTCTTTTTGGAATTCCCTACACCTCTGCTGTAGCAGACGGACAGAAAAAATGGCATCTGTGCAGGACCGCCCTTTCCTGAAACCACTTTAGGGCTTCACAAGCCTCTCCTCAGTGTGCCTGGCAAGGCGATGTTGAATAATCCTTGCCCAGGACCTTTCCCGGCACACTGAGAAGTGAGATACCCCTGTAGTTGTTACATTCTGTGCGGTCCGCCCTTCTTAAAGAGGGGGACCATCAGGGCATCCTTCCAATCCTGTGGAACCCGTCCAGTGGCCTAGACTGTTGTTATGATGTAGGGCAGTTGGTGCACAAATTCCCACCTCCCTCAGAATTTCGCTTAGGAGATCATCTCTGCCCGGTGCCATTTCTGGTCTCAGACTCTGGATCGCCCTTAGTACTTCCTCAACAGATGGCACCTCAGCCAGCCACTCACAGGGAGTGACTTCTGTTATCAATGTCGCATCCTGAAAAATGTAAAATTTTTTTTTTTTTTTTACGTAATTGGGGAATATGTAAGTATCCGAAAATATGCTAATTTATTTAATTATGTACAAAGTTAATGCTAATTGGGAAGGTGCAGTTGTGTTAGGCTATGCAAATGAATGCGATTATGCTAATGTGTGCAGTTATGATATTTAGGCTCGGCTTCGTTGTCTAGGGTTGTATAATCAATTGGGATACTACAATGATTCTTGCTGTAACTTTTACTGATTATGTTTAGTGTGTTCATGTCAGGTCTCAAAATACAATCTCTCTGCAGGATACAGTTCTTATAATTAAGATTATCATGCATGAACTTGGGAAGGCACCACTCAGACACTTCTGTGTTAAGCAACTTTAATTTCTTAACAAAAAACATAACGCTCTAATATGCGAACTCTTATGCCTGGAATGTCAACACAGTACTCCTGGAGATGTCCTCCTCATTGATCCGTACATTTAACCCTCAATGATTATGTTTGTTAAACTGGGTTACAGAACAATCGATTCATTCCTCAGAGTAAAGGTATCATATATGGCGATAGGAAAACGTCCTTAAAAAGTAATGTGATATATTCATGCAAACAGCAATAAAGAAACATGTCCCGAAAGCAAAAGTAGACCTCAATGAATTCATTGGTAAGATTATGCAATTAACGAAATGTCTTGGAACAATGGTGTGCAGCAGTGTGCCTGCTAGCAAATGTTATCAATTGGCTAAGGGCTTCAAATAAATTCACGGGCAAGATTCTGTGATCAAACTAAATATTTCAACAAAATAGTCTCCCTATGAGTCTGTAGATTCGTAACGTAGGTTCCTAAATGTTTAGTTTCATGAATGAATTCATTGGTACAGTTAGGCAATTAACAAAAAAAAAACTAAAATACTTCTAAACGACCAAATCCACGTAATTCAATGGGCAGCAATGTTTTTCATGATCAGCTAATAGTTGATGCACCACCTTAGGATGGCCACCTTTCTTTTTTTAAACAGAGAACTTGGAGTCCTCTTATTAGTCCCGATATGTGCGTTATGTGCGTGTGGGTGGATTGTTTCCTTGCTCAACTCTTTGCGTGAAGCAGACATCGAGATTGGGCGCTCCTTGTGTAGAGGAGTAGAGGGGAGTGGTGGCGTCGTGTGCGCTGTCCGGTGCGGTGGCATCACGGGACGTGGGGTCGCACGCGCTGGGCAGTGCACGTGACATCACCCCTCCTAGGTGATTTAAGGGAGACCCCGTGACGTAAGCGGGGTCACTGGAGGAACGGGGATAGTAGAAGGGGTAAGAGGGAACCTGGGATAGTGATATGTGTTAATAAACCCTGGCAGAAGCCCCTAACTCACCTCCGTCTCCGAGTTCGTCCGTCGGAACTACTCAACAACTGGTGTCAGTAGTTTACACCGTCGCCAACATGTCTAAAGCGGGCGCACGGCGTAAGAACCCACCGGCACATCACTTGGAGGGTGCCGAAGGCGGAGAGGAGGCTCCAGCAGTGACCCCGGAGCCCGGGACCCCGGTGACGGTCCCCATGGAGACGAGCGGGCCGGAGCGGGAGGAGTCGGCTACGGGGAGTACCAGCTGACCGCCGCCGCCAGAGACGGAGAGCGTCCCCGTAGCTCTGCTGCAGCAGCTCCTGCAGGCGGTGGGGCAGCTGACCGTCAGGTTGGTCGAGGTGGAGGCGCGGACGCGGCCAACCGTCCCGCACTCGGGACGTGAGCAACTGTCAACCGCCAACGTTGAAACCGCCGCCGTTTTCCCAGCGACCGCTCCACCGGAAATGGCCGCCATGTTGGCTGCGACGCAATCCGTGGCGGCCATGTTGGCTCAGGAGCCGTATGCGGCTGCTGCTACGGCTGCGACGCGGCGGCCGGCGGACATTGTTGCTGCGACGCCGCAAGTCGGCGCCATGGCTGCCATGGCGACCGCGACGCCGCGTCTCCCCACTGACGCGGCCGGGGTTTCTCGGCACGCCGCTCCTGCGGGACCAGCCGCCGGCGACGACGCGGCTTCACATCAAGCTGCGCCCGCCGGGGGGGCCCCGGGTAAGTACGCGCGTGCCGTCCTCGCCGGGCCGCCGGGGTGGGCAGCAGCGGCTGCCGCTGCCCCGTACATCGCCATGCCGCCGGAATTGGCCGCAGGTGCTGCCGCGGCTCCACCTGTCGCCGCGCTCACGGGGCCGGCCACCGGCGATGCCGCGGCTCTGCACCTCGCCGTGCCTGCGTCCCTTGTCATGGATGACGCCGCGGCTCCGTGCTATACCGCCGCGTCTTCGGCGTGGCCCATGGAGGCTGCAACGCCGTGGTGCCTCGCCGCGTCGCGAGAGGTTGCCGCGGCTGCGGCCGCTGTCCCACACCTCGCTGCGCCGGCGGGGTGGGCCGCGGGTGCCGCCGCGGCTCCGTGTTATACCGCCGCATCTTCAGCGTGGCCCGGGGAGGCCGCAACGCCGTGGTGCCTCGCCGCGTCGCGAGAGGTTGCCGCGGCTACGGCCGCTGGTGCGGCGGTGGCAGCATTGCGGCTCCCGCAGGCCACGCCGAAGACGCGGAAAGGTGCGGTGGTGCTGCTGCCCCCATGGGCCACGCCGTAGGCGCAGCGAAGTGTGGCTGAGTTGCGGCCCCCATGGGCCATGCCGTAGGCACAGCGAAGTGTGGCTGAGTTGCGGCCCCCATGGGCCACGCCGTAGGTGCAGCGAAGTGCGGCTGAGTTGCGGCCCCCATGGGCCACGCCGTAGATGCAGCGAAGTGCGGCTGAGTTGCGGCCCCCATGGGCCACGCCGTAGATGCAACGAGGTGTGAAGGCGCCTGCGGCTTTCGCGACCCACCTGTCAGCGGCGGCGTACGAAGCCACGGCGTCGTCCCGCGACGCGGCGAGGCACCACGGCGTTGCGGCCTCCCGGGGCCACGCCAAAGACGCGGCGGTATAACACGGAGCCGCGGCAGCCCCCGCGGCCCACCCCGCAACTCAGCCACACTTCGCTGCACCTACGGCGTGGCCCATGGGGGCAGCAGCACCACCGCACCTTTCCGCGTCTTCGGCGTGGCCCGCAGGAGCCGCAATGCTGCCACCGCCGCACCACGTCGCGTCCGCCGGGTGGCCCGCAGGTGCCGCTTGGCTTCCACACCTCGCGGCGCCGCGCGGCCAATGGCAGCGCCGGTTACCCGACGTTGCGCCGTTTGCCGCGCAAGTGGGCGACTGGTCGGCCTTCTAGGACCGGTTTGACGTGGCATACATGTCGGTCGGCTGGTCCATGGAGGAGGCCTTGCCGGTGCTTCCGACCTGCTTGGACAAAAGGGCTCTGCAGGCCTTCAAGTCCATCCATCCGGCCAATCGGGCTACACTCCCGGCGGCCTATATCCAAATGGCCAACGTTTTTGAGCCGCCGTCCACCGCGCAGCTAAAGTTTTCATTGCGGCGGCGGGAGGAGGGGGAACTGCCGCTGGCCTTCCGCTGCTCGCTCTTGGCCCTGGCGCAGGCTGCATACCCTGACCTGTACAGCAGGGCACTTGATTCTATGGCCTTGGGGAAGCTGCTTGACCTGGCAAGGGAGGGGTGCGGGTGGTCGCTGTCCGGAGCAGCGGGGGTGGCCGGAACCTTCCCGTCCGCAGGAGGCGGACACGGTGGCCTGCTTCTGCTGTGGTCAGCGGGGCCACATTGAGCGGGGCTGCCGGAATGCCCCGGGGGCCTTTGGAAAAGGGACTCCACCTTCTCCCAGACCCTCCTTGGCATCGGGTCCGGGGCCCCAGGCGAGTCGCGACGCATCATCTGCGCGGCCGCTCCCTTCACCTCATGCATCTAGCGGGGCTAGGGCACATCATCATGGGGTTGTCCTTGAAGGGTCGGGTGCACCATCGTCATCACCCCCTCAATGGCCCAGACAGACCCGCCACTGGGATGCGCTTGGCATAGAATGGTGGCGGCAGCTGCCGGCTCCTCAGCGGTGGCAGGATATGTGCAAGGGGTGCACGTTCGTCTCCTGGTGGATACGGGGGCGTCGGCCACCATTATTTCTGAGGCCATTTTTGGGCTGCTACCCCGCAGCGTGGGTCCGTTAAGGCCGGTTCGCGGGGCTTGTGTCGCCGCGAACGGCGGCAGTTTGGGCATCTTGGGCCACGTTGTAGCGTCGGTTCGGGTTGACGAGATCGAGTTGGCCGGGCCTATTTTGGTCTCCAGGACCTTGGCAGTGCCATGCCTCTTGGGGACCGACTTTTTGTCTAGGATGCCCATCCGAATTCTCGTTGACCAGGGCTGTGTGGAAATGCCGTCAGGGAGGCGGCTGCAATTCCTACAATCGCCTACCGTCCAGTCTCCCTTGGTCGCCAGTGTACGGGCCTTGAATAAAGCGCCGGCGTCACAAATCCTGATACCCCTTAGGTTGCGCAAACCACTCGAAATGGGCTCCACGGAGACGGGTATCCTCCTGTCCCCGTCAAGCTACTTTTCAAGGACGAAGGGGTTGGTGGGCGCCTTGACAGCCGTGTCGGGGGGCCAGGACCTTTTTTTGCAGGTCCTCAATTCGGGACCCTTGCCGGTCGTAGTCCCGGCCGGCGCCGTCCTGGCACACGCGACCCCGGCTCCTCCACCCAAGAGCGCTACCCCGGATGGAGGGGTCGTGGCGGGTGTGATGCGCACGGGGGACCCCGATGCATCATGGATCGCCACGTTGTGCGACGAGAATGCCTCGTTGTCCTCCGGGGAACGTCGGCAACTCCGCGACCTCATCGAGCGGTTCACCGATGTGTTCAGCCAAAGTAAGTTTGATCTGGGTCGCACTACTCTTTTGGACCACCACATAGACACGGGTGACGCGGCCCCTATTCGACTTAATTCCCACCGCTTTAGCCCAGCGGAAAAAGATCATGTCCGCTCGGCTGTCGAGGAAATGTTGGCGGCGGACATCATCTCCCCATCTACTAGCCCTTGGGGTGCACCCATTGTGCTAGTCAAGAAACGGGACGGGAGTCTCCGGTTCTGCGTCGATTTTCGTAGATTGAACAAGATCTCGGTGGCTGATGCATATCCATTGCCTCGCATGGATGATTCCCTGGACGCCCTCTCGGGCGCGCGGTTCTTTTCGACTTCAGATTTGCTCTCCGGCTTCTGGCAATTGCCACTGGATGAGGCCTCTAGACCCAAAACAGCGTTCCGCACGCCCCAGGGGTTGTTCAAGTTCAATAGGCTTCCTATGGGTCTCCATTCGGCCCCGGCCACCTTCCAGTGTCTCATGGAGATGGTCTTGGCGGGGCTGCAGTGGGAGTCTTGTCTAATCTACTTGGATGATGTTATTGTTTTTGGCCGTACGTTTGGCGAGCACTTGCAATGCCTTGAGGCGGTGTTCGTCAAAGTGCGTGCTGCTGGCTTGAAATTCAAACCCCAGAAATGCCACTTGCTACAACCATTGGTGAGGTATTTGGGACACATTGTTAGCACGTCAGGTGTCGCCACGGACCCGGATAAAACGGCTTGTGTCCGGACGTGGCCGACTCCCACATCTGTCGCGGAGGTGCGTAGCTTCGTTGGCTTCGCATCGTACCATCGCCGGTTTGTCCGCAATTTTGCGAAAATCGCGAAGCCACTGCACGCCCTTTCCGCCAAAGGCCAAAGGTTTCACTGGGGCGCGGAGGAGGAGGCGGCTTTTGCGGCGCTTCGCACAGCCTTGTCGGATGCACCGCCCTTGGGGTACCCGGATTTTTCGAAACCCTTCCTGCTCGATACCGATGCCAGCAACACGGGAATTGGGGCTGTCCTGGCCCAGGTGGTCGACGGGGTTGAGAGGGTGGTAGCCTATGGCAGTCACGTTCTGTCCTCGACGGAACAGCGATATTGTGTGACCCGGAGGGAGCTTTTGGCCATAGTTAATTTTGTTCAGTTGAATAGACCATATTTGTACGGTAGGCTGTTTACGGTCCGAACCGACCACGCGGCCCTGCAATATTCGCTGATTAGTCAGCCCTCGGGTCAGCTGTCTCGCTGGCTCTAAGTGCTTCAGGATTACCCCTTTGATGTAATCCACAGGAAGGGGACACAGCATGGAAATGCG
The DNA here is from genome assembly GCF_965212315.1 of Lampetra planeri. Lineage (NCBI taxonomy): Eukaryota > Metazoa > Chordata > Hyperoartia > Petromyzontiformes > Petromyzontidae > Lampetra > Lampetra planeri. Next base: position 3,189,210 of record NC_136154.1, on the reverse strand, counting down.
GACGGTTTATCCCGATTGCCGGCAGGCGGCGGGTGTGCTTGCGCCCTGGGCTCTAGCCGTTGCAAGGCCCCAGGGGACGCCGTGGCCCAGTTGGTCGCGTCGGCCGAGGCGGCCACCCCTCCAGGTGCGGCGGCGCCCGCGGATTTCGGCCTTGGACTTCCCCGGGAGGTATGGTCCAGCTTGCAGATGGAGGATTCCTCTCTGCTGAAGCTACGGCGCCGTGTCGGACATAAGGCCCGGAGCTCAGCTTCGTCGGCTGCCCCGGCGATCGCTGTGCATGACGGACTCCTCATGCGTTGGGATGCCCAATTGGAACGCTATTGTGTGGTTGTGCCCACTAGCCTGCGTGGTAAATTAACCCGAGCCATTCACGAGAAGCTTATGCACCTTGGCTACCACAAGACCTTATTGACCCTTAAGCGGGACTATTACTGGCCGGGTGTTGAGGGTGACGTGGCACTGATTTTGAAGGGTTGCCACGACTGCACGCGGAGGAAGGCCCCAGTTGTCCGGGACCGGGCCCCGCTGCAGTCCATCCGGGTTTCTCGCGTTAATGAGCTCGTGGCGCTCGACATTTTGGGGCCATTCCCTGCATCCCAACGGGGCCACAAATACCTCTTGGTGGGCGTTGAGTACCTCACACGTTGGCCCATGGCATGGCCTTTGGTCGATCAGTCAGCCTCTTCTATCACCGAGGCCTTCGTCCAGGGGTACGTGTTTGACAAGGGCGCGCCGGAACAATTGTTGACTGACCAGGGGCAGAATTTCTCGTCTAGGTTGCTCAAGGAGGTGTGTGACCTCCTTGGCACCAAGAAAATCTGCACCTCGCCCTACCACCCCCAGTCAGACGGGATGGTAGAGCGCTTGAACCGCACCCTTACGTCCATGCTGTGCCACCAGGTGAACACGTCCCAGTCAGACTGGGACCTGTTCGTCCCGGGGGTCTTGGCGGCGTATCGGTTGGCCCCTCATGCCTCCACGGGATTTTCGCCTTTTTATTTGATGTACGGTAGGGAACCAGAGCCGCCGGTGCACGTCCAGATGGACGTTGGCTCCTCCAAGAAGGGCTCGGCGGTGCCGACCCCTTTTAAGGTCGCGCTTGACCGGCTGCGCGAGGCGCGACAGGCCGCTGACGAGAATTCCGCAAGCCGGCAGGCGGCTAATGAGCGGCTGCCCAAACACCAGGCAGCTGGCCTCCCGTGGGTAGCGGGTCAAAAAGCGTGGCTGCATTGTCCCCAGGTCCCCGTTGGCACATCGGCCAAATTGCATCGCCCTTGGCAGGGCCCCGTGGAGGTTGTGGAGGTCCGCCGGCCGCAATGCGTCCGGATTCGGTTTGGTCGCCGGCAGTGGATAGTGCACCCGTCCCGGCTCAAACGTTATGTTCCATCTACCCTGGGGGATCCACCCCCAATTCCGGAGCGGCCGGCTGATGATGTATCCGGCGTGCCTGACCGGCCGGGTCTCGTTGACGGAGGTGACGTCCGACCTGTGTGTGTGCCTCCAGGCCCCTCCCGAGTGAGGCCGACAGAGACCCCCCAGTCACCGGAGGCCACGGCGGTGGGCCTGTTGCCCGCTGACGGGCCACCTGCATGGGTGGTGGACACCGCACGGGGGAGCGGGCCAGCAGCGCATACCCGCTCGAGGGGGATGCGGCTCCGGTGACGGCCCTGATGGCCGTTCAGTGGGCCCAGCCCCTGGCGCCCGTTCGGCGCTATCCGGCGGATGAGGCCTTCAGACTCTTTGTTTAGTTTTTTTGTTGTTGTTGTGGTTGTTGTTGCTGTTCTGCTTGAGGGGCCGTGCTGCCCTAAGGTTGAGTTTTCTAGCAGCCGGTTTAACTTTCAGGCACACGAACTCGTGATTATTCGGTCTTCGGTCCGGTGTGGGGCCCCGCTTGCGGGGTGATTGCAGCCGGGTCGGCTGTAGAGGAGTAGAGGGGAGTGGTGGCGTCGTGTGCGCTGTCCGGTACGGTGGCATCACGGGACGTGCGGTCGCACGCGCTGGGCAGTGCACGTGACGTCACCCCTCCTAGGGTATTTAAGGGAGACCCCGTGACGTAAGCGGGGTCACTGGAGGAACGGGGATAGTAGAAGGGATAAGAGGGAACCTGGGATAGTGATATGTGTTAATAAACCCTGGCGGAAGCCCCTAACTCACCTCCATCTCCGAGTACGTCCGTCGGAACTACTCAACACTTGTACCAAAACAAATACTCTGCTGTGCGATGAGGGGTGTGCGTGTGTGGGTGTGTCAAACACACAGCTTCCTCGCTCTCTCTCGCTCGGCGGCAGCTGCAGGCTCCTTTCACTGCTGGATGAAGAGAGTTGGCACGACGCTTGTCTTTGAAGGTGCTCGATCGTGCTCGCAGCTCGTCCGCTGGCCGCTGACACCCTTGCGCGGTGGCACTGGCTGCGCTCTCTCCTGCCCCGTGCTCTCTGACGATGCACGATGGCTCTCGCCGCTCGTCCGCAGGTTGCTGGTGCCGACACTCTTGCTCGGTGCTCTCTGGCAGTGCACAATGGCTCTCGTTGCTCGTCCACTGCTGCTGGTCCTCTGCGATGTTCGCTTTGTCGATGTTTAGCGCTTTTTGCCCTTTCTCCAGGTTGATTGCTTGTCGTTGCTTGACACTTTTAATCTTTCTTTCTCTCTCTTTCTCTCTTGCTCTCTCCTTGATCGTGCAGCTGCCAACTTCACCAAGCACCTGCCCTTACTTCACTGCTGCACTGGCTCAGGCTCTTTCCACTGCTCTCCTGCTCTCTCCTTGATCGTACAGCTGCCAGCTTCACCAAACACCCACCCTTACTTCAGGGCTGCGCTTGCTCAGGATCTTTCCACTGCTCCAGTCTCTCTCCTTTGGCGAGAATCTGCCATCTTCACACGGACACCCACCCTTACTTCAGGGCTTCGCCTCGTCGTTGCTCAACTTCCTCCAAGAGGGTTCCTGCTGTGAGCTGCTCGTCGCTGGCTGGGTCACTCACTCTCAACACTTGTAAATTGTATTCGCACACCTCTTACACAACTCTGATAGCTTAGTACAATACAACTTATCGCAATCCTTGACTTTGAAAGCAACTCAAAACATCAGGATAAAATGTAGAATATAACTTTCAGCGATACTCTGTCGGTGCATGCCGAACTCAACACCTAGCATCACCTCGCCCCCCTTCTCTGCTAGACACATCACCCATTGTTGATCTCGAGGCCATGCCCCGGAGCCTGCCCCTTGCAGTACTAACTTGCATGATCTGTGTCTTTGGTTATATGTGAAATTCTCTCCCCTCTTTGCGCGTCTCTTGCGAGAGAAAAATAACAGATGCCCTCTGTCACCGTTCTCCTGCCGTGGCCACAGCCGCCTGGTTGCCCCCCACCCCCCCGTTGACTGGCTGCTTTCGATCACCATATTTATGTTTTTGTTTGCATTGCCCCCTTCGTGGTGTCTGCTAAATTGAGAGGAGGCACTCCCCCTTCATACGTATTTATTACTAGCATGTGTTGTACTGTATCACATTGTTGGGAGACAAAGGTGGTCGGGGAGGCTCCGATTCCATGGAATACATATTATCTGGTCTTGTGTGTTTGACCTATTTTTCTTGTATCTCTTTTGAGTTACCCCCTGTCTAATACTTCGTGATTATTATTTGGTTTATGTTTAGCCAAGATTTGTAATGTGCCCTCGTTGTTACCACCACTATTCCGAGGGTTTTTCTGAGCTTTGTTCTCAGTCCGTGTCGCCAGGGATCTGTGTTTTATTCTCGATATCATATTCCTTGGTTGTCTTGGGAAAGTCACATAGATAGAAAGATACAATTAGAAATAAAATAAGTAATACTAAAGTCTATAATGTCGACTTATTCTTATAGCCAAGCTTCGAACTTTTACCGTATTAAGAAAAAATGCCAGCTATAATTTCCGTTTGCCCTGTGCTCTGCGTCAGTGCCAGTGAGTCTGGATATTTGTTTGTGAACTGTCCAAAACGTCATGCCATGCAATCACGCCATGCGATCCTTTGACAATCTAGAGATGTTCCAGTTCGTCGTTAACCTTCCTTTGCCCCGGAGTTTGTTATTTAATGTTTTTTTTAACCTCCAGATGCTTGGTGTGGCTTGAGGGAGGTAGGGGGGTGAGGGTGTTTTATTATTTATTTATTTTTAAAAATATTGGCAGAATTATTCTTAATATGAAATTTCGGAAAAAGGCCTACATATACAACACTTCCTTCTCAAATATTTGATGCACTGCAGCATCAGCAGGGCCTCAATGGCCCGCGATCACAAATCGCTCTTTCATTCCATCAAAAAAGTAACCTGGAGCGCCACACCTATTACCATCAAATGGGGAAAGAACGGTGATCCAATCTCCAACCCCCAGGAACAGGTTTGCAGATTTGCTTTTCATATCTGTGAGGACTTGGGGGAGGGGACATCCCTCAGCCTGAATCACAACGTGGGAATGACCCTGCTGAGGCTGCGGTGCCTCAAATATTGGAAGAAGTCACCCCCTGTGAGTGGCTGGCTGAGGTGCCATCTGTTGAGGAATTACTGTCGGCCATCCAGAGTTTAAGACCAGAAAAGTCACCGGGCATAGATGATCTCCCAAGCGAATGCTGAGGGAGGGTTGCGTTTGCACACAGACTGGCCTACATGACATCATAATAACAGTCTGGACCATTGGACGAGTTCCGCAGGATTGGAAGGATGCCCTGATGGTCCCCCTCTTTAAGAACGGGGACCGCACAGACTGTAACATTTACAGCGGCATCTCACTCCTTTCCTGGCAAGGATTATTCAACATCGCCTTTCCAGGCACGCTGTGGAGAGGCTTGCGGTGCCTCAATGCGGTTTAAGGAAAGGGCGGTCCTGCACATATGCCATATTTTCTGCCCATCTGCTACAGCAGAGGTGTAGGGAATTCCAACAAGAACTACATCTCTGCTTTATTGACCTGGTCAAGGCCTATGATACCATGAGTAGGCCTGGGTTCTGGGTTGTTTTTCATGCTTTCAAAGTCCCTAACCCTCTGCTCACGATCATTAAGGACCTTCGTAATGGTGAGCGAGCCCGATTAAAACTACGTGGCCATGAGTAGGAGACATTCCCTGTTCACCTTGAGGAGCGACAGGGATGTCCTCTGGCTCCCACATTATTTAACATCTATTTCGGCCATGGAGTTCGTGGAACCATCGAAGGCTGTACCGGAGGAATTTCCATCTGGTACAGATACAATGGGAGGCTGATCGATACCCGGGTGTGGTCAAGGGATGGCTCCCTATTGGTCAACCATGTTATGTATGCCGATGATCTGGTAATTGTTGCTCACTCAGAGGAGGTCTTGGAGGTGCTGCTGTTGAACCTGGAGCTTGACACATCAAAACTAAGCACCTGCCTGGGTATTTTGTACCATTGGACAGTCCATCCCCACAACTCCCAATTGGTGATAGGGCAGTTGGGAGAGAGTGGGGAGTTTCCCATACCTGGGCAGTGTGCTCATGACCGGCTCTGGTTTGACAGCAGAGGTCTCACTCCGAATCAGTCTAGCGGCAATATCTTTTCATCAGTTGCGTAATGCTGTGTGGAAGCTACCTGGTCTGTCGCTCCACACGAAGCTTCAGGTATTCTAGGCCACAGTCATTCCCTCCCTTCTCTACGCATGTGAAACATGGACCCCCCTAATGGAACATCTTCGCCGGTTAGAAACATTTAAGGTGGCCTGCCTATGATCCATCTTGGGTGTAACCAGGCTGTATTGTGTGGAGGAGCTCACAAATCCTTGAAAGATCTGGACAAAGTCCCATCGGTGAGCTCCTCCGGCAGGCAAGGCTGCGTTGGCTGGGCCATGTAGCCTGCACGCCCAGCCACCGCATTCCTAAACAGCTTTTGTTCGGCCGGATCGAGGTGGTTAAAAGAGCAAGCCACAGGCTAGAGGAAAGATTGAGTGATTTGGTACAGGAGAATGTGGAGCTGAGTAGACTTGCTGATGACTGCTACCAGCGGTGTCAACATCGGGGTACTACGCAGTTGGAGGCAGTCGCCCTCCACCAACAACGAAGGGTGGAGGAGCGACGCTCACAACGAGCGGAGCACCGGGTGTCTAAAGTACAGCAAGTTGGCGCAGTAGGGGGCACATGTGGTGCATCAGCCAGTCATCTAAGTCAGTCGACCGGTGGCAACTGGGTCTGCCCCGTGACATCCTGTCATCGGGCGTTCGACACTTCACATGGCCTCAACGTGCACATTGCCTGGCAGAATCGTTTTGGTGACGTGACCGCCACTTAGTGGCGATTGGCGGTTGTTATTGGATGAGTGCATGTGTGTGAGTGTGCATGTATGAGTGGATGTGATTGTGGGGAGTGGTAGTGTAGTGGTGAGCAAGCTGAGCTACGAATACGGAGCCCTGAGTCCAATTCCCGCTCATGACTAACACCAGTAACGATTATCTGAGGCGGTAACGGGCCTCCCGTAGGTCGACTTAGCCTCAAATGAGTACCTGTGTGGTGTGTAAACATCACCACTGAAGAGACAAAGGCATCTGGGCGTGATGTTGGCCACCCACCTCCTTGTGTTCCGTTCCGGCCTTCATTGGTGCTCGCTAACAGCACTTGTCCCAACAGTCTGTGCAGGCCATACGGCAGATCTCTGTCTTTTTTGTATGTGTATGTGAGTGTGCATGTATGAGTGTATGTGTGTGTGTGAGTGTATGTCCACTCCTAGTCCACTCCTCCAACTGCAATGAGGTGTCCTTTGAAAGGTTTATTTTGAATCACAGTCGATGAGCAATAGGCTCATCAGCCCCAAAACGCCAAGCGACTGGCAAAAAACAGCACTGTTGAATGGATAATGGATACAAATAACTGCACTTCTTGGAATGAGATAAGTTATGTCGTTGTAGGAATCTTGAGAAAAGAGACGATGGGCTGGAATTACAAATTAGAGCAGTGTGACGCAAGATCTGCGGTTCGGTGAGTCATGTTGTGAGTGGGTGGGAGAGTTAGTGGGTGGCTGGGAGAGTTGTTGAGTGTGTTGTTTTGACCTGCAGTGGTGGTGGTGGTGATTTAACACAACAGATCAAAATGATAATCAGAAGTTTTATTTCCCATTGAGTAAAGCCCGTAGAGATAAATAACTTTTGTTCAAGGGCGAATTAGTGACAGGCAACCTTAAAGCATTCCACAATTACAGATTTTCAAGAAACTTAATATCAATTATATTGTAAAATTACATTCACATTTAAACTTTAAATATTTTAATAAGAGTCAGTTTAAATGATAGAGATTGCAGAATAGAAATTCCAAAAGGCAAACCTGAGTGGTTCCAAGCACGTCGGGGCAGCAGCTATATTAAATGCGTTTGATCCAAATTGTGTGCCAAATCTAGGAACTGTTCATCGAAAATAATTGACAATGAAGTTAACAGGAACACTAACCATGGTAATAAGAACAGTCAAGTGGTAGGGAGGCAATTTTCCACTAGTGTGTGAGTGATTGCAATGAATCAGTGGGTGTTGAATAATCAATACACTGACTGCTCTAAGCTGAATGCTAAGTGCACTCAACTGATGTGGGGCAATGGTAGTTCTTAAAATGTTGTTAGCCACCGCGGCGCGCCTATTCGTAAGGGATAGCCAATGAAAGGCTGACCAGGCAGATGAGGTGTTGACTCTGCTGACAGCATCATCACGGGCCATTAGGCCGTGAGAGAGGGTTTCATGAGTGCTCTCTCTTGACAGGGAGAGGGCCATCGGACTTCCTTCTCATCTTCTGGACTCCCAAAAACCCACTACACTCCTGCCAATACGAATGCGATAGGAACTACCTCCAAGTTACAGAGACAGTGCCCCAAAACATAAAGCTCCAATGAAGTTGAGTCACTGCCCTTCTGTGTTGATCTGCTGCTGTCGTGCACATATTGGAATCTCTCAAGATGATACAATTGTTGTCTTGTGGTGTTCTTGATTGCGGTAGTTCATGCTTGGTTAATTTATATCATGGGGCCTCCTTTTGGAGTCCTCTGGTGTAACACCGTTTGAGATGATGCTCAAAAGAAAGCTGTCTCTGGTGTGGACCAATACGTTTCAAGGACAATGCATATATGATCGGAGTATGTTTTTTGTTTGCATTATGACCACAAGCATTGTGGTTAATGCAGACATGATTCCTTGTAAAAGGTTTCAGTTTGGCGTTTTAACATATTAACACCTGTTTTGTTGCCAGTAAAAAGGGGAAAACCTATAATCATGATTTATTTATGTTTTCTGCATGCGATAAAAGGCTTTTGGTCTTTCGTGCACCCTCCTCATACATTAGACCCTCACACACCCCGTTCAGCAAAATATTCCACTCCGTGACAATCGGTAGGAACTGGGTGCTACATCCACAGATATGAGAACACGATTCCAACTGCGAACAAATATTTGCTTTTGTGCAGCAGCAGTAAAAATGGGTTGAATTAAAAGAAGAAAGATTTCGCACCAAAATAAAAACCAGGCTTCTTCAACGCCAGTCGGCTACACGAACAACTGGGCCAGCAGGAGCAATAGGAGGAGCTGAGCAGACACCAACATCTTCGGAGTAGACGAATACCCATTCTAAAATATAAATACATACATATGCACGTCGTTGTCAAGGTTGGTTTGAGGGTCTAGACAGAATTCCCCCTGAGTGCCCGATCAAGTGCAGACAACTCAGCCGGTTAGCAATTAATGTCGAGAAGGAGACAAGTCAAAGTTTTGCCTCGGGACCATTAGCAGGGGCGCAACTATGAGTTGTTGGGTATGTGGCAGCGTTATGCGACGCTGAGGGGCCCAGTCGGTCACAAGAGGGCTACGAATCAACAGAAAAAAATATATTTTAACATTTTTATAAAAAAAACCTCTCCATAATTGCAAACAAACATCGTTACAAATGATAAAATAATATTTCCGAAAAAACACACAGCATAACATCTAGTAGCGCTACTGCTGGTGTTTGTTACTGAACGCTAGCAGGCTTTTTGATAACTAACATGCACATGAAAGCGAGAGGCACGATAACTTAATTGTGAGTATTGTAACCTTTCAATATATTTTATTACGAACTGTCACACGGTGCAACTAAAATAATATTTAGTAATAGTCTGCATATTATTGTATACAAGATAAAAGAGAAAATATCCGTAGCTACAATGAGGGTAAAAAGTATTTGATCCCCTGCTGATTTTGTACGTTTGCCCACTGACAAGGAAATGATCAGTCTATAATTTTAATGGTAGGTTTATTTGAACAGTGAGAGACAGAATAACAACAACAAAATCCAAAAAATGCATGTCAAAAATGTTATAAATTCATTTGCATTTTAATGAGGGAAATAAGTATTTGACCCCCTCTCAATCAGAAAGATGTCTGGCTATCAGTTGTCTTTTATACAAGTAACGAGCTGAGATTAGGAGCACACTCTTAAAGGGAGTGCTCCTAATCTCTTGTTACCTGTATAAAAGACACATGTTCACAGAAGCAATCAATCAATCAGATTCCAAACTCTCCACCATGACCAAGACCAAAGAGCTCTCCAAGGATGTCAGGGACAAGATTGTAGACCTTCACAAGGCTAGAATGGGCAACAAGACTATCGCCAAGCGGCTTGGTGAGAAGGTGACAACAGTTGGTGCGATTATTCGCAAATGGAAGAAACACAAAAGAACTGTCAATCTCCCTCGGCCTGGGGCTCCATGCAAGATCTCACCTCGTGGAGTTGCAATGATCATGAGAACGGTGAGGAATCAGCCCAGAACAACACTGGAGGATATTGTCAATGATCTCAAGGCAGCTGGGACCATAGTCACCAAGAAAACAGTTGGTAACACACTACGCCGTGAATGACTGAAATCCTGCAGCGCCCACAAGGTCCCCCTGCTCAAGAAAGCACATATACATGCCCGTCTGAAGTTTGCCAATGAACATTTGAATGATTCAGAGGACAACTGGGTGAAAGTGTTGTGGTCAGATGAGAGCAAAATGGAGCGCTTTGGCATCAACTTTACTCGCCGTGTTTGGAGGAGGAATGCTGCCTATGACCCCAAGAACACCATTCCCACCGTCAAACATGGAGGTGGAAACATTATGCTTTGGGGGTGTTTTTCTGGTAAGGGGACAGGACAACTTCACCCCATCAAAGGGACGATGGACGGGGCCATGTACCGTCAAATCTTGGGTGAGAACCTCCTTCCCTCAGCCAGGGCATTGAAAATGGGTCGTGGATGGGTATTCCAGCATGACAATGACCCAAAACACACGCCCAAGGCAACAAAGGAGTGGCTCAAGAAGAAGCACATTAAGGTCCTGGAGTGGCCTAGCCAGTCTCCAGACATTAATCCCATAGAAAATCTGTGGAGGGAGCTGAAGGTTCGAGTTGCCAAACGTCAGCCTCGAAACTTTAATGACTTGGAGAAGATCTGCAAAGAGGAGTGGGACAAAATCCCTCCTGAGATGTGTGCAAACCTGGTGGCCAACTACAAGAAACGTCTGACATCTGTGATTGCCAACAAGGGTTTTGCCACCAAGTACTAAGTCATGTTGCAGAGGGGTCAAATACTTATTTCCCTCTTCTTAGGTTTTTTCGGTAAAGTCACGTAGGTAAAACATCAAAATGAATGAAAATAAAATAAAATCAAAAATCACGACGTTTCGGAGGCAACACAAGTCTCCGTCATCAGGTGGGACCGTCACAGCCAGATTAGCTGCATCAAGTGAGGCAATGATTCAAGATGTAATCCCTTAAAAGCGAGTTGAGGGGGGGAGGAGAGGGAGGGGGGAGCTCATCAGACTATGGTAGCCAATGAATGGAACGTATCGGGAGGGAGGGGGGGCGAGGCCAAAAGGGTGGGCGACGGCGTGCAAGCGATTGTGCGCAAGCGGCTAATTACTGCACACGCCAACACAATGGAGCGATTATGCGCAAGCGGCCAACTGCCGCACACGCCAACACAATGGGCAGAGAGGGGGAGGGAAGCTCTAATACACATGATAGACAAAAGAACGAAAATGCCCATGTTAATACCAATGCTGGCTGAACAATGAAGAGAGTACTGTTAAAAAATAACTGGGGATGTTAACACTCGGTAAAGTAAAGTAAAATAGTGCCTGTCAGATAAGATGGTCCAAAAAATTGTAATTAAGTCTTTTTTGGATATTCTGTTTGAGAGGAGGCCTGACGGATCCTTGGGACATTCTGTCTACAGAAAAGCCACCCACACAGATTCCTACTTGAAACCGGATTCCCACCACCACCCATCTCAAAAGAATTCTCTCATCAAAACGCTATACCACAGAGCCCATGGCATTTCTGACAAACACCACCTGACTGGTGAATTAAGACATGTACATCGGGCCCTCAGGATGAACGGATACTCTGACCGTACTATCAGCCAAGCTGTCTCTCCCACCACACAGAAACAGCCACATGAAACTCCGACCAAAACCATCACGTTACCATACATAGCTGGCGTGACCAAAAAGATCTCCAAAATTCTAAACAAACATAAGATCCAAGTCCGATTCAGTACAGTGCATAAAATCCGTGATCTGATTCCATCTGTGAAGGATGTCGTTCCTGACTTACAGTATCCTGGAGTCTACAAATTGAGTTGCATTTGTGGTGATTGCTACATTGGAGAAACGAAACGTCATGTTTCTGATCGTGTCCGCGAGCACAAGTCAGATCTGAAACACGGCAGAACTGATTCTTCTGCCGTTGCCGATCATTGCTACAACTCGGTGGGCTCTCATGAAATTGTCTTTTCCGAGACCAAGGTTCTCTGCAAACCTCCCGGCTACCATCAAAGGTTTGTACACGAAGCCATACAAATATACAAACACAGACATAATTTCAACCGTGATGATGGGTACAAACTTAGTAATCATTGGAAAGATGTTATCAACCACGCAAAAAAGACTTAATTACAATTTTTTGGACCATCTTTTCTGACAGGCACTATTTTACTTTACCGAGTGTTAACATCCCCAGTTATTTTTTAACAGTACTCTCTTCATTGTTCAGCCAGAATTGGTATTAACATGGGCATTTTCGTTCTTTTGTCTATCATGTGTATTAGAGCTTCCCTCCCCCTCTCTGCCCATTGTGTTGGCGTGTGCGGCAGTTGGCCGCTTGCGCATAATCGCTCCATTGTGTTGGCGTGTGCAGTAATTAGCCGCTTGCTCACAATCGCTTGCACGCCGTCGCCCACCCTTTTGGCCTCGCCCCCCCTCCCTCCCGATACGTTCCATTCATTGGCTACCATAGTTTGATGAGCTCCCCCCTCCCTCTCCTCCCCCCCTCAACTCGCTTTTAAGGGATTACATCTTGAATCATTGCCTCACTTGATGCAGCTAATCTGGCTGTGACGGTCCCACCTGATGACGGAGACTTGTGTTGCCTCCGAAACGTCGTGATTTTTTATTTTATTTTATTTTCATTCATTTTGATGTTTTACCTACGTGACTTTACCGAAAAACCTAAGAAGATGATTCCTTGCAGTCACGAAAGCTTCAAATCTAGAACTTATTTCCCTCATTAAAATGCAATTCAATTTATAACATTTTTGACATGCGTTTTTCTGGATTTTTTGTTGTTGTTATTCTGTCTCTCACTGTTCAAATAAACCTACCATTAAAATGATAGACTGATCATTTCTTTGTCAGTGGGCAAACGTACAAAAGCAGCAGGGGATCAAATACTTTTTTCCCTCACTGTATTTCAGCAAAAGTGAGTCGGGAGCAAGGAGGGGGCCCACAGTCGGATCTTGTATAGCCTCCCCGTTAAAGAGGTCGTTGTGCCTCTGACCATGAGCTTTGTATTCATTTATACAAACGATGCTCACTATCAATAATCCCCCCAAAAAATTCCACGGAATTTGCATACGTCTGCATGTATGGTGACAATGTTTGCCAAACTTCTACACAATGAGGATAAAAGATCAGGCAAAGTCGAGTACCGGAATTTGTAATTCACACATCTCAGAAGAAAGACCGCACTCTTGGAGATGTACACCCAAATAAACCAAACAAGACAATCGTCACAATCTCGGTCCTTAAGTCACACTCTCATTGCATCTATAATCACTTTTCACACAAGTGTTCTTTGTAGTAGTGCCTTATTCGTAGCGCTCTGGGTAGCAGTGATCTGGGTTGCATGTAAACAGCAAAGGAACACAAGTGTTATTCGTAATAAATCATTTGTTATGTTTGGTGTCAGCACCACTCTGATAGTGCAAGACTGTCACAGACATAGTCTGCAGTAGTTTCACAGTATGAGGGTGGGTGATGATTGCTGCTGCTATGTGCAAATCCAAATTGAGTGTATTTTTGTCAATGTTTTTAAATGTTGATCATAATGCCAGCACACAATGGGCTTCTATTTTTTTAATGATGTCACGTGATCTTTAACGTCCACTGTGAAGAAGACGGTGGTGTGTATTAAAAAGGACAGCCAGCAGGATTAGAATTTTGAACATCTGCAACACGGCAAACTGCTGGGCCATGTCACCACTCTTTATAATAAGAACAATATAACACTCAATAATAATAGGGTTTTTGCCCTTTTTTCTCGTGAGAAAACTTAAACCTTATGCAAGGAATCATGTTCACATTAACCACAATACTCGCAGTCAGAATGCAAGAAAAAAACAACACTGATAATGCATGCATTTTCCTTGGAACTGATTGGTCCACACCAGAAAAAGCTTTCCTTAGAGCCTAGTCTCATACGGTGCTCGACCAGATGACGCCAAAAGGCGCACAGTTCAAAGACAACGCACTATCAGAGTAATGAGGGCTCGGGGTAAACATCTACATCATGAGGCCTCCTTTGCCAGTACCATAAAATAATAATAGGGGTTTTCCCCTTTTTTCTGGCAACAAAACTGAAATCTTTTGCAAGGAATCATGTTAACATGAACCACAAAAACCCTATTATTATATTTTGGTACTGGCAAAAGAGGCCTCATGATGTAGATGCTTACCCCGAGCCCTCATTACTCTGATTGTGCGTTGTCTTTGAACTGTGCGCCTTTTGGCGTCATCTGGTCAAACACCTATGAGACTAGACTCTAAGGAAAGCTGTTTCTGGTGTGGACCAATCAGTTTCAAGGACAATGCATGAATTATCAGAGTGTTGTTTTTCGTTTGCATTCTGACTGCAAATATTGTGGTTAATGTAAACATGATTCCTTGCAAAAGGTTTCAGTTTTGTCGCCAGAAAAAAAGGATAAAACGCCTATTATTATATTTTGGTACTGGCAAAGGAGGCCTCATGAAATATAACACTCATTTTATGTCGAGATGACCTTGGGAAAGACTATCATGCGATTGTGACTGGTGTTTCCCTCTCGGATGTCCGTGTGGGGGCCGTTGGCCCCCGGGGTCCCTCCCGCCTTCATCCCCTATTCCGTTTACGTTACCCCACCTCCCTATTACCCGCTACGGTTTCGCCGGCATTCGAACGCGACGCCCCTACTGTTACAGCCTCGCGCCGCGCTCCCACGCTGCGAGCATACGTGCGCACAGCATCATCAATCAAACGCCATACTCCCCCTCTTTACACCGCTATGTACAGCTCTCGCACGCTGCGAGCGTGTGCCCGTTTATAGCCCTGTGCGGCACTCGCCTCCACGTCGAATAACCACGTTACCAATGCGCATCCGTATCCGACACGTAACAAACGTATGCGCACTCACGCACACAGCTCCCCGCGGCACTCACTCACCACTGAATACTCGCGTTATGATCGCGCACCTGTATCACACACGGAGTGAACACACGCGACACCCACTCTCGCGCCGCTCTGCGCAGCGCTCCCCCGAGGCGAGCCGCAGCACTACACTCACCCCTGACTACTCGCGTTATGATCGCGCACCTGTATCGCACACGGGGTGGACGCACGCACACACACGCAGCTCCCCACGCGACACACTGTTCGACATGATCACGCGAGGCCACGCTTCGCTATTAATGATTTATTATCTGCTACCTGGTAATTAATGTTGAATCAGTGAGTCGACGAGGCTGGCCTATTCCACTAAACCTGCACCTATTCCCTATCTATCGGCTATTATCCTACGTCACCTCCCCACTCACTGTTTGGTGCCCACGGTGGTTCGCTGCTCCCTGTGCTAACAGCGCACCTCGATGTGTTGCACGGACGTCCAGGTCGCTGGCTGGAGCTGCGGCTGGTCCTCTGGCGCTGGAGAAAAGAGAGCGATTTCTCGTTTGTGCCCCCTTTTATCCTCCCTACATCAAAGGGATGCGGCTCCGAGCGGGATGGCGTCCCTCAGCCCTTCCCTAACAATGGGCTCGCGCCAGCTTGCACGCGCACGGCGGTTCCGGGCGCCTTTGACATGCTAATCAATGTGCGGCGTAAATTCTAATTTATCCCTTTCTCATGCATGGCGCCGTGCTCCTTCGCACCATGCAGCGGCGTCCATCACCACGGCCCGCTGCTGAAGTTAAGCGCGGAGCTTCCGCATGTCACCACCACCTGCCCTATCAATTGCGCCCCTAAACTACGCCGCCCCGTCTCTCCTCTGCCTGTCTCGTCGACCCGTGGGGGTGTGTGTGGGGGGAATGCGCCTCAACCGCGGTGGCCGAATGCCCCACGCCGCGACCATACCATATTAAGGTCGGTCGCAGCGCCGCAGCGCAACGTAGCGTCGGGGGAGGTCGTCCAATTTCCTGATCGCCGGAAACCGTGAGAGTTAATCCCGATAAGGGTTTCTCGGATAAAAACCGGTCGATCAGGTGATCTCCCCTTCCAGCTCTATGGGTGGGGGAAAATGCGTGCGGGTGTGTTCATGTGAGGTGAGGTGAGGGGGACGAGGGGTTGGCTCCGTTGCTTGGTGGTGGCGAGGTCGGGGATGGGGCGCCTGCCGAACGGCTTCGTGGCGGCGGCATCACATCCGCGTTGTGTTTTTGGGTTATTGAATTATTAGTGTGGCACATTAGGAATGTACCACTCTTTTAATTATTTCCTCGTGCAGCAAGGGAGTAAAGTGTTGTTTGGTGAAAGTCCTTATGGGCTGTGCAGTGCATCAATGCACGTGTGTACACCAGCATGTGATAACTGAGTTGGACCTGTGGGTGGGTGGCAGGGTTATTGATTAACCGGACTTGTACACCAGTCACGTGGTTAATGGCGACTCGGTTGAGAAGTGCTGTGTGAAACACGTGCTGTTCCATTTTACAGATTTACCACAATAAATGTGTTTGCCCTCAGTTTGGAGCACCTGCCCACGTCCTTCAATTCGAGTTGCAACATTAAGCTGCTAAACTTATGTGGAACCCATGGGCTTGTCATTTCCAACACGCTATTCTGGCATCAGTGCATCCACACAACATCATAGACGCACGCTGGGTCCAAAAAGGAACATCAGCTGGACTATATAGTGATGGGAGCACGGATGTTGGCACACGTCCTTGACACCAGGAACAACTGTGTAGCTGATCTGCCCACTGACCATCGGTTTGTCATTTAAAGTGTGGTGAGTGTTCACCTCGGACTCCATTCAAATCCACAGTGGCCTGGTGTCTCGGTTATGTAATGAAAGTTGTAAGCTAGAATGTCATCATTGCTTGCAGCTGGGTTTGGCATCGTCCCCTCCTACTCCTGCTACCGAGGGAAAATGAATGATGTTTAGGACTGTGGCTCATGCAGCTGCAATTCCTGCTTCGGGTACATGGTCCAAACCTCCCCATAGACCCTGGCTGATAGAGGAAGTGTTCTGGCTGGCTGAGAAAAAGTGACAGGCCCACTCCCACCATTTATACTGTCCCACGTTGGAAAACGAGTTTTACCACAGCCTTTTCTTAGAGGTTCTGAGAGCCATGTTGAGATGCAACGATGAGTGGTGGTTGTGGGTTGCTGATAATATGGAATCTATGATACCATCAATCGGCTAGGGCTCTCAGTTGTTCTTCGTGTTTTCGGAGTCCCTTACTCTCTGCTCAGAATACTTAAGGACCTTCATGATGGTGGGCAGGCCCAGATAAAGCTACATGGCCGGGAGTCGGAGCCATTCATTTTTCACCTTAGGATGCGACAATAATTCTTACATTATTTAACATATTTTTTACCACCTCCGATTATCACAGTTGGATACGTAAGTGCGAAAGGAGTTCAACATACATACATACACTGTACATACACCATTCAAGACGCCTCCCATGGCTGTATCAGAGTAATCTCCATCTGTTATAGATATAATGGGAAGCTGATCGATGCCCAGGTGCGGTCAAGGCATTACTCCATTTTAGTTAACCGTATTATATATGCTGATGATCTGGTCATTGTTTCTCACTCTGAAAAGGGGTTAGAGGCTCTGCTGCTTACCATTAGGCACATAAAAACAAAGTACCTGCCTGGGTATTTTGTTTCATCAAAAAGTCTACCCCCTCAACTCCCCATGAATAATGTGGAGAGATTGGAGAATTCCATATGCACGTTATCTGGATAATGTGCATATGACTAGCTATGGGTTTTGCATGAGTGATCTCAGCCTGAATAAGTTGAGCAGAAGAATCGTGTAATCACGAAGCTTCACTCCATACGAAGCTCCGTGCTGCTCAGCAAAAGTTAGGCACTCACTTTTGTATGCTTACACAATCTGTACACTTCTGAAGTAACATGCACGCTATTTTAAAACGTTCAGGCTGGCGTGCCTGGGTTTAACTATGCAGGATTGTGGGAGAATCTCACAGATTGTTGATATATCTGGACACAGTTCCATCGGTGAGCTTGCTCCGCAGGTGGAACTGTGTTGGTTGGTTTATGTAGCCCACATATGTTTGTGTGGTATGAGCTAGAGAAGAGATTAGATGATGTGGTGCCGAAGGATGTAGAGATAATTTGTCCTTTCTGTAGACTGGTACCAGCGGTGTCAAGATCAAACTCTGTGGCGGAGGCTCATGAAGGATGCTAATGGGCAATTGGAGGCAGTAGCTATATATTAACAATGGATGGCAGATGAGCAATGCTAGCAACAAGACACTAGCTTCAGGCGGCTAAACGCAACAAATTGGTAGAGTGGGGAGCACACGTCGTCTGTCAGTCATCTTATAGAGTCAACACCAACCCCTGTCAGCAAGAATTCCACACTTGGAATGTTCGCAAAGTGCACCTAGCTTGGAACAAGCGCTGAGGTGACATCACCGCCACTTAGTAAATCAATTACGGCTGTTGTTGTCGGTATGGGTCTGATTCTATAGGTATCTGTGTTAGACTATGGGTCTCTGTGAGTCTTATTGTCCCTGCCTTAATCTGTGGGTTTCTGTGAATCTAGGGCTTTTCGTGTGAGTCCGTGTCTCTTTCTCCGCGAACCAGTGTTGGCCAATGCTCTGGCTACTCCCAAAATAGTTCCAGCTAATTTGAGACCAAGAGATGCTCCGAAGGTAACGGGAATCAAAGCAAAGCTGACAATAGACAGGATTCCACCAGCAACACCGATAGATGTTCCAGATGCTCTTGCGATGTTTACATTTTGTTGCCTTCCTTTGAGTAGACATACAATTTCTCGCATGAATTGGATTATCTCAATTCTCTGTTTTTTCCATGTCTTAAACACAGTATTTATTTCCGCGATTGCCGCTCTACGTTCAGCATGATGAAAAAATAAATAATTTTAAACAAAGTTGTATACAATGTAATATAGTTTATTTAAGTGTGTGAGCATACGCTGACATGGTGTGTAGCGGTTCCATCTTTCGGCGACCTCTCGGGTTCCTCATGGCAGAGCACTCAAGCGATCTGCCTTCTCTGGAACAAAAATCCCACTGAACATATTTTTTTTTTTTTATAATTCAACAAACTCCATCTATTCCTTCCTAGCGCATCCTACAGCTACTCCCTACCCTCGCCCCACGGCTACGGTCAGGCTTACGCCAACCCCTATCACTACCTCTATCATAACCCTATTATTTCATTTATTTTATTTATACGTGACTTTATCGAAAGAACCAAATAATAATTCCTACAGTCACGAAAGCTTCAAATCAAGTTTGAGATAACTAAAGTTGATGTGACTCACCAGCCTGGCCTGTATCACACCATTGGCGCTCATCTTCAGGGGGGGCATAAGCGATCACCACTTTCTCCACCATCGCCACCTTCACCTCCATCACCACCACCTTCATCATCACCACCATCATTAATTCCTTCTTAAGGGAAAGCCCACAACAGCCTTTATTTAGGTGAAGGAGCCACTCTCTAAAGTAATAACCAAGCAGTTGCATAGAAAACATTCACACCTACATATAAACACGAACACTACATGAACTCCTGACAACACACGCGCACACTAACACGGCACGCTATGTACACACCAACACATGGCTGTGTGCGAGAATCCAACTCGGGTCGCTGGGTTCGTAGCGCAGCCAACTCACCACTCCACTTATGCACATTCGCCAACTAGTGGCGGTGACATCACCACGACTCTTGTGCACTTTTGAGTCCACGTGAACGCTCTTGGCATGAGGTCACTGGACAAACCCAGGTTCCATCAGTTGTAAGCGTTGCTAATTCTGCCTTCTGTTGTTGTTGGATGGCAAGTGCCTTCAATTCAAGTAGCCTCAAGGTGCACCTAGCCTGGCACTGACCAGTAGGATCCTTTACGAGCCTCTACCTCGGAGGCTGCAATAGCCACTCGCTAAAAGATAGTGGGATTTTATGTGTTTGTTAAAATGTACGTCAAACTTTTTCCGCACCGTACATAGATAACTGTGCTAATTACAAGTGCATATTGATGCCAACAGCAACCATGAAGATACAAAAAAAATCTAGAGACCTTGACTTTGTCAGTATAACTCTTGTTTTGTAACCAGTTATTAAAACAACTGCGAAGCATTACTGTTTCAGTTTGACTGTCGTTTTAACACAACTCTCCTGTGCATGTGAATACATACCCTTTATGCAATGTCATAATCGGAGTTTAATTGCGGGGATTTCCACAACAGATGTTAAACTGACAGCAAATCTCCAAGGTGGCAATGTTGGTAAAGGTGCACACACGCCACTGATAGCCAAAGGGCAGCCACTGGGGAAATTCCAGATTTCCCCTCTTGGGCGTATTAGGGCTTTATTACCACGAGTACCCTTATTTTACCCCACTACACTCCATCTCCTTGATGGTGTGACAGTTTGTTAAAGGCTTCACAGGTAATCTTCATATCTGTGATTGTCAGTGGGTATGGTGAGTGGTAGTGGTTAGCGCGCTGCGCTACGAATCTGGCGACCTGAGTTCAATTCCCGCTCACAGCCACAACATAATCTTTGTACATGGTGCAGCTTGGTAATGTTTTAGGCAAACGTCCCATAGAGTCGTGAGTTGCAATAATCGAGCCTTGTCGATACTATGCTACACGCCACTGTTTTGGCTATGTCACGACTGAATAGTGGTCGAATGTGTAGTAGAGCCCTGATATGAAAATTGCAAGACCTGATCATGTTTTACACGTGGTGATCAAAGAGACGTATTTTGGTCGAGAACGGTGCCTCGGCTCATCAGATACGAGTAGAAAACGGAATCCTGGAATCTGCGACCACCACACCTGATCCTCCCACAAATGTTTTTGCCTGAGCCTGCGTGCCAACCAGCTAAACCTCAGATTTGTATTGATTAAGCAGCATTTCGTTTCGTCCAAACCACACGTGCACCGCTCGTGTGCAATCTTCAAGGTTGTCGAGGTTCTCCATATCTAGCTTTGACTTCACTGCAGAGTACGATTGTGTATCAGCAAATTGATGGATCAGCACCGACTCATTGACTATGGAGCGTCCCTTGATCAATGCATAGTTGATGAACCCTGGTCCGGGGTTTGGCTCGATACCCGACATCAGCAGCAGTATGGCGATGCAGGCGCTCTTCCGTAATTATGTGAATGGAGGTGCGGGATTAGATGAGCATTAAGATTATTAGAATCACACTATTGTCCTATCAAAATCACAATGAGCTCAATGTGCTTTACTTGGGGAAATAAACTTCTGACACTTCTGATTCTGAAATTAAACAATATACCTTACCACTTCTATCAAGTGGATGCTTGCTCATAGCACCTGCCCCAAAAGTCTGTTGAGGCGAAACAAACTAACTATATAAACTATTTTTATTTCACCAGGTAAGGCTCACTGAGGGACACAGCTCTTTTCAGAAGAGATCTGGCCACAAATGATAGCTCAAATAAGTGGCCTATCACGTGGAAATTTATAGCAGGCTAATAATCTAAATGCATGTTGATTCTCAATTTGGAGGAAAAACGCGGAGGTCTCGGCGTAAAATCCACACGACCACGGGGATAACATGCAAACTCCAAATATTCAGCAAGCATCAGAGTCGGGAACGAACCCACGACCTTCTGTATACGAAGCGATGGTGGTGTTTCACTGACCACTGGTCCGCCTGCTATTTCATCTTCGTAGTTTGAGTTTCGTTTTGTCAATGACTTCTGCTTTAGGAACACAAACAGCACTGTATTGTACAGACAAATGTCATGCTTCGGTGCTAGTGTTAACAGAGAGTGAGAGAGCGATCCATAAGCGTCTCCCACATTTCGATTGCCCCTCCGTCGCCAACACAGGTTCCTTTAGACCGCGGTTCATTTGTCCCCTGCCTCACTCTTGTACCCATTTATACGTGCATAGCAACTATGGGTATGCGTTGATTTTAATATTCTACAGCTGCACCCCACTGAGGCGCCTGCCTTGCCCACATCGACAAGTAACGTCCGGCGATTTACAGCTACACAACTGACACGACATGGGGAATTCCCCATCCAGTACTGTATTGCCATGGTGTTAGAATTACCGTTGTAATTCATGCTTCATTATTACACCATCACATGTGTTATTATTATAATTGCTGCTGTTGATAAAATGAACTAGCAACAAAAAACGTGCGACGTAAGCGGTAATGGCCATCCGTACAAAATATATATCTACGGGAACCTTTTTTTCCAGTATCCAGATGATCAAAAAATAATCGGCTTCACCCTTCCGGAGAGAGAACAGGTGGTGTTAAGATGTTCACACATCGAATATACACACCTATTGTAAGGAATCATCAAGTCTGCATTAACCACACATCATGCTTGTGGTAAAACATGCGAACATGCATTGAAACTGATTGGTCTACATTAAAGACATCCTTTATGGCCTTGTCTCACCTGTGTTAGACCAGAGAATGCCAAAATGCGAAGAGCATAAAGGCAATGCAAATATCAAACCATTAATAGCTCCGGTCGAGAAGTTATATCGATGGGACCCGTTTTTAACATAGTAACACCTCCTGTATTATTTCTGAAAGGGTAATTGTTTTTCAAAAATCCCAAGCATTGGTAAACATTTTCAAAAATAAACTATTACTTTACCTGGTAATGCCGAGTGACCTGGCCGCAAATGATATTCCAATAAACTTTCTTATCACGTGAAAATGTATAATGGCGAGATGTTAACTACGTCACCTGGTACATAGGTAATCGTGGGTTCGATCGAGACCCTGACACCTGTATATTTGGAGTTTGCATGCTTTCCTCCTGGTCGCGTGGATTTTTTTCCGGGTCCTCCGGGTTTTCCCTCCACGTTTAGAAACATGCGTTTAGGTTATTTGGCTGCTATAAATTTTGGCGAGCTATTACTTGTGGAAAAGTCGCTTCTGAAAAATCACTTCATAGCTCAGTGGGCATTACCGAATTTAAATGAATACCTGCCTACCTCTCATATCCCTCTACTACCTCCACGCGCCCTCTCATCTCTCCCCTCTAAGAAAATTGGCCGACAGTATGGCTGATGTCATATTTGTTCTTGTAAATGGCCTGGGGATTTATGGGGCGTTAGACGTGTACTGTATTTCCAACATTAATAAATGTGTTTAGAGACATGTTCGTGTATTCTGTAGGTGTCCTTATTCATGTCATGTCGCATCTGTCCACGTTCAGGGCTAGGGATTTTGAGAATATGTATTTGAATTAACCAAACATTATTGCAGTCCACGAAACAATTACGTATAGGGATAGTTACTTTGCGAATATTGCGCGACTCATCATGACATTAAATTATCCAACATGGTGGTGATGTTTCCATTTATTATGCACACTACATAGAATACTGCATCGCCCTAAAACATGTATACCAGTTTAAAACCCGTGCTCGTAAGTAACATTTTAAAATGTATCACTATCGTTGTCATTAGGGGCAATCCATTTAGTACGTACGCATGGAGGGGGGAGGGGGGGTTAACCAAAATGCGTACGCTTGTGTATGGGGGGTATACTGACAATCTACGTACGCATAGGGAACGGAGGAGGGGGGGTGGGTAAAGCCTCGATAATAATGTCTACATTGGCCTTAAAATGAGCCACAGTTCAGTTTATTCAAGTACTACCGGGAGAAGTATGACTGTGGTAGAAGTGTCATTTGATTACCACCTGACTGCAGCTATCACGCAGCTCAGCAGTGAGTCGGATATAGTCTGGCGGCCTGCCCCATGGATTACACATCCTTCTATCTGGCCTCATTGCAGACTGCCGCTGGCTCAAGATTTTAGCTGCCGCAGTGCTCTGTTAGTGCTACTTTTGCTGCCCGGACTTCAGTACTAACACTGGTCTGTACATCGATTTCCTGTTACAGCAAAATGTTCAGTAGACGAACTTTATATATAGACTGTGGTGCCATGACTGTGGAGCAACTCCGCAAGTGCTGCGATTGTCCACTACCCCCCACCCTGAGCACACGTGCACAAGCAGCACTTGCACCCACGCAGTGTCCTGGCGAGGGATTGCCTGGCACATCGGGTTTTAATCCGAAGGGCCTCTCGGGGAAAAGTCCCACGGTTTCCTGGTGCCAGGAGATTGGCCGACCCTCGCAGGACAGGTTACATTGTGATGCCCCTAAAATTGGTTTAAAATTGCATGGGCGCAGAAAGAAAAGGTTCCCTGGGGCAAACGCTATGAGTTACAACATTGGGGGGAGGACGGAGGGCGTAATATTAGGCAAGAAAAGTGCAAGTGCCCTGCCAGACAATGGGTAACGAGGGACAATGGGTGGCCGGCGACCGCCGCCGAGGATCAGAGGAAGGATGCGGTAACAGGGGGGCAGTAACCACAGGTAAGCCTGTGATGCCGCCGCCACGAAGCCGTTCGGCAGGCGCCCAACCCCCGACCTCGCCACCACCAAGCAACGGAGCCAACCCCGCGTCCCCCTCACCTCACCTCACATGAATACACCCGCACGCATTTTCCCCCACCCCTAGAGCTGGAAGGGGAGATCACCTGATCGGCCGGTTTTTATCCGAGAAACCCTTATCGGGATTAACTCTCACGGTTTCCGGCGATCAGGGAATTGGACGACCTCCCCCGTGCTACGTTGCGCCGCGGCGCTGCGACCAGCCTTAATATGGTATGGTCGCGGCGTGGGGCATTCGGCTACCGCGGTTGAGGCGCATTTCCCCCCCACACACACCCCCATGGGTCGACGAGACAGGCGGAGGAAGGACGAGGCGGCATAGTTTAGGGTGCGCAGGAACGCGGCGCCATGCATGAGAGGGAGATTAATACAGGAGCGTGCTTGGAATCGACGCCGCAGCACATCCGATTAGCATAACAAAAGCGCCGTGGAGGCGCAGCGGAGCGGCCGTGCTCGTGCAAGGGAGGCGCGTGCCATTGTTTAGAGTTTACGCCGCGCCAGCAGAGCATTAATTAGCATATGTGCCGCTCATGAGCGGAGAGCCTTCGGGAGTACGGGAGAGAGGATAAAAAGGATCGCAGCAAGGTAGAGACTCTCACTTCTCTTCAAGAGGCACGCGTGCAAGTCGGCTCCCAGCTCTGCCCTCCGGACGTCCGCGTGACATGCCCCGACGGCATAGAGGAAAAGCCACAGGACGCCGAATACTTCGACCCGTGAGTAGCAAGGTGACAGGGTATCGTAAGCCGATAAATAGGGAATAGGTCCAGGGGAAGTAGGATAGGCCAGCCTCGTCGACTCATACTGACATAACATTAATTACCAGGTAGCAGATAAGAAATCATTAATAGCGAAGCGTGGTCTCGCGTGGTCTCGCGTGATCTTGTTGGGCGGTGTGTTGCGTGGGGAGCTGCGTGTGTGTGCGTGCGTCCACCCCGGGTGCGATACAGGTGCGCGATCATAACGCGAGTAGTCAGGGGTGAGTGTAGTGCTGCGGCTCGCCTCGGGGGAGCGCTGCGCAGAGCGGCGCGAGAGTAGGTGTCGCGTGTGTTCACTCCGTGTGTGATACAGGTGCGCGATCATAACGTAAGTTGAGTTGGAGTGCGCGGAGCGGCGTGTGTGTGGGCGTGCGTACGTTCGCTCCGTGTGGGTTGCAGGCGCGCGATTAGGAAAGGGAGGTATCGTGGTAGTGTAAAGGGGGCATAATACACTACTCGGTATCTAACCATGCCTACGACGCGGATCCGCGGTGGAGGGGAATCCTCGAGCGACGGCTCCCACACCATGGGTAAGGAACCCATCAGCGGTTCGCTTAGCAGCGGGGGGGCGAGTGATGATGTTAGCCCGGCCGTAAACATTATCGAGGGAGGGATCTCGGGGACTAGTGACCTCGACAAAGTGGTGTCAGAAGTGAGATGATCCCCCGCACCCCCAAGGGAAAGAGGCCCCCCAACCCAGATTAAAATCAAATGCACATTTACGGGCAAAGGAATTCCATCGTGGAAATCGTTTGCCCGCAGCATCAGGGGGGCGAAAAAGGTTAATGGGTGGTCAGATGAGGAGGCGTTGCAGCAGTTAGAGCTACATTTAGATGGACGGGCAGCTGACTTTGTAGAAGCTTTGCCCGCAAGCGCTCAAACTCATTGGGAGGAACTAATGTGCCAACTCGAAGAGCGCTTCGGCAAGTATGATGAGGAGGAGGCGCAGGCGGCATTAGAGGCACGCCGCTGCCAACCCGGCGAGGATCTGCGAGATTACGACGAGGACTTGCGCACGCTGACCCAGCTCGCGTACCCGGAGTATGAGTCAAAAATAATTGAGGGCCTCGCCGCCGGGAAGGTCCAGCGATATTTGGCACAAACCCCGTGGTGGCAGCCAAATGTCGACGGTGCACGCCTCTCCTTTGACACCCTTGTCAAGCGCGCGCGCAAATGTGAGAAACTCTCGGGTGAGCGCGCGCAGCCTCGAGGGAGGGGACGAGAGTGCGCCGTAGC
The DNA here is from genome assembly GCF_965212315.1 of Lampetra planeri. Taxonomy (NCBI): domain Eukaryota; kingdom Metazoa; phylum Chordata; class Hyperoartia; order Petromyzontiformes; family Petromyzontidae; genus Lampetra; species Lampetra planeri. The sequence goes on along the minus strand of NC_136154.1, from coordinate 3,163,032 downwards.
GAGCCTACTCTCCGACGAGGAGGAAGAGCTCGCCATCACAGTAAGGGGGCGGGCAAGGGAGCCCCAGAGACCCAGCGAAACAACTCCGGGGTGGGTAGCTGGGTTACAGACCGGCATGGGAGATATTGCTGGCCAGGTACCCTCCAGTCTGAGATGGGGGAACTACGCTCGACAGTAGGGGGGCTAGCCGGGAGGGTGTCCCAATTAGAGTCCGATGTGGGACAACTGCGTACTGGGGGAAGGAGAGGGAGAGGACAGGGGACCCGCTACGGAACCGCCCCCCCTCCCCGGGCATGTTATATGTGCGATTGCCGAGGGCATCTAGTGAGAGACTGTCCTGAAATCACCCGAGCTAGGCAGACGCGGGGGTTAAACTCCAACGCCTCTTAGTGAGCGGACCAACTAGGGGTGCAATCGACGCGGTCCCGATACAAATAGACGATAATGAGAATAATGGCGAGCGAGTGTTCTCCACACAGGTTACAGCAACAACGCCCACAGAAACGGTGACTCCTGGCGACTGGCTACGGGAGCTGGTGGCGGGGATCACGGGGGCCACGTCACTGGTGGAAGGGGAGGTAAACAGAGTGCGTACCCGAATCCTGCTGGACACGGGGGCGGTGGCCTCGCTCGTTAACACAGCGCACTGCAGCACGATCGGGGTCGACGTGCGTCACCTGCAGGCCCCGGACCGCGCGCTGCACACAGCGAGCGGAGCCGGAATGGGGTTGCTGGGGAGAGCGACCCTAGAGGTCCGCATGGGCAGCCAGGTGTGCACCCAGGAGTTCTACGTGTCGAGTGCGTTGTGTCACGAGTGTATTGCAGGTACCGACCTCTTAGAAATCTGGGACTCAACGTGCAACCCCGCCAGCGATGCGCCACCATGGAGAGCAACGGCGAGCGGATTCCATTCCTGGGACGAGAACCAACGCGCCCCCGCTTCGCACCTGTGGCCGCTATCCTGGCGACGGCAGTCACCATTGGCCCGCTCACCGAGATGCTGGTGCCGGTGGCAACATCCCCCACCGAACCCGCGCTTCGACCATCAGGGGAGGTAATGCTAACTCCTCACCCGGAGTTGGCAAAACAGTATGGGGTCGTGGGATCCGCCACGTTGGTAAACGCAGATGGGGACCGATTGTTTATGCGGATGTTTAACCTGCACAATACCCCAGCGATACTGCGACGGCGCACCCCGATCGCCACCGTACACCCCCTGCACGCACGCCACTCTGACGAATCGGTGTTCGCACTCTGGGCTGAGGACCCCGGTTGTTCGGAGGGTGACCAGGACCTGGCCTGGCGAGTCGGCCCGACTACCCGAGCCGAGGTCGTCCCCCTGCTCGACGCGTTACATGTGCCATGGGCGGATTTACCTAAGGGAAAGGCCGATCGGCTGCGCGAGTTACTGCGGGAGTATACCGACGTGTTCAGTGAACACGACTCGGACGTGGGTCGGACCGACCTTGTTAAGCACCAAATGGACACCAGTGCAGCCCGACCCATCAAACTCCCTGCGTACCGAGTGGGTGCACCCGAACGCACCCAGATCAAAGAGGCGGTTGGGGACATGCTTCGCGATAACATAATTCAGCCCTCGGCGAGCCCCTGGTCAGCCCCGGTGGTACTAGTAACGAAAAAGGATGGATCAACCCGGTTCTGCGTTGATTACCGTAAACTGAACGCAGTCACGCTCGGCGATGCCTTCCCCATACCCTGCATCGACGACACTTTTGACAACCTCGCCGGAGCGCGATATTTTTCTACCCTCGATCTCGCATCCGGGTACTGGCAGGTGGAGATGGCGGAGGAGGATAGGCCAAAAACTGCATTCACCACCCCGATGGGGCTATTCGAGTTTCGAGTACTCCCGTTCGGACTCACCAATGTGCCCGCGACGTTCCAGCGGCTGATGGAGTTGGTGATGCGGGGCTTGCAATGGGAACAGTGCCTGATTTACTTGGACGATGTGATAGTGTTCAGTAGATCTTTGTCTGAGCACTGGTCCAGGCTTCGAGAGGTGTTCCAGTGACTGCGAGCGGCTCATCTCAAGCTCAAGTCACGTAAGTGTTACATTGCACAACGCGAGGTGGGGTACCTAGGGCATCGCGTCAGCGAGGCAGGCGTGCGCACCGATCCGGAGAAGGTACGCGCCGTAGTGGAGTGGCCACGGCCAAGGAATCTGACGGAGATCAGATCATTTTTGGGGCTCGCCACCTATTATCGTCGATTTGTAAAGGGATTCAGCGAGATTGCACGCCCTCTCACCCAACTCACCTCCCCTAAGCACCCCTATCAGTGGACGGGGGCCTGCCAGACGGCCTTCACCACTCTCAAAGATCACCTCACCCACGCCCCCACCCTCGCTTTCCCCGATTTTACCACCGATTTTATTTTGGACACCGACGCCTGCAGCAGCGGGCTGGGCGCGGTGTTGTCACAGGTACAGGATGGGACGGAACGAGTCATCGCGTACGCCAGCCGAACCTTGGGTGGGGCCGAGCTAAACTATTACGTGACCCGCCAAGAGTTGTATGCCGTGATTTTCGCATGCAAACAGTTCCAGCCGTATTTGTACGGCAGGAGATGTCGCGTACGCACTGACCATTATGCTCTGCAGTTCCTTCTTACATTCAAGGAGCCGCGGGGGCAGATGGCCCGGTGGTTGGCGCAGTTGCAGGAGTACAACCTGCAAATCGAGTATCGGGCTGGCCGGATGCATGCAAACGCGGACGCCTTGTCGAGGCAACCCACGGTGTACGCCGAGACAAGGGCGGAGGAGGCCTGCACGTGTTTCACGGGGGGACGCTGCCGGCAGGCAACGGACCCCCGAGAGGCCGCGGCCACTGACCCCCCCCCCCAGCGAGAGAGAGTGCAGTGTGCGCCACAGAGACCCTCACAGGTGGCACCGAGGATCCCGTCGACCGCCCGGCAAGCGCGGGACCCGGGGCTCGGGACCCGATCGGACGGATCCAGGAGGACGTCGGCTGCGCCTTCCCGGGCCTAAACGACGAGCAGCTGAGACAGACCCAGCAGCGAGATCCGGATCTGGCAGCAGTGGAGGCGGCACTGCGGGAGGAAAAGAGAGCCCTACCAGGACCCTGGAGCGGTTTGTATGCACGGTTGTGTGTGCAGAACGGAGTGGTAGGGGAGTTAACCGAGGCCGGCCAGCCGGGGTGCATCTGTGTTCCTGCCCAGGTGTGACCCCGGCTGCTACGGCTGGTGCATGACCACCCACTCGGGGGCCACGATGGGGAACGACGCACGCGAGAGACCCTGCGTCGCCAGTATCTCTGGCCCAAATTGCCACAAGACGTGGCGGCCTGGGTACAGGGCTGCCGCGCCTGTCAGCAGTGCGGGCCAAAACCGGCACGATACCAGGTACACCTAAGGCCGTTCCACGTCAGACGCACGAATCAGCTGGTCTGGATCGATCTACAGGGGCCATTCCCGCGATCCCATCGAGGCAACCAGTATATCCTAGTCGCAGTAGAGTATTTCACCCGCTACCCCGTAGCAGTGGCCATCCCTGATAAAACGGCCTTGGTGGTGGCCCGGGCATTCGTGGAACATTACGTACTTAAGCACGGGATCCAAAAACGAGTCCTCACCGACCAGGGTAGCGAGTTCGAGGCCGAGCTGTTCCAGGCACTGTGCCGAGAATTCGGAATCCAGAAGGACCGAACCACAGCGTACCACCCCCAAGCGAACGGTATGGTAGAGCGCATGAATCAGACCCTAGCGGGGAAACTCAAACGTATGGCGGCCGCAAATCAACGGGATTGGGACGAACACCTCCCCTACGCCCTTTTCGCCTACGCCACCACCGTACACGCGTCGACGGGACAAACCCCGTTTTTAATGATGTTCGGCCGTGAGTCTCGTTTACCCGCAGATCTGCTATTCGGCGTCCCTTCCCCCCAGCCGGAGGAGGGAAGCCGCCCCGTGGAACACCTGTTGGAGACCCTACGAGAAGCCCGAGGCCGAGCATACCCGCAAGGGAAGCCGCGCATCGGCGGCAGGAACAGAGCACCCGACCCCGCATGGAACCCCCCTTATTCCTGACAGGCGCTATGGTGTAGCTACACACCCCTCGCGTCGGGACCGGGCAGGTGGGGAAACTGACGACCTACTGGCGGGGACCCTGGACCATGGTGCGGCAGATCTCCCCCTGGACGGTACTAATTTATGGCGGGGAGAGGGGTCGAGAGACGGTGGTCAATGTCCGCCGCTTAAAACCGTGGAAAGCGGCCCCGGCGAGAGAGAACCCCGTCACCCGAAGGCCCCGAAATCCCAGAGGACCCGCACCCCTCATGTTGGGGGGCCTCGCACACTACATGGGCCCCGCCAGTCCCCCGAGACGCCCCGATCCAGTCCGGAGACGGCGCGGACGACGGCCACTAAACCCTTCCGCTGCTGAGTTTGTGCCCCAGCCCACAGGTGCCGGAGGACGGGGAGAGCCGCTGGAGTGGAGGAGGAGGCCGCCGCAGGAGCTACAGAGGACGGAACCACCCGCCCCGAGGCCAGCCACCAGGTCCGGACGGATCCCCCGGACCCCGCAACGTTTCCTCGTGGGCGCAGCCCAAGCGAGGTGCTCCAGTCAACCCGGGATGGGGACTGGCACCTTGGGGGGCTATGTGATGCCGCTGCCACGAAGCCCTTCGGCAGGCGCCCAACCCCCGACCTCGCCACCACCAAGCAACGGAGCCAACCCCGCGTCCCCCTCACCTCACCTCACATGAACACACCCGCATGCATTTTCCCCCACCCCTAGAGCTGGAAGGGGAGATCACCTGATTGGTCGGTTTTTATCCGAGAAACCCTTATCGGGATTAACTCTCACGGTTTCCGGCAATCAGGGAATTGGACGACCTCCCCCGTGCTACGTTGCGCCGCGGCGCTGCGACCAGCCTTAATATGGTATGGTCGCGGCGTGGGGCATTCGGCCACCGCGGTTGAGGCGCATTTCTCCCCCACACACACCCCCACGGGTCGACGAGACAGGCGGAGGAGGGACGGGGCGGCATAGTTTAGGGTGCACAGGAGCACGGTGCCATGCATGAGAGGGAGATTAATACAGGTAGAAACAATGTTCCACACTGCCCACCAGGAATTATTGGTCTCTCTGTCGTGCACGAATGCGCTGTCCAACCAAGTTCCTACCTGCTCACTCCGAAGGAGCGTGTTTGGAATCGGTGCCGCAGCACATCCGATTAGCATATCAAAGGCGCCGTGGAGGCGCCGTGGAGCCGCCGTGTGCGTGCTAGGGGGCGCGAGCCAATTGTTAAGGAAAAACTCAGAGCCGCATCCCTTTGATGAAGGGAGGATAAATAGGGGGCGCAAAGGGGAAATCGCTCTTTTTCTCCAGCGCCAGAGGACCAGACGCGGCTCCAGCCAGCGACCCTGACGTCCGTGCGACGCATCGAGGTACGCTGTTAGCACAGGGACCAGCAAACCGCCGTGGGCACCCTGCAGTGAGTAAGGGGGTGAAGTAGGGTCATAACCGATAAATAGGGAATAGGTACAGGTTTAGTGGAATTGGCCAGCCTCGTCGACTCAAACTGATTTAACATTAATTACCAGGTAGCAGATAATAAATAATTAATAGCGAAGCGTGGCCTCGCGTGATCTTGTCGAGCAGTGTGAGCATGTGGGTGCGCATGTGTACACAGTGGTTCGCCACGTGAGTGAGCGCTGCGCAGAGCTGAGCGTGTGGGTGCGCGTGTGTACACAGTGGTTCGCCACGTGAGTGAGCGCTGCGCAGAGCTGAGCGTGTGGGTGCGCGTGTGTACACAGTGGTTCGCCACGTGAGTGAGCGCTGCGCGGAGCTGAGCGTGTGGGTGCGCGTGTGTACACAGTGGTTCGCCACGTGAGTGAGTGAGCGCTGCGCGGAGCTGAGCGTGTGGGTGCGCGTGTGTACACAGTGGTTCGCCACGTGAGTAAGCGCTGCGCGGAGCTGCGCGTGTGGGTGCGCTTGTGTTCAATACGTGTATGATACAGGTGCACAATCCCAACATGAGTGCTCAGTGGTGAGCGAGTGCCGCGGGGAGCTGTGTACGTGAGTGCGCGTACGTTCGCTACGTGTCGGATACGGGTGCGCATTGGTCACATGGTTATTCGACGTGGAGGCGAGTGCTGCACAGGGCTATAGATGGGCACACGCTCGCAGCGTGCGAGAGCTGTACGTAGCGGTGTAAAGAGGGGCAGTATGGCGCTTGATTGACGATGCGGTGCGCACGTATGCTCGCAGCGTGGGAGCGCGGCGCAAGGCTGTAACAGTAGGGGCGTCGCGTTTGAATGCCGGCGAAACCGTAGCGGGTAATAGGGCGGTGCGGCAACGCAACCGGAATAGGGGATGCAGGCGGAGGGGACCCCGGGGGCCAACGGCCCCGACAACTGTATTGTACAGACAAATGTCATGCTTCGGTGCTAGTGTTAACAGAGAGTGAGAGAGCGATCCATAAGCGTCTCCCACATTTCGATTGCCCCTCCGTCGCCAACACAGGTTCCTTTAGACCGCGGTTCATTTGTCCCCTGCCTCACTCTTGTACCCATTTATACGTGCATAGCAACTATGGGTATGCGTTGATTTTAATATTCTACAGCTGCACCCCACTGAGGCGCCTGCCTTGCCCACATCGACAAGTAACGTCCGGCGATTTACAGCTACACAACTGACACGACATGGGGAATTCCCCATCCAGTACTGTATTGCCATGGTGTTAGAATTACCGTTGTAATTCATCCTTCATTATTACACCATCACATGTGTTATTATTATTATTGCTGCTGTTGATAAAATGAACTAGCAACAAAAAACGTGCGACGTAAGCGGTAATGGCCATCCGTACAAAATATATATCTACGGGAACCTTCTTTTCCAGTATCTAGATGATCAAAAAATAATCGGCTTCACCCTTCCGGAGAGAGAGCAGGTGGTGTTAAGATGTTCACACATCGAAAATACACACCTATTGTAAGGAATCATCAAGTCTGCATTAACCACACATCATGCTTGTGGTAAAACATGCGAACATGCATTGCTAATAATGCATGCATTGTCCTTGAAACTGATTGGTCTACATTAAATACATCCTTTATGGCCTTGTCTCACCTGTGTTAGACCAGAGAATGCCAAAATTTCGAAGAGCATAAAGGCAATGCAAATATCAAACCATTAATAGCTCCGGTCGAGAAGTTATATCGATGGGACCGGTTTTTAACATAGTAACACCTCCTTTATTATTTCTGAAAGGGTAATTGTTTTTCAAAAATCCCAAGCATTGGTAAACATTTTCAAAAATAAACTATTATTTTACCTGGTAATGCCGAGTGACCTGGCTGCAAATGATATTCCAATAAACTTTCTTATCACGTGAAAATGTATAGCATTCAAATACTCTAAACACCCGTTAATTTTGAATGTGGGGTGAAAAACCGGAGGACCGGAGAAACATCTATGCAACCACGGAGACAGAGACGTGCAAGCTCCAATATACAGGCGTTAGGGTTGGGATCGGACCCACGAACTCCTGTATACCAGGTAAGGCAGACAACATATCGATTGAGGGGTAGCAAGAGCAAGAGGAGGCGATGTGAGTGCAATTATATCCATCGGGGATTTGAGAAATAAAATCGGTTCATGTCGAAAAGCTAGATCCTCCAAAGAACAATCTACGTGACCACGAGGAGAGAGACATGTAGACTTTAAATATACAAGCGTCAGAGTCGAGATTGATTGCACGATATAATGTTAAAATATCGGCACGACAAATTACTGCACTAAATTTGGATTACACATAGCGACCACTGCTCGCCTACTATGTACAAAAATAAATTAGCAGGACCCTCCAGAATTAAAGAGTCTTAAGATACAGTGAGGCTTTCATAATCATAACACAGCCTATTCTCCTAGATCACTGTGGTAATTGTGTTCCTGAAGAACACCCGGGTTATGGGAACATTCCGTAATAATATATAATACAGGGGTAAAGCACAGTCCACGATAACACGTCAGATGCGTACACAGGCTGAACAAAGACTGAGGCGCGTTGGTAGCATCTAGAAGCATCCAGCAGCATCCCAATGCTTTGTGTGATGCTACACCAAGGCAGCCACACGGCCGCTCATTCCGCTCGTGCGACGTAGTTCTGTTCACTCAATCACGTTATATCCAATTCGTATCCGCATTATGTGTTCCTTGATACATTCATCGTGTTATATCCAATGCGCCAGATGATATAATGCGTTATAGGAGAACTAACTATAATAAAATCGTTTCCATATCCAGGTCGGAACCAGTTGCTTTTGAATATAACGTGGCTGCCCCCTTGTGCCCACCATATATTAATGTGCATGGTATCTTGCGAAGGTGTAGCAACCAAGACAGCCGTTATATGTGTAGAGACCGAAACACAACAGACGACTTACCTGACATAGTGCACATGCTGTGCATGCAAACACGGGCAGTCAGGAAGCAAAACAAGGCCTGTGATTGGTGCCCCTAATCTGGGAGACCACGTGGAGCGAATGACGGAGAAAGGGGAGGTACATAGATGCTTGGAAGAGATTGGCTGGGCGGGATTGGAGGAAAGATAAAACACAAATGGTGAGAAAGGATGACTGACAGGAGAAAGGTTGAACACCGTTAGAGAAGGAGGACGAGGATTGACTGTGGAAAGCAAGTCAGGGAACCTTCGGGAAAAAGGGCTTGAGAGAAACAAAAGAGATAAACACAAGGGGAGGGGGTGCTTGACGACAAAAAAATGCGTGTCAGTCGTAATTAAATATGTATGGTACTGTAAATATTCTTCGTCATGTTTCCTCCATAATATAAGTTTTTTTGGGTTAGATAACGTAAATATATAAATGTTAGTAAGGGTTGTCACGTAAAGAGAACATGCCAATTCGTCACCAGTACAGCACACTGGTGTGTTGGAGAGCCAAGCCACAAGATTAATCATTTGAGTACGACGTTTTGCCAGTAATTACAACTAGCTTCATCAGGCAACAGCCACATTTGTGGAGAAGTCTAACTGTTTCGTTCCTTATATAGCGGCGTAGATGTGGTAACCACACTTCCGCGCTCTTATGCAAAGTGTGGCGGGGGATTAATGAGTCAACGTACATTATGAATGCGCATTATGCGAGCCCTATGAGCTTGTTCTTCCTGTCTATGGTGTGTATTAAAATAGCCGTACCAACGGTAATTCCGATTGAAGTATGGTGCCCTTCATAGGCATCCATTTAAATGATTTATTATTGATTCTTTGCTTACACGCAGCACCAAGATGGTAGCTATCCGAACGGTTAAAATCATTTTAATTTCTGTCAATTTCGATAGATTCTCTAATTAGTATTGGCCAGTAGTACCTAGTTTTGCACAGAACTTCAATATTATCAAAATTAATTGAGTTTCCTTGTTGGCACACGTGTTCTGATACTGCTGACAGTTGTATTTGGGAGTATTTCATATTTCTCTGATGTTCTTTTAGTCTCGTGCTGATCATTCATCCTGTTTGCCCAACGTAACATTTTCCACACGTGCAGTTAATACTGTGTACACCTTTTGTTGATAGCTTTGGTTATACATCTTTTGTACCAGATATTAATTTCTGTATGTTATGTACCATGCCAAATCTGACTCAGATGTTTTGTTTTTCCAAACATCTGGCTAGTTTATCAGTTACTCCCACAAAATACAGTATATTGATTGTTTTAATTACTTGGGCAGTTTCAATGCTCTTGTTATTTGATTTGGTTTTGGCATTCAATGCCCTGTTGATTCGTGCATCATTGTAACAGTTCATTTGTAGTGCTTCTTTAACATGGTGAATTTCACTTCTCAGACTGTCACCACTTTCTTAGCTCGATGAATGAGCGTCTTGATAAGAGCAGATTACTGTGCGGGGTGATGGTATGACTCTGCATTCATGCAAATTATTTTAACCGTTCGGATAGCTACCGCCTTAGTGCTGCGTGGAAGCGAAACATCAAATAATACATTATTTAAATGCATGCCTATGAAGGGCACCATACATCAATAGGGATTACTGTTGCTACGGCTATTTTAATACAAATGTCGTGGGTTCAACAGAGTCGCACATTTAGACTCGGAGGAAACACGTTTATTACTTCAAAACAACAGGGTAACTTTACCCCTTAACAAGACAACGACCTAGGGTGGTGACCACCCTGGCTAACTACACAGGTTACAAAATAACTATTAACTTCGGACCGGGACAAACATCACACTGCCCTGGTCCCCGGAATGACGGGGAACATTTTTTAAAAGGGGCAAGGGAAGGCGATGAGGTAAGTTGAAGGAGGATGTTGTAAATTTTATCCAAGAAAACGCATTGTGTGAACATGCGTTAAGCGAGGACTTACTGTCAAGTCAATTTCCATATTCATAACTCAGACTCGAATAATAACACGTTGAGTATACGAGTCACCTAACTAACTAGAATGAGAATTTCAAGATCCATTTTTTCGTAAGCATGTTCAGCGTGACTTTAGATTTTTATAATGTTATGCTTTTTGTGTGACACTTTTGACATCTGACGAAACACAGAAGCAACTGGTACTAACACACTGCCACACTAATGGTGTACAGAATGTACAGAATGTAAGTAATGTGTTTCAAGAAAGGGGAATTAAAGGGTTTTAGTCACTGGATAAATCCAAATTCAATTGAGTGGTACGTGTGTAACAGCTAACCGTTCTACTGAGAGTGGTATACGTCTCACATATAGCAGTTTTACTCAGTTGTATAGGTGTGGTGTCCTCTGTTCTCGAGGCATGTGTGTGCGTGTGGCGTGCGTCACACACACTCAGTCGGAGATGATGAAGTTTCAGGAGGCACCATCTCTCTTTATTATCTCTGGTTCACGCCACCAACTACGGCCTCCTCTCTCATGACCACGCTGCTATATAGCCAAACCCAGACACGACCATGTGTGTGCTGCACCGACGTGTCGACCGGGACAGCCAACTACTGTCCGGCTGCGCAATGATCGGACGAAGGTGGCAGCGACGAAGGTGGCAATGACAGTGACGACGAGATGAGTCCACTCACAGAACTGGCTGCCCGGAGTTCTCACTCTCCGCTGCTTATATTCCCCTTGGCGTGGCTTGGCTACACCGTAGCCGCACCTCCCATCTCCAAACCTCCAGAGGGCTTCAGGGGCCTCCCTACAGGGTCTACCGTGATCCTTGCCCCAGTTCCTCAGCCCTGCCGGCACACCCGTGTATTTGCTCAAAGGGGTGTGTGCAAAGTGTCCACCTGCAGTTGATGCTGCGGTACAGCAGTCGGCGCTGTGTCACTACACGTATAACTGATAGCAGTTTGACTCAGAGTGGTATACGTGTCACAGATAGCCGTTCTACTCACTGACATATTTGTTTTTTTGTACAGACCAAATGAGTGAATGAAATCGCATGGCAACATCAGGCAAATAAGTCACATAGCAAATCTAGCTACTCCATAGTGCGAATTTTGACTGATGTATTTGCAAATGCCTTGGCCGATTTTTGTCCCACATTTAGTCTATGCGTCAATATTGGAACTCGAATATAACAATTTTATCGTGACTGACTTTTATAGAGTCATGGTTTTTGTGTGACTTTTTTACATCTGTCGAAACACAGAATAAACCAGTTCTAACACCCTGCCGTGATGATGTTGTAAATAATATACAGAATGTAAGCAATGTGAGAATGCGTTTCAAGAAAGGGGAACTAAAAGGTTTTAGTCACTGGAAAAAATCCTTATTCAGTTGAGTGGTACTTGTGTAACACATAACCGTTCTACACAGAGTGGTGTACGTGGCACAGATAGCAGTCCTACTCAGTGGTATACGTGTAACAGTAAGCAGTTATACACAGAGTGGTGGAAGTGTAGCAGATAGCAGTTCTACTCAGTGATATATGTGTGTAATGAGCCACTTCTGAAACACCATTTTAGGAGGCAACAACATTTACTCTACACTATATATCTTACACACTGTTCACACCCGGGATAACTAATGACGGGTAAGAGCAGCAAACACGCTGTATGACCCACAACGCCGGAGACGAAGATGAAGATGTAGCACCTCGGGTTCTATGTAGACAGCCCTGATTCAGCCTCGGGGCTTCGCTTTTATGCCCCTCAGCGTGACCTGGCTCCGCCCTCGGCCACGCCCCCTTATGGAACCTTCCAGGAGGTTCTGGGCCACCTTCCACGTGCCACCTGCCTGGCTCCGCCCTTAACCACGCCCCCTCCTGGAACCCTCCAGAATGTCCTGGGCCATGCTCCCCATGTCCCCTTGGTCACCTTTGCCCTACATCCATCCCCCGGCCCATCACGTTCTTCGCCAGACGGCCGGGGTGCCGTGTCCGCACATGTCCCTCTCTGACAGCAGCCGGCACCACACACCCTAGTGACCCACTGCATGGTATTACATGCTGTGCTGGCTGCTACACCTATATTCCCTCATTCTATTGTACCCAGCGCGCCACGCCATAGTGATCCATTCTATGTCACTACATCACCCCGCCCCGCTTAAAAAACACAGCCATCCCGGCTGACCTCCACACCTCACGGAGCGGGATGACCCATCAGTAACCAACAACAATTATGACATGACAACAACAACAACTGTCAGCAACTTTGCACGAGTCAACACAACAACTACAACCATTAACCATCATCGTGAGTCAACACAACATCAACGACCGTTAGCCCCCCTCGCGAGTCAAAATAACAACCAAAAAAATAATTTGCGACGCACTGTAATAACCCACCCCCAGACTATATACAATACCCAACAACCGCTGACTCACCACAGCCCATGAACCCAAGAAGGACCCAGTTTAACCGGCAACACGCAGCCCGGCTCGTGTCTGTGACCTCTTTCCAAACGGTGGCGGAATAAATAGGATGACCAGGGGCAGTCATTTAAACCACACAGTTCTCGAAAGGGTCTTCGTCGCCGGGCCCCTGGGTGGGACAAGGTCGGGTTTCCTGGGTGCCCCAGGGATGACTGGAAGATGGCGTAACGGGTGTGGCCCCTCCCAGACAAAAGATGGGGGGGGAGAAGAAGTGGGTGTCGGCCGTTCCCTCCTCCGATAACGGCTTTCTGACGGCTGAATGGGTGGTTCCGTGGTCGTCAAGTGCTGAATTTCTGTGGGCGGAGGAACAGCAATCCACTGAGGCACAACCTCCACGTCGCACGCCCGGGCTCGTTGGGCATATCAGACCTTGGGGCAGTGGGGATGAAACATCTTGACAAGGCAGAAAATAAGGTTTTACCCACGACGAATGCACGTACCATCGTCTGCGACCGACCTGGATCCGAATGCATTGCGGCCTCTTGACCTCTATCACCTCGACCAGGCCCTGCCATGGTCTATACAACTTAGGGAACGTGCCCAAGGGCACCTGGGGCCAATGCAGCCATGCCCTCTCCCCAACATTACACAGCTTCCCTGACTCCCGAATCCCTGTCAGTTTCTCATTTTCCGCTGACTGAATTCCCACAGAATGCCTCCCGTGCTTCAGTCAATCGTTTAAGCATGAGGCGCATACGTCCCAGCACAGCGACCTTCTTAACACTCGATATTCAACTTGGCTTCTATGGGGAGATCGCACTCTCTCCCGTACATTAAAAAGAAGGGGGAGAACCCGGTAGAGGTGTGAGGAGCCATTCTATATACGTGTAATAGTGTTCCAGGAGACTTTGACACCGGGGTTGGAAGCACACGTATTTATTCCGTGTCGGTACAGTACAGCACTGACATACAACACTGGAGGGGGTATCGGCCCCCTCACCCGTCTAACTGGGGATACACTTCTAGCTACGCCTAGCCTACCCCTGGGTCCTCCACTAGCGGGCTAGGGAAGGCTAGCTAGCCGGCACTGGTAAGTCGGGCTCACGGTACCCGGAGTCCCAGACCAGCTCTTACAAGAGCACCGGCTCTGGCTCTCGGGACCACGCCGCTGGCTCGATCCTGCCCGGCCCTGACAAGGGCGGCGATCCAGGGGAGTCCAGGGCTCTATCTATGACGATCTTCGATCTTCACTGGTAAGCTTCAACATCTCTCCCCGAGCCCTCCGGCTCATCCCCTTTTATACCAAAACCCCCGCTGAGGGGTGGGGCCCCGGGGGATCCCAGCTCCGAGTCAGCCCCCCAGGCTGCCCGATGCGGACGTCGCTGGGAGCACCTTCCCGTGCACCGACATAGCCATGCCCACTGTGTTTCTTTCCCATCTGATCCCATTGTATACAGCCCCTCCGTAACACCGCTACATATGCCATGAGAGCACCCAGAACGTTTAAGTCCGAGTTAGACTGTGCCTCATCGACCTGGTGGCACAACATAGATGTATCAGTCCTATGCAAGAGCTCCACCATCCCGTCAGTCTGGGGATGGTAGGGCAAGGTCCGAAATTTCTTAGTTCCCAATAGATCGCACACTTCCTTCAACAATTGTAAAGAAAAATTCCGGCCTTGGTCCGTAAGGAGAAATTCCAGGGTCTCCTTGTCCAACAAATACTCATGAAGGAATGCGTCAGTAAAAGACGCAGCCGACTGATCCGGCAGGGCCCATGCCATAGGACACCGTGACAGGTATTCCACTACCACGAGCAAAAATGTATTTCTCGTTGGCGTGGTGGGAAATGGGCCAAGGATGTCAAGAGCAACGAGCTTGTTTATATCCGACACCCCAATAGACTGCAATGGTAGTCGGGCTAGCCTCGGCGGGGGCTTTCCGTGCGCACATTCTACACATCCTTTAAGAACATTGTGGACGTCTTTAGACATCCCGGGTCAAAAGAAATCTCGCTTCAAAAAAGACAATGTCTTCTGCACCCAAAGGTGCATTGGAAGGACGTAATAAACCATTTCGATACACATTAGGGTGAGTTGAATAATACATAGTGTTATATTAAAATGTATAAAGTATAGGGTGGTTTACAGCAATACAGTATATAATTTAATGTTGGGTTTATCTATGGCAGTATATAGTACTGTATATGCTAAGAGAATAAAGTTTAGATGGAAGTATATTATATACTTCTTACGACGTAGAATTGTAATTTATTATTTGTTGTTAGTAACTCAGCTTATTGTAGAGTATAGTAAGTATCAGTTTATATTTTAGTTTTTAATGTAGTTTTTACTTTGGTTTTCTACGTGGTTGTTTGGTAAATGCAGCTACATATCATTAACATTCCTTTCCTTTATTAACGCTGTTCCTTGCGCCCCCCCGTGGTGCTGTTGATCCTGCATAATGCATGGGCATAATGGGACTTTGAAACCCCTCCGCCCACCTCCTACTCATTGCCCATTGGTATGCTAAATTCCTCTTCATATGCACATTATTTTGTTAAGGCGCTCCTCCTCGCTACACCTATATATAAGCTCCTAGCTTGATAATGTTCTCATTCTTCGCCTGAGGACGGCTGCTTGCGTTGTGGCCGAAACGTCGTGAGAATTGTTTTATTATGTTTTATTTTTTATTATTTTATTACTTCCCTTCTACGTGACTTTACCGAAAGAACCAAGAAGAAAAAAAAACATGGGCAGCTCTCGTAACTTTATCCCTGCAGGGTCGTCACAATGATGCAGTAGTGCTGGACTTTTGCATCCCACCTCATAAGCAGCCCATCTCGGAGGACCACACGGAACATACCCCCTGGATCCTTCCTTCTGCTCGTTGTACCGATGAAGTGGTCTCGCCCCGTCTCCGCGTAGCAAACTTCTGTCGCACGTTGGACGGCGGGTTGAAGATAGCCGCCATCTGCGCGCATGCCAATGACGTTGTCCTGTCCGTCGGGGGAATCACGTAAAAGGCCGCTAAGGCGTCGTCATCTAAAGTCGTAGGCAGCGCTCGCAGCACCTCAACATCAGTCCATCCCACACATAGGAGTAAACCACCTTTGAAAGGCCGTCCAATCACCCCCCGCTGCTGCAAACTGCCTTACAAAGGGCAGCCGCTTCTCAAGGGTGGGCATCTCTGAGCGCGAAGTCAGCGGTGTCTCAAATTTATCGGGAACAGCTTCCCACCCACGCAGGCTGCGGCTCCACCATTCCCGCGCTCGTGAAATGGCGGTGGCAGAGCGGTCCATGGCCGTGTGGACTCCACAAACTCAATTTCAGCAACCAGCGCAACCGCCGCAGAAAACAGGTCTGCGAGGCGCGTGCTCATGATCCAGTGTCCTCCTCCTGATGGCCGCAGCGCGGAGTCACAGACCTCCTCCTGCTGTTCTGCCAGAAGTGCCTCCTCTGGATTCATCTCCGGGCTTCTGGGGCTGTCTGGGAAATCACCTCCCCGCTGTTTTCTTCGTCCGAAGACATCAAAGTGAGTGTCTTTCTCCGGGTTAACATGGACATTTTAACCCTAACTATCATGACTATTTATTGTTATCGTTGACACTTCCGACACCAAATGTAGTGAGTAACTTCTGAGACTCTATTTTAGGAGGCAACAACGTATATTCTGTACTGTATATCTTACACACTGTTCACACACAGATAACAAATTACGGATCAGAGCAGCCAACACGCTGTCTGACGCACAATGCTGGAGACAAAGACGTAGCACCTTGGGTTCCATTCCACCTGTAGACAGCCCTGTTTCAGCCTCGGGGCTTCGCTTTAATGCCCCACAGTGTGGCCTGGCTCCGCCCTTGGCCACGCCCCCTTCTGGAACCTTCCAGGAGGTTCTGGGCCGCCTTCCACTTGCTATCTGCCTGGCTCCGCCCTTAACCACGCCCCCTCCTGGAACTCTCCAGAAGGTCCTGAGCCATGCTTCCCGTGTCCCCTTGGTCACCTTTGCCTACATCCTTCACCCCGGCCCATCACGTGCTTCGCCAGCAGGCCAGGGTTTTGTGTCCCCACATGCCCCTCTCTGCCAGCAGCCAGCACCGTGCCCCCTAGTGACCCACTTCGTGGCATTTCCTGCTGCGCTGGCGGGATAGCTGCTATACCCTGCTCTGTCGGTAGGACTCATATGACCCTCTCTGCCAGCAGCCAGCACCACGCACCCTAGTGACCCACTGCATGGTATTACATGCTGTGCTGGCTGCTACACCCATATTCCCTCATTCTATTGTACCCAGCGCTACTCGCCGTAGTGATCCATTCCATGTCAATACATGTGTAACAGATATCAGTTCTGCTCCGTTGTATATGTTGTATACGTGTAACAGCTAGAATTTATACTCAATTGTATACGTGTGTAGTGACATCGCTGGATGTCAAGAAGAGGTGCAGTACTGGCCCGAGACGGGCATGGCGTGCTGTGTAGCGACATCGCCAGATACCACAATGGTGTGGGTGTAGTACCGGCCCTAAAGGGGCCTGGTGTGTGCTGAATAATAGCGCGAAATGGCACCATGCTTTAAGTGTAGTGCCTACCCGACAGGACAAGGTGTGTAAGTGCCGACCGAAGGATGAGGTTGTGTGAGGCCATGGCACTCTGGTTGACCTGGGAGGACACGTGACCGGTTAAGTTGACAGAGGGGCCCCAAGAAGGGGCTAGGGGGGGTCACGTGATTGGGACCAAGATCCTTCCCGGAGATTCTGGAAGGTGGACTTGGCCAAGGGTGGAGCCGGCAACGCCACAGAGAATATAAGCCAGGTCCCGAGAGGGACCAGGGTTGTTGTTCATCCTGGAAGAAACCCTTCGTCTACGTTCTCCATTCAATGAGTCTACAACACGTGGATCCGGGCCAAAACTATTGGTCCTGGTCCGAAGTAGTAGCTACGTTGTAACTAGTGTAGTTAGCCTGGTGGTCACCACCAAAGGTTGTATTGTGTTAAGGGGAAGTTACCCTGTGTGTTGGAACTGAATAAATGTCTTGCCTTCAAGTCTACATCTGCGACTCAGTTGAACCCACTACACGTGTAACAGATAGCATTTCCACTCAGAGTGGCATATATATGTAGTGAGTCCAACTGAGTCGCAGACGTTGTCTTGGGAGAAACACTATTTATTATATCAACTCAATACAACATAACGGAACCTACACTTGGGTGTTGAACGCCCATCTAAACACACTACGGCAGAACTAGACACGGTCCCGCTATCCCGGTCTGGACCACGAGCTGGGTCCCAGACCACGTGGCTAGAGGCTTCTTCAACCCAATGTAGTTTTTCTTCACCAACAACACAAAGAACCCTGAGCCCCTCAGGAGGCCCCCATTATATCGGCCTGGGCTGGGGTTGGCTCTGCCCCTCACCCCGCCCACCTTCTAGATATCTCGAGCTCTTTCCCGAAGGCTCCCGAGAGCTCCTTCATACCACGTGACCACCCAGCGGCCCCCGTCCACCGGTGGCCCCCCTTACAATATCATCCGGTCATGTGTCAGCAAGTCAACCAGCGTATCATGCCCCAACGTAACCCTGGCTGGCTAACACTTTCTCTTGCTCCCTCACCAGGAGCCCGCACCGCACGCTGGATATGGTGCCTCCGCGCTGACCAGCACTCACCCAAGCCCCGCTAGGGCTGGTACTACGCCCCGTAACCGGGGTGCACATAATGACAACATATTATCCACCGTGGCCTCGCAAGCTTGGCACGACACAGTGACATTCACAATCACTACACATAGGACTGGACTGGACATTGGGCAGTCTGGTCAAATGCCCAGTGGACCAGTCTATTCCAAGGGCCAATGGTGCCAGTGTGTGTGGGAAAATTTCAAATTTAATCACAGTATTATTAGTATCATTTATATTTCTAATTTTTTTCTTTTCATATTTCATGACCTCTAATTTGTATGCTTCATGGGTTATTTACTCTCTACGATAATATTAAGTCCCATATTCGGCAGCCCCAAATATTATTTCTCACTGGCCTATTTGTTTTTTTGTACAGCCCAAATGAGTGAATGAAATCGCATGGCGAAAGCAGGCAAATAAGTCACGTAGCAATCTATCTACTTCATAACGAGAATTTTGGCTGATGTTTTTGCAAATGCCTGGGCCGATTTTTGTCCCACGTTCAGTCTATGAGTCAATATTGGAACTCGAATAAAACAATTTTATCGTGACTGACTTTTACAAAATCATGGTTTTTGTGTGACTTTTTTGACATCTGTCGAAACACAGAATAAACTAGTTCTAACACCCCGCCGTGATGATGTTGTAAAGAATGTACAGAATGTAAGCAATGTGAGAATGCGTTTCAAGAAAGGGGAACTAAAATGTTTTAGTCACTGGAAAAATCCAAATTCAGTTGAGTGGTATTCGTGTAACAAATAGTAGTCCTACTCAGTGGTATACGTGTAACATATAGCAGTTCTACTCAGAGTGGTATACACGTTGCTACTCGGAGCCTTTAATGGGACACAACACCAACACTCGACCCGGGCTTTGTTCTTGATGCTCAAATGGTGAATCCTGCATTACACAAATTAATATACCTTGACGTTCATGTGTAAGCGTGCTGCAGCCAAGGTGTCTTTATGCCTATGCTCAGAACAAACAATCAGGGAGGGCTGCAGTGTCACCACCACTTATAAATTGTAAAAATAATCCAGGCAGCTAGACACACGAAGTAAATCCACTTAACTTTTATAATACACGAGGAAACACACGGCATTTACGACTTCATGGAATGGAATTCAGACAACTCCAGGAAATGAAATCTGAACAGAGCAAGGTGTTCACAATAGGGGTTATACATGCGGATGAGGGGAGGAGGCGAGGTGAGAGGAGGATGCTGGCTGGTGTTTAAATAGCGGTCCATTGCAGTGGTATCTCACAGACGCGACATCTAGTAACCTTGAAAGACCAAGATGTGGAAATTGAATATTCTAAGCCACCTGCTGTTGCTTTCCAGTGCTGGTGAGCTTCTCACAGACTCTGACACATATACGGATACTCATAGAATCACCAACATACACAGCTACTCACAAAATCATACGCATACACAGCTACTCACAGACTCACATGCACAGTTAATCACATACTCACACACATGCACAGCTACTCCCACTCACACAGATACACAGCTACTCCCAGAATCACACACATACACAGCTACTCACATACTCACATGCACAGATCATCACAGACTCACACAGATGCACAGTTACTCCCCGACTCACACACATAGAGAGCTAGTTACAGACACACACCCATACACAGCTACTCAGACTCACGTGCACAGCTACTCACAGACTCACATACATACACAGCAATGCACAGACTCACACACATACACAGCTACTCACATACTCAGACAGATACTCACAGACTCACACACATACACAGCTATTCACAGACTCACACAGCTACTCACACACATACACAGCTACTCACATATTGTACACGGTGGCTGGGCATGTGGGCCACATGACCCAGGCAATGCAGCCTCATCTGCCAGAGGAGCTCACCGATGTTTAAAAAAATAGGTGAGTTCCTCGCATAATCCAGTCTGGTTAAACCCGAAATGGACCGTAGGGTGAATGTTACGAACTGGCTCAGATATTATTTAAGAGGGCTCCACGATTCGCAAGCATAGATAAATGAGGGTATAACTATGGCTGAGAAGACATTGAGCTTCGTAGCCATAGACCAGGAAGCTTCCACACAGTGTTGTGCAGCCGATTAAAAAATAATGCCGCTCGACTAATTCAGAGAGACACCTCTGCTGCCAAATCAGAGCTGCTCATGAGTACACTTCCTAGGTACGGAAACCTCTCCACCCTCTCCACAACTGCCCCATCACTCAAGGCCAGTAGAGGGCGGGGAGCATTTAATAACATTATATATACAGGCAAATGCTTTGTTTTTCTGAGGCTGATGGTGAGGTGCAATCTCTTCATAGCCACCGTCTCCAACTCCCCAGTGGGCAGAAATCACCAGATCATCAGTATACGTAATGTTGGGGCCGCTGGTCCCCGAAGTCCCTCCCTGCTCCGTGCCTATGGCAGGGGCTCTGCCGTGCGCCGACCCCTCGCTGCTCTGCGAGCAGCTGCTGCCGTCGCTGGGCTCATCGCCCGACGGCTCCCCTCCCTGGTCCGTCCCTCCGCGAGCTCGTGTGAGAGGCATAGCTCGCCGCACGCCCTCGTTCATCTGCAGACGCTGCGTTGTCTCTCCACGGATCACGCGCTATTAAACGGGGGTCAGGGGTCGGAGGGCGAACGACGCTGCCCTCACACTGCGCGAGTCCCGGCGGCGACAGACGGAGCAGGGGCCTGCGGACGCACCGACCCCTTCCCCCACACTACGAGCGCACACACCTGCACACACGCGACACCTACTCGTGCGCCGCTCTACGCAGCGCTCACTCACGTGGCGAACCACTGTGTACACACGCGCACCCACACGTTCCCACTGCTCGACAAGATCACGCGAGGCCACGCTTCGCTATTAATGATTTATTATTCGCTACCTGGTAACTAATGTTGAATCAGTGAGTCGACGAGGCTGGCCTATTCCACTAAACCTGTACCTATTCCTTATCTATCGGCTATTATCCTACTTCACCTTCTTACTCCCTGTTAGATGCCCACGGCGGTTCGTTGATCCCGTACTCGCAGCGTGCCTCGATGCGTCTCACGGACGTTCGGGTCGCTGGACTGGAGAGCGTCCTGTCGCCTGGCGCTGGAGAGAAGAGAGCCCGATCTCTCCTTTGCCCCCCTTTTTTATCCTCCCTACATCAAAGGGATGTGGCTCCGCGCCGGACGGTGGCCCTCAGCTTTTCCTTAACAATGGGCTCACGTCCTCTAGCACGCGCACCGCGGTTCCGGACGCCTGTGATATGCTAATCAATGTGCGGCGTTGCGCGGCATAAATTCTAATTAATCCCTTTCCCTCCCTAACAATCGTGCCTGCGCGCTCAAGCGTAATTATCCCAACCATCCGTGACTATGCGCAAGAGCCCCTGCGGTCCCGCTACTCATGCTGTCCCGTCCCTCCCCTGCTTGCCCCGTCGACACGTGGGTGGTGTGTGTGGGGAATGCGCTTCAACCGCGGTGGCCGAATGCCGCTCGCCGCGGCCATGCCATCTTAAGGCAGGTCGCAGCGCCGCGGTGCAACGTAGCGTCGGGGGAGGCCGTCCAATTCCCTGATCGCCGTAAACCGTGAGAGTTAATCCCGATAAGGGTTTCTCGGATAAAAACCGGTCGATCAGGTGACCTTCCCTTCCAGCTCTATGGGGGGGGGGGGGGGAAATGCGTGCAGGTGTGTTCATGTGAGGTGAGGTGAGGGGGACGAGGGGTTGGCTCCGTTGCTTGGTGGTGGCGAGGTCGGGGATGGGGCGCCTGCTGAACGGCTTCGTGGTGGCGGCATCACAATAACATGAATGACCAATAGGGAGTGATCCCTTCACCACACCTGGACATCCATTCGCCTCCCATTGTATCTATACCAGACGGAAATTCCACCGGTAAAAAGCTTCTCTGAATCATTCGCACTGAGAGTGAATATGCACATTCAAATCCTGAGTTGGAGTGTCGCAGTGACGGAATGTTGTTGTACATATTGTTTTGATTTTTTTAATTTATTAAATTTTGCAAATGTGCGCAATTATGCTAATTAGACTCGATTCATATTTGCATTATGATCAATAGGTGTGTGTGTAGGTACGTGTATTATTATTATATTGGCTCGGTTTCGTTGCCTAGTGGTGTATTATAGTGATAATACAATTATTCTCACTTGAACTTTTACTGATTATGTTTTAGTGTAATTATGTCCAGTCTCAGGATTCAGATCTCGCCGCAGGATAGAGTTCCTATAGTACGTAATTATTGCGGGCAGTCTGGTTTGACTTGTTCATGTATTATTCCTGCTGTGATTCTGACGAGTCAGCGGCTTCCGCGGTGCAGCGTTCCTTGTAACAAAAATACCTCAAGTCCCCAGTAGGGGGCGCTGAGTCGGCGTGTATGTGTCGAACACACGGCGCTTTTGGCTGCGCCGTCAGTCTCTCTCCACCGCTGGGGTGGTTGCTGAGTCCGCACGCTGCTTACGCTGGCGGCGGTGCCCGTGCTGGCAGGGATGATGGGTCGATGTGCGCTATGGTCCCGTCGTCAGATAGCGCTCGCAGCTCGTCCGCTGTGCCGCAGCGCGTCACTAGACACTGTTGATCCTTGAGCTCGACATTTTCTGGAGTGTGCTCACGGCTTCCAGGTGAGCACGCTCGTGGTTAGCCGTGAGCCGCTGCGCTGCTGGTCTTGTGAGTAGCAGCTGGCTTTGCGTGACCACCCTTGGTTCTCTAGGATGGCTCCTGCTGTGAGCTGCTCGTCGCTGCTCCTCTCTCACTCTCGTAAACTCATAAAATGTATTCGCACACCTATTAGCTTTTTACAACTCTTATAGCTTAGTACAATATAACTTTTTGCAGTCCTTGACTCTGTAAGCGACTCAAAAAATAAGGATGAATTTAGAATCAAACTTTCAGCGATACTCTGTCTCTCAGCGCCGAACTCAATACTTAGCAACGCATCTCCCCTCTCCTCTGTAAGACTCGACACCCATGGTTGATTTCGAGGACCATACCCCGGAGCTTGCCATAGCAAGACTGATTTGGATGGTTCGGCTTCTTTGTTATATCCAAATGTTTAGCCTCGGCTCGTCTTCTCACAAAGGACCGTAATTCCTTTGATTTCGCTCCTTGGCCTGTGATTGCTTGGTTTCCTCTCACGATGGAACTTTCCTTTTGAGTGACCGTTAGTCCATTGTACGTGTGTGTGTCTGTTCTAATTTATTAAAGTAATTTCCGAAGTCACATCAAGGCCTGGCTCCTCTACCCTTCCTCCAGTCATCTTATGGCCTGTGGACACAGATGCTCTCAATTGCCCCTAACTGTGGCCGTTCCAGTTTTGCAACTTTCCACAGTAATCAACCTCCAGATGTCTTTTGTGTGGCGAGGCAGCAGGGAGGGGGGTTCTTTTGGCATTTGTTGTCTCGAGAGAGGAGTTCGCAGGTATGCGTCACTGTATTTTGTTTTGGAACTCGCTGAATCCATATAAATAATAAAGTCGATTACGTAAAAATTCGACAATATCACTCTTATTATATGTTTTGGGAAAAGGCATATATACAACAGTGTTATACAGGTAGGAACAACACGTTCCACACTGCCCACCAGGGATTATCTGTCTGTCGCGCATATTTGTTTGTCGTGCACGAATGCGCTGTCCAACCAAGTTCCTACCTGCCTACTCCAAAGGAACGTGTTCCCCCTCTCCTGGTATGCAGGAGGTCGTGAGTTCGATCCTGATCCTGACCCTGACGCCTGTATATTTGGAGATTGCATGTTCTCCGTGTCCATTTTTATCCGGGTAAACAGGTGTTTCCCTCCACATTTATAAACGCGCATTTAGAGTATATTGCTGCTGTAAATTTCCACGTAATAATCCACTTTGTTGAGCTATCATTAGTGGCCTAGTCGCTTCTGAGAAAAAGCTAATAGTCCAGTTGGCTTTACCTCTTAAACAAAAGTTCGTTTATAATTTAGCTATGAGATCAATATCATGCTGCTGTGTCTGTGTCCCAGGTCTCATCATAGCCTGGGATGACGAAGGAACCACGTTACCGCTCGACCACAAACATCGAGCAATCAAAGTCAACCCCCAGCAGAGTCGCATCGTCAATGGCGAGGAGGCAAACACCCAACAGCTGGCCCTGGCAGGTGAGAGTGGCTCCCCAAACCCCATCAGTCGTCTCTCATGTGTGATAACGATGCAATTTGTCTGTCATGAATATATCTAAGAAAAAATTACTTAATTAGAATGCAGCTCTCTGAGGTCTCTTCTCGCTAAAAGTGGCCTATCGACTTTTCTCAAGGCAGTACAGAAAAACTTTGCCCAACGCGGATTTGCCTAACGAGGTCTGTTTTCTGTATATTTAGAGTTTGCGTGTTCTTTCACTCAGTGAGGACACATTAATTTTTTTTCGGGTACTCCAATTTTTCACGTGTATAAACGTTTGAAGTATTTCACTGCATTTCCTCTTGATAAACCACTTCGTAAAATAAAATATCGTTTTAGTTTTACATGTTTCCGCTCTATGTGGTTTCATGCTGCTAAGATCCTCATCTCTGCGTCGAAAAGTAGTGCTGTGAGAGTGCTGCATCCGTGGGAAGGTAGGAATGAATCGACTGTGAGAACGATTTATTTACCAGAGTATGATGTCGTATATGTGTGTCTTGTGTGATAATGTAGCACACTCAACATGCACAATGACATATTGTAATTGTCCACATTGCCACATGGATCTCTGCTAGCTGTCCACTCGTTGAGGGACCCTAAACAGACGCCTAGATAGCGAATCATCAATGCACTCTGAGAGACACGATGGCACAATGCAAATGTTTGCACATTTTGCCGCGTAGATCCATCTGACCACTCCGCTGATGTCAGTCATACTCACACCTCGGTAGCGGATCATTAACGTTCAAGTGTCCATGTTAAGGGCGAGTGTTGGGCTTGAGTGCCGCGGTGCATGAAAATTAATTAACACGGAGGTAATAATTGGTTTTACCCTTTTTGGCAATTAAACAGGTGTTAAGATGTTAAAGCACCAAACTAAAACCTTTTGCAAGGAATCATGACTGCATTAACCATATATGCTTGTGGTGAACATAAAAAAAACATGCTCTGGTAGTATATGCATTGTCTTTAAAACTGATTGGTCGACACCAGAGACAGCTTTTCTTGGAGCCTAGTGATCGACCAAATGACGCCAAAAGGCGCACAGTTCAAACACAACGCACTATCAGAGTAATGAGAGCTCGGGGTAAGCATATACACAATGAGGCCTCCTTTGGCAGTGTAATACCGTTGAGGACTCTTGGACGCCGGGGTTGAGGCACACGTATTTATTCCGCAACAGTTGTCACAACCGCGGACATACAACACTGGAGGGGGTATCGGCCCCCTCACCTGGCTAGCTGGGAATACACTGCTAGCTATCTCTGACCTACCTCCTAGTCCTCCACTAACGGGCTAGGGGAGGCTGTCTGGCCCGACACTGGTAAGTCGGGCTACGGTACCCGGAGTCCCAGAGCACTAGTTCTGGTTCTCGGGACAACGCCGCTGGCTCGGTCCTACGCGGCCCTGACAAGGGCGGCGTCCCAGGGGAGTCCAGGGCTCTAGCTAGACGATATTCGGTCTTCACTGGTTTAGCTTTAACATTCTGCCCCGAGCCCTCTGACACATCCCCCTTTATACTCAACCCCCGCTGAGGGGTGGGGCCCCGGGCTGCCTGGTGCGGACGTCGTTGAGAGCACCCCCCCCGTGCACTCACGTAGCCCCGCCCACTGTGTTTGTTTCCCATAAGCTGCCATGCATAACGGCTCTCTCTCTAACACCCCTACATCACCCCCCCCCCCCCCGCATAGCTTGCAGCCGTCCCGGCTGCCAACATACAAAAAAAAAACGACAATAAAAGCGCATTTACCCCCTGACCGCGCGTGTGCCTCACTATTTTTCAACAATAACAAGAACAACACAACAAGAACGCAACAGCAAGAAGAGAAAACAACCCGACGCACCCCCCCCGATTAAATACGAATTCCGTAAAAACAGTCTATACACAATTTGCAGGGAACCCACCACACACACAACACGCAATGAACACAACCTATGTACACATCTTCCGGCCTCACAACAGTCTGCGCATTTTAGCGCGTGTCCGTGCAGCGGGCCCCTCACACGGGTAACCCCGGGTGGTGGACCGTCAGGTGGCAACTGTCCGTCTCGGAGTGAGACCTCATCCGACGCCGCATGACCCTTGGCATCCCCAGGAGGGGTGATCGGGCGTGAGCCCGTCATTCCTGATGCACCTGGAGGTGGCACAGCCGGCAAGGCATTAGGTGAGCGCGACGGAGACGGACCCAGTGAGTCGGTAGACCCCCCACATGTTTGGCCACGCGTGTGTGAAGTGGGGATGTGTACCGCAACGAAGGGTTTTAATCTAGAGGGGTGGACGAACCACCGCCGCTTCCCCCATTTGATGCGCACGCACTGCGGTCGCAAAACCTCGACCACCTCCACAGGGCCCCGCCACGGCCGCACCAGCTTAGAGGAGGTTGCGAGTGGCACCTGGGGACAGTGCAGCCATGCCTTGTCCCCCGGCTTCCACTGCAGCATGTGCGCCCGACCCAGTCTGAGCCGCTCATTCGCTTTCTGACGGAGGTCAGAGTTTTGCATGGCAGCATCCCGTGCCTCTGTCAATTTGGCCAAATTAAATTTTACATGGTCAGCCAATTTAGTTTTTCCCTGAGGCGCGGGGATCTGCAGCTGGGCACGAACAGGCGGGTCAGGTTCACGGCCGTACATGAGGTAGAAGGGTGAAAATCCCGTAGCTGCGTGGGGGGCCATCCGGTACGCCGCCAATACCCCTTGAATTTGCAAGTCCCAATCGGTCTGTGAGTCCGACACCTGCTGTGACAACATTGACGCGATGGTGCGATGCAGACGCTCGACCATCCCATCAGTCTGCGGGTGATACGGGGAGGTACGAATTTTCTTCGTGCCCAGGAGCTCACAGACTTCTTTGAGCAATTTACCGGAAAAAATTTTGCCCTGGTCGGTCAGCAGCCACTCCGGAGCACCTTTGTCCAGGACATAACCCTGAACAAAGGCCTCCACGATGGCTGCTGCCGACTGGTTGGCAAGGGGCCAGGCCATTGGCCAGCGTGTAAAATACTCCACACCAGTTAACAAATATCTATTGCCCCTGGGTGTGGCGGGGAATGGGCCCAAAATATCCAGTGCGACGAGTTCGTTAACTCTGGACACTTTGATTGAATGCAAGGGTGGGTTAGACACACGTGCTGGCGGTTTTCGTTGCGCGCACCGAGGGCATGACCCCAGTAAATCCCCGACATCCTTCGTCATGCCTGGCCAAAAATAATCGAGTTGGAGTAAGGCGAGGGTCTTTTGGGTCCCCAGGTGTAGGAGGCGCTCATGTGCGGCCCACACCACCTTGCCCCGCAACCCCGAAGGGACCACCAGCCGATGTCGATGGGATTTTCTGTCCCAGTGCATCAGCAGACCATGCACCAATTCCCATGCGTCGGCATCACCCCTGCCCTGCCCAGCACAGCCGACGCGACGACGCAACCCGAGGAGAGAGGTATCCTCCATCTGGAGGCGCCCCCATTCATTGACGGGCATCCCCAACAGGGAATCTTTTCCCTGTTGTGCGATTTAATTTGGAACCAATGTTTCGTCGTGGCCGGCGGCCGCCAGGACCGGAACCGGTATGTCCCCTGCTGGCCTGCAACGTCCCGACCCCAGGAGGCATGCACATTCGGAGGTGGTTGGCATGCGCGACAGAGCGTCAGCATTTGTGTGGCGAACGCCCTTACGGTAGGTGGTTTCAAAATCAAAATCCTGGAGGATCTCCAACCATCGGGACAATTGTCCCGATGGTTGGGACAATCAGCGGACCGCCGTGGGCACCTAATCGTGAGTAAATGGAAAGGGGGTATTGGGAAAGAGACTAGAGAGTCCAGAGCCGCCTAGAACATATCCCTCCAATAGATCGGGTACGGACCCAGGGACGATAACGTAGGCCAGCCACGCCGATCGATACCGACCCAACAGTAAAGCGCAGTCGCGGAGAATAAACCATTAATAACCCAGCGCAGCCTCGAGTGGTCTTACGTGTGAGTGAAGCTGTGTGCAGGTGTGTGCGCTCGTAGCATGGGGGGGGGGTCGGTGCGTCCACAGGTACCCGCTCCGTCTATCGCCGCAGGGACTCGCGCGGTGTGAGGGCAGCGTCATCCGCCCTCCGACCCCTGACCCCCGTTCAGAGCGTGGGATTGGTGGAGAGATAACGCAGCGTTTACAGGTGAACGAGAGCGGGCGGCGAGCTATGCCTCTCACACGAGCTCGCGGAGGGGCGGACCAGGGAGGGGAGCCGTCGGGCGATGAACCCAGCGACGGCAGCAGCTGGTCGCAGACCAGTGAGTGGTCGGCAAACGGCGGAGCCCCTGCCATTGGCACGCAGCAGGGAGGGACCTCGGGGACCAGCGGCCCCAACAACAACACAAGGAACAGAATTACACATCTCGGGGTGTTAATAAACCAGTAGCTTTCCTTCAAGGAACATGTAGACAAGTTCGTGAAGACCTAGCATATCGAACATTGCTCGACTGCCTCATACAGCATACCCTTGCCCATCACGGGGTTACATTCTTTAAATTAGCCGCAATCTGTAAATTCCACATTCTGCAAACTCAAAGGCAAATGAAAAAACGAGGGTTTGGTTCCTGGTTAGTAATATGACCCCCCTTTATTTTGCTTTATTACCCTTTATCAACCCAAACATTCAACAATAAATATTTCGAATATAAAATACGGTAAATGTAGAGAATTAAAACAAATAATGTACAGCAATCTCTCGCGAACCGCAGGGGTTAGGTTCCTGGAAAAGGCCGCGGTAGGCAAAACCGCGGTTGGTAAATTACAGGGCCTATGGAAATATGGGGTTAGGGGAACCAAGGCCGCGGTCAGACTCGTCATCGCTTAAATAAGTTTCCTGTTTATTAACTAAACACCGAATAAGATTATTGCTTGCCCATCAGCAGTTCTACTGCTGGATTATTTTTTTCCGCCTGAGGACGACCGCTTGTGTTGCAATCGAAACGTCTTGATATATTATTTTTAGTTCTATTTAATTTTTCTACCCTACGTGACTTTACCGAAAGAACCAAAGAGTAATTTTACATACCTTTAATATTCACGACCATGCTGACAATGAGATGATGGCGGAAGGGCTGGTTAGACGGAGGTGGGACTCAGCCTACACTCCCGTTTTTCCTCCGGGCTACAGACGCAACACTCTCTCACCTTCACTGCACGTTGCACGCTGCGGGTCGGTGATTAAGTGAAAAATTTACGCTTTCCAGAATCGGAAACAAAACATAAAATAACTGTATCGTACAAAACGTATTTAATTACATCACGCAATAAAATTACGTAATGCAGTAATGCAATGACGTAACACACACGTTCATGTGACTTCCTTAAAACCGTCATTACTCGTGGATACTCAGATTTCCAGGCTGCGGTTGGTAAATTGGTATTAAAAATAATACACCGTGTATACATAA
Source organism: Lampetra planeri (assembly GCF_965212315.1). Taxonomy (NCBI): domain Eukaryota; kingdom Metazoa; phylum Chordata; class Hyperoartia; order Petromyzontiformes; family Petromyzontidae; genus Lampetra; species Lampetra planeri. Next base: position 3,132,966 of record NC_136154.1, on the reverse strand, counting down.
AACCGTGGTTGGCAAGTCCATGGTTGGCGAGGATTCCTGCACTCAGTATAATCTTGATATGCAAAGAAAACTGTGGTTTGCATGCTCTACCTTTGTGATATAAAATGCTATTGTGATGCTATGATATCATTACAGATCCAGCTGTTATCGTATCTCAATCACGCTGGTTCCAATGCTTCAATCTACATGTGCGGAGGCATCTTCATCAACAGCGAATGGGTAATGACTGCCGCCCATTGCATACAGTGAGTGTCTCATTCCATTGTTTCAGCACACAAACATTGGTGCTGTGATTGCACGTATGTATTTGAACTTATTTCTCACCATACGTATCCAACCGTCTTATCGGAGGTGTTTGACAGAGACGCCCATGGACTCGCTGATTAGTTAGTTTGACCAGAAAGCTAATGGCTGCACACTGCCTGGCAATCTCTCAGCTTGGTCACCAAAACCATTACTTCACAAATTTTCCCACACTGAGTTCGACGACTTTCAAGGAAGATCCAACATTTAAATATTTCCCCAACACCAATTACCTTGTATGTTTTAGCTATGGCAGGTAACATGAGAAACTCGAGAAAACCCATGTAGAAAAGGGGAGAACATACTAACTACCTTATAAAGATCCCACATATAGCCTTAACAGACTTTTGGGACAAGTCCTGCAAGCAATCACCTCTGAAGGCCGGCACGGGTGGCCAGCACCACGCCCGGCCGTCTTTGTCTCCCTAGCGGTGATGTTTACACACTGCACCAAGTGTTTATTTGAGACTGAGTCGACCTAGGGGAGGCCCAGGACAGGTTCAGATAATCGTCACTGGTGTTGGCTGTGAGCAAGAATCTAATTCGAGTCGCCGGGTTCATAATGCAGCATGCTAACTGCTCCACTACCGCTGGTCAGTTTAACACGTAGGCTTTCGCGACCAATATTATCCATAGAGGTTTTTGGGTTAGATGGCGTAAATATATAAATGTGCCGTTAAACCTTCCACCACCGGAGACAGACAATTAGTAATGTTTGTCACATAAACAGAACATGCCAATTCCTTGTTAGTGTAGTGTGTCACTCAGATACAAAAATGGTAGGAGACACTATTTATTATAGCCTTCACAGATACAAGAAATAACTACACTATGGTCAGGATAGCAAACAGGCTGCCTGACCAACAACGCCGAGGAGGTGAAGACGATGACGAAAACTCCAGCAGCACAACGGTCCCACTCCAAACAACAGCCCCGAACCTTCGCTCAGGCTCCCCTTTTATTCACCCAGCATGGCCTCGCCCCACCTTCGGCCATGCCCCCCTTCTAGAACCCCCTCTATCCATTTTGTCTGACGTCCCTCTCTCCGGCTCATCACATCCTGCTGGCAGACAGGGCTACTACACCTGCCGATCCCCTTCTGTGCCAGCAACCAGCGCTATGTACCACAGTGGCACATTCCATGTCAATACACTCGTATAGAACGCTGAATTGTTGGAGAGTATATCCACAACATTTACAATTCGATTACGACGTTTCACCAGTAATTACACCTAGCATCATTAGGCGACAGCCAGATATGTGAAGGAATCCTCCTATTTCGTTCTTATATAGTGGGATAAATGTGATGTCCAGCACACCGGTGTGCTGTACTTGTAAAGAATTGCCATGTATTTTTGTTCAGTGACAAGCCTTACTAATTGGCTATGTCGGATGGTGGCGGGTTTAACAACACAATTATATTTACGCGATCTAACACAAAACACCTCTCATGAATGTTTATTTTTATTTTTCAATACGAATTTTTTTAAAGTGCGTGTCTTACCCATTTGAGCCATTGTCTGAAATATAGTCATCCTCTCAGTCGACAAAGGCAATGCTACTGTCATCATGGATAAAACCACATACAACAACAAAATCCAGGACCTTCTTAATGATGGCAGTTACACCAAAATCAACAAAAATCCTACCAACCACCTGGCTACAAAAAACAACAATATAATTACCAGTTCGACTTCTCTATTCGAACTATTCAAACGGCTCTCCCTAAAACCTTCTGCTGCTAGACAACCCATATTCTATGGTCTTCCAAAAATCCATGAAGATGGTACTCCACTTTGGCCCATCGTTTCGACTATCAACTCACCTACCTACAAACTGGCCCGTTTTCTGTCTGACACCTTCCATTCACGGGCAAGACTATCTCAGCAGTAAGTAACTCAGCTCACTTGGTCTCTCTAATCAAGGGCATTTCACTGTCCCCAGATGATTTGCTCGTCAGCTTCTCTGTTCACCAACGTTCCTGTACCTGACACCTTAGCAATAATTGAAGACTTAGTCCAACATGGACTGTATCCCGATGTACCTACTCTGGTTAGGCACTGCCTTACCAACACTTACTTCACCTGGAATGGTACTTTCTACAAACAAAATTAAGGTACCCCCATGGGTTCCCCCTTATCACCAGTGATAGCGAATGATTCCATGGAGAAATTTGAAACAGATGCCATCCAGACATCGACCCTACATCCTTCCTTGTGGAAGAGATATGTAGATGACTCTTTTGTCATTTGGCCACATGGCCTTCCAGCTTTGGACCAATTTCTCAACTACATAAATTTCATACACCCATCCATCAAATTCACCATGGAAGTGGAGAAGGATGGAAAGCTACCATTCCTGGATGTTTTGTTTGAGAAGAAACCTGACGGCTCGTTGAGACACTTTATCTACAGGAAAGCCACCCACACAGATTCCTATCTGAAACCTGATTCCCACCACCATCCGACACAGAAGAATCCCCACATCAAAACACGACACCATAGGGCCCACTGCATTTCTGACCCACACTACCGAGCCAGTGAACTGGAACACGTACACCAGGCCCTCAAGATGAATGGGTACTAGGACCACATTCGCAAAGCTGTTTCTCCAACCATGGAGAAATAACCCCCTGAGAAGCCGATCAAAACCATCATGTTACCATACATAGCAAGTGTTACTTAAAATATTTCCAAAATCTTAAACAAACACAAGATCCAGGTCCGATTCAATACAGTACACAAAATCTGTGATCTAATCCCATCTGTGAAGGATGTCATTCCTGACATGCAATATCCTGGAGTTTACAAACTGAGTTGTACCTGCGGTAGCAGTTAGAATTGGGAAATGAAACGACATGTCTCGGACCGTGTCCGCGAACACAAGGCCAATCTGAAACACGGCAGAAGCAATACCTCTGCCGTGGCTGACCATTGTATAACGCTGTGGGCTCGCATGATATTGTTTTTTCCGAGACCAAGATACTCTGCAAACCTTCGGGCTACTATCAAAGGTTTGTTCATGAAGCCATCCATATATATAAACATAAACATAACTTCAACCGAGAACATGTATACAAATTGAGCAATCATAGGAAGGATGTTATTAACCAGGTAAAACCTTAACTGCCTTATGGTTGTGTCTATCATATCTGCCGGTTACTAGTCTATTTTTCCGAGTTAATTTCCCCCCGCATCCCCAGCTCTCACGGCCTCCCAATTCAAGTGCAGCCCACTTCCCCCCCCACAGCCTCTCTCCCTCTAGCGCTCACGCAGCGCTCCCCTCCCCCCACCCTCCCCTCTCTCTCTCTTTCCCCCCTTGCCCCTCCCCCTTTCTTACCTATATAATCTCTAGCCACGGCAGCTCTCTCTCCTACTTCCGAAATTTTGTTTTGCTCTGATTTTCCCACCTGATGATGATTGCTTGTGTTGCAATCGAAACGTCGTGATATGTTTTATTTTATTTCTAACTACGTGACTATACCGAAAGAACCAAAGAGTATTGTCATCCCTTTAGCTATCGAACGTAATTTTAACGCCACTTGCCCTCTCCGTCAACTGCACCCCTCACCAGGTTTGACATCGCACTCATTCAGCTGAACGAGTCGGTGCAGGTCACCAGCAAGATCCAACCCGCGTCCCTGCCTTACCCGGGACAAATCTTCACCAATGATGCCGAGTGCTACGCTACCGGCTGGGGAACATCATCGTGTAAGGACCAAACAACTATCATCACTATCATCACTATCATGCAGACACATATATAGACATATGTCATTGAGAATGCATCTCATGTTCCTACCTCACTACACTTCTTCGAATTCAATGGGAAGCATTTAGATTGATTAATGACCCATCACTAATTTAATCCAGTTACTTGCTAACAACCATGAATCGATGTCTGGGTTGCAAAGCCAACCGCTCTCTTCAGAGCAAAATAAGTGTGATCCACATATACCCTCAGAGAATGCTCGCAGTTGACATGAGTTCACGATGTGTTCCATTGTCTTGTGTGCTGTGGTCGCATTTGGATGATTCTGTTATTTTCTACTTCTGGAAAATGTAATTGCACCTACCGTGGCCAGTGTGGACACGATGTAAGGTAGCCCACTGCTGTGCATCAGTGAACTTCCTGATGGCTGGATGGTGAAATCCACGATGAGAGGCTTGATCCTCCCAATTGTCCATCCACCAGTCTCGCATGCCTCCCGGCATGCTGCCGAACCTTTCTGCCGTGTTTCCGAGTTGGTTCCCTCGATTTAGGCGCCTTTTCAGTCAGTTTCTGAACTTTGTTTGGATGGGCAGCACTATACAAATGTATTGGCGTTAATTAACATGAAGATATATGGATACAGAACATACAAAAACACACTCGGACTCAGGGAGAGAGGGAAATAAATGGAAACAAATAGACAGAGAAAGATAAGATACAGAGAAATACAGAGACACAGAGATAGAGACATATGTAGATGAACAGAGATCGACTGCGAGAGATACAGAGAAACGTTCTCAGGTTGATTGTTTAGAGGTTGTTGAGATTGATTTTGATTTGAGGTCTTTGTTTTGGTAGCACATTTATTCCAAGAGTGTTACTGCTTCAAGTCAGAGGTGTGCTTTGGCGATATGGGGAGGGTACAGGTAACCAAGGTTGTGGGGTTTATTTTAGTGTCCCAGTTAAGATTTGCATTACATTCTTCAGGTGGGAATTGTCTGTCCTTGTGTGCAATGAGCTGGCTAGCCTCTCTCATCTATTTGTATGTATCCCCTCATGCTTTTCGTTGAAAATCTTCTCTGTCCTTCTGTCAAATCTCGTTTTCGATGTTTCTCCCTCCTTGCACCACTCCATTAGAATAAACTTCCCCTGCACATGAAGCAGTCCCCCTCCGTAACTCATTCCGTTCCTCTCTGAAAACGTCACCTCTTCTCCATTGCCCATTATCTTCCTCTTACCTCCCCTCACCGCTCCACTACATCCCGTTCCTACCCTGCTCTTTCGTGACCTCATGTGTTATCTATTACAGTCACTTATTTCTCAGCCCTTGCCATGCTGTATACATCACGATTTTTGCTACCAATTTTTAAACTATGTACAGCGCCTTACGCTATACGGCACTCTATAAAGATGAAAAAAGACAAGTACCCAGCTGTAGAGTACACCGATTAAACAGTTGCTTTCTGGAGAATCACAACATCGGTGCCCCAGGATGTTCCTTCGAGTGATGCCCACCGATGAGCTTGTGGATGCATCCACGATATCGCCACTGGCACATGATCAACTGTCTTATCACCAGGAATAGTGATCTGTGTGATGTCTGAATGACAGGATCATGCAAATAGCAGAATATTGGACAGATCACAGACTTTTCAGAACCAAGCTGGCCATTGTCATCAAATCCAAAGTCAACAGAACCATAACTGGTCTCTGGTGGCACCTCAATATCAGACGACTCCATGAAAAAACAATCAATGTGCAAAAGATTTAATTACTCTCTGAAGCACTCCTGGATATAAAAAAATAACTTACCAAAACATAAATTCTGACTCCAGACTGGTAGCTTTCATCCGTTTATGTAAAGTCACAGAGGTCTAACTGAGACTATCTTAGAACGAATGGGTGGGGAACAAAGCTGATGAAGTCCAACAGTTTACTCTACATATGAAATAATACTCTGGGCCTTTATTTGCCCCTCGTCGCACTCCGTCTCCAACAATCCTCACCGCTTTCCCTTCTCCTGACCGAACCTGCCCTGCAACACTCGCCCAAATTTTCCGTTTTCATCTCTTTTGAACCCCCCAGCCAATCCTCTTTCTTCCCGTGCCCTAACCAATTATAACATGAAGTGATTGCTCCACCCTTCTTGATTGAAAGGTATTTCTCGGTCTTTGGTGAGTAAGCACCGCCCTGTTCTATTGTCCCACGGATCGTTTGGTGCGATCAATGCACAGGCATGACAGGAGGAGCATATACGATGCACTGAAAGTCCTATTTGGCCCATAATGTGCAAACTCTGCTCCGTTGAAGAGTTGTGATGGTAAGCAACTGCAGACAGATGGCATGAATACAGCAACTTTTCATTTTTGGTAGAGACTGGTGTAATTAATCGTCTATCACAAGCCACCATAATCACGGAGTTGGACCTCCCTCCTGATTTGACAGAGATCAGAAAAAGGCATCCATCAAACACAACCTCAAGAGGTGCCTGGTCTAGATGGAACCTTACCTGATATCCACAAAGTATCTGAGCCAACCCTGAATAAAAAGCTTCGCTGACTTTTATATCCCATATGGGACACTCAAAATATATCACAGGACTTTAAGGATGCTCAGATCGTAAGCATATACAAGTAGGGTAAATGTAGTGACTGCAGAAAATTACAGTAGCATTTTAGTTTTGGCAATAATTTTTTCCTGCAATTGATCAACACACATTGCTTACCTCATTCTTTATGAATCTCAGGCCGGTTTTAACATTAATTTGCAACGATTTTTTCAGCTTTGGGATGTGTTGGCCAATACCAGTTACATTGTATGTGTGTTTGTATTTGGATATTGAAGGAAATTAAAGAATATGGAGGAATCCCATGCAGAAAAGGGGACAAACATACACAGTCCACACAGAAATCACACCCGAGTTGGTAATCGAACCCAAGTAATCTTGCTATGGAGCACAAGCATTGACATTATGCTACCCTGCTGAGGAAAGTACAGTATCACCATTAAATGGGGATCAACAATGGACTGATGAAGCCTAACTATGATGGTGATTATGATGAAGGGTTTTTCATAACGAAGATAATCATCATTTAGAGTTTGTCGTTTTGGTCATGTGTCGTCAGTATCAGGCCGAGTCTCCAACACTCGGCAACAAGTGCGGCTTCCAGTCATCAGCTACGCTGCGTGCAGCAGCGCCGGGTGGTGGGGAGCCAAGGTTAAGCCCAGCATGATTTGTGCGGGGGACAGCCTTCGCGCCGTCTGCAGAGTGAGTCTATCGGCAATGCAAATTCTGCAGTATCAGAGCCTTGTACCATGTGGTGGCTCGCATGCAAATCCAAGAACACGAGGGCACTGTTATTATGTTACTTAAAAGAGGGCAGTACGATACACGATTTCACAATTTCAAAATAACACTCCTCTTCAACAACCTCTACTGCCCCACGTATATCTCCTTGTTTATCTCAATACTAGCGGTAAGTACCCGGCGTTGCTCGGGCGAAAAAGGCAGACACACACATGGACTTACACACAGACATTGACCCACACACATAGAAACACATCGACTTAGACGCACACACATATATGGTTAAACCCAGGATGGATCGTTAGCAGGCCAGCCTAAATGTTTCTAACCGGCGAAGATGTTCCATTAGGGGGGTGCACGTTTCGCAAGCGTAAAGAAGGGAGGGAATTACCGTGGGCGAGAAGACCTGGTGCTTCATGCAGAGCGAGAGACCAGGTAGCATCCACGCAGTGTAACGCAGCCGATGAAAAGATAATGGCACTCGACTGATTTGGAGTGAGACCTCTGCTGTTAAACCGGAGCCGGTCATGAGCACACTGGCCAGGTATGGGAATTTCGGTAATTTCTCTACAACTGTCGCATCACCAATTGTGAGTTGTGGGGGTGGATTGTTCGATGGTACAAAATACCCAGGCAGGTGCTTAGTTTTGGTGGGGCTGATGGTAAGGCCCCACCTCTTAGTGGCAAGTTCCAGGTTCAGCAGCAGTGAGCAGCAATCATCAAAGCATGAGCATACATAACATGGTTGAGCAATAGAGAGCCATCCCTTGACCGCACCCGCGCCTCGATAAGCCTACCATTGTATCTGTACCATATGGTAATTTCTCCGGTACAGCCATCGAAGGCTTCACGAACTACGTGGTCAAAAGATATGTTAAAGAATGTGGGAGCCAGAGGACATCCCTGTCACACCCCAAGGTGTAGAGAGAATGGCTCTGACTGACGGCCACGTAGTTTGATGTGGGGCCGCTCACCAGCAGGAAGGTCCTTAAGGATCGTGAGCAAAGGGTGAGGGACTCCGAAAGCACGAAGAACAACCCAGAGCCCAGGCCTACTGATGGTGTCATAGGCCTAGAGCAGGTCAATAAAGCACACAGATGGACTAAAACGCACACATGGACTTACAGACACGCGAAAAAATTGACTTACACTGACTAACATGGAGGCATGCACACACAGCGACTAACACACGCACATGGACTGAGACACACACACACACACATATCGACTCACACACAAACACATAGACTCACACACACATATGGACTCACACACACATAGACATCCACTTGAGATACACACACATGAAGTTATACACACATATCGACGTACACACATACAGCGACTCACACACATACATCGACTCACACAGAGACATACGTGGACTCACACACATTGACGTAAACACACATGTACTTACACATACACACATCGACTAAGACACACACACATGTACTTACACACACATGTACTTACACACACATGGACTTACACACACATACATAGACTGACACACATGGATTAACACACACATATCGACTCACACACACGCACTGACTTACACACACACACATCGAGTGACACACACACACACATGTATGGACTTATACACACATGTGGACTTACACACACACATATGGACTGACACACACATACACATCGACTGACACACACACACAGCGACTGATACGCAGACAAATGGACTGAAAAATGGACTGACATGCACACTTGGACTGACACACAAACACTTCGACGTACACACACACATCGAGCGTTGTCTGTTCGAAAAAGACAGACACCCACGTGGAGTTAAAGACACGCATGGCTCTACACGCACAAACATATGGACTCAAAGACACACACATGGACTCACACACACATCGATGGGCACAACAATCCCCGATGATGGCACAGCCATCAGTATTGCAGTACCACGTATGAGTAAATAGCGTGACGTGAGCGATGGAAACAATAGAAATGCATTTAAGAAATAAGCAGAAATAAGTGTAAATGAAAGATGAACAATGAACCAGAGTTGGTATGTGCACACAAAGATAAATATAGTAATATCTGGCAACGTATTTGTTTCATAATATTAAGCAATGAAGCAGATTTTTTACGAGCACACAAACATTATGATTGTAATGTTTGTCAACTAATGTGTTTAACAAAAGTAAACAATGGGCTTGAGTTGTTAGCCTAAGAAGCAAGGAAATGTTTACTTACCATAGGCGTGTTGAGGCCTTGTGCCATGCGTAGCCCCCTGTCCTGGCCTACATTGGCGAGACGGTGGAGTTGGCACGTTGCCAGGCTAGGGGCTGGGCCGCTACCCCCCCTCCCCAGCATCCCCTGGCCGTGCAAGATTAATGCTATGTAAGCAGTAAAAATGTATTATCTACAGAGTCTGTAGTATAAACTGGACGCATCGTGTTGGGGGGGAGGGCGAAGAGGACATGATACTGTGAAGAAATGTCCGCGGCGTTATGTATGTGTTGGCTGTAAAACGCGTAAAAGAAAATGTGCCTCGTGAGCTCGAGTGAACGCGCAGCACTTGGTAGGGTCCGTCCCCCCCACGCAATTGTCGTCAGTTGGTACGGCCGATGTCGTGCAATAGGTAAATAATGAATAATATAAACGGCACAAATGTGTTAATTAAACTACTTTAAAGTTTATGGATGGGAAAACGGAATAGCCTATTCCCACCACGGGGCTTAGGGCGTGCCGGCTGGCAAATTATTTCAGTCTTAAACCCCACCGTCTGAGAGCCAAATCCCCCGCAAGCGCGAGCGCGCAGAGACTTTTATATATAAGAAGAAAAGAAAGAATTAAAAAAGTCTCTGAATATATTACTGTGGCATACCAAGCAAGAAAACAGGCATCTGTCTGTGGCTTTTCCTGCCAATAAATGTCTTATATACCTGTTTGACACAGAAATAATGTTGCTTGAAATTCCAAAGATAACTTTTTTTCATTGGCTCAACAACCAACAAAGGTTTCTGATAAGTCAGTGAAATTACTTGGTGTAAACTGTGTACATAGGTCACACCCCATCGATGGCGAGGGGAAAAAATACCTCGTATGAGCTGTCGACAATTTGCATGTCAACGTTAGCATTATCGACTTCGGTGGATCTAAAAACAGACGGTCTATGGGGAAAATGATTGGACTTTTCCTTAATCTTTAAGAATGGATTAGGTATCTTATATATATGTCAGTGTATGTAAAAATATCGTTTTTGGCATCTTTTTTATGTTTCACAAAACCGCGGTGTATTTTTAATACTTGATTAGCCAACGTCTAAGCTCTCAACAGACGACAAGCCCTCGGTGTGACGAGCTGACTTTTTAGTGCAGCTAATTTGGTTGTAAGGGCAGTGAGCTGGCAAAAATGGCAGCTAGCTAACTCATTTCTATTAACAAGCTGAATCATATGGGCAGCTAGCTAAGGAAAATGGGCAGCTAGCTAAAATAAAGGGATAGCGAGTTAAGGTAAGTCAAATAACGAATGGCTTGCCATAATATGACGCCCTCCAAACTGTCCTGTTTTTTATAATGAACTGACTTGTTGGTGAATATTGTATCATGCCACTGCATATTGTAGCGTGCCAACCAGTGGTTCAGTTTTACAGAAGCACTGCACTATCCGAGAGGCCCTCGTTTTAAGCATTCACTGTTTGTGTAATAAGAGTCATGTATGGCTCACGTGGCGATCGGCTTGCCGGTCCCGCTTTGTAGCCAATGAGGGGAGAGCCCGGGAGCATGGCCTCGGCGTGATCACGGCATGTTAGCTAAGGTGATTGGCTTGGCCGATCTTGGCCTCAGCTAATGGGAAGCCGGATCAGAGGCGTGGTCCCGGGAATTGACGGGGAGTCATCTGGAGCGGTCAACGCTGACTACTGAGGATTGGCTTAGGAGTACCACGTGACCCAGGGGTTAAGAGGGGGAGAGACGGAGGAGTCGGGAGCAGACCTGGGAACGAAGAGAGCAGGAGCCACGCGCGTACGGGGCTCTGGGTGCCACGTGCGCGGGGTGCGACTTCGCTGGCTGTCTGCCCGCTTCCCGTTGCCTGTCAGCAACGGGGAGTGTGTGTAACTTTGGAAGTGAAAAATAAAGGACTGATTCCAGAGGCCGTCTCGAGAAGGTTTATTACATATGTATCAAAGGGCCCAGGTGGTTCACTCGATGTATGCACTGAGGGGTCTTGGGGCCCTTGTGGTCAACTCACACTGTAAGCACCCAGGGGCCCGATGGCCCTTGTGGTCAGCTCACGCTTTCAGAACCGAGGGGACTCAGTGTAAGCGCTGCGGGGCCCGGTGGCTCTAGTGGTCAGCTCATGCTTTAAGCATGGAGGGGCCTGGGGGCCCTCACACTGTAAGTGCTGAGGGGCCCAGGGGCCCTAGTTGTCAGCTCACGTTTTAAACACCAATGGGTCTGGGGGCCCTCACATTGTAAGCGCTGAGGGGTCCGATGGCCCTAGTGGTGAGCTCATGCTAGAAGCACCCAGGGGCCTAGTGGTCAGCTTGCGATGTGTGCACTGAGGGCCCTGGCGTTCAACTTCCTTTGGAAGTCTTGGGCCACGCACCGGGCGGCCTGAGGCTTGGAGGCCCCCTGGCAGTCCGAGGTCCCAGGGCACTAGCCCCACTGGCCCGGTCCATAATCCAGCCTTGTCACTAACACCATTTGCCCCAACGGTCTGTTAAGGCTATACGAGAGGTCTTTGTCTTTTTCTTTATAACCTGGTTGAACGCTGTGTGGACATGGGTGGAGGAATCAATGAGTGAAGTTCACAGGAACGGTGACCACTCACCGATTCCTACAGCACACACACACTTAGCGTCAACAGGAATGGACGGAAATATTTTCAGAGCATTTTATTTCATGAATTGTCTGTGACGGGTGGAGGAGGGTGTAACGACACACTTTTACTCGCAGCCATCTGACCAAAAAAATATTTTAATAGCATCGGCTCATGAAAGCCTGCACGCGTTAAATATGCACACGCGGTCACTTCCGTCCACCTTTGTATTTGTTAGTCTGCGTTTGACAATTCACACACGGTTTCCTGCTGACCTCACCTGAAACCCACAGACCACCAGAACTTCTACAAAAGCCTTGTCTTGTTTTTTTTCATATCCAATTATATGAATATGATGTGAAGCGCCACGTGAAACAATACATTTATAACAAGTGAAGTGACGGGCCACGTGAAAACGAAGCATGGCCCGCGTCTTGCCCACATACCACAGGACAGGGTCCCTGCTGTCCTAGGGTGACCTGGCGCTCGCCTTTGGTTTTATCAGAGTGTGGTGAGCGTGGTGACCACAAAGAGCGAGGTGAGTGCAGGGAGCAAGGTGAGCATGGTAAACATTGTGAGTGTGGTGAGCATTGTGAGCGTTGCGAGTGTGGTGAGCGAGGTGATTGTTGCAAGTGTGGTGAGTGAGGTGATTGTTGCAAGTGTGGTGAGCGAGGTGATTGTTGCAAGTGTGGTGAGAGAGGTGATTGTTGCAAGTGTGGTGAGAGAGGTGATTGTTGCAAGTGTGGTGAGCGAGGTGATTGTTGCAAGTGTGGTGAGCGAGGTGATTGTTGCAAGTGTGGTGAGCGCGGTGATTGTTGCAAGTGTGGTGAGCGCGGTGATTGTTGCAAGTGTGGTGAGCGAGGTGATTGTTGCAAGTGTGGTGAGCGAGGTGATTGTTGCAAGTGTTGTGAGCGAGGTGATTGTTGCAAGTGTGGTGAGCGCGGTGATTGTTGCAAGTGTGGTGAGCGAGGTGATTGTTGCAAGTGTGGTGAGCGCGGTGATTGTTGCAAGTGTGGTGAGCGAGGTGATTGTTGCAAGTGTGGTGAGCGCGGTGATTGTTGCAAGTGTGGTGAGCGCGGTGATTGTTGCAAGTGTGGTGAGCGCGGGGAGCAAGGTGAGTGAGGAGAGTGTGAAAAGCATGGTGAGCATGGTAAGTGCGCTGAGCGTGGCGAGCGAGGTGAGCTAGCCAGTCTGGCAAGCGCCGTGGCTGAGCTCGTGCAAGGGGTCCGCGCCATGGCGGTGGGGCCACGAACGCGACAGGGCGTCACAATGCAGCATCAGGTCATAGTTGACGCGCTCCGAGATGACGCTGTCGTGTGCGTAGTCGGGGTGGCCGCTCACGAAGGCGCGAAGCCGCTGGGCCGTCGTTCCTAGCTCCCCTGGGGGAAACCAACGAGACGCGCAAGCGGTCGCCGCAGCGTCGTCAGCGGTAGCGGAGGAGGAGACGACGACCACCACCACTCCCATGCACGTAGCGGTGTGCGGAGTCTCTCGCGCACGTTAGGCGCCCGAGCTTGTCGCACCACGCAACCCGATCAGGATTCCTGAGCCCAGAGAGCGCTTGGATGGGCGACCACCGTGCACGCCGAGGCGTTACATGTTGCTGCGGTGCTACGTCGTCGGCAGCGGAAAGCAGTGTCCCCAAAATCAATTGTACAGTACAACGCTCCGGCTTCTATGCTCCTGGCCATCAACAATCTGCGGTCATCACCTCGGTTGCTTCCCCTCTTATGGCTGCCATTCCAACACCGGTCTCGTCTGTCGGCCATCATCCCCTGCACAGCCACGATGAGGATTGCACGAGATCAGGACTCATCATCGCTCGCACTTGGAGAAGGGGTGATGATCCGCTGGAGTGCACTCACCGGACGCACGCTTGCTGATGAGCTCCACCTCCATGTCTTCCAGGAAGCTGTTGACTATGGGGACGAGGCCCTGGAATACCCCCACCTGTGCTTGCACCAGAGGTGGGACAAAGTCATTGTTATGCAAGTCCAAGTCGAGTCGCAAGTCATCAAATTCATGACTCGAGTCTGACTCGAGTCCAAGTCACATGACTCGAGTCCACACCTCTGGCTTGCACAGCACACGACAGCACACATCACAGCTCACCGTAAATACCACAGCACTCCGCACACACCACAGCACACCGTAAACACTACAGCACACCGCACACATCATAGCACACTGCACACATTACAGCACACCGTAAATACCACAGCACTCCGCACACACCACAGCACTCCACACACATCACAGCACACCATAAACACTACTGCACACACCGCACACATCACAGAACATACCGCACACATCAAAGCACAGCCCACACATTACATACCGCACACACCATAGCACACCGTACACACCACACCCCACACCACAGCACACCACATTACAATTGATCACACTGCACCGCAGCACACCACGCCATGGCAGGCAGTGTCAGCTGCAGCCTTCAGTTTATCAGTGTTACTCTCACCAGGCTTGTCACGTCGATTTGTTGCATCAAAGGATGGCGACAAATGGCAATGACTTGGTGGAGGGCTGAATCCAGCAGTGTATTGATCATGGCTGATGATGATATGTGGGATGGATCCATGACTGAAGTGGTGAGCCAGTCTGCAGCACGGGAAGTGCAAGTGACTGGTTTGAGTGGAGCTGCATGCTTGAAGGCAGCTCACATGATCACTGGGAGACGAGCTCTAATCATAATGTACAACTGTCAATCCACCGCTTCGATGATGGCCTCCCCACGCAGTCATGGGGTTTTGACCATTCATCACATGCGTCAGCATGGGGTTTTCATGGGCACGGAGGGGGGGGGGGGGGTGCGTGGCGGAGTCTCCAGAACTGGTTCAGATTTCGCTCACCAACTGATGTTAGCCACAGCATGCCGACCACTATGCCACCGCGCAAAACGGTGAGCGAGACGTTATACAGCAGCGAATGTTGCGGTGCTCTGGACAGCCATGGCGGTGGATGGCAAAGGGTGAGCCTGATGCTGCAAGAGCCCACAGGGCCTGACACTATGAGGATGGCTGTGCGCCCTGCCCCGCCGGGTTGCCCACCTTGCCTTTGATGATGGTGTCAATGCTCATGAGGATCCCCACCTCGCCCTCGGACTCGGTGCCGTCTGCTGGGGGAGCGTCCACCTCTGGCCACAAAAAAATAGAAACCGCATGGCAATTTGACGTTCACGCGAGTTGGCGAGCGACAGTGAGCGAGGTTAAGCGCGTGTGTGATGCGCACAAAAATGCAGGGCAGGCTGGGGTGAAGGCTTGGGTTGCGAGGAGGTCCAGATTGTTGGCTTGGAGATCAGAGTGGCTGAGCCCGCACCGCTGCGATGAGTAGATGGTCTCAGCCCGGTCAACAATGATTGCTCAAAAATTACAAAATCCATGACGTAAAATTTGGTTCTGCACTTAACTTCGCCAAATTCCAGCTGTGAGACTTCAAATATCGCGTTGACTGCCATGCAACAAACATTGCTGTTGGCAGCGGGGCAAGTAGGAGAGTGCTGCCCCCTACCATGTGACATGGAGGTCATTTGCAGAAGGGATCTCAAAAATAGTTCCGGGATATTCACTTCTGTGTGCTATTGTCTAACACGGGGATGGGGGTTGGTCACTGCCATGTGAGATTTCTGAATGTATTCTTCATCTCGTGACTCGACACCGAGAGCACAATCAGAGTAAAGTTGTGAAAAAAAGACGTCTGATTTGTAATGGCTCGACTTGCCTGCTTGAATGTCCTTCCTGAAATAAAACATCTCCTCCAGCACCGCGTTCCTCTTCTGCGCCTTCCTGATGTTCTGATCTACCTGTGACAGAAGAGAATTGACGGTCAGGGACGTGCCAAACATTCAGGCGGCAACCTTTTGCACCAAAGGTGCTTGAGAGAAGCAATAAAAAGTAGCAAATTTTAAAAAATAACATTTGTAATGCGCTGCACAGTTTGTGTAAGATTGAGGGGCGCCGGAACCAGAGCCTGGTGCTAAAAAATTCCCAAGCTCTGAGGCCCAATACAGGGACTCCTCTACGTATGAACATTCGACTTACGAATTTTTGGAGATACGAACAGACCGAACAGTCGTAAATTCAACTGAAGCGCAATTGATATCAGTGGTGGCATCTACATCTGAACCTTATGGTGGGACCCCGGGGTCCCGAATAAACGGATTTTCAACCGTAACTAATTTGTTTTTGCCGACTCCGTCCCACCACACACAGAAACGCCGCAAACCACCTGGCATGGATCATTCTGTTGTCATGTCGTCTAAGCGCAGCGAGGACGAATGCGCAGAAGAAGCAAAACTTTGAAACTTTGATAAAAAATTACTTTGCAAAGCAGTTTATGCGAGAGCCAGGGGCTTATGGGACCCCGGAGTCGCGCCTATAGGTTCATCTGCAGAACATGAATAATCAGTGGCATCTACATCTGCAGAACTTAAAGAACCAGTGGCATCTACATCTGCAGAACCAGTGGCATCTACATCTGCAGAACATGAAGAAAACAGTGGCATCAACAACTACATGAGATACTTCAACTTTTGAACCCATTCCCCGAGTTTAGTGTACATGCCGTACAATGGGTTTGGAATCGACGGGAGTAAAGTTGGACTTAAGAACAAATCGATTTATGAACAGACCTTTGGAACCTAACTCGTTCGTAAGAGGAGTCACTGTATTTGGACGCTTAGGCCAACTCTATGAACGTGTGTTTGTACACGTGGGAGGAAAGCAGAGCACTCAGAAAACCCACTGTGTGTGAACGGAAGAGGGGGGTGGTTGCAGATGGAATACAGATGGCAATGAATCCACTTGCTGCACTGCCATACCCTAGCCTGAGCCAGGAGATGGCAACCTTGCAGCGCTAGCGGCACTGTGTGGGGAGCGGTGTGCGTAACGGAAACGTACCGTTATTCACAATGCTGACGTGAGTCGAAATTATGGGGTCATTATGAGAGGTGAAACGTTGACTGCAAAAACCGTCATCCTGATGTCACTGTTAACCGAGAGACTAACGTACAAGTTACATTTTGTGTGGAGGTTTTTTTGTTGTTTAAGCTATGGGAGGAAACCAGAGAACCCGGAGGAAACCCATGCAGAACAAAATCCACTCATAAAGGTACCCGAGTCGGCAAGAGAACCCAGGGCATTCTAACTCTGAGGCACAAGCTCTACCATTGTCATAGGCTATCCGTCACAATCGAGGATACTTGTCTTCCATATAAAAGTCGGATTATCTGTGGGCCCGAAGATGGCTGAAAAAATGGATCTGGGATTGAAAGATTCTGCCGCAGCTCAGGCACGTGTCTAGAATCAGTGAGTGGGTGGAACTAGGTTAGGAAGTCTGGCTGCAGCGTCGTGCTGTTTCAAACATTCCCGCAATTCCTCTTCCTGTTTCCGCTGAATTGTAATGTGACCTGGTCGAGCCTCGCCGCAATGCTCACACGTGCCCGAGTCGGGAATCGAACCCAGGCCATTCTTACTCTGAGGCACAAGCGCTACCACTTGCGCCAGCCTATATACAAGTGGATGGTTTGCAATGCGACCAGGATGAGCCTCCCGGCAGCGCTCGCATGGTCGGTGGGAGGGACGCGACTCCTTACCTTTGAGAGTGGCACGAGGAAGTTGAGACCATAGGAGAGGATGACGCGCGTGAGCAACACCACAAACACCACGTACGCCGCGTTCTCAAAGTCCGTGAGCTGCACCTGTGTAGGGGTTATTACGGGAGAAATGGCGGACGACAAACACAGGGGTGTCTGCACTCACACACACGGGTGGTCACACCGACGTCCGCATCCGTTATCCCCCACGCCCCCGGCCCTCTGAGGGGATCCCTATAAAAGGCGGGGAGCCAGAGAGCTCGAGGCAGTTCGACACGAAGCTGACCAGTGAAGATCGAAGACTCGGAGATTAGGCCCTGGGACTCCCCTGTCTCGCTGCCCTTGTCAGGGCCGAGCTGGGTAAGCCAGCGGCGCGGCCCAAGAGCTCCCGGACCTCTGCCCTTGTCAGGGCAAGGCCGGCTTAGCTGGTGCCGAGATCTGTGCTTGCCAGGGCCAGATCAGTCAGCCTCCCGTAGCCCATTAGAGGAGGACTGGGGAACAGGACAGAGGGCTTAATACTAGGGTGGATTTCCCATAGTACGGGTGAAGGGGCCGTTACCCCTTCAACTATTGTGCCTGTCACTGAGTTAATAAACAGAGTGTGCCTCAACTCCGACCTCGTCTCCTCGAACTTACTACACCTGCATCACACGCTGCCTGCTTCATCTGACCCACACTGCTCAACCACCACGATTGCATGTCACAGCACACTCACTCAGTCCTCCGCTCACTCACACGCTCATCCACTCACCACACTGCATGTGACAACAACAATAACACACTCGCCCACACACTCGCCCACACACTCATTCAACCACTCAATCGCCCACTCACCCGCTCACTCATTCACTCACTAACCACACTGCATGTAACAACAACAACAACACTCGCCCACCGACTCAATCGCTCACTCACTCATCCACTCACTTATTCACCCACTAACTCACTACACTGCGGGGTCAGAACGCTTCTGGTTCTGCTTCTTCGCATGCACTGCTCCATTTTGAAATTCCCTCCTCCCATCATCACCTCTTTTCCCAAGCCTCAGAGGCATCTCAGTATGACTTCACCTCAACGTATAATCTGCGTCGCCCTCTCAGAGAGGCTTACGTCCATCGGCCGGAACTCGACGCGCCACCCGATGTTGGTGTTCGGCGGTGGAGGCTTGAAGCGTAATGTCTGCCAGTTTGTGGACTGGATGCACTGCAATGCACATGCACACGGACACACGCACGCACACGGGGTGGGCGCTCCGGTCAGCGCCCACGATCACGGAAGACACGCGCCGATCCCTTGCGGGTGTTCTCCAGTCAGGCTATCACTTCTCACGGAATATTTTATGGGGTTACCGGTTAGGCAGGCACGCGACTGGTAGCACCGCAAGTGGGGAATTCGAGGGTTGGCAGGGTGGATCGGTATTAACACACTTTTATCTCAAAGCAGGAAGATGCCTGGGTTAGATTCCCGACTCGGGGACCTTTCAGCGTGGAAATTTTTGTGTCTGTTTTTCCTCCTGTTCTTTATGGGTCTCCTACGGGTTCTCCGGTTTCATCCCACAGCTTAAAAAAAATACACCATGCGATGCATCTGACGTTTGCCAAACAACATAAAATGCTGAAATTTACCTGCAAATTACTCAAACTAGCAGCACACAGAGGCAGCTGCAGCAATATCGCAACCCCCCCCCCCCCCGCTTATGCAAAAATTGGCGGCACCCTCCTGAAAAATATTTTTGGGACCTGGCGAGACCTTTATGGGTAAACAAGCAGAATAATAATATTCATAAAGTACACTGGCGGATGACTCACTTCAAAGTGGTAGGCCTCGTTCTCATCGTCGTCGGCATGGATCTTCTCGCAGAACAGCACGAGGGGGTCGCGGATGAAGAGGTGAGAAAAGTGCTGAGCGAGCAGCGAATGAGCCAGAGGCACGGCTCATGCACAAAGATACAAAGTTCCCCCCCGTGTGCCCTTGAACAGAGGCTGCTACGAGCAAGCGCTGTTAGAGAGCACCGATGACGGCTGGAACGGTATACGAGGGGAGTACGTGGCCAGCACATCCAACCGTCTTTGTCTCCCCAGTAGCGATGCTTACACACCACACCGGGTACTCATTTGAGGCTGAGTCGACCTAGGGGAGGCCCACGAACAGTTCAGTTAATCATCACAGGTCACCAGTTTCGTAGAGCAGCACGCGCTAACTGCTACACTACCTCTTCTCCACATGCACACACAGCTCATGCAAACACACATTGCATGTCACTAGAATAAGAAGAAAAACACATTGCATTGACAGCTTCATTAGGCGATAGCCAGAAATGGGGAAAATTCCTCCTGTTTTGGTCTTAATTGCTCCTGGAATTACCAGCGGAAAAATCACAGTACTCGAATTGTAAATGTTGTAGGGTTTACTCTCCAACACCCAACTGGTGTGCTGAACGAGTAACTAATTGGTATGTTTTGTTTAAGTGACAAACCTTACCGATTGCCTTGATATCCTCGATCTAACCAGTTTAAAAAGCGAAGAGGGGAGAGCTGGAGCAGATGGAGGTTGGGAACTGGGGGCCTGCAAGGGACACCAGCCAGTAGACGCACTCAGCCCAATCACAATCGACGTGACGTATCATGATTTCCTCGCCGGCATGCCTGTGGTCACGCAGCACCGAGTCACGTGCCCTCGACCAGTGAGAGCAGCAGATAGTTGCACCGGCACGGTAAGTCAAAAATCCTTTGGTGTTTCACAGTAAGCGCGATTAATCCATAACCCCAATAAACGGTCGGTGAAAGTGAAGGAGGGGAGAGGTGAGCATGGCGCGGGAGGTAATTGTTGCAGAGAGGTGAGCGCGACGGGGGAGGTGAGCACGGCAGGGGAGGTGAGTAAAGCAGGGGAGGTGAGAATGTTGGGGGAGGTGAGAATGTTGGGGGAGGTGAGCATGGTGGTGGAGGTGAGCCTGGCAGTGGAGGTGAGCATAGCAGGGAGAAATTCCGTGCCTGCATCCAGGAGCTGCAGGTGGACGTCCTCGTCCTTGGGCAGCTCCAGGTCATTGAACTGCGCTCCGCCGGGCGACAGGAAGCTGTCGATGGAGTCAAACCGCGACTTGGCGATTCGCCACTTGCACGTTGTCAGGGGCTGCAAAAAGGGAGATGCGCAGATTGACATTTTGATTGTGAAGATTCTCAGTGGTGCCAGCTCAACGCTGTCGCCTCATAGCAACGACAACCGAAGGCTGCAAAAACAAATGGCAATCAACCCGGTGCCTAGGGAACAACGCGTTATGATGTTTATTATTTAAAATGTCCAGAGCTAAATGTTCTCGATCCATAGTCACGCATTTTCGCGAGCACGTACATACTCCCCCTACAGAGTTAATTGCAACGCAGTGTTTAGCACCGACGAGTCACGAGATCTCAAGCGCTGTCCAGTGATCAGTTAACAGGCACGAACAAGGAAGCACAGCCAAATCAGGGCTTGAATTCAGCCAGGGGCTTGTCTGGGTTGGCGATCCAGAAGATGTTTCTGATCCCGGCATGCCCTTGCCTCCCCCAGGTTCCCAGAACATTGCTCCCTGGACAGAAGCTCTGCTTCACTCTGCTGTCCAGATATATAACTACCTCTTTGAACACATTATCAGCTAAATTACTGATTCTGGTCTTCTCGGCCTCCAAATGCCGAAAACACATGGTACATCATAAGACCTCCTTTGCCAGTAGCAAAATATAATAGTTTTTTTACCCTTTTATTTGGCACAAAACTGAAACCTTTTTACAAGGGATAATGTTTGCATTTGACCACAATACCTGTGGTCAAAATGCAAACAAAAACAGCACTCTAATAATGTATGCATTGTCCTTGAAATTGATTGGTCCACACCAGAGACGGTCTCATATGGTCTTCGACCAGATGACGCCAAAAGGCACACGTGCCTCTCTCTTACATCTCTCATGCTTACATGTCCTTTGGATTGCGCTCTCATGCCTTTGGATTGCACCGTTCTCCATTCTTAAAGTTACATGCTAATTTCTCACATTTACATCACTAGCCCTGTCCACTTCTTTATGACCCTTGGGCTACACCCATTTCAAACCTTTTGAAACAGTCTGCCTCAGCAGCAGATCATGCTTTCCCACCTGATGACGGACACTTGTGTTGCTCCCGAAACGTAGTGATTTATTTTATTTTATTAGAAGTAACCTATGTTACTTCACCGAAAGATCCAAAGAGTGTAGAAGTCTTAGGGCATGACTACGGGATGCAGACTATGTACCAGGACATCGGACAATGAAGATGAAGACCTCATCCCTCAAACAGCCCGGGGGATGGAAACCCCTGAGGTGCTGTCGGCGGAGCAGTGCACCGACCCGGCGCGCGACGGCTCACTACCATCGGGGAAGGAGCGCCGGATGGCATACTCCAGCCTTTCAGAGCTCCTGCAAGCCACGGCGTCCATCGTCATGGAGCTCCACCGCAAAGAAGCCAGCGGTTGACGGAGGTGCAGCGGAACCGCGTGGAAACAAAGCCTTCGCCGCCATTTCCCCCCAAGTGGGAACCTCTGTGGCGGAGCCCGCGCTTGCGGCTGCCATCTTGTCAGAAGAGCAGAGCGCAGAGCCCGCCAAATCCGAAGCTGCATCCAAATCGCCTGTGGAAATTCCATCTCTCCGGTGACGACTGCCCTTCGTGAAATAATTTACAACCGCCGGAGGGGACTGGGTGGCCGTCAAGCGGTGGTTCCTGATGAACACCGACTTAGCGGAGTGGACCGAGGTGGAGTCACTGATGACGACGCCCTGGCAGTGTTTCTCACCATCCCACCGTCAAAGAGGACCATGCTGACTCAAGCCTTTGACCAAATGGCAGCAATTTACAAGTCACCGTCGAACATGCACCACAAGTTCCCATCGACTTCCATAGCGCACTTTTGGTGCTAGTGAAGGCTGCCTTTCCGAGGATGGACCACAACGGAGTCGACTCGTTGGTCCTCAAGAGATTGCTGGCTTTGGCTAAGGACCTCAACATCGTCCTGCCGCCTGTAGACGACCATCTTTCGCCTATCAATGTTGCAAGATGCATCCAGGCTCAACAGCTCTTGCAATGGCACAAGGGGTTGGCGGGGTGTACCACGTCCTGTGAGGGGACGAATACACCTGAAGACGTAGAGCCCATCCCAGCCTGCACATTGACCCAGAGCGGAGGCGGGTGAGGGGACGGCATGGTGGGACGGGCGAAAGACCAGCGATGGCGGAAGACATCTCGTCCTGGGAGCGGGCTCGTCATGTACTACAGCTGTGGCCTGCTGGGGCATGTCTTGTAGGGCTGACGCGTGCCATGACGATGCCTCCCCGGACCACCACCATCATCTGCCCGACCGTCCTTTGCTCCACTGCACCCGAAGGCGAGTCACGACACATCCCACACTCGGCCCCTGAATCCGCCTCACCCATCTCTTTCGTTCAGTTTCCGTTCCGGTCGTGCGTCGGTGCAGGAGGATTCTGACTTCAATCGGGCCGACCGGCCGCTCCTACTGGGTCAGTGGTCAAAGCTGGCCAATTGAGTGGTGGCCGTGACTAAAGGTTCATCCGCTGTCATTTGATTGATAGAAGGGGTTGAAATTAGGATGCTCGTTGACACCAGTGTGTCAGCGACCATCATTTCAGAGTTGATTTATAATATCTTGACCCCTAATTGTTGTTCCTTATGCTCTGTCGAAGCTCTGTGCTTCGCCACAAACGGCAGCTCATTGGGAGAATAACAGCAGAGGTGTGCATTTCGGATGTCAAATTTATGGGGACCAGTTCTTGTTTCAACGTCCTTTGCTATTCCTTGCTTGATCGGGACTGATTTTCTGGGAAGGATGCCCCTGGAAATTTTGATTGACCAGGGGTGCCTGGAATTACCATCCGGCCGTTGAATAGCATTCTTGCCTTCTCCCACTCGCTTGTGCACAGCTAACGCTACCGTGCAAGCATTTGCATGTAGGATGGTTAAAATTCCCCCCGACACACAAATGTTGGTCCCCCTACGATTGCGAAAGCCACTAGACCAGGAAGCGACGGCGGGAGGAATTCTCTTGGGACCTACTAATGAAGCCAGTCGTGGATTGACGTTAGTAGGGGCTCAGATGTTGGTATCCAACGATCAGGAACCCTTCATTCAGGTTCATAACGCAGGGTTTAGACACGTTGTTTATCGAAGAAGATACCATGCTAGCTCATGCGTCACGAGCGCTTTATGAGGGAAGCATCGTTGGCAGTGTGAGTGCCACATCGAATACGCGGCCGCACCAAAGTCCTGATGAGGGGTGGATGGATACGCTTTGTTCGGAGAATACGGATTTGTCCAAGGTCCAGAGGGGGAAATTGAGGGCGCTTTTGCGCGAATTTTCAGATGTTTTTAGCTAAAGGGAAATTTGACATCGGCCGCACTACTCTTTTGAGTCATCACATTGATACGCGTAACGCTACTCCCATCCGGCAGAATCCCTACCGGTTGAGCCCTGAGGAAGAAGAACACGTTCGGCTGGTGGTTGACGAAATGTTAGCCACAAATATTATTTAATCATCCACCAGCCCATGGGGAGCCCCAATTGTAGTTGTTAAAAAGCAGGATGGTAGCTTGCGCTTTTGTGTTGACTTCCGTAAGGTTAATAAGGTCCCTGTTGCTGATGCGTACCTTCTACCTCGGATGGACGATTCACATTATGCTCTAGCAGGAACGCGGTTCTTTTCCACTCTTGATCTCCTATCCGGGTTTTGGCAGTTGCCGTTAGACAAAGCCTCTAAGCCCAAAACAGCCATTCATACACCACAAGACTTGTTTGAATTCAATCAGCTTCCGATGGGTCTTCATTCCACGCCGGCTATGTTCCAGCAATTTATGGAACTGGTTGTGGCTGGTCTCCAGCGGGACTCATGTGTGATATATCTCGATGATGTTATAGTTTTCAGCCGTACGTTTGACGAACACCTGGAACGGCTACGCACTGTCTTTCTCAAAATGCGTGTGGCCACCTCCAGAAATTGGTTCGGTATCTTGGCCACATAGTAAGTGAATCAGGTATTGTGATTGACCCAGACAAAACCGCGTGTGTTCGTATTTGCCCGACCCCCACGATGGTGGGGGAGGTGTGCAGTTTAATAGGATTCGCATCCTATTACCACTGCTTTTTAGTCAGGGCCACTACCATCACTAAACCTCTCCACTCCTTGATGGAAAAGGGTCATAAATTCTATTGGGGGGAGGAGGAGGCCGCATTTGTTGCGCTTCGGGGTGGCTTGGTGATCGCCCCTACCCTCTGCTTCCCTGACTTTTCCTTGCTGTTTTTCCTTGATACAGACGCTAGTAACACCAGAATTGGAGCTGTTCTGTCTCCAGATATCGATGGCATCGATAGGGTTGTCACATACGGAAGCAAAGAGCTGTCTCCGGCTGAACAACGGTACTGTGTCACACGCCGGAAACTGTTAGCTATTGTGGTTTACGTGCAACAGCATCGCCCCTATTTGTATGGTAGACGCTTTGAGGTGCACTTTGACCACGCAGTGCTACAATATGCGCTGCGTGTTGAACAGCCATCTGGCCAACTTTCACGTTGGTTGGAGGTCCTCCAGGACTATTCCTTAAATGTTACCTATTGCAAAGGCTCCTGACACACGAACACTGATGCCCTGTTGTGATTACCGGGTGCGCGTGTTTTTCGGGCTCCGGGCGCTGTAATTCACCCAACGAGTACTCGCCCTCTTCCCTTGCGGCAGCAGCCGAGGTTGTAACATCTGAAGTGGCCGCGGGTCCAGTGGCGCGTGACGCCGTCATTGGGTTGGACCAAGACGAATGGGGCGCCTCCAGGTTGAGGTAGCTTCCCTGCTTAAATTGTGACGCTGTGTCAGGGAGGCTGATGTGGGTGGGGATCGACGGGTGTCGCCTTTCTCATTCTTAGAGGCGGATTGCTCATGCATTGGGACAGAAGATTGTGCCGTTATAACATTGTTGTGCCCACTGACCTGCGGGGTAAGGTCATTTGGGTGGTACACGAGCACCTGTTGCACCTGGGTGTGCATAAGACGTTGGCCAACTTAAGCTGGACTTCTTCTACCCTAGCATGGCTGAGGATGTTACTAATTTGTTGAAAGGGTGTGTGCAGTGCATGGGGCGGAAACCGCTGGTGAAACCTTGTTGTCCACTATTGTAATCGATTCAGGTCTCCTGCGTAAATGAACTAGTTGCTCTGGACATCCCTGGTCCATTTCCCACTACCCCTCGTGGGACTAAGTATTTCCGAGTGGGAGTCGAGCATTTTTAACGATGGCCTATGACCTGGCAGCTCCCCAACCAGTCGGTGGCGACGATCACTGAGGCATTCCTCAATGGCTATGTAATGGACAAGGGTGCTCCCGAACGTCTTCTGACCGATCAGGGCAAAAATAAATTCTTAAAAATGGTTGCGCAAAGTGTGCGATTTGTTGGGAACAAAGAAAGTACGCACATCACCATACCACCCGCAGACGGAGGGCATGGTTGAGCGTCTGCACAGGATTCTGACCTCTACGTTGAGCCATCAGTCCTAGCTGCATATAGGATGGCTCCTCATGCATCCACCGGGAACTCACCGTTTTTTTAATGTACGGGAGAGAACACAACCCCCCGATTGATGTCCAGTTACAAGCCCTGCCCAAAAAGGCTAAATCTAAAATTTCTGATTCCGTGCGCTAAGCCTTCAAAAGCTTTCCGAAGTGCGGGAGGCTTCCAGGGAAAATTCCAATTCGCGTAAATTAGCAAATGAGCGACTGAGGGGTTCCCGTGCTTGGGCACATGAGTGGGCGCCTGGGGATAGAGCCTGGTTGCACTGTCCACAGGTAGTGATGGGTACGTCGCCCAAATGATTCAAACCCTGTGTGTATGACCCTACCCCACACTCACACACTCACAACGCATCGCCCTGCGTCTGCTTAACACAACAGTGTTGAACAAGAAGACAAACCACCAACATGCACATATCTGGAATAAGAAGAAGACTAATAATAAGAGTGCGTCAACTATTAGCTGATGATGAAGAACATTGATGACCATTGAGTTATGTGGATACGGTCGTTTAGAAGTATGTTAGTCGTTCTTTTTGTTAATTGCATCACTTACCAATGAATTCATTGATTAAACTAAACGTCTAGAAACCTATGTTATGAATCCACACACTCGCAGAGAGACTATTGTGTTGAAATCTTTATTTTGATCACAGAATCTTGCCTGCGAATTAATTGAAGCCTTAGCCAATTGATAAGCATTTGCGGAAGCAGGCACACTGCCACACACCATTATTCCAAGATATTTCGTTAATTACATAATCTTACCAATGAATTCATTGAGGCCTACTTTTGCCTTCGGGACATGTTTCTTTATTGCCGTTCGTTTGAATATCGTCACATTCATTTTAAAGGACTTTTTCCAACTGCCGTATATGCTCGTGTTACTCTCAGAAATGAATATATTGTTCTGTTACCCAATTTTACAAACGTAACCATTGAGGGTTAAATGTACGGATTAATGAGGAGAACATCTCCAGGTGTACTGTGTGGACAATTCCAAGCATAAAAGTTCGCATATTAGAGTGTTATGTTTTTGGTTAGAAATTTAAATTTCTTAACACAGAAGTGTCTGAATGGTGCCTTCCAAAGTTCATACGTAATAATCTTAATTATGAGAACTGTATCCTGCGGTGAGAATTGAATTTGGAGACCTGACATAAAAACACTAAGACACAATCAGTAAATGTTAAAGCAAGAATAATTGTATTATCCTGATTGATAATACAACCCTAGACAACGAAGCCGACCCTAATTTAGCATAATTACATCACACTTGTATAACTTCATACAATTCATTGTATTATCCCGATTGATAATACGACCCTAGACAACGAGGCAGAGCCTAATTATCATTACGACATGCATTAGCATGGTTCTATGCATTTGCATAGCTGATCACAATTAAATATTAACAATTAGCATAATATATGCACATACTTACATACATCAGCATGGTTTCTGATAATTACGCATTTTCCATTTTAATGTAATTTGTATTATTTTAATAAATTTTATAAATTGTTCAAGACCCGACACATACAACACCATCCACAAGTCTCCTGCCTGCTTCCGTGCCTGCTAAGCGTCCTGTCGGCGATCTGGCTGCCAGCGGTTGTTTGCGGCACCTCCTCGGCCATTACCTGCCCTTCCTCCCCATTTCCCCCATTTTCCTATCCACAATTATATACCGTCTGTGTTTTGTGACATGCCTTGCTAACTACAATTTAAAAAAAAATTATGTTTGTCTTGTGTCTGGCACTTTTGGGGAGCTAGATATAAATGTTGAGGTCTGCTGGCAACGAAAGGGCTTCAGGAGAGAGCTCATGCAGTCCTGTTATTCCTCCAATGAAGAGACGGAGACCACACTGGTCTATTATATGGTCCATCATTTGGGTTCACAGTTGCATTGCTTATTTAGTATTAGAGTTT
Organism: Lampetra planeri; assembly: GCF_965212315.1. Taxonomy (NCBI): domain Eukaryota; kingdom Metazoa; phylum Chordata; class Hyperoartia; order Petromyzontiformes; family Petromyzontidae; genus Lampetra; species Lampetra planeri. The sequence goes on along the minus strand of NC_136154.1, from coordinate 3,104,735 downwards.
ATATTGTATTCTCCTAAACACATACAACTAATGCGCAAACACTTTTTACATACACAAAACTTTTTTGTATTGGTGTATATATATGTTATGTTTTTAAGAAAAGTTTTGTAATATGTATTCTTCCCCTGGGCAATGCTGGGTATTTACCGCGAGTGTCTTCTTTGGCTATTGTTCACAATTGCACCCAAAACAAAAATATCCAACTCATTACGTGCCACCTACTCGTCACCTGCCAGCAACTGGAAGATATTCAGTGACAGAACTTAAACCCTGATTGCAATACACGGCTTCATAGATGTCGTGCAGCCTGAAAAATAGTTGCAAAGGTCAAGAGGTCACCATGGCCAAACACCGTTGGTGCGACCACACCTCGCCATCGCTGCCTTCCCTCTGCCAGATCCTACAATCGTTTTATAGTCGACTGCCAATCCCCAAGGTCTGCTCAGTCAATGAGCGATTATAAAATTAAGTAGAAACATTCTTGGAAATGAGCCAGCGCCACTGAGGTTCTGGGTTTGAAGCCAGGTCTCAGCTGCCTGTGATTAAGTCTGTGTTCTCTAGTACAGTGAGGTAATTGTTTTAGCCAAGTCACCAATGTCTTGAACAAAAAAACCCCACGTTACATTTGGTTCTGCAGGAATTGGAAGCCAGATGGTCCCCCCTCATACAACACCTGGAAGTTCACAGGATGGAGGGTCAGCTGTGTTTCGGTTGTATCCCTCTCTCCCCTTAATTAAAAAAGTCACCTTTGGCTTATGCTGACGGTGTGTGTACACATGCGTTACAACGTGATGTGGCAGGTCTGTACATGACCTCAATAAAAATTAATAGAAAGAAAATGTTAAATTTGTTCTGCACTTAATTTGGCCATGAAAATAAAATGAAAATATCGGTGTTACTGCCGTGCGACGCACAAGTGAAAGAGCGCTGGATCTGATGGCACTGTGAAGAAGGGATCTCAGCGTTAGTTCTCTGATATTCGCTTTTGTGGTATCCAATCTCTTAAACGGGGGGGGGGGGGAGGAGGGTGTCGGAATCTCCAGCATGAAAGCAGATAGAGCGATCAGAAGGGGGGGCGATCGCATTTGGCGGGGTAAAAAAAATATTATTATCGTCACCTCGAGCCCTCTCTCCTGTCGCGTTCGGTCGTCATTTGCGGCAGAGGCGATGCTCCAGCGGCAGTCAACGTCCGACACGAGCCCCCGGTAGAAGGGGGCGGCGGCGCCAAGGGCCATCTGCAGGAGGGGCGAGCGCACAAAGTCAGATGGTACTCGCCAATGATGTAGGGAGCCAGCTGTACTCACTGACACAACGATGGGAAAGAGCAGTCAGCTGTACTCACTGCAACTCACCATGATGGGACATAGAGGAGCCAGCTGGTCGTAGATATGTCGCGCTTCTTCTATGTTTCTGGCCTGCAGTGTAACCTGTGAAGCAAAAGAGAAAGCTTCCGAAGCCGTATTGATCATTATCTCTCTCGCCTCTGTCTCCGTTTGCGCGAGAGTGAATAAAATCTGTTCACGGAACATATATTTCTCAATCGTTTTCGTGTCGTAAGCCAGTTTGTGGGATTTTGCAAAACCCGCTGTGGACATGAGTGGGACCCGAGAGGGTAGGCTTATCTAACTGGGGTGCCACAGTGGCTAGGAGATGTTACCTACTTTTCCTGGTGTACAGGAGATCGTGGGTTCGATCCTGACCCTGACGCCTATATATTTGGAGTTTGCATGTTCTCCGCATGGTGGCAATGGTTTTTCCTCCGGGTCCCCTGGTTTTTCCCCTCCACATTTAGAATCATCATCGCACGTACAGATTATTTGGCTGCTGCTATAAATTGCCACACGATAATGATGATAAGCCCACGTCGAGCTATCATTTGTGATAGTCAGGTCGCTTCTGAAAAAGAGCTACGTAGCTCAGTGGGCCTTGTTATCATGAAAACAATTTTCATGAGAAAAAATAGTCTAGTTTCAACTTGCTACACCGTTGTGAAATGCCTGACAATAGTTTAATAGTTTTTTTCTTAGCTCTACCTGCAGGCAGCAGTTTCCCGTGCCGAATCCCGTCGCGTCCATGTAAATGTGGTCAGCCTTCATCGCGATGGCCGCCTCCTCGTCACCGTGCGGGATTTGGTCGATGAATGGGGACGGAGTGTTTCTGTCCCTGAAGACTAGGGGGGTGGGGGAGGTAGACGAGGGGGGAAGCGAGGTTTGAAGCGCAGCATATACTCCTGTTGTTGTACGTTGCAGGTGAAAAGGAAAAAAATGGGGGAGGGGGTCGGCTGGTTTTAATGATACCCACTTGGTACGTTCACCATGACCTTCTCTCCTCGCCTCTCGCGGATGTTCCTCGTAATCGTACTGCGGGCGAGAGACGACAAAAAACGAAACCCGATGACGTTTCTGTGAATTTCAAATGAATGCAACGGCCCTCCGTAATGGTACCCCGCAACATCAACATTATCTGCCCCCTGACGTCAATCCCGGGGCACCACGGTGGCGAGATGTTAACTACATTTCCTGGTATACAGGAGGTCGTGGGTTCGATCCCTATGCTGCCACTTGTATATTTGGAATTGCATGTTGTCCCCTTGGTTGCGTGGAATTTTTCCGGGTCCTCTGGTTTTTCCCTCCACATTTAGAAACATGCGTTAAGAGTATTTGACTGCTATACATTTCCACACAATAAGAAACTTTGTTGAGCTATCATTTTTGGCCAGGTCGCTTCTGGAAAAGAGCTGCATAGCTCTGTGGGCCTTACCTGTTGAAAAAAAAATAGTTTATTTTAGTTTACTCCAAAGTACTCGTTTGAGGCTGAGTCGACCTAGGGGAGGCCGAGGACTGGTTCAGATCATCGTTATTCGTGTTGACTATGAGTGGGAATCTAACTCGGGCCACCGGGTTCAGTAGGGCAGCGCACTGACCGCTACTACACTATCCCTCCCCACACTGTCCAGATATCACGCACTCACTCATGTACTCACTCCACACACTCAAACACTCGCCACACACTCTCACTTGAAGCGCGGGTGGCAGGTGATAGCCTCGTCCGGCAAGAACACAGACGCAGATAGTCCATCTCGGTGCTGGGGCACACACTCAGGCTGATAGAAACCTGGGCAGCCGAGTCTGCATCAACAGGAGCCATGCACAGGCGAGTCAGCGGGTGAGCGAGGGCGCCCATACATCAATGCGGGCGAGCCAGCTATACGTGACATGCAGGCTGGCCCTCCCTGTTTGAACCGAAATCTTCACAGCGACCGGGTCGTACAGCAGCGTGGTCGTGAGATAAATGAGGGCAAATATTCCAGGCGGTGAATTCGGGCCCCCCACTCCCCCCCCCACACGTAGCATTCTGTGCCGGGCTTCTGGGAACATCTGGGCGGGCCTTGCGCTTTTTAATTCAGATAGAAAAGTAATTACTTTAAAACTGCTTGTTGTTGTGTTTAGTTTGTTGTCCTCCACACCCCCACCCTCCCCCTGCACACTGCGATTAGCCCGGTTGGCTACGTTCAGTACGAAAGAAGTTCAACATACATATGTAGCGACACAGCACTGACTGCTGCACAGCAGCTGCACCTGAACCGTATGGCAGGACTCCGGGGTCCAGAATAAACGGAAGTCAAAATCGGAATAAATTAAAAACGATTTTCGCGACTCCGTCCCATGGCGCACATAGACACCGCGACCCACCTCTGTTGTCATGTCGTCCAAGTGTAGTGAGTCCAACTGAGTCGCAGACGTTGTCCTGCTCCCAGGACAACGTCTGCGACACAACCTACACTTGGGTGTTGAATGCTCATCAAGCCATGCTATGGCAGAACTAGACACGATTCAACATCCCGGCCCGGACCACAAGCTGGGTCCCGGACCGCGTGGCCCGACCGTGGATCTTCATCACCAGCAACACAAAGAACCCCGAGCCCCTCACGGGGCCCCCGTTATATTGTCCTGGGCTGGGCCTAGCTCCACCCCTCGCCCCGCCCACCTTATAGATCTCTCGAGCTCTTTCCTGAAGGCTCCCCGAGAGCTATTTTAGACCACGTGCCCGCCCAGCGGCCCCCGTCCACCGGTGGCCCCCCTCCAATATCATCTAGTCACGTATCGGCAGGTCAACCAGCGTATCATGCCCCAACGTAACCCTGGCTGGCTGACGCTCCCTCTCGCTCCCTCACCGGGAGCCCACACCGCACACTGTACGTGGTGCCTCCGCGCTGACCAGCGCTCACCCAAGCCCCACTAGGGCTGCTACTACACCCAGTAAGCGGGCTACACATAATGCCAACACATTATCCGCCGTGGCTTCATAAGCCCGGCACCCCACAATGACAATCACAGTCACTACACAAGCACAGTGAGGACGAATGCGCAGAAGAAACAAACGTTTGAAACTTTGATTAGAGCATCATGTAGAGCTCGCAGTGGAGAGCGAGAGCTCTGGGCTGCTGGTTCTGGGAGTGCACTCGTCTCATCGTAGATGTCGTCATCACCGCCGTTGTCGCTGCCGCCTTTGCCCGATCATTGCGAGGCCGGACAGTAGTTTGCTTTCTCGGTCGACGCCGTAGGTGCAACGTGGACAGGGTCGTGTCTAGGCTGGGTCATACAGAAGTGTAGTCGTGAGAGAAAGAGGGGGCGGAGTTGGGGGCGTGAATGTAATGAAAGAAGGACGGTGCCTTCTGCGACTACCTCGTCTCCGGCTGAGTGTGTACACCGTACGCCACCCGCACACACACAAGCCTCAATAAGGGAGAAGAGATCTACGACACTACACATACATACAAAGGGGCTCAGCTTGCACGCAGGTGCCTACTTCTTCTCCTGAGAGGAGAGCGACGCCGACGACACTCCCTCTCACCTGGGGAAGGTGGTGAGGGAGCATATTGTCTCGTTCGAGCGCAGCCGAGCCAGCACGTCTCTCCGCCGCAGCCTCATGCTCGGCTCCACGCTGGCCAGCTCGGCCATGGAGCTTCCGTACGGCTGCACTGGGATACCCTCCAGCATGTAGCTGCCATACTCCAGGTGCCACCGCGATGGGTACCTGCCGCATGGGAGAGATATTACCATTATTATTATTATTATCGCGTTGCTTCATCCTGCTTGTTTGTGCACGCAAGGAAGTTTCACTGAGCCAAAATCACTCTCATTAAGTGGAGTCCTGCCATATTTTCATAGCAGCGTGGAGATGATTGATATGTATATTCTAATTCAGGCAATTTTGCGGGTATTGTTTTCTTCAAAATAGGCAAACTATTTTTTATTTTACCAGTTAAAGCCCATTGAGCTTTGTAGCTCTTTTCAGAAGCGACCTGGCCACAAATGATAGCTCAACGAAATAGGTTCTCGTGTGGACATGTATACTAGCCAAATACACTATAACCATGATGGTAAATGTGGAGGGAAAAAACGGAGCAGCTGGAGAAATATTCACGCCACCACAGGGAGACCATCACAAATTCAAAATATACAACGGGCGTCAAGGTCAGGATCTAACCCATGACCTCCTGCACACCAGACGAGGTAATTAACATCTCGCCACCATGGCGTACCCTTGGATGCTGGTGTACAACGGGCCTACTCCGGCAAATGACGTCACGAGACTTTTAGCGTCCACTTTGAAGGAGACGGCAGGCGCGAACCATGTGACCCACTCATGAACTGGCCGTTCCCGTGATGGTTAGTTGCATTCGTTCGACCGCGTTTGATTCCACCATAGCGCACTTCTCCTCTCATCCGTCTTTTTGGTGCAATGTGCCTTTTCGTTTGGTTAATATTTTCACGTTTTAGTGATCCGATGTCGTCCGTTCCTCTGTACCACGGATCACTCTGTCGTTGTTGTGCTCGCTCCTTGCTGATGCACCATGGACCTTTGTCGAAAAACTGCTGGGTAACTGGCTAAACAGCATACTCCGTGTGAGAAATAACCGTTCTGAAAGATGTCCTGCGATGCCACATTTTACCTTCTTATGCATTTCGTCAACAAACGAAAAGTATCCATAACATAGGTGTTTTGGGTTAGATCGCGTTAATATAAATGCATCGTAAAACCTGCCACCACCCAACAAACCCAACTATTAAGGGTTGTCACGTAAACAAAACTTGCCAATTACTCAGTAGTTCAGCACAATTGTGTGTTGGAGAGTAAACCCACAACATTTACAATTCGAGTACGACGTTTTGCAGGTAACTACACCCAGCATCATCAGGCGAGAGCCATATTTGTCTTAGAGGTGGGGGTAATTGTATTTGAATCCATAGTTTGAAAAAATATATATAGCAGTGTAATTTCGATTCCATTTTATGGAACTCAATTGTTAGCCCGTCATAGGATGGAAGCTGCCATATAAAAAATGTAAATTAATGTGTCATTGTAAATTTTATTAGGAAATGTAGCACATAAAGAAAAAATTCTTAACTTATTAAATTAAATTAAGGACTTTTAAAGATTTCTCGGTATACAATATTTTGTGTGAATCTCTTATCACTGTTCAAAAGGTTTCCTTGCAGTTGGCTCAGTTGGCTATCCTTGATGAACACTTTGATCCGCTGAGGATATGTAGATCTAGACAGAGCCACGTACAGCTGGCCATGGAAAATACGTGTTAATTGAGATAAATACCCACATTTTCAAAAGTCTGATCCTGCAACTTGATGATCGTCATTGCATATGCAGGAATTATTGGAATTTGTCGTCGTTTCAGTACGAAAGGAAAAGTGACATCACTTTGAGTTAGGTCGATTCTCGGGATGAAGACGATTTCGCCTCGGTTGCATTCCAATACAATATTTGCGGTGATTAAGTTATTTTGTAATGATTTGACCATCAAACGCGTTCCATTGCAAAGGCCATTCTTCGGGTTAAGATTTCGCAGCAGCATGATGATAACGCCTGTCTTCACACTGTAAAAAAGAAAAAGTTAGTTCAACTCAAATTTTCAAGGCAACCGACTGCACAGAATTTTTGAGTTGAAGATATCAACTTAATTTTTTAAGTTTTGAAGAACAACAATTATTAAGTTGCGTCAGCTAAGTTAGTTCAACTCAAATTTTCAAGGTAACCGACTGCACAGAATTTTTGAGTTGAAGATATCAACTTAATTTTTTAAGTTTTGAAGAACAACAATTATTAAGTTGCGTCAGCTAAGTTTTTCAAGTTCGTACAACTAAGTTTTTTTAGTTCAAGTTACTGGAACTTTTAAGTCTGTAAAAGCTTACTATTTTGAGTTTAAATTACCCCCCCCCCCCACACACACACACACACTAAATCATCCACTGACAGTAAAACTGTTAATTTATGCATGTTTATTTGAACGACTTTGGCACAGCTTTACAATTCCATAATGACATCAGTATGGGCATTGGGCAATGTAAACGAGTTATACCCAAAGCAAATACATCTTTTTTTTTACTTTCCGACTCTTGTTGAGACCTTACAAATAATGCAATATTGTCAAAGATGACCGATAAACAGTTGTATAGTGCCTAAGTATTAATTCAGAAATGTGTAAATCCCCAGCTGAAAAAGCCAAATTGTCTAAACGTTCTGAATTATCTGAACTTTGAAATTAGCCAAAAATGCAAACACGCAGGCTATAACAGTAATTGTGAAACACAGCTTGCTTCTACTGAGAAACAATCAATATTCTCGTGACAGTTATATGACAGCTACAAATAACAGATTTTTTTTTAGTCAAAATAAAAGAACAACATAAAAACTATAAGGTGGTCCATGTGAAGACTTACAAAATATCCAAACATAAATGAACAAACATGATAAAATAAATCTTCCCCATGGAAAATGAATCACTGGTTTAACAGCTTGGTCTTGAAGCTCCGGACACGCTGTGAGCAATTGGTGGACATTTCCATGAAAATGTGCTGGATAGTTTCACAGGTATACTTGATGTCTTTTGGGAACTCCATGTTAAGGGCATAAAGCAAGCCAAAAAGATACGCAAGCGCAGTCGGGGTGTCTGGGATGTCTTTCAGGACAATGGTTTCCTCCAACACAAGGGCAATATTAATGACTGTGTCGTCATCATCATCAAGCACTGTGAGGACCCCCATCTTGATGCCTTTCACCTGTTTGTCATCTGCATCAGTTGCCTGACAAAACAAAAACACCACTGAAATAATGTCCTGTAGAAAACTAGTCAATAAAGAGTGATGTCTATTTGTGTATGGCCTCTTTGCTATACAACACTACTAAAAGCTGAAGGTCTTCCAAGCTGCACTCACCAGGCATCTAGAGAAAAGCTTCTCAGTATTCTCCCGCAGAAATATGGGAAGACCTTCCACAGCTGCCTGTCTGCGATGACTTGTGATGTCAGATGTCTGTTTTGGAAGAATATAAAAACAAACAAATACTTTTGTTTAGCTCTGTGAAATGTACTCCTGTATGTGCACTTGGTTCCATTTGTATTCCCATCTCTACAATTGTGCATGTAGGCAGATAAAATAATTGCAGGCTCTGTTAGTTTGTTAGTGTTTATTTTTGTCTTTTAAGGATAAGTTCACTATTTTGCACTTTGAGCCCTTGCACTTTTATCTTGGCTGAAATAGAGTGTTTGACGAACACTCAACGAACACCACTAACCAATCGGTGAGTTGCACATCTTTGAAAACGAACGTTTAGGGTTGATTTAAAGACAGGTTTGTGAATGCATGTAGCTAGCCATTCTGAAGCATGGCAGGGCCGATTCTAAATCAGCCAAAAGCTCAAGACTGGACCAATAGTCAAAATTCGGGTGTCAAACACTATTTCATCAACCCAGAGAGGAGGCTCAAAGTGCAAAACCGTGAACGTATCCTTTAAATATTACTGTATTAAATAGACAATCAAGATGGAACTCGCTCACCAATGTAGCTGATGCAAAAAAATTATTAAGTTATATTCCATCAAAAGTGCAGAGTGCTAGCTTGGTAGTTCCTTCTTGATTAATGGTTTAAATATTAGTGGACAAACTGAAGAAAAGGGTAACACTTTACAATAAGGTTCATTTATTAAACATTATTTAATGTATTAACTAACATGAACTATACATTTGTTATAGTATTTAATAATCTTTGTTAATGTTAGTTAATATGAATAAAGCTGTTCATTGTTTGTTCATGTTAGTTCACAGTGCATTAACTCATGTTAATAAGATTTTAATAAAGTATTAGTAAATGTCGAAATTAACATTAACAAAGATGAATAAATGCTGTATAAGTGCAGTTCATTATTAGTTAATGTTAACTAATGTAGTTAACTAATGTTAACTAACGAACCAAATTGTAAAGTGTTACCAAGAAAGGGCCTTGTAGTCAATATAACAACCTGTTTGTCAAGCATTTCCAAAAGGGTTTCCATCTCTCGACTAAAGGCGCACTTCCTGGCACGATACAATTTCAGCAGACGAGGGGTCAACATCTCAAGGGCAGCTTTAAATGTTCCCATCAGGTCCTTGGTGGTCACACGAGTGAACTCTTGACAAATCTGAATTAAACAAATGCAATACAAATACAACAAGCTGATAGTGTGATTTCATTGTTATAATTAAGACTGCAAACTCAAAGCCATAATACAAATTAACCTACATACACTATCATGGAAAAAACATAACACAAATGCACCAAGTTCAAGAAAAAAAAAGATTCCTTACCTGTTCTTCAAGAAATAGACCGGGCCACCTCTCCAGAACCTCTGAGACCATGGGCTCCATCTCTACAATCTCCATTCTCCTAAGGGAGAATGTGATGTCCATCTTCTGTTTGATGAACTCCATGTCCTTGTTTTTCTTCTTCATGGCTTCAACCAGGGAAGACCTCAGGTCTTCCAAGTCATCCTCGGTGTAGCTTTCAGGATGATCTGGTACATGGTTGACCTCACCTCGTTTTGGTTTTTTCAAGGAAAACCTTCCCTCCGGACCACCATCCCCATCATCATCATCTCTTCTTTGCCTGTTGACACCATGATCATCCGCCTCCTCCCTTCTTGATCTCCTGTTGACACCAACCTCATTACATCCAGCTTGACGTAGTTTTGATCTGTAGTTCCCCATCTTGTACTTTATGCTGGTTGTCCATCCCGCATATCCAGTACCACCACCAGGCTCTTTGAGGCAGGGATGTTTGTTGACAAGTTCAGCAGCAACAGAATCAAACTCATGTTTTTCAGGGTAGGCTTTCACAGAAAATATTTCTTGTGCCAACTTGTCCAGAATCTCTTTTTTCACATCTCTGGTTACATGTAAACCCTTCCCTAATAATTCAAACGTGTCATTCCCCTTGCGGAGTATCAGTTCCACATCATATGAGAATTCTGGTACTGGGAACGGAGTGGGCCACTGTGAAACATTCCTCCTATATGTCCGCACAACTGAAGATAAGCTGTGGATTGAGCCTGGAGATCCAATGATGGCTGTGTCAAGGGAAGAGATGGAGGATGACCGAGTTGGTGTTGGAGGTGGTGGTGATGGCATGTCCTCATTGCTCCACAGAATATGCAAGACAGCCTTTTCTGAAGGTAACTCTGCTATGTCAATCAGGTTGCAAACTGCCTGGCCAAAGTCTGAGTCTTCATACTGTATACAGAATTCACCCACAAGTTCAAGTTTTTGACGCAGTTCATTGTACAGTTCCTCTAAAGTTTCAGGAGCTTTGGTCAGCCGAATCTTACGGACGAGTTTGGGATTTATGTGGACCAGAAGCAACAAAGCCTGTGAGGACAAAAGAAGAACAGATATTTGCATGACACTTTAAACTGAAGCCATATACAGTCATGGCCAAAAGTATTGGCACACCTCAAGAATTGTTGGTTTTTAAGCAAAATTCGCAAACTTTTGAAGGTTTTTTGATAAAATAACCAAACCAGGATATTTTCAATAGCTCAACACAACTGAAACAACAATTGGTTTCCCCAAATGTAACAGAATATATCACCAAAATACTGTGGAAAGTGAATACTGCATGGTCGAAAGTATTGGCACCCTTCACAACAAGTGTCTTTTGCCGTGATAAAAGCACACTTTTCAGTGTTAAAATCCAGTGCTAAGGTTATGGGTAGTCAGACGTCAGCTGTGGTAGCACTCCTGAGAAATATCAGCCCATTTCTAACGGACAAAAATCTCCAGTTTACTTACTATACATCTGTTGGTTTATATGGACAGTATAAGGTTTTCTTCAAGTAGAATCGACTTTATTATCCTTTAGAAATGGGCTTATACTTCTCAGGAATGCTACCACAGCTGATGTCTGACTATCCATAACCTTAGCTGTGGATTTTAACAATGAAAAGTGTGCTTGTATCACAGCAAAAGACGGTTATTTTGAGTGCCAATACTTTTGACCATGCAGTATTCACTTCCCGCAGTATTTTGGTGATATTTTGTGTTGAATTTGAGGAAACCAATTTTTGTTGTTTCAGTTCTGTTGAGCTATTGAAAATATCCTGGTTTGGTTATTACATTAAAAACACCTTCAAAAGTTTGTGAGTTTTGCTCGAAAACCAACACATCCGGAGGGGTACCAATACTTTTGGCCATGACTGTACCTTGAAGACTTAAAATCAAGTCATTAACACATGACAAAATTATGAAAACATACAAACAGAAAGGTGCTTACCATTTCAATTTACTGCAGTAGCCAAGCCCTTGGGGTCACCATCAAAGTTCTACCAACTTGGTATGCAGCCAATGGGTGGTAATCGTTCAAAGTCTCTGGATCCAGGATCTCTACATCTGAGTGACAGTTATCAATAAGTTGGTAAGACCGATAATGTTCCATGTACCAAGATGATAATCTTGCGGTGACAAAATACACTTTACACCACTTGTCCACCAATATGTGTAGTATTCTAAAGAATTCTGGCAGTCCACTGCATTCACCCGCAGACACTATCATGTCCCTCACATACTGGGTCCCATACAAATGTACTTCTTTAGCAAGAGACACATCATCTTCATTTGGGTACTTCTTTTCTAGTCCTGTCCTGAGCTTTTCATCTAAAGATGATATTTTCACTCTATCTACACTACCAACATGCAATTTTGGCTTGAACAATTGCTGTGTGTAAAGAAGATATGCCATGAGGTGTTGATGCTTAGTGGAAAGGGTGAGTAGTACATTCTTAAAACAGTGAGCATCATTGATTGCCTGTTTGAAAAAACTATGCTTAGACTCAAATCTAAACGTCCACAGATCCACTAATGGCCCAAAGCACCGTGTGAGATGCACATAGTGATCAATGAAGTGATGCTTTGGTTTCAACTTAAATTCAGGAAAGGTGTCAGTGAGTAACTGGCGATGGTCAGACAATTTATTCCCCAAGTAACATAATGTTCCCTCTGATAACGTAGTAGACACCGTAATCTCCACAATCTCTTTAAGGTCCATTAAAATTTCCCATGACTGCTCTTGTTCAGGTATATAGTTCCCGATCAAGAGAGGTAGCAAACGTAAAAGTGCCCAGTTTTCATGTCCGTTACCGTTTACCTTTCCAGATACAAGGCTTGTCTTTGTAATTGCATGTGGCTTGTTGACCAAATCAGAGAATTTGTATGGAAACTGTTTTATGCGGTTATTCAGTCCATCGAATGTAATGAAACCTTTTCTAATCAATTCTTTTAAACACAAACTTAATTCCGCTGCGACAACACCTTCAAATAGATCATGCAAAAGATCAGGGGGAAATCCAGTAACTGGGTGGAAGAAAGACAACTTACTTAAAGCACAGGATGATTTAACACCATTCACACATGGCTTAGGCTTATCACTCAACTTGAGTTGTTCCACAAAAGAATCGTGTTGCGTAGCAGTTCTCAGTGGAAAGTTCCTTGGCTCACAATTTCCAATTTGGTCTCGACTGATGCAACAAAATCTGCAGAATTTTTCGACATTTAAAGCTTCCTGAAAACCTGCTAAGCTATGTGCACCAAGGTTATCAGCACAGACACAGAACACTGTTCCCTTTACAAATGTATCTAGAGTCTCAATATACACTCCTATCTTTTCAAGATATCCAAGATCCTTAATCAAAGGATAAAGAAAGGCATCATACCCAAATTGTCTGACATCGACAGTTTTTCCAAGACAAGCCAGTTGAATTAGGGGGAGAGTAGAGCGAAACTTGCTTGGTAAATTCAACAAAATCCAATAGACAGCAGTAATTTTATGGATTTTTTTTGAGGACCCCAAAGGATTACATAGTTCCAGGTCATCTATGTAAAGTCCTATAGAGATACTTGCATCTTGCACACCCAGAAGACCATTGTCTTTGTAGTACTGTCCGTCTCGAAAAGAGCAAAATTTACCTGGGTTGTCCCCTTGACTAAACACCAACTTCTCCACAAAATCTGGCTGTCTCAACAAAGTCCCAAGAACCTGGAGGATTGAAACATAAACAAATGTTTGTTTATGGGTTATTTTATATGTATACTCAGTAGGCTGAATTACAGGGAACTTATCTTTAAAAAAAAGATTTCTCCTGTGATCAGTGGCCTATGCACCCTTTCCTTGAGTGCTTACAATTAATGGATTTGTTTCCAAGACAGCATCATTAATCTTATGGAGAACGCTATCATCTAATTCAATGCCGTGTTCTGCAAGCACTGCTTTGATACCTGGTTGCGAGTGGGATTTTGAAAGATGTAAAATATCATTAAACCCCTCAACTATTTTCTGTACAGCGTGTCTACTAACATGTAATTCAGTTTGCATACGTAGAAAAAATCCAGCAGCCCTGTGTTCAAGAGTCTCAGCATCTACATACTCCTCCTTTTCTTGGACATCTGAATTTCCAGAACTACCTGGAAGTGTATCTTCCTCACTACAGATACCTAATGGTTGGTCAGAGGAATCTGTCTCAATGGACACAGGTTCATTTTCTAAGTCTGCTCTTAAACAGGTTCTGATATCACCATGCTTGTGTTTCCTACTTTTGTGTGAACTAAAAGTCTTTAGATTGTTTGTTTTAAAACTACATCTCAAGAAGGGGCAACACACAGTCTCATGTTTTTTTAAATGGCGTCCAAGGTGTTTGAAGAAAGACTGTTGCGTGCAGATTTCCCGGAATTCACATAGATTACAAAAAAAGGTGAATTTATCATGTATTTTGGCTGTCCTAAAATGTGATCTGGTCAAATGTGACTTTAAGGCGCCAGGTGTTTTAAAAGTACATACACAGTCACCGTAAACACACGGCCAGTAAGCTCCTCTACCGTGCCTGAGCCGATGGTGCCTAAGCAGACGTTCTTGACTGGCACTGGCAAAGCTGCAGAAGCGACACTTCATAGAAAACCTAGCACAAAAATAAGAGGAGAAAATTAACACAGTGACATACTTCGCAACCGTTCACATTAATGCTGTTGAGCTTCAGGGCTAAAACACACAAAGGTAGGGCTGGGTATTGTTCAAAATCTTTCGATCCGGTGCCAATTTCGATACCTCAGTTTCGATACCGGTTCCTAGCGATACTTTTTTCGATACCAATTTTATGAAATCCATTTTAAAAAGATTACATAACTAGGGATGGGAACCGAGAACCAATTCTTCTTCAGAACCGGTGCCCAGTGAATCAATTCCTTGGAACCGTTAGCATGCCTGCTTAACAATTCCGCGTATCGGTTCCGCTCGTTGCAAATGTGTCATGATGTCACACACGCGCTGCATTGTTTTGATTAAGAACGTGGCAAACATGGCAGAGGCAGAAGTTCGACGCAGAAGTATAATGAGGCCTTTAACGGGACGCCATGTTGCTTTCCGACAAGCCATCGCGTGCTATCTCACACACATTCATACACTCACTCACTCTCATGCGCACACACACACACTTGCGCGCGCACACACACTCTCTCGCGCTCACTCACTCACACACGCGCACACATACACACTCACTCACTAGTGCTCACGCACACACTCTCGCTCACTCACTAGCGCACACACACTCTCTCGCGCTCACTCACTCACACACAAACGCACACATGCTCACTCACACACACACTCACTTTGAGAAGTAGCTCACCTATACTTTTAGATTTGTTCTGAGGTTGCTACACATAATTTGTGTATACAGTATGTGCTCTGTCTTCTGATCAGATATTAAAGCGAGTTAATACAAACAAACACATTTGTACTTATTCCCTCACCCAATGAGAATCGATAAGGAATCGGATCGATAAGCAATCGTTAAATCCTTATCAATTCCCATCCCTATACATAACACATTACCTCAGAAAAACTTTGGTTTTATTTTTTTAGTTTGACTCATGCTCCTTAGCCAGTGCACAAAGGAACACATTTTTTTTATAAAGAGCTCATGCTCACCAAAACTGATTTTAAAAAAATAAAAAAATACAGTAAAACTTAATATTGTGAAATAGTATTACAATTTAAAATATTATTTTAATATATTTCAAAATGTAATTTACTCCTGTGATATCAAAGCTGAATTTTCAAAATCATTACTTCAGTGTCAAATGACCCTTCAGAAATATGAAAACAGTTTGCTGCTTAATATTTTGGAAACTATGATAATTTTTTTCATGATTATTTGATGAATAAAAAATTCAAAAAAGATTTATTTAAAAACGAAATATTTTGTAACATTACACGTTGTAATGTCACCCTTTGATAACTTTAATGCATCCTTACAGAAAACAAATTCTGACAAACCAACACATTTTTGAACGACAGTGTGTAACGTTACATTCAGTAGGTTATTTATTGAAATATAAACACTGGAGTGATCAACAAGGTATCTCTTCATTTACCAGTCGAAGACGGAGCAACTTTCTGCTCTTATGTTTACTCCGTGCACTGTCAAGGTCTTCATCATATTTGTCGTGGTACCGGTCTTTGCAGCAATTATTTTAATGCGAATACTGAATCGCGCGCTGTTGGCATCGAGCCTGGAGAAATGTACCCACACTTTTGATCGACTTTTCCACATCTTTAAGGTATTATGTGTGTGTGCTCGCGTCTCATATGAATATGTGCGCGGAGAGTTTGTGTGTGTGTGCTTGCGTCGTCTCATATAAGTATGCGTGTGAAAAGTTGTGGGTGCGCGCGCGCGTCTCATAATATGAGTGTGCGTGAGCGACTTTATGTGTGTCGTTGTGCATTTCATATGTATTTGTTTGAGCACTGACGTTGACGAGTTAACTCCTTAGGTAACGTTATCGAATTCTGGAACTGGAACCGAACCACATGTCATTTTTAGATAAAGTTACTCGATAGTATCGAGGCAATTCGGTCGGTAACGTTACCTAAAAAGTATCGAACTCGGCAACTTACCCAGCCCTACACAAAGGTCGCATGCTAGAAGCTATATAAATCTAGTTAACCGTATCAAACCGAAGTTTTGTATCAAAGTTTTAGCACGTTAGTTCTACCTTGATCACGAGCAGCAATGTGAACTGTTACCGCCGGTGCTTCGGTTTCAGGTCAATGAGCAAAGCAGACGTGCATAAAACAATGCCATATCATTCATCGAGAATAACAAACATAACGGCAACACAAATCTTTCAATTAATATGTGGACAAGAATTATATTGAGCTTAGCTGTTCAAAATAAGCTACGTTAGCTTCTAACCAATTAACGTTAGCAAGTGTGGGATTTTGTATTGCCATTAACGCCTCGCCTGGTTATGATTTATCGATTTTGTTTCGCGCAATGAAATGTAATACAAATACCAAATGCATATACATATTCATATGATTAGCTTACCTGTTAGAATGAATGTTGTTTATCTTCGGCCAAGAAGTCAGAGAAATTTACCGCTGGCATCGTGACAAAATGGCGGACGCAAACTTTCAAACTGTCGAAGAGAGCTCCTGGCAAAATCCTTGGAAACCCCGTGGCAGCCGGTTGCCATGACAAATTTCAAATGAGCATGCGCAGATAAGTTGACCTCACTTTAACTGGGTGTCAACTACAACTTAAAAATAAAATCAACTCAATTTATAAAGTAAGATGAACTTTTACTCAGAAACGTCTGAAAGTGAGTTCAAGTGGCTTACAACAGATAGTTCAAGTTCCAACTAGCAATTTTATTGTCAGTGAATGCAAAAATCTTAGTAAGGTGAACAATTTTGAGTTGTCATTTTTACAGTGCAGTGCAAATGTGTGTGAAGACATTCCTGAAGGTGTTTAAGCGTGAAGAAATTCTGGAAGGTAAATAAATGCGTCCACAGAATCTTCCGACACGATCAAGTCAGAGCTGTAATGATTTTGGATATCTCCGGACAGCTGTGTGATGATGTTTCTGTTCATATCGAGAGTATCCTTGTTGGTAGGTGCCATAATCGCTTTTTTCACAAGTTCTTCGGCAGGCATGTGTTGCAAGCTTTGACCGTACATTGCGGTGACCAGATCATCAACCGTGATCATTTGAGGTGGAATTTCAATGGAACCTAACCGCAATCGAGATAACTCCGTCAAACTTCCCAATCCAACTTTCAGCAGCCAATTGTTATGCTCATTTTGACCATCACTCCGAAGGTTTGCCGTGAAAGTCAACTTGCAAAAATGCTGCTATAATACGCTGGATTTGATACAGCACTCGACGGCATCAACATGTGTGCCTTTTGGTACAACCGGCAAAGTATGTCTGAAGTCGCCACCGATAACGATGACTTTTGCACCAAATGGGCATTGAATCTGCGCGATGTCACGCAGCAGCTGATCGATGCATCGAAGGCCATGCTTTGTCAGCATCGTAATTTCCATCAATTATTATGAATGAAGCTCATCGTTTCGCCTTTTGGCAAATTAAGTCTCATCGACAAAGAAGAGGTGTCAAGGAGGGGAACTGGAAGCTTGAATCCGCTGTGCACAGTTCGTCTGCCTTGCAGTAAAGTAGCTGCGATTCCAGTGGTGGTAAAAGGAAGAGCGATGTGACCTTTTTCACAAACAAATGAGAGCAGCGTGGAGTACAGGAAAGTCTTACCAGATCCGGCAGGATAATCTAAGTAGGAAAGTCTGTTCTGAGCATGCTCATCATCGACAGCTCTCATTATTGCTGTTAAAGCTTCAAACTGTTGGCCATTAAGGGAGGAAATTCCCGTTTCCACTTCTCGTTCTTCATGCACTGCATCGTATAGCTGAGCTTCGATTGGATGGCTTATCGGTTCGGGAATACCAATTGATGCACAAGACAATCTATGTTGCTTGAGAATAGCGTTGATGTCGTGCAGAGGCATGTTGCAACATTTTCGTCATGACACCGTAGATAATTCAGCAACATGTCAAGTTAATGGTTGTTCCACAACTCGTGAGCAAACGTCTGTCGCATATGATTGGGCATTTCGTGGACTCCTGCATGCATCGAGCCCATTCTTCGTCTGAATCCAGCAAATGCCGATGAAAGGCAGCTTCCTTGAATGCGTTGTAAACGACACCATCGACGGTTCAGAGCAATTCAAAACTGGTAGCGCCTTTGACGTGATGCAACAGCATCCTCAGATAGAAGCGCTCCTCATCAATTATTCGAACACTGTATAATCTCGCAACGATCTTAGTGCCTCCTCTTTGTCGCTGCTTCCAGTTGTTGTTGACATACACAATTGTAGGGAATGTCGTTGTAGATAAATTATTGTGCGTGTGGATCTATGAAGCATAGCTGAAACCTAGCTTCGATCTTCCTGCGACCTGTTCGTGCGGCTTCCAACGCCTCATCTTCTCAACCCTCTTGGAACATAAGTCATTGCTGAGGTGGCAAATGCATGGGCAATCTCATCACGGCATGCGAGTTATCATGCATTGGCGACTCGAGCAAACGCCACATAGCTCTGGTGCACTGACGTATCTTGCGTTGATGAAATTTCACAGCTCGTCGTGTGTAAGTAGAGAAATATCGCTGGTAGTGATCGTCATATTGGCGCAATATAATCTTTTGTAAATATATTTATAAATATATAAATATATATATATTTATAAATATATTTAACAGCTCGTAGTGACGTGCAGACCTCAACATTGATGTGAGCATTGTACATCAGCAACAGATATGGATTGTACGGCACCACATATCTGTTATCCATTGACGATCCACGAACTTCAGCTGAAATTCCTTGTCGCCGATGATACAAAGGATATCCGTTAACATTGTGCACTGTCATGGTAGCAAATTCCTTCGGGAACGCCTTTTAGTACCTTCCATTTTGCATGCAGGCTGCGCGAGAATTTGCAGCTGCGCATGGGCCATGCATCATGCATCTTGTGACAATTTCGTGTAACCGCGGATTTTTAGCCGCAACGGGAATTTCAGCAGGCACAACCTGATGAATGTGCTCAGAGCTTGTGAATCTATCATCAACTTGCAATGTTCCCAGGATGTGTGCGTGAGGCAGACCACGATTCTGGAACTCGATGGTGTAGACGAAAGCCGTTGAGATTCCCAGAACGCCATGGACAGTGAGATCCTGCATCAACGATTTCAGTTTCAACTTGAAAACACGTGCCACTAAGTCAAGTCGATCAGATGCTTGTTCACCTTGCTGCAAATTGTTGGTGATTTCTCGCCACCTTGGATTTCCAGTGAATGTTATGAAGAGATCGGGAGCTATTGCTTTGTGAAAATTGTAATGGAGTCCGTGCTTTGCTCTTTCATGTTCCGCGGTGAACCTTCGAAAGGCGATGGCAGAATAACAGGAATTCCGGCTCGTCCTGCAGCCATTTGATAGGCATTCTCTATGTGATCGGCAAGTTTTTGATAAAGCTCAACTCGTAATTTCGGCTGATGTTGACGTATGTAATTCAAATTATTAGGTTCAACCTGCAGGTACGAATCGACAATACACGGTTTTGTAAGCTTTCCAGCACTGATTTGTGGGTTGAATGTGCCTCTGATCACCGTTTGCGCTCCAACATACTGTTGCGTTGACTTGAGCTCCAGCATCAAAGTGTCTTGGCTCTGGCGAGCTCTCCATCTCTGCTGTCTTTCTCTTTGCAAACGGCGTTTCTTAGCTGCAGTATCTTCGTCCTCCATGATGTTTGGCAATCCTGGGCTCACGTATTTAGATCTTATGACACTTAACGTGCTCCAGCAGCTGTAAAACTGCGAATAAGGTTGCCTCGCGCTTTTTAGACACTGTAGAGGGGCAGTGTGATCTACAGAGGGGCCACATTTAGCTGGCAGAGTCAAAAGAAGCATTAAAATTGGTAATTTTTTTACCAGGAACTCTTCGGTATCTTACACAATAGTCAAAGGTGAGCAATCTATGTGGCTGTCTAATTTGAAAAAAAACTGTAACTTCACTTTAGCACTGTTTTAAAATCACCTGAAGCTGTTAACTAACAAATGAATCTTCTCCAAAGGGCGCTTAATAGGGAAGAGTGAAGAAAGTGAGCAACCACCATCGACCGACTGTCACTCACACAGTCACACTGCAATGGGCTCGAGGTACAGGTGTGTAATTGTAATTGCTGCTTCTGACTGGGCATAGAGGCAAAAGGGAACGCACCTCATCACGTTAGATACACACATCGTCACTTCACACTGACCTCATCCTCTCACCTTGTCTTATCACCTCGTCTCATTTACCTCATCCCCTAAATAATATCATCACCGCGTCCTCTCACTTTTTTTCTTAGTCACATCATCACCGCGCTCACTCGCTTTGTCGTCACCTTGTCTCTCTTACCTCGTCCACTCACTCATCACCTGGTCTCTCTCACCTCGTCCTCTCACTTATCACCTCGTCTTTCTCACCTCGTTCCCTCACTTTTCACCTCGTCGTTCTCGCCTTGTCTCTCTCACCTCGTTCCATCACTCATGACCTCTATTGCATATATAGGTCCTTTTCCAAAATTGATATTAAGAATAAGTCTGACAATATATATATTTATAATAATCGATCGGGGTGTCGCTTTGGGCAAAAAGGGGGCGACACAAACACCCTCCCCTAAAACAGCAGCTGCCTCCCACAAGCCACACCAGGCTAGGAAGTAGACAACAGGTATTAAAAAAAACCTGGTGCAAAAAGGGGAGAGGTGGGGGGGTTGCTAATGAGATTCTGGGGAAATCTCTACACGGCTTAAAAGGCTGCCACATAGCACGTACAAGCAACATGCGCCACAATTCTTCCTGGGCGGCAAGAACCGAACAGACACGTTTTTTTTTAAGTTGTTTTTAGTTAACGGTAAAGTTCGAAACTTAGCGACAAGAATAAGTCGACATCAAAGACTGCCAACACACTCACTCAGATTAAGTACCAGACTGCAGTCTACATTAGTGACTTTTATTATTACTTACCTTATTTTACTCTTATTCACCAGAAATATTGTTTGTTATTGTATATTTCTATCTACGTGAATTTACTTAGCCAGATCTCCAAACCTCAGGATATCAAAATACAACTCGAGAATAAAAAGCACGGATCCCTGGATACAGACGGGGAACAAAGTTAATAAAACCCTAGGAATATCTGTGGTAACAACAATGGTAGATCAAAAATCTTGGTTAAACATAAACCAAATAATAATTATTAAATACTATACCGAGGGTCATCCAGAAGAAATAAAATGCGAAACATGTAAATCACACACGACCAAGATATATATGTATTCCATAGAATCAGAACTTCCAAACCGCATTTGTCTTCCAGAAGCACGTAGTAGCAATACATCACACATGCAGGGAGGGCGCCTCCCCTTAAGATGTCAAACACCATGAAGAAATTCCAAACCACGCCTACTATAAACACTGCTCAAAACATGCCCTTGAGTCACTTAAAGAGTCAAAACCGCAAAAAGGGATACATATAGTGAGAGAAAAAAGTATTTGATCCCCTGCTGATTTTGTACGTTTGCCCACTGACAAAGAAATGATCAGTCTATAATTTTAATGGTAGGTGTATTTGAACAATGAGAGACAGAATAACAACAACAAAAATTCAGAAAAACGCATGTCAAAAATGTTATAAATTGATTTGCATTTTAATGAGGAAAATAAGTATTTGACCCCCTCTCAATCAGAAAGATTTCTGGCTCCCAGGTGTTCTTTATACAGGTAACGAGCTGAGATTAGGAGCACACTCTTAAAGAGAGTGCTCCTAATCTCAGCTTGTTACCTGTATAAAAGACACCTGTTCACAGAAGGAATCAATCAATCAGATTCCAAACTCTCCGCCATGGCCAAGACCAAAGAGCTCTCCAAGGATGTCAGGGACAAGATTGTAGACCTACACAAGGCTGGAATGGGCTACAAGACCATCGCCAAGCAGCTTGGTGAGAAGGTGACAACAGTTGGTGCGATTATTCGCAAACGGAAGAAACACAAAAGAACTGTCAATCTCCCTCGGCCTGGGGCTCTATGCAGGATCTCACCTCGTGGAGTTGCAATGAACATGAGAACGGTGAGGAATAAGGCCAGAACTACACGGGAGGATCCTGTCAATGATCTCAAGGCAGCTGGGACCATAGTCACCAAGAAAACAGTTGGTAACACACTACGCCGTGAAGGACTAAAATCCTGCAGCGCCCGCAAGGTCCACCTGCTCAACAAAGCACATATACATGCCCGTCTGAAGTTTGCCAATGAACATCTGAATGATTCAGAGGACAACTGGGTGAAAGTATTGTAGTCAGATGAGACCAAAATGGAGCTCTTTGGCATCAACTCAACTCGCCGTGTTTGGAGGAGGAGGAATGCTGCCTATGACCCCAAGAACACCATCCCCACCGTCAAACATGGGGGTGAAAACATTATGTTTCTGCTAAGGGGACATGACAACTTCACCGCATCAAAGGGACGATGGACGGGGCCATGTACCGTCAAATCTTGGGTGAGAACCTCCTTCCCTCAGCCAGGGCATTGAAAATGGGTCGTGGGTGGGTATTCCAGCATGACAATGACCAAAAACACACGGCCAAGGCAACAAAGGACTGGCTTAAGAAGAAGCACATTAAGATCCTGGAGTGGCCTAGCCAGTCGACAGACCTTAATCCCATAGGAAATCTGTGGAGGGAGCTGAAGGTTCGAGTTGCCAAACGTCAGCCTCGAAACCTTAATGACTTGGAGAAGATCTGCAAAGAGGAGTGGGACAAAATCCCTCCTGAGATGTGTGTAAACCTGGTGGCCAACTACAAGAAACGTCTGACCTCTGTGATTGCCAACAAGGGTTTTGCCACGAAGTACTAACTCATGTTTTGCAGAGGGGACAAATACTTATTTCCCTCGTAAAAATGCAAATCAATTCATAACATTTTTGACATGCGTTTTTCTGGATTTTTTTGTTGTTATTCTGTCTCTCACTGTTCAAATAAACCTACCATTAAAATTATAGACTGATAATTTCTTTATCAGTGGGCAAACGTACTCAATCAGCAGGGGATCAAATACGTTTTTCCCCTCACTGTATAGCTATACAAGAGAAACAGAAATTGAGTCTTTCTGCGGCAAACTCCGGGGGTGGGCCCTGTAATCGACCAAGGATGGCAAGGCTTGAAGAGTAGCGATGTGTCACCGAGTACGAGTTCGGCGCTGACAGACGAAGTATCGCTAAAAGTTTTATTCTACATTGAGTGCCAGCTGCCACTAGCAGCTGCAGCAAGAGAGAAAGAGAGAGTGATGAGCAACGACAAGCAATCAACCTGGAGAAAGGGTGGAAAAGCGCCAAGCATCAACCAAGCGAGCATCGCACAGGACCAGCAGCAGCGGCTAACGACTACTCACGAGCGTGTGGACTCAGAAGCCGAGCATACTCCTGCAAAGGTCAAGTCTACAAGGACCAACCGTGCACGGAGCAGGAGAGAGAGCACGCAACCAGCACAGCCGAGCAAGAGTGCAGGCCCCGGCGACCTGAGGACGAGCTGCGAGCGCAATCGGGCACCTTCAAAGACAAGCGTCGTGCTGACTCATCCAGCAGCAGACAGGCCTGTAGCTGCTGCCAGGAGAGCGAGATCGCCATGTGTATAACATGCCCACACACACACGCACATAACAGGACTAATAAGATTACTCCAAAGTTATCTTTGTGTTTGAAAAAGCGTGGCCATCCTAAGGTGGTGCGTTAACTGATCATGAAAAGCATTGCTGCCCATCGAGTTACGTAGCTACGGTCGTTTAGAAGTATTTTAGTCATTCTTGTTGTTAATAGCCTAACTGTACCAATGAATTCATTGACGAAACTAACCATTTAGAAACATCTATGTTACGAATCTACACACTCGCAGGGAGTCTATTGTGTTAAAAAAATTTCTTTTGATCACAGGAATCTTTCCCACGAATTTATTGAAGCCTTAGTCAATTGATAAGCATTTACTAGACAAGCAGGCACACTGCCGTACACCATGGTTCCAAGACATTTCGTTAATTGCATAATCTTACCAATGAATTCATCGTGGTCTACCTTTGCTTTCGAGACATGTTTCTTTATTGCTGTTTGTATGAATATTGTCACATTAATTTTAAAGGACTTTTTCTCATCGCCGTGAATGATCGCTTTACTCTGAGGAATTAACCGATTGTTCTGTTACCCAGTTTAACAAACGTAATAATTGAGGGTTAAATGTACGTATCAATGAGGAGGACATCTCCAGGAGTACTGTGTTGACATTCCTATTGTAATAAAAAACTCGACCACGATATCTGGCTTGGTGTCCTTTATTTGGTTCGTTTGCTGTCTCCCACACGGCTGTCCTCCTTTGAGACCTTCCACACGGTGCCGACGCTGTTGTTACACCCGTCACCACTAACAGCCCCGCTGTTGGTCTCTGTCGCTCCCGTAGCCTCTTAGCAGCCTCGCTGCTGTTACTCTCACACAGCCTCCCTGGCTGTACTCGCTGCAGCTCCTCCTCGTGTCGCTCCCGTAGCCTCGGACAGCCTCGCGGCTGTTTCCCTGTCGCTCCCGTAGCTCCTAGCAGCCTCGCTGCTGTCTCCCATACACAGCCTCCCTGCCTGTACTCGCTGCAGCTCCTCCACCGCTCTCCCTCTCCAGCAGCCCCACTGCTGTCTCCTCCCGCAGCCCCGCTGGCTGCTCCCGGGGTTGGTCACCGCTGGCCGACGGTGCCACCCCTCCCTGGTTTCGCCCTGCGTGGCCTCACCCTTGCTCAGTCTCCCACTCTCTCCCGTCTCCTTCCGGTTTCTCCCCTTAAGGACCCGAACCTTTCTCCCACGTCACATAACTCCACCTCTCCGTGACGTCACATCCGGAAGGTCGCTTACGCCCGCATTACACCACCCTCCCCCGTAGAGAAAAACCCAGCCGACCTCGGCTGAACAATACCAAACAGTAATGCGGGCGAAACCGACCTTGACACACCAAAGGACACCAAGCATGCAATATAACAGTAAGAACAATCAACACAACATAACAATCAACGAACGTACGAGAAGCAGGCAATAAATATAACAGTAAGAACAACAATGCAACATATAACAATCAACGAAACGTAAGGGATTTAGAACGTGTGCGGGTCGCCGGCCCGTCCCGGACGGTCGGCGGCCCACCCGCAGAGCGGGAACGTGATGGAGTTTGAGGAGTGACAGGGCGTAATCCTCCTGTCGATGTTGGAGGTCCACCAACGTCCCGTGTCCCTGAAGAATTAGCCCTGGACGTGTCCCGCGAATGTGCCTGCAGCGGGGTCGGAAGGGCCGCAGGGCCCGGAGTTCCCGCAGTCCTGGCAGGCACCTTCCGAGCAGGGCCCTTCATCACCTGCGGCGTCACGGCCAGTCTGTCTGTTTCGGAGGTTCCTTGGTCGGCTTGTCCGTTGATGAGGCCTCCTGCTGCGGCGGACCCGGGATGCGGGCCCAGCAGTCCTTTGCGTAGTGGCCCCTCCGCCCACAGCGGAAGCAGTCGACGTCGTTGCGCCGAAGTGCAGGCCTTGCATCCCGCCGGCCCCGTACCGGTGGTGCAGCGCGCGGGCCCGGCCCACCACGTCCCGACCATGGACCGGAGGCGGCCGTCAGCTCCTGAGGGCCCCCCCCATCCGGCACGTAGACCGCCTTCGTAGGGTCCCAACCCAGAGCACCACCCTCTGCGACGGGCCCCCCCGTCCACGCCGCGACTTGTTTCCACCGTCGGAGGTTGAATTGTGCATCCAGACATTTTGCTCCCACCCGGGAAGTGAGCTTCTCATGCCCACACACAGGCATGGGAATCCCAAGATCCCGAGACAGCTCGAGCATCTTACCCAAGATGAGAGGCTCGAGCAGGTCAGGTGTCGTCTCTGGATATGCGGCCATAGCCAACTCCAGCACCGCACCCCTATATGCAACGGGCGATTCCTCGGGCGCTCGTTGTCGTTGAGCAAATCGCCGATGCGCATCGTCAGGTGGCTCTTAGGCGTCGGCCATTTCTTCAAAAACTCCACGTAATGTCTTCTTCTTTTCGGCCGTTATGGAACGAAAAATTCTAACTGATTCGTCGTCCAGAAGAGTCGGCAACACTTCTAAGGCCTCAGCATCGGTCCACCTCGCAGAACGGACCGCCGCCAAGAATCTGCAGGTGAAAGCGCTCCAATCGCCCCCGATGGCGAATTCCTTGACTGTGGTAAGATGGCGACTCCGACTTCTCTTTACTCCGTCCTCCTTTGATGGTTCCTCCGGTGGTAAGTTCAAAATGGCGTCGAACCGCGGCGTGGTCAAGATGGCGGTTTCCCGCCGCGGAGCGCGCAAGATGGCGGCTTCGTGCCGCGTGGCTGATGGCGTCGGAAGCGAAGACAATGTGGCGGCCTGTGGAGCACTCTCTGCTCTCTCCGTCGCCGTCCTTGGCGTGACGAGATGACTCAACTGCGCCAGGACGTCCTTGAGAGTCTCCAGTTGCTCCGCCATCTGCTGCCATCGTGGATCAGCGTCCGATGATGTTGGCGGGCCCGCCACCGCGGCGACATCTTCAACTCCAGTCCCCGTGCTCGCTTCAGCAGGGCTCTCCTCCACCACCCCAGCAGAATCCATGGTTGGAGGGAGGTCGTCGTCGTCGGACGAAGAAGCCGATGCTGGCGCCGGAATAATTTTCTTTCTTACTTGCTTCGACATGCCGTTGCATTTCTGACACCAATGTAATAAAAGACTCGACCACGATATCTGGCTTGGTGTCCTTTATTCGGTTCGTTTGCTGTCTCCCACACGGCTGTCCTCCTTTGAGACCTTCCACACGGTGCCGACGCTGTTGTTACACCCGTCACCACTAACAGCCCCGCTGTTGGTCTCTGTCGCTCCCGTAGCCTCTAAGCAGCCTCGCTGCTGTTACTCTCACACAGCCTCCCTGGCTGTACTCGCTGCAGCTCCTCCTCGTGTCGCTCCCGTAGCCTCGGACAGCCTCGCGGCTGTTTCCCTGTCGCTCCCGTAGCTCCTAGCAGCCTCGCTGCTGTCTCCCATACACAGCCTCCCTGCCTGTACTCGCTGCAGCTCCTCCACCGCTCTCCCTCTCCAGCAGCCCCACTGCTGTCTCCTCCCGCAGCCCCGCTGGCTGCTCCCGGGGTTGGTCACCGCTGGCCGACGGTGCCACCCCTCCCTGGTTTCGCCCTGCGTGACCTCACCCTTGCTCAGTCTCCCACTCTCTCCCGTCTCCTTCCGGTTTCTCCCCTTAAGGACCCGAACCTTTCTCCCACGTCACATAACTCCACCTCTCCGTGACGTCACATCCGGAAGGTCGCTTACGCCCGCATTACACCAGTATAAGAGTTCACATATTAGAGTGTTATATTTTTGTTTCGAGATTAAAGTTGCTCAACACAGAAGAGTCTGAGTAGTGCCTTCCTAAGTGAATGCGTATTAATAATCTTAATTATAATACCTGTATCCTGCAGTGAGATCTGAATTATGAGACTTGACATAAACACTAAAACATAACCAGTAAAAGTTAAAGCGAGAATCATTGTATTATCCTGATTGATAAGACAACCCTAGACAACGTAGCCGAGCCTAATGAGCACAATAACATACACTTGCATAACTTCATACAATGACACTTTCTTCATTGTATTATCACGATTCATAATACAACCCTAGACAACGAAGCCAAGCGTAATCAGCATACTTACATCACACTTACATAACTTGATACAATGACACCTTCTTCACTGTATTATCCCGATTGATAATGCAACCCTAAACAACGAAGCCAAGCTTAATCAGCATACTTACATCACACTTGCTTAACTTTAAACAATTACACAATTCTCATTAGCATACATTTATTTGCAAAATTACACAAATTAGCATAATTTTGGATAATTACACCTTTTTATTTTCATTTTATTTTTTTGTTTTTATTAATTTTTCAAGACCGAATATATACAACACCTGGTCGCCTCACTCATCACCTCGTTCCCTCGCTCATCACCTTGTCGCCTCATCACCTCGTCGCCTCACTCATCACCTGGTCTCTCAACTCGTCCACTCACTCATCACCTCGTCGCCTCACTCATCACCTCGTTCCCTCACTCTTCACCTCGTCGTTCTCGCGTTGTCTCTCTCACCTTGTCGCCTCACTCATCACTCGTCCCCTCACTCATCACTTCGTCGCCTCACTTATCACCTCGTCGATCTTACCTCATCACCCCAGAGGAGCGGGTGGTCCCCGTGGCCCCGCTGCGTGAGGCCCCGCACGAGCTGCTGGAGGCCGCATGTGCGCACGAACCCCGCGCGCAGCTTCGTGTCGCTCCAGCGCAGCGTCGTTCCTCTCAGTTGCGGCGCCATCCTCGGTAACGAGGTGAAGCGACGAGGTTGGGGTGTGGACGAGGTTGAGGGAGTGAGGGGGGGTGGCGGCTGACGAGGGGAGGAGAGGAGGGAGATGACGGGGACGAGGGAGAGACGAGGTGGACGGAGTGATGGGAGTGACGAGGCGGCGAGATGAGAAAGATGACGGGGCTACAGAGAGACGATGAGGTGAATGACGAGGTGAGTGACGAGTTTATGAGGTGGAGGAGGCGATGAGGGGAGGGGGGTGAGGGTGGGAGACGAGATGAGGGAGATGATGGGGGCTAGGGAGAGGTGAAGAGGTGAGCGATGAGTTGATGAGGTGGAGGGGGG
Source organism: Lampetra planeri (assembly GCF_965212315.1). Taxonomy (NCBI): domain Eukaryota; kingdom Metazoa; phylum Chordata; class Hyperoartia; order Petromyzontiformes; family Petromyzontidae; genus Lampetra; species Lampetra planeri. The sequence goes on along the minus strand of NC_136154.1, from coordinate 3,075,784 downwards.
ATGAGGAGAGTGAAGAAATGAGGGAGATGACGGGAGCTAGATAGAGACGATGAGGTAAGCGACGAGGTTTGTTGGAGAGAGTGAGGGGGGCGATGGCGAGATGAGGTGAGTGACGAGCAGGTGAGAGTGCAGGTGAGGGGAGGCGATGAGGTTCAGAGAGACATTGATGAGGTTTAAGACGACTTGCGGAATTGATACGACGTGAGGGAGTGTGACAAGGTGAGGATAAGGGAGTGTGGTGAGGTGATGTTAATGGAGTGTAATGAGGTGAGGGTAAGGACGTGTGAATAGGTGACGAGGTGAAAGCAGATAATGTTTTGAGGTAACGAGGTGATTTTGGATAAACTACGCGAGAGTTACATATAAAACAAGTATCAGAACATACACGTGAACACATTCGAACAAGAGGAACTGAGGTTAATCACAGCGACATTAGAAGCTACTGTGGGGGCCGGCGTCCACTCCACCACCCTCGCCATGCAGGTGGGGAGCGACGTCCGCCCCCTCCACTACCTCCTTCACTGCGTAGATCGGCTCCCGCCGGGCCCCCGCCGGCCCGCCTCCCCACACGAGCGCCCTCTCTGAAGGACTTAGCTAAATTGCTGGCTCACCAGTGCAGGGGGTTATTCCACACACGCCCGCGTACACCACCACTAATGCTAAAGCCGCGGCGCGAACACACGCGACCCTGCAGGCGATTATATCCTAACACGCGTACACCACACAGCTAAATCTAGAGCGTTGGCGTGAAAGCGCGCGCGCGCGCACCTGCAGGCGATTATATAAACGAGTGCTCGTGCTGCGGCTCTGCCCTCACTCTCGCCGCGTGTGTGCACACGCAGCCGCACCACAAACAAATCACAGACACTGCACAAATGCTCTGTGCGAACGTTTATTCACGGCGCAAACCCTGCACTGCATGGAGGGATTATTCTGTGACCAGTACCTAGCCTACTGCTATCCAAGTCCCCAAACACTCACACGCCATATCACGTACCTCGCAGCTGTACTCACGGCGTCGTACAGACGCTGTGAGAGTCGGAGGGAGGAAGACGAAAAAACAGAACTTGCCTATAACTGCCTCGTAGCAGCACTCGCTGGCATCACACGGATGCTTCGAGCGGCTCGAGGAGGCAGGACGGCAAGGGGGGTCTTGGCGACCAAGCTGCTGGAGATGAGATCTCTCCTGAACTTTTTTTGGCTCCCTTTTTATGCCCCTTGACTTCAAAAATCCAGGGTTACGTTATCCCGCACAGCCAATCGTGCACCTCCCGTGATTTTCGCTCATTTTCCTTCCCTTACATGCAGCGTTGCGACAGTTTCTTTTGCTACCTATTGGAGCAAGATGGCCACTTGATGCGCGCGCTCCCGGGCTGCGCTCACAGCAGCAGCTGGTGGGGCCGTTTGTGAGGGGGCCGGTGGGACCGCGGGACTCGCACATCATACACTCACTCACGCTGCCGTTGACTCACTCACACATCATACACTGGGAGTGTCGTGCTGCCAGCTATGGCTGCAGGTTTGGTCGTACGTGTTATGTATATCGTTTATTGTTAAATTTAAATCACAGTTCCTATGATTACTGTTGTTACATTGTTTTTATAGCTTTATTTTGATGATTCGAAAACATATGGTTAATCTAAATTGTCTTATGGTTGTTCTTGTTGGCTTGCACCACATTGTGATTTTTGCACACAGCGTTTGAATACGTTTTTTGGGTATATTTGCTGGTTCATTCCAGGATGTTCCTGTGGTGCGTCGTCGCTTTGGGATGTTCTGTGTTCATATTTTGTTTGTTGCGGTTGCACGCGACTTAAGAGCCACATGGCTCACCTGTTTAATCTGGAAGCACGTCCAGCTGGTGAATAAACACCCTGCCAGTGTACATTCGGTCTGTGTCGCTGGGATCCCCTGACCTCTTTGTCTGCTCTGTTAACTTAATATTACACTTCTAGATTTGAAGCTTTCGTGACTGCAAGGATTCATACTCTTAGTTCTTTCGGTAAAGTCACGTAGGTAAAAAAAAATGAAATTGAAATTAATAAAATAAAATAAAAAATAAAAATCACGACGTTTCGGAGGCAACACAGCCAGATTCACTTGATGCAGCAAATCTGGCTGTGACGGTCCCACCTGATGACGGAGACTTGTGTTGCTTCCGAAACGTCGTGATTTTTATTTTATTTTTATTAATTGTAATTTCATTTTTTTTACCTACGTGACTTTACCGAAAGAATGAACTAAGAGTATTAATATTACACCCCAGCCCCCTCACCGATGTCGTGTATGACTCATTGCTGCTGCCCGGTGTACCTTTGTGCGCCAAAACTATTTTAAGCCAATTCAGGGGCACCGCAATGTGACCTGTGAGGGTCGGCAAATCTCCTGGCATCAGGAAACCGTGGGACTTTCCCTCGAAGGACCATTTAGACTAAAACCCGTTGTGCCAGGCAATCCCGCGCTGGGACACTACGTGTGTGCGCTGCGTGTGTGTGTGTGCTCAGGGTGGGGGCCAGGGGGGAGTCGCGGCACTTGCGGAGTTGCTCCGCGGCTATGGCACCACACTACTTCTCAAAAACTCTGGAAGATAAAAAGGCAGGAATGAACTCGAAGACATCGAGCCTAACCAAATAATTAGCTGGTTGCCAAGTGGGCAAAACTAAACGTATGACCAACAAGTTCGCCACAGTGTTCACGCGTCGCCTTCTATTGTGCGTGTTAGCATACACATCTGTGTGTGTTCACATGTGTGCATTGGTGTGATATGTGATCGTGTTGATGTGTTCATGTGCACGTGTGTGTGAGCGTGTTAATGTATTTATGTGTATACGTTTGTGTTTATTTTCGCGCGCATGCGTTCACGTGCATATGCAACACGCATATGGAGGTGTTAATGCACAGGTGTTGATGTTCATTGTGTTCGCGTGCGTTGTTTACACGCGAATACACATGTGCATGATCATGTGTACGTGTTGATGCGCAAATGTTGATGTGCAGTGCGTATGCGTGCGTTGTTTACACGTTGCGCGAGAGCCAGAGAGGTCTCTTGCGCTCTCACGAGGGTGGTCACCCTGTGGTGCCACGCACCCGCGGTGAAAGTGTCTTACCCCGGATGCCGCCTCGCCCGTCTCTCACCTGGCCAACATCCAGAGCCGTCACCACTGCCGCTGCCTCCTCATAACCCCCTCCCTGCGTCTATCGCTCTCTCTCTCTCTCTTGCTTTTATTGGCAGCCTTAGCCAGGTGAGGCGCCTCGAGGAGTCACACACACACCCCACCCGCACCACTAATGTAGACTGTAGCCTCCTGGTTCTTAATCTGAGTGAGTGAACTGGCAGTCTATAATGTAGACTGTAGCCTGGTTATTAAGTGTGGTGACTGTGCTGACAGTCTAATGTAGACTGTAGAATGGTTCTTAACCTCGGTGAGCGTACTGGCAGTTTATTTGATTTTAATTATTTTTTATTAACTTAATTTGTATTACTGCTCATGATTAATAATGCGGGGGTGGGGGGCGGGGTCCACATGAGTGACGTCATCAGCTCATGATTATTGATGAGGGGAGAGTTCCATGTGGAGTGACGTGGTCCGCTAATAATTATTAATAATCTTGATTTGAAGCTTTTGTCACTAAAGGAATTCATACTTCTTTGGTTCTTTCGGTAAAGTCACGTAGGTAGAAAACAATAATAGATCACGACGTTTCGATCGCCACAAGAAATCGTCGTCAGGTGGGAGAGAGAAACTGGCAGCAGAAACAAGTCCTTATATATACAGTGAGGGAAAAAAAGTATTTGACCCCCTGCTGATTTTGTACGTTTGCCCACTGACAAAGAAATGATCAGTCTATAATTTTTAAATGCAAATCATTTTATAACATTTTTGACATGCGTTTTTCTGGATTTGTTGTTGTTATTCTGTCTCTCACTGTTCAAATAAACCTACCATTAAAATGATAGACTGATCATTTATTTGTCAGTGGGCAAACGTACAAAATCAGCAGGGTATCAAATACTTTTTTCCCTCACTGCAGAGAGCCGAGGGGGGGGGGGGTGCAGCATCGGGCAAGAGGGTGGGGGCTAGAGACTGTGCCTAAGCGAGTGGGAAATCCAAAGATGGGAACCGAGATGGGGGGGGGGGTTAAAGCACGACGACGACGCAGAGGTGAGGAGGTGGCCATTGTATTGTGAGAGATTAGCATGTCAATGTAAACGAACCAACGCAACGGGGGCTCTTTTAGTGCGACATCCAGCTCGTTAGAAAACGAGGGAAATAAACGAGGGACATCACCACATCGAGGGAAGAAGAGAGACACAAGCCGAGAGGCACACCCACACACAGAAAGACACACACAGAGAGACAACCACAGAGAGAGATACATATTGATAAAAAAACACAAAGACAGAGAGACACACACACACAAAGAGACACAGAGAGAGAGAGACACCTAGAGAGACACACAGAGACACACGCAGAGACACACACAGAGGGACACACCGAGAGAGAGAAAGACACACACGGAAAGACACACCCACACACAGAGAGAGACATACACGGAGACAGAAAGAGAGAGACACACAAATCGAGGGACACACAAAATATACAGAGAGAGACACACACAACAACATCACAGCCAGTTGTCGTCTGCTAAAATACGAGAGCCACTGCCACATCGAGGGAAAGGGGGCAACGTTGGCATTGTTAGTGAGACATTTTGCCCGTTAATGTAAAGACATTTAACTTGGTAATGTAACCCAGAGAGTCGAAAATAACTGCTGACAATGGCAGGTAGGATGGAAACATCAACAACCAGTTAAGGTTTTACCTGGTTAATAACGTCCTTCCAATGATCGCTCAATTTGTACCCATCTTCTCACCATCAGAGCGAGACCAGCTGCGCTTGGCCCGCGACTGGAAAATGCTTGCTGACATTGGCCGGCAACTTGTTTCCTCCGGAGATGGCAACCACCACCCTAAGACCTGACATGGTGCTCTGGTCCCGTTCGCTCAAGAAGGTCTTCATCATTGAGCTCATAGTACCCTGGGAGGACTCAGTAGATGAGGCTTATGAGCGAAAACATCTGCGCTATGCCGATCTAGCTGCCGAAGCACGGCATCATGGCTGGAACACAGAAGTCCGACCAGTGGAGGTGGGCTGCAGAGGTTTTGTGGCAACATCTACAACCAGACTGCTTAGAGACCTGGGAATTAAGGGCCAGAGCCAGCGTTTGGCAATCAGAGCTGTATCGGAGGCGGCAGAAGGCAGCAGTCAGTGGCTCTGGATGAAGAGGAAAGACCCCAGCTGGGCCCCGAAGTGAGAGGGCCAAGAGGTATGCGGTCAACAATGCTTGACTCGTGGAGGACGCCCCTGCCATGCATAGTCCCATGGGATGTTGGCTATCAACAACAAGGCAACTCCTATGACTAATTGAGAATGGGAAGCAAGCGTAGGATTGATCACCCTGTCGCTGGCCGCCTTTGGGGAGGGTGTATAGTGTGAAAGGCCGAGACACTCTAGGAACCAAAGGTACACTACTGACGATGCGCTCCCCAAATTTCACCAGGCTCACTGTTCATGAACTCTTGGACGTGCTTGCACAAAGGATAGTAACATCTCATCCTGTGTTCTTGGAATCTCTATGTCTGTGTTTATATATCTGGATTGCTTAATGAACAAATCTTTGATGGGAGCCCGAAGGTTTGCAGAGTACTTTGGTCTCGGAAAAAAACAATGTCATGTTAGCCCACTGCGTTCAAGTGGGGGTGCCTCACATCATCCGCTCATGATTATTAATGAGGGGTGTGCTCCATGTGGAGTGACGTCAACCGCTCATGATTATTAATGACGGGGGGGGGGGGGGAGCCTCATTTGGAGTGACGTGATGCACGAGACACAACCTTTTTTGGCTCGTTTTATTAGTTGCTGCGTTGACTTCTTTATCAGCGCCGAGGGGTCTGGGGGGCAGTAGTGGTTAGTTCATGCTATAAGCACCCAGGGGCCTAGCGATCAGTTTGCGCTGTGCGCATTGAGGGTCCCGGCATTCAACTTCCTTTGGAAGTCTTGGGCCACGCACCGTGCGCGCCCGGAGGCTTGGAGGCCCCCTGGCAGTCCGAGGCTCCGGGGCACTAGCCCCACTGGCCCGGTCCATAATCCAGCCTTGTCACTAACACCACTTGCCCCAACAGTTTGTTAAGGCTATAGGGAAGGTCTTTGTCTTTGTCGTTTTGATCTGGTTGAACGCTGTGTGGATATGGGTGGAGTAATCAATGAGTGAAGTTCACAGTAACAATGACCACTCACCGATTCGCACAGCACACACATACTTAGTTTCCAAGCATTTGATTTCATGAATTGGAGGAGGGTGTAACGACACACATTTTACTCGCAGCCATCTAACCAAAAAACTATTTTGAATCGCATCAGGTCGTGAAAGCCTGCACACATTAAATCTGCACACACGGTCACTTCGGTCCACCTTTACATTTGTTAGGCTGCAGTGGACAATTCACACACGGTTCCCTGCTGACCTCACCTGAAACCCACAGACCACCACAACTTCTACAAAAGCTTTGTCTTGTTTTTTTAATCAAATTATATGACATGAAGGGCCCCGTGAAACAATGAATTGATGTGAACTGGAGTGACGAGCCACTGTAAAAACGAAGCATGGCCCGCATTTTGCCCACATGCCACAGGGTCCCTGCTGTAACGGGGGTGACCTGGCGTTTGCCTTTGGGTTTATCAGAGTGTGGTGAGCACAAGGAGCGATGTGAATGCAGGGAGCAAGGTGATTGTGGCGAGCGAGGTGAGCGTGGTGAGTGCGGGGAGCAAGGTGAGTGAGGAGAGTGCAATAAGCATGGTGAGCGCGGTGAGTGTGGTGAGCGCGGTGACCGAGGTCAGTGCGGTGAGCGAGGTAAGATTGGCGAATGAGGTGAGCGTGGTGAGCATCGCGAGCCTGGTGGGCGTGGTAAGTGCGCTGAGCGTGGCGAGCGAGGTGAGCTATCCGGTCTGGCAAGCGCCGTGGCTGAGCTCGTGCAAGGGGTCCGCGCCATGGCGGTGGGGCCCCGAACGCGACAGGGCGTCACAGCGCAGCATCAGGTCATAGTTGACGCGCTCCGAGATGACGCTGTCGTGTGCGTAGTCGGGGTGGCCGCTCACGAAGGCGCGAAGCCGCTGGGCCGTCGTTCCTAGCTCCCCTAGGGGAAACCAACGAGAAGCGCACGCGGTCGCCGCAGCGTCGTCAACGGCAGTGGAGGAGGAGACGACGACGACCACCGCTCCCATGCACGTAGCGGTGTGCGGAGTCTCTCGCGCACGGTAGGCGCCCGAGCTCGTCGCACCACGCAACCCGATCAGGATTCCTGAGCCCGGAGAGCGCTTGGATGGGCGACCACCGTGCACGCCGAGGCGTTACACGCTGCTGCGGTGCTACGTCGTCGGCTGCGGAGGGCAATGTCCCCAAAATCAATTGTACAGTACAACGCTCCCGCTTCTATGCTCCTGGCCATCAACAATCTGCGGTCATCACCTCCTCGGTTGCTTCCCCTCTTATGGCTGCCATTCCAACACCAGTCTCGTCTGTCGGCCATCATCCCCTGCACATCGACGATGAGGCTTGCACGAGGTCAGGACTCATCATCGCTCGCACTTGGAGAAGGGGTGATGATCCCCTGGAGTGCACTCACCAGACGCACGCTTGCTGATGAGCTCCATGTAGTGGGAGATCGTGCACCGAGTCTCCACGTCCACCTCCATGTCTTCCAGGAAGCTGTTGACTATGGGGATGAGGCCTTGGAACACCCCCACCTGTTCTTGCACGGCACACCACAGCACACCGCACACACCACAGCACACCGCAAACACCACAGCACACCACACACATCACAGCACACCGCTCACATCATAACACACATCGCACACATCACAGCACACCGCACACATCACAGCACACCGCTCACACCATAAAACACATCGCACACATCACAGCACACCGCACACATCACAGCACACCGTAAACACCACAGCATACACTGCACACATCACAGCACACCACAGCACACACAACACATCAGAGCACAGCCCACACATCACACATACCGCACACACCATAGTACACCGTATACACCACACTCCACAGCACAGCACACCACGCCATGGCAGGCAGTGTCAGCTGCAGCCTTCAGTTTATCAGTGTTACTCTCACCAGGATTGTCGCGTCGATTTGTTGCATCACAGGATGGCGACAGATGGCAATGCCTTGGGGGAGGCCTGAATCCAGCACTTTATTGATCATGGCTGATGATATGTGGGATGGATCCATGACTGGAAAGTGGTGAGCCAGTCTGCAGCACGGGAAGTGCACGTAACTGCTTTGAGTGGAGCTGCTCGCTTGAAGGCAGCTCACGTGATAACTGGGAGACGAGCTCTAATCATAAGTTACCACTGTCAATCCACCGCTTGGATGATGGCCTCCCCACACAGTCATGGGGTTTTTACCATTCATCACATGCGTTAGCATGGGTTTTATTTACGGGCATGGGGGGGGGCGGAGTCTCCAGAACTGTTTCAGATTTCGCTCGCCAACTGACTTTAGCCGCAGCACGCCGACCACTCCGCCACCGCACAAAATGGCGGCAGCGAGACGTACAGCAAGCGATTGTTTTGGTGCTCTGGACCACCATGGCGGTGGATGACAAAGGGTGAGCGTGACGCTGCAAGAGCCCGCAGGGCTTGACACTGCGAGGATGGCCGCGAGCCCTGCCCCGCCGGGTTGCCCACCTTGCCGTTGATGATGGTGTCAATGCTCATGAGGATCCCCACTTCGTCCTCGGACTCGGTGTCATCTGCTGGGGGAGCGTCCACCTCTGGTCGCAAAGAAAATAAACCGCATGGCAGTTTGACGATCACGCGAGTTGGCGAGCGACCGTGAGCGAGGTTAAGCGCTCGTGTGATGCACACACACATGCAGGGCAGGCTGGGGTGAAGGCTTGGGTTGCGAGGAGGTCCGGATCGTTGGCTTGGAGGTCAGAGTGGCTGAGCCCGCACCGCTGAGACCCTGGGTTCAAATTTGGAGTTCAGTAACCGCCTGCGATGAAACCGGGTTCTCAAGTGTGGTGAGTAGATGGTATCAGCCCGGTCAACAATGATTGCTCAAAAATTACAATATCCATGACGTAAAATTTGGTTCTGCACTTAACTTCGCCAAATTCCAGATGTGAGACTTCAAATATTGCTTTGACTGCAATGCAACAAACATTACTGTTGGCACCGGGGCAAGTTGGAGAGTGCTGCCCCCTACCATGTGACACGGAGGTCATTTGCAGAAGAGATCTCAAAAATAGTTCCGGGATATTCACTTCTGTGGGCTATTGTCTAACACGGGGATGGGGGTGGGTCACTGCCATGTGAGATTTCTGAATGGATTCTTCATCTCGTGACTCGACACCGAGAGCACACTCAGAGTAAAGTTGTGGAAAAAGACAACGTATGATTTGTAATGGCTCGACTTGCCTGCCTGAATATCCTTCCTGAAATAAAACATCTCCTCCAGCACAGCTTTCCTCTTCTGCGCCTTCCTGATGTTCTGATCTACCTGTGGCAGAAGATAATTGACGGTCAGGGATGTGCCAAACATTCAGGCGGCAACCTTTTGCACCAAAGGTGCTTGAGAGAAGCAATAAAAAAGTAGCAAAGTAAAAAAATCACATTTGTTACGCGCTGCACAGTTTTCGTAAGATTCAGGGGCACCGGAACCAGAGCCTGTTGCTAAAAATTGCCCAAGCTCTGAGGCCCACTACAGGGACTCCTCTACGTATAAACGGATTTTTGAAGATACGAACGGACCGAACAGTCGTAAATTCAACTGCCGTGCAATTGATGTCATTGGTGGCATCTACATCTGAGCCTTATGGTGGGACCCCGGGGTCCCGAATAAACGGATTTCAAACGTAATTAATAAAAAAAAAATTGGCGAATCTGTCCCACCGCACACATAAACGCCGCGAACCACCTGGCACGGATTATTCTGTTTTCATGTCGTCCAAGCGCAGCGAGGACGAATGCGCAGAAGAAACAAAACTTTTAAACTGTGATTACCGCATCGTGTGGAGCTCGTCGAGAGGAATAGATTGCCATATCATTCACCTTCAACAGACATAACATTATCTCGCAACTTAGTTTATGCGAGAGCCGGGAGCTAATGGGATCCCAGGGGTCGTGCCATAAGGTTAATCTGCAGAACCAGTGGCATCTACATCTGCAGAACCAGTGGCATCTACATCTGCAGAACATGAAGAAAACAGTGGCATCTACAGCTACATGAGATTATTAAACTTTTGAAGCCATTCCCTGTGTTTAGCGTACATGCCATACAACGGGTTTGGAATCGACGGGAGTAAAGTTGGACTTACGAACAAATCGATTTACGAACAGGCCTATGGAACCTAACTCGTTCGTAAGAGGAGTCAGTGTATTTGGACGCTTAGTCCAACTCTATGAACGTGTGTTTGTACACGTGGGAGGAGAGCAGATCACTCGAAGAAAACCCACTGTGTGTGAACGGGAGGAGGGGTTGCAGATGGAATACAGATGGCAATTAATCCACTTGCTGCACTGCCATACCCTAGCCAGAGCCAGGAGATGGCAACCTTGCAGCGCGAGCGGCACTGGAAGTTTCACGAAGGTGCACGTGTGTGTATGTGTGTGGGAAGCGGTGTGCGTAACGAAAACGTACCGTTAGTCACAATGTTAACATGGGTCGAAACTATGGGGTCATTATAGAAGGTCAAACGTTAACTGCAAAAACCAGAGAACTCGGAGGAAACCCATGCAGAACTAAATCCACTCATTAAGATACCAGCGTCGGGAAGACACAAGCTCTACCATTATCATAGGCTATCCGTCGCAATCGAGGATAATTGTCTTTCATAGAAAAGTTGGATTATCTGTGGGTCCGAAGATGGCTGAAAACATGGATCTGGGATTGTCAGATTTTGGTGCAGCGCAGGCACTTGTCCAGAAAGAGTGGGTGGAACTGGGTTAGGAAGTCGGGCTGCAGCATCGGGCTGTTTCCACCATTCCCACTTTTCCTCTTATTGTTTTCACAGAGTTGCAATACGACCAGGTCGAGCATCGCGGCAGCGCTCACACGTGCCCAAGTTGGAAATCGAACCCGAGGCACAAGAGCTACCACTTGCGCCAGCCTATATACAAGCGGCCGGGTTCCAATCTGACCAGAATGGGCTTTCCGGCAGCGCTCGCACGGTCAGTGGGGAGGGACGCGGCTCCTTACCTTGGAGAGCGGCACGAGGAAGTTGAGGCCATAGGAGAGGATGACGCGCGTGAGCAGCACCACGAACACCACGTACGCCGCGTTCTCGAAGTCCGTGAGCTGCACCTGCACCACACATTGGGGACTCGGTCTGGTTGCTTTATCTGACCCGCACTGTGCTCAACCACCACGATTGCATGTCACAGCCCACGCACTCAATCGCCAACTCACTCACCCACTCACTTATTCACCAACTTACTCACCACACTGCGTGGTCAGAACGCTTCTCTTTCTGCTTCTACCCACGCACTGCTCGACTTTGAAATTCCCTCCTCCCATCATCACCTCTTTTCCTAAGCCTCAAATGCATCTCGGTATGACTCCACCTCAACGTATAATCCGCGTCGCCCTCTCGGAGAGGCTTACGTCCATCGGCCGGAACTCGACGCGCCACCCGATGTTGGTGTTCGGCGGCGGAGGCTTGAAGCGCAATGTCTGCCAGTTTGTGGACTGGATGCACTGCAACACACACGCACACGGACGGACGCACGCACGCATGCACACGGGGCATGCACTCTGGTCAGTGCCCACGATCATGGAAGACACACGCCGATCCCTCGTAGGTGTACTCCAGTCAGGCTATCACTTCTCATGGAATATTTTATTGGGTCACCGGTTAGGCTGGCACACGACTGGTAGCCACAGACACCACCAGTGAGGAATTCGGGGGTCGGCAGGGCGGATCGGTAATAACACACTTGTATCTCACAGCAGGAAGAGACCTGGGTTAGATTCCCGACTCGGGGACCTTTCAGCGTGGAAAGCTTTGTGTGTGTTTTCCCCACTGTTCTCTACGGGTCTCCTACGGATTCCCCGATTTCATCCTACAGGCAAAAAAAAATACACCACGCGATGCAACCGGCATTGGCCAAACAACATTCCAATGCTGAAAATGTACTTACAAATTTCTCAAATAAGCAGCACACAGAAGCAGCTGCAGCAATATCACAACCCCCCCCCCTTCCACAAAAATTGGCGGCACCCTCCTGCAAAATATTTTTGGGACCTGGCGAGGCCGTTATGGGTAAACAAGCGGACGTAATAATATTCATAAAGTGCACTGGCGGATGTCTCACTTCAAAGTGGTAGGCCTCGTTCTCATCGTCGTCGGCGTGGATCTTCTCGCAGAACAGCACGAGGGGGTCGCGGATGAAGAGGTGAGCAAAGTGCTGAGCGAGCAGCGGATCGATGCCTGTTGGCCACAGGCACGGCTCATGCAAAAAGACAAAGATCCCTGCCGTGTGGCCCTGAACAGAGGCTGCTAGGTGCAAGCACTGTTAGAGAGCACCGATGACGGCTAGAATGGTACACAAGGGGAGTGCATGGCCAGCACCACGTCCGACCCTCTTTGTTTCCCCAGGAGCGATGCTTAAACACTGCACCGGGTACTTATTTGAGGCTGAGTAGACCTAGGGGAGGCTCACGACCAGTTCAGATGATCATCACTGGTCGCCAGCTTCGTAGAGCAGCACACTAACTGCTACACTACTGCTTCTCCACATGCACACACAGTTCACGCACACAAACGTTGCATGTCACTCGAATAAGAAGAAAACAACTTTGCAGTGACAAGATGTTGTGGGGTTTACTCTCCAACACACAGCCTGTGTGCTGAACGAGTAACTAATTGGTACGTTTTGTTTAAGTGACAAACCTTACAAATTGGCTGTATTTCCGCGATTTAACCCAGAAAACCCCCCTCTATTATGGCCTGAACCAGTTTAAAAAGCGAAGAGTAGAGAGCTGGAGGGGATGGGTTGTAGGGGTGGGGAAGCGGGGGCCTGCAAGGGACACCAGCCAGTTAGGCGCACTCAGCCCCATCACAATCGACATGACGTATCATGGTTCCCTCGCCGGCATGCCTGTGGTCACGCAGCACCGAGTCACGTGCCCGCGACCAGTGAGGAGCAGCTGATAGTTGAACCGGCACGGCAAGTCAAAAAATCTTCGGTGTTTCACAGCATGCGCGATTAATACATAACCCCAATAAACGGTTCGTGAGAGTGAAGAAGGGGACAGGTGAGCGTGGCGGGGGATGTGAGCGCGGCGTGGGAGGTGAGTGCAGCGTGGGAGGTGAGCGCGACGGGGGAGTTGACCATGGCAGAGGAGGTGAGCGGCGAGTACGGCAGGGGAGGTGCGTAAAGCAGGGGAGGTGAGAATGTTGGGGGAGGTGAGCATGGTGGTGGAGGTGAGCCTGGTAGGGTAGGTGATCGTGGCAGGGAGAAATTCCGTGCCTGCATCCAGGAGCTGCAGGTGGACGTCCTCGTCCTTGGGCAGTTCCAGGTCATTGAACTGCGCTCCGCCGGGCGACAGGAAGCTATCGATGGAGTCAAACCGCGACTTGGGGATTCGCCACTTGGACGTTGTCAGGGGCTGCAAAAGGGAGATGAACGGATTGACATTTTGATTGTAAAGATTATCAGCGGTGCCAGCTCAATGCTGTCGCCTCATGGCCACGACAACCAAAGGCTGTAAAAATAATGGCAATAAACCCGGTGCCGAGGGAACAACGCGTTATTATATTTATTATTATTTCAAATCTTCAGAGCAAAATGTTCTCAAACTGTAGTCACGTATTTTCGCGAGCACGTACACACTCCCCCTGCAGAGTTAATTGTGACGCGGTGTTTAGCAGCGACACCACCGATCGCAGGTCGCCGACTCGAATGACAGACGAGCACCGTTTGTCCGCATAATGTTCGGTCACGACATCTCAAGCGCTGTCCAGTGATCAGTTAACAGGAGCGAAACAGGGAGCACAGCCAAATTAGGGCTTGAATTCAGCTGGGGGCCTCTCTGGGTTGGCAATCCAGAAGATGTTTCTGCTCCCGGAATGCCCTTGCCTCCCGCAGGTTCCCAGAACATTGCTCCCTGGACAGAAGCTCTGCTTCACTCTGCTGTCCGGATATATAATTACCTATCCGAAAACATTAAATCATTGATTCTGGTCTTCTCGGCCTCCATATGCCGAGCACATTTGGTACATCTCCTAACTTAACCACAGCCTTGTAGGACTGAGTGTTTTAGCTGCAGTGAACCAATGATTATGCCGATTATATATAATAATCTTACCTATATAAGTAATTTTGTCTGTCTGTCTGTGGGTCTGTATGTTTGTGTGTGTACACAACTTGTGACGGATTTAACTCACAAACTGTGGGGTATGTTTCATAAAAGTACCCAGATACCACACAATAAGCCCCGTGGTGAGCCAGTGCTCTTCGTATTTCACATATGTCAAGTTTAAAGTAGTGCAATTAACAATGTATTAATTTTATAAGCACAGGGCAACGCCAGAGCATGCATCTGCGCATGAGCGAAACGCTGAGCCGTGGTTCCCATAGCAACTCACACACGCGATCGGTGGGGGGAATTATTACTCCCATAAAAAATGCAAAAAAAATACACACAACGCTGAGTTAAATTATTCAAAGTGTAATGTCGTCTTCTCCCCCCCCCCCCCCCCCCCCAATATGTGCACTTAATACTATAGGGTCGGTAGATGCTACGATTATAGCCCTTAGATACTCTTACTGTAAAGCGGGCGGGGGGGGGGGGTAGCAGACCAGCCCCAGCCTGCAAAAGTGCGACCTCGGCCGGCTGTACAATCTAGGCGAGGCCGGGGGGCTCTGCACGGGACTATGCCTCACCACTACACTCTATGAAATTAGTACTATTGTAGGGGTGTCAGGGGAAGGATTCCCACCAATAGGAGGGTTAGTGGGAGGAGTGATCGAGTAGATATAAGGGGAGAACGGGCGGGAAGAGGGGGCCTTTGGCGGGAACGAGATTGGGACAGCTGGGGACAGGTGTGGATGGGAGAAAAGGATTAAAAGACGAAACCCCTGCAATCTTGTGTCGGCTCTCCTTTACACTATTGTCGTGACATTGCGGATGTCACTGTGTAATGCCTGCCCCACAGAGGCACGGCGTGCGATGTATTAACATCGCTGGCACCACGTGTATGTGGATGCAGTACCGGCCCTAAAGGGGCTCGGTGAGCACAGACTGGGAGTGCTGGATGGCACCACGCTCTGCGTGCAGTGCCGACCCCTATAGGATAGGGTGTGAGAGTGCCGGTCATGGGAATGGGGTTACACAAAGCCATGGCACTCTGGTTGACCCCGAAAGACACGTAACCGGTAAAGTCTACAAAGGGCCCCCAAGTGGAGGCTAGGGGTGGTCACGTCTCAGGGCCGAGATCCTGCTCGAGGGTTTTCTAAGGTGGTTGTGGCTGAGGGCGGAGCCAGCCACACCACAGAGGATACAAGCCGGGTTCCCTAGATGGACCGGCTGCTGTGGTTATCCTAAAGAATCCACGTTCTACATTCTACGCCCAAGAAGAGTCACCAACACGTGGACCTGAACCCAAGCTAGGGTCCTATACATTGGAGCTACTCCCAGTGTAATTAGTGTAGTTTGCCTGGTGGTCCACCACCATAGGTTGTTACCTGGTAAAGGTGCAGTTACCCCTTTGTGTTGGTATAAATAAATGTGTTGCCTCCAAAGAGTATGTCTGTGACTCAGTTTAACTCCCTACAGCTGGTGTCGGAAGTGGCCAAACATTCTGGAGTAAAGCTAGACGTTTTAGGTCATGACTACGCGATGCAAAATGTCAGTACCTAGTCAGGGGCCCTTACCAGGTACTGACAGCTGGGCCAGCTGTGCCTGGGACTCGCGTAAGGCAGGGTCATCACGCCCTGAGGTAGTTTATCACAAACTACCCACTACCTCTGAAGATGGTAGATTTCAAACAACGCTCAGACCTGGTACTAACTATGAAATGAAGGTTGACAACCAGTAAGTCGTTCCCGACTGCCCTCTTCAGTGCAATATATTTGAAGCCCACATTAATGTGGAATTCTGCAATTCTGTGAAAGCTATCAAATATGTTTGCAAATGCATCAACAAAGGGTCTGCTATGGCTGTGATTGCCTTACAAAAAGAGGGGAAAAAGTGTGGATGAAGTTCACCTTTTTGTCAAAGGCAGATACATCAGCAGCAATGAGGCCGTTTGGAGAATTCTTGGCTTCATACTGTTAGGTTTTTTCCGGTAAAGTCACGTAGGTAAAAAATAAAAATAAAAGTTAATAAAAGTAATAATGAAAATAAAATAATAAATCACGACGTTTCGGAGGCAACACAAGTCTCCGTCATCAGGTGGGACCGTCACAGCTAAAATTACTGTATCACTTACCTTTAGTTCCCTCCTACTATATAAGGAAGTGACGTGCTGGTGATGGTTAATCTGATTCCTTAGGAAGAGTCTACACAGTTCATCCCAATAATCAGGAGTGCTAATTTTTGCGAATGCTTCTCCATGTTGTCAAAGGGCCAAAATCTTTCCAAGACCTAAACACAGTGGAAGGAGTTGTCTGTCAAACATACATGGAAGCTTGCAATCTTCGTGGGATTCTCGAGGATGATCAGCATCTTGATAAAGCTATGACAGAAGCTTCTCAACTGAGATTGCTGTTATGCATAATTCTTCAAGTTTGCAGCCTATCTAACCCCATGGGACTCTGTAAAAAATACGAAGAAGGCATGAGTGAGGACATCCTCCACAGAGATCAACGAGAAAATTCCAACCTCGAGATTCCTACTTGAAACCTGCTTCCCACCACCACCCATCTCAAAAGAATTCTCTCATCAAAACGCTATACCACAGAGCTCATGGCATTTCTGACCAACACCACCTGGCCAGTGAATTAAGACATGTACATTGGGCCCTCAGGATGAACGGATACTCTGACTGCACCATCCGCCAAGCTGTTTCTCCCACCATACAGAAACAGCCACATGAAACTATCACTTTGCCATACATAGCAGGCGTGACCAAAAATATCTCCAAAATTCTAAACAAACATAAGATCCAAGTCCGATTCAGTACAGTGCATACAATCCGTGATCTGATTCCATCTGTGAAGGATGTCGTTCCTGACTTACAGTACCCTGGAGTCTAAAAACTGAGTTGCAGTAGTGGTGATTGCTACATTGGAGAAACGAAACGTCATTTCTCTGATCGTGTCCGCGAGCACAAGTCAGATCTGAAACACGGTAGAACTGATTCTTCGACCTTTGCCGATCATTGCTACAACTCTGTGGGCTCTCATGAAATTGTCTTTTTCCGAGACCAAGGTGCTCTGCAAACCTCCTGGCTACCATCAAAGGTTTGTACACGAAGCCATACAAATATACAAACACAGACATAATTTCAACCGTAATGATGGGTACAAACTGAGTAATCATTGGAAAAATGTGATTAACCATGAAAAAAATATTTAACTACACATATTTGGACCATCTTATTTGACAGACAACTATTCTTGAGTTACTGTACAGTTTACTGATAGACAGCCAGTTTTGTTTTATCATGTTTAGCTTCTTATTTCACACGCTGGTTTCCTGCTATAAGTTTTACCCACCAAGCAACATAGCAGGAGGCTGTTTCTTCCTGACCTGCTTTTTTGCTTTTACCATCTACATGGCAGAGGCTCGGCCCCATTATCAGCAGTTGCACTTTAACAACTCTGGCACCCGCCCCCTCTCAGCCAGTCTACATAACAAAGGCTCAGTCCTTTGTTATGTAGACTAGCCGTAGTTTCAAGCCGCACCAACCTTACCATAATAATTAAAAGGGGGCCTGTCCTGGCTCATCCCCCCCTCAACCAGCATATATACGGGTAGTATATCTTGGAATTTCTCATTTACTTGATACAGCAAGCGTGCTGTGACAGTTCCACCTGAAGACGGAAGCTTGTGTTGCCTCTGAAACGTCGTGATTTTTATTTTATTTTTATTTTATTTTACTTTTATTAATTTTTTTTTACCTACGTGACTTTACCCAAAAAACCTAAGAATATGAATCCTTGCAGTCACGAAAGCTTCAAATCTAGAATCGAATTTAACTTTTCTGATGTTATTTTTAACCAGGCCCTCATCCTCCTTGAAGACAAACTTCACTCCATTAGTGGAAAAGACCTCAAGTCTATCGGACTACCAACATCCTCCAGGGACAACCTGCTTGTCCTTGCCCAAGAGATTCTACGTGAACTATCCTATGATGTTAATAGGGTTTTTCCCCTTTTTTTTCTGGCAACAAAACTGACACCTTTTGCAAGGAATCATGCTTACATTAACCACAATACTTGCAGTCAAATGCAAACAAAAAACAATACTCTGCTAATTTATGCATTGTCTTTGAAACTGATTGGTCCACACCAGAGACATTGTTTACAAAAAAGCTCTTTGATAGGGGTGTGGGGGTCAGCAAAATGTGTCAGTTTGATTATTTTTGAGAGGCCCTATTTTTAGGTTTTTTCGGTAAAGTCACGTAGGTAAAAAAAATTCAAATTAATAAAAGTAAAATAAAAATAAAATAAAAATCACGTGTGCTTCTTTACCTCACGCCTGCTGTTGGGCAGTTCGGATATTGGCGAGTGCTCGCTGAGCCGCGCCCACTTCTCGCCGCCCTGTGCTGCATGCACATCGCTTCCTTTCCGGGTCTCCCGCCTGCACCCGCGCCTGCCGGGCACCATTTCGGCGGCCTGGCTGCCGGCGGCTGTTCATGATGGCGCTCATGCAGCGCAGCTTCTTCGCCATCCCACATCTCATCGCCCCATCCCCAAGTCTCCTGTCTGCCTCCTTGCCTGCCAAGTGTCCTGTTGGCGATCTGGCTGCCAGCGATTGTTTGCGGCACCGCTTGGTCATTACTTGCCCTACCTCCCGTCTCCCCAATTTCCCTCATTTACCTATTCCCAATTATATACCGTCTTTGTTTTGTGAAGTGCATACTTGCGTATGCCACTTTTGCGGAGCTAAATGTCAATGTTGAGGTCTGCTTACAACAAAAAGGCTTCAAGAGAGAGCTCATGCTATCCTGTTATTCCTTCATTGAAGAGACGGAGACCACACTGGTTTATTATGTGGTCCATCATTTGCGTTCACAGTTGCATTGCTTGCTTATTTAGTATGAGTTTATTTTGCATTCCCCTAATCACGTAAAATTTATACGCAAATACTTTTTACATACATAAAACTTTTTAGTATTTGTGTATGTATATGTTATGTTTGTAAGAGAAGTTTATAAATATATACTAGCAGAAGTACCCGGCATTGCCCGGGTGAAAAATATATATTTCTTAATAACCTTACATATATACACAGATGGGCTGCTACCCCTGCCCCCCCCAGCCACGATCTCCTCGGCCGCTGTGCAGTAATATGTACGGCCTATAGTATGGTGGGGTGTCGAGGCCTAGTACCGTGCAGAGCCTCCGCCTCGCCTAAATTGCCCACCCGTCTGAGGTTGGGTACTGGGGCCATTACCCCCCCCCCCCCCCCGCGCTACAATAATACTGTCTAATCGCTATAATTGTATTATCTACCGACCCTATAATAGTAATTGCACACATTGGGGTGGGGGGGGAGTGAAGAGGACGTGAAACTTTGATGAATTTACCTCAGAGTCGCGTGTTAATGCGTGCGCATATTTTTAACGGGAATTAAAAATGGCGTCCACCCCGCAGCGAATGCGTCGCTACCCGTTGCCAGGGGCAACCGCCGTGGAAAACCAAACGGACCAATCGTGTCTCACAAATCCCTCACATTTCGTCCAATGAAACTGTGTATGGTCCGGCGACACACAGACAGACAGACACACACACAGACAGACAAACAGACAGA
The DNA here is from genome assembly GCF_965212315.1 of Lampetra planeri. NCBI lineage: Eukaryota > Metazoa > Chordata > Hyperoartia > Petromyzontiformes > Petromyzontidae > Lampetra > Lampetra planeri. The sequence continues at coordinate 3,055,770 of NC_136154.1, read as the reverse complement.
CAGATTTGAGATTTTATATATATAGATATATTTTCCCCTGGGCAACGCCGGGTTCTTACCACTAGTGTCTTATATTGCTATTGTTCACAATTGCACCCAGAAATAAAATAAATATCCTGTATATCTCTCACCACTACGGCTTGGCTCCTACTTCTACTCATTACGAGCCACCTACTCCAGTCACCTGTCAACAACCGGAAGATATTCAGTGACAGAACTTAAATCCTGATTGCAATACACGGCTTCATAGATGTCGTGCAGCCTGAAAAATCATTGCAACGGTCAAGAGGTTACCACGACCAAACACCGTTGGTGCGACCGCACCTCGCCATCGCTGCCTAAAATATTTATAGTCGACTGCCAATCCCCAAGGTTTGCTCAGTCAATGAGCGATTATGAAAATAAATAAAACATTCTTGGAAGTGAGCCAGCACCACTGAGGTTCTGGGTTTGAAGCCAGGTCTCAGCTGCCTGTGACTAAATCTGTGCTTTCTAGTGCAGTGAGGTAATGGTTTTAGCCAGGTCACCAATGACTTGCACAAAAAACCCCCACAACATTACATTTGGTTCTGCAGGAATTTGAAGCCAGATGGTCCCCCCTCATACAACACCTGTAATACGTTCACAGGATGTATCCCTCTCTCCCCTCGTCATCCCTTCCCCCTTAATTCAACCCTTGGCTTATGCTGACGGTGTGTGTACACGTGCGTCACAAGGTGATGTGTCGGGTCTGCACATTGCCTGAATGAAAAGTACTATAAAGAAAATGTTAAACTGGTTCTGCACTTAATTTGGCTATGAAATAAAATGAAAATATCGGTGTGACTGCCGTGCGACGCACAAGTGAAAGAGCGCTGGATCAGATGGCACTTTGAACGAGGGATCTCAGCGGTAGTTCTGTGATATCCGCTTTCATGGGGGGTGTCGGAATCTCCATCGTGAACACAGACAGAGCGATCAGAATGGGGGGGGAATCGCATTTGGCGGGGTAAAAAAAAGATGATTAAACGTCACCTCGAGCCCTCTTTCCTGTCGCGTGCGGTCGTCGTTTGCCGCGGAGGCGATGCTCCAACGGCAGTCAACGTCCGACACGAGCCCCCGGTAGAAGGGGGCGGCGGCGCCAAGGGCCATCTGCAGGAGGGGCGAGTGCACACAGTCAGATGGTACTCGCCAATGATGGAGGGAGCCAGCTGTAGTCACTGGCACTCACAATGATGGGACAGAGCAGCCAGCTGTACTCACTGAAACTCACTCACCATGATGGGACACAGAGGAGCCAGCTGGTCGTAGATATGTCGTGCTTCTTCTATGTTTCTGGCCTGCAGTGTAACCTGTGACGCAAAAGAGAAAGCTTCCAAAGCCGTATTGATCATTTTCTCTCTCGCCTGTCTCTCTGTGTGCGCGAGAGTAAACGAAATCTGTGCATGTGTAATAAAAGACTTGACCACGATCTCTGGCTCAGTGTCCTTTATTTGGTCCGTACTGCGTTCCCACACGGCTGTCTCTCTTATTCTCTCAGTGCTGGTTCCGATGTCACTCCAGTCACCGTCAGCAGCTCCGCTGCTGTTCTTTGTCGCTCTTGCAGCCCCCACAGCAGCTCCGCTGCTGTTACTCAGTCTCAGCCCCCTTGGCTGTAATCGCTGCTGCTCACTCCGCAGCGCTGACAGCCTCGTGCTGTCTCTCTCTCTCTTCGTCGCTCCTGCGACTCTCTGCAGCCACACCGCTGCCACTAACACACAGCCTTCCTGGCTGTACTCTCCTCTCTCTTCGTCGCTCCTGCGACTCTCTGCAGCCACACCGCTGCCTCTAACACACAGCCTTCCTGGCTGTACTCTGGGGTCGGCTCCCGCTCGCCGGCGGTGCCCCCCTCCTCTCGTTCGCCCTCGTGGCCTCACCCTTTTCCATTCACAACCCGACTGACTTCTCTTTCCGGTTTACCCACTTAAGGACCCCAACCTTTCACCCACGTCACCTGGCTCCGCCTCCTTGTGACGTCACATCCGGAAGGTCGCTTTCGCCCGCATTACACCACCCTCCCCCATAGAAAAAACCCAGCCGACCTCGGCTGAACAATACCAAAGCGTAATGCGGTGAACCGACCTTCCCCCTTAAAGGACACTAAGCATGTAATATAACAACAAGAACAACAACAGCACAAAGCACAACAACGCACATCCGCATGTCGTACACGACAGCCACCCGGCCCCAGGGTAGTGGAGATGATGTAATTCCGGGCCGCTTAAGAAAACCCCAATAATTACCCAAATAACCGCGATGGACGCCCGAGTATTTACATTTTAACAACAATATTATTTACACGTGAAAACAACAACAACAAAAACATTTCTGCTCTTACCCACCAGCAGTCCTCCCTTGAGGACCAGCACAGACCTCAGACGTACACAGCATGTACCCACAGTCACTCTCAACAAACCAACAAAACCCCTAATCGCACACCCTCGCGTGGAGAGAGCCACGCTCCCCAGCGGTAACGTTTAATTCGCCGTAACCCTCACCGTGGTCGTCAACCCACGGCAACATCCATTTACCATACTCTCAGCTAGTGCCATTTCGGGGATGAGCAGCACTCGGCCATGCTCCTCCCTTACTATCCCATCAGCGATGGACACACACCAGCCTTGCCAAAAATAATGACGTTGCAACGTCAACAAAGTCTTCTGCACCCCTAAATGCAATAGTGTGTCACAATGGAGAGTTCTAATCAACTCGAATCGCAAGGACGTTGGTAGCACCACACGCCAGCTTCCCTGGAACCCTTCTCGCCACATAAGCAGACCATCTCGGAGAGCGGTTCGCGGCCCCACAGCCGTACTCGGACTCCCATTGTCCCTCATAGACCGCTTCCGCATGGACAACAACAACTCATCCATCATTTGTTCCCGAATCCAGACAGACCGCGGCAGATTCAAAACCCCGTCAGTCGGTCCCGGTTCCATCGGAGTATCCGACTTCTCGACGGCCAACGTAAGCGGCTGAGGGGGGTTTAGAATCGGCGAACACCTATGCGTCCCCGACGCACATTTACAAGGGGCGCGCCCTGGTAATCTGGAAAGTGCGTCAGCGTTCGCATGGCGCACTCCCTTCCGATGTTGAATTTGGAAGGAAAATGCCTGTAGCGTGTCCAACCAACGTGCCCACTGTCCCGATGGCTGGTCCATTTTAAGTGCATATTGCAAGGCCGCATGATCCGTACGCACAATAAAAGAACGACCGTAAAGGTACGGTCGAAATTGCCGTAGGAAAAACCAACCGCCAAAAGTTCTCTACGAGTGACACAGTAGCGTGTTTCCGCAGGCGACAAGACTCGGCTACCATACGCCACGACGCGCTCTACGCCCCCTTTAGACTGTGATAATACCGCCCCATTACCTGTGTCACTCGCGTCCGTATCAAGAATGAAAGGGCGATCAAAATCGGGATAATCCAATGTCGGAGCCGTAGCCAATAGATCACGCAGACTCCAAAAGGCCGCCTCTTCCGGCTGTCCCCAAACAAATTTCCGTCCTTTACCCGTAAGGAGATGCAAGGGCCTCGCAATCGTCGCAAAACCCGGCACAAATCTTCGGTAATACGAGGCAAATCCCAAAAATCGCCGAACATCCCCCCACGGTGGCCGGAGTCGGCCAATCCCGGACGCACGCCGTCTTTTCCGGATCCGTGGACACCCCCTCAGCACTCACAATGTGCCCCAGATAACGGACGGACCGTTGCAGTAGGTGGCATTTCTTTGGTTTAAATTTTAAATTCGCAGAGCGCATCCTCGTGAACACTGTCTCCAGCCGTGTTAAATGTTCCTCAATGTGCGGCTGAAGACAATGATATCGTCCAAATATATAAGACACGTCTGCCACTGCAACCCCGTCAAACGAGCTCCATCAATCTTTGAAATGCGCTTCATAGCCAAGGGAAGATCAATCCCTCGGCAAGGCCAGATATCAACGACCCCCCCCACGGGGTAATGTTCTCTTATAGAGACAATAACGCCCTAACCCAAAACCCGTGAGCCCCCGGCACACCAGGTTCAGTCTGCCACCGCACAACTGAACCATGACTCCCCGAGCCATATGAGCACACGGCCCATTAGTTTAAGACATACCACGGAGGTTTCGCCTCCGGGCTGTCAGGTCAGCCATCAGCCATAGGCCGACGTGACCACCACTCGTGCATCACCCAATCAACAATGGCAGGCATAACAGATGGAATATTTGCCCCACCGAGGTTTTTCCCGCGCGCTCAAAATGGCGGCCCCCTTCGCCCAGCGCGTTCGCGCAATATCTCGCGTGCACTCAAAATGGCGGCCCTTTCCGCAAAGCGCATCGACGCCATACCCCGCGTGTGCGCAAAATGGCGGCCCAACGTGCGAACACGTGGCCAGTTTTCTCCATTCGTGCACCCCAGCTTCCCTTTGCTGGGGGTCACAAATTGCTTCCCCCGTCTTATTGTAACAATCCCAACAACGATAGACGCACAGCCCCAGCTTGCTGCGCGCAGCAGTCATATCGGGGAATTTTTAACCAATATTTTACCAACCACATTGGTTACACAACCCAACTCGCAAAGCAACTCGTGGCTGCATGCGACCAACCGAATACGCGACGCAACTTGGCGCCAATTTATGGTCCCATTAGCATTAACCTTTGAGACACCCACAACGGCGTCATCACGCACCCTCAAAGCGCGCTCTCTCTCTCACAAAGCGCCGTTACCCATAATATACACAAAATCGCGTGTACATAACATCCATACGACCAAATAATAGGGTCCCCCTCGAATTTGTTACCAATTTCCAAACAGGTACGCACAATTAATAACATCCCAACAACAATAGTCAATCAATGCATCGCACCCCATAACCGTACAGAACGGTGTAACAGCACATACAGTCAGCATATCGCGATCACACACGCACATTTAAGCACAATAGCAAGCCGATCTGCAGGTAACCAACACACCATTAATCCAGTCGTAACATTGCAGCAACAACACAAATATTCTCTCTCTTGCAACAACCACATCGCACATAGCACCTCGCAGCACAATAGACCAAAAAAAAATATATATTTTCCAATTAAGCCCATCGCACAAGGTAACCCACGAGATGATACAGCGCAAGATACCCGACGCTCCCGAGTTAATAATTAACTTCGCCATCAATATAACAACTCCACACCGCAGCGCACACACACAATTTAACACTCAGCAAGCACAGCATACTCTCCGTCCATTCTCAACACACGTACACACTTTAATTGACACCGAGCAACAAGCAGATAGCGCGTTCATCGTTATTACACACACATACCCACAGTCCGAACCGCGCTCCGCACAATCGAGTCATGAGAGAAAACAAAATCGCCCCCACCCGGCCCTCGAAAGATGGGTGAGGTGTGTGTAAAGGCCGGGTGCGTATTGTTACGACCCGCCCGGGGCTGCAGCAAGAAGAGGACGGCAGGGCGGCAACTTGAGTCGTCTCGCAGAACTCGTTCGGCGACTTGACTGCTCCGTTGTCACGCACCCGAGCCAGGACGGGAGAGCTCCCGCCCCAGCAGCTGTAGCGTCGTCGTCCTCTCCTCGCAGCTCCCCCTCGCAAAACAGCAGCTCACAGCAGGCTGCTCTCCCCGCGGCACCTCCAGATGGCAGCGCAAGGCTGCCTCTCCGCCGCGATGTTGAAGATGGCGGCGTCTCCCCGCCGCGGTGAAGACAAGATGGCGGCTTCCCGCCGTTTCTCCCCTGCCACGCCCAAGATGGCGTCTTCGTGCCGCGTGGCAGATGGCGCTGGCAGCGCAGGCAAGGCGTCGGCCTGCAGACCACCATCGGCTCTCCCCACTGCCGTCGTCGGCGTGGTGAGCTCACACGGTTTCGCCAGCACGATTTTCCAGGTCTCCAGCTGCGCCATCTGTCTCAATCGTAAGTCGGATGATGTAGCAGATGATGGCACAGGAATATTCTTTCTTCCGAGCCGTCTTGACAAGCCGTTTCACTTCTGACACCAGTGTAATAAAAGACTTGACCACGATCTCTGGCTCAGTGTCCTTTATTTGGTCCGTACTGCGTTCCCACACGGCTGTCTCTCTTATTCTCTCAGTGCTGGTTCCGATGTCACTCCAGTCACCGTCAGCAGCTCCGCTGCTGTTCTTTGTCGCTCTTGCAGCCCCCACAGCAGCTCCGCTGCTGTTACTCACTCTCAGCCCCCTTGGCTGTAATCGCTGCTGCTCACTCCGCAGCGCTGACAGCCTCGTGCTGTCTCTCTCTCTCTTCGTCGCTCCTGCGACTCTCTGCAGCCACACCGCTGCCTCTAACACACAGCCTTCCTGGCTGTACTCTCCTCTCTCTTCGTCGCTCCTGCGACTCTCTGCAGCCACACCGCTGCCTCTAACACACAGCCTTCCTGGCTGTACTCTGGGGTCGGCTCCCGCTCGCCGGCGGTGCCCCCCTCCTCTCGTTCGCCCTCGTGGCCTCACCCTTTTCCATTCACAACCCGACTGACTTCTCTTTCCGGTTTACCCACTTAAGGACCCCAACCTTTCACCCACGTCACCTGGCTCCGCCTCCTTGTGACGTCACATCCGGAAGGTCGCTTTCGCCCGCATTACACATGCAACAAATGTTTCTCAATCGTTTTCGTGTCGTAAGCCAGTTTGTGGGATTTCACAAAACCCGCGGTGGACATGAGTGGGCCCCGTGGGGGTAGGCTTGTCTAACTGGGGCGCCACAGTGGCTAGGAGATGTTAACTACTTTTCCTGGTGTACAGGAAATCGTGGGTCCGATCCTGACCTTGATGCCTGTATATTTGGAGTTTGCATGTTCTCCCTGTGGATGCGTGGATTTTTTCTCTGGGTCCTCCGGTTTTTCCCCTCCACATTTAGAATCATCATCGCACATTCAGAGTATTTGGCTGCTGCTGTAAATTTCCACACGACAATGATAATAAGCCCACTTCGTCGAGCTATCATTTGTGATAGCCTGATCGCTTCTGAAAAAAAGCTACGTAGCTTAGTGGGCCTTCTTATCATGATTTTTTTCTCATACTAAGAAAACAATTGTTTAGTTTCAACTTTGTACACCGATGTGAAATTCCTGACAATAGTTGAATCGTTTTTTTCTTAACTCTACCTGCAGGCAGCAGTTTCCCAAGCCGAATCCCGTCGCGTCCATGTAAATGTGGTCAGCCTTAACCGCGATGGCCGCCTCCTCGTCACCGTGCGGGATTTGGTCGATGAATGGGGACGGAGTGTTTCTGTCCCTGAAGACTAGGGGGGGGGGGGGGTAGGTAGATAAGGGGGGGGGGAAGCGAGGTTTGAAGCGCAGCACATACTCCTGTTGTTGTACGTTGCAGGTGAAAGGGAAAAGAAGGGGGAGGGGGGCAGCTGGTTTGAATGATACCCACTCGGTACGTTCACCACGACCTTCTCTCCTCGCCTCTCACGGATGTTCCTCGTAAGCGCGCTGTGGGCAAAAGACGACAAATCAAAATCCGACAAAGTCCCTGTTAATTTCAAATGAATGCAACGGCCCTCCGTAATGGTTCCCCGCAGCATCAGCATTCCCTGCCCCCTGACGTTAATCCCAGGGAACCACGGTGGCGAGATGTTAACTACCTTGCCTGGTATACAAGAAGTCGTGAGTTCGATCCCGACGCTGCCGCCGGTATATCTGGAATTGCATGTTGTCCCCGTGATTGCGTGGATTTTTCTCCGGGTCCTCCGGTTTTTCCCTCCACATTTAGAAACATGTGTTTAGAGTATTTGACTGCTATACATTTCCACACAATGAGCCACTTTGTCGCTTCTGGAAAAGAGCTACATAGCTCTGTGAGCCTTACCTGGTAAAATAAAATAAATATCCTAATTTGAAGCTTTCGTGACCGCAGTAATTCATACTCTTTAGTTTATTCGGTAAAATAGATCACGATGTTTCGATCGCCAAACAAGCAACCGTCTTCAGTTGTGTGGCGATCGAAACGTCGTGATCTATTATTTTTTCTAAGTACGAGACTTCACCGAAATAACTAAAGAGTAAACAATAAAAATGTATTTAGTTTACTCCCAAGTACTCGTTTGAGGCTGAGTCGACCTAGGGGAGGCCCAGGACCGGTTCAGATAATCTTCACTCTTGTTGACCATGAGTGTGATTCTGTCCAGATCTCACGCACTCACTCATGTCCTCACTCCACACACTCAATCACTCGCCACACACTCTCACCTGAAGCGCGGGTGGCAGGTGATAGCCTCGTCCGGCAAGAACAGGGACGCGGATTGTCCGTCTCGGTGCTGGGGCACACACTCGGGCTCAGAGAAACCTGGGCAGCCGAGTCTGCATCAACAGGAGCCATGCACAGGCAAGCCAGCGGGTGAGCGAGGTCGCCCGCGCGTGAATGCGAGCGAACCAGCTATACACGCATGCAGGCTGCCTCTCCCTGTTTGAACCGACATCTTCACAGCGACCGGGTCGTACAGCAGCGTGGTCGTGAGAAAGAAAGAGGGCCGGAGTTGATGGCGTGAACGTATTAAAGGAAGGACAGTGCCTCCTGCGACTACCTCGTCTCCGGCTGAGTGTGTGCGCCGCACGCCACCCGCACACACACAAGCCTCAACAAGGGAGAAGAGACCTACGACACTACACATACATACAAAGGGGCTCAGCTTGCACGCAGGTGCCTACTTCTTCCACTAAGAGGATAGCGACGCCGACGACGCTCCCACTCACCTGGGGAAGGTGGTGAGAGAGCATATCGTCTCGTTCGAGCGCAGCCGAGCCAGCATGTCCCTCCGCCGCAGCCTCATGCTCGGCTCCACGCTGGCCAGCTCGGCCATGGAGCTTCCGTACGGCTGCGCTGGGATCCCCTCCAGCATGTAGCTGCCATACTCCAGGTGCCACCGCGATGGGTACCTGCCGCATGGGAGAGATATTACCATTATTATTATTGCGTTGCTTCATCCTGCTTGTTTGTACACGCAAGGGAGTCTCACCGAGCCAAAATGACTCTTTTTAAGTGGAGTCCTGCCTTATTGTCATAGTAGGGTGGAGATGATTGATATGTATATTCCAATGCATGTAATTTTGCGGGTATTTTTTTCTTCAAAATAGGCAAAATTCTAACTGTTAAACTATTTTTGTTTTATTTTACCTAACCACAAATGATAGTTCAACGAAGTGGCTTATCACGTGGACATATAGAGCAGCCAAATACACTATAACCATGTTAGTAAATGTGGAGGGAAAAACAGGAGCAGCTGGAGAAAAACCCACGCCACCACGGGGATAACATGCTAACTCCAAATATACAACAGGAGTCAAGGTAGGGATCTAACCCACGACCTCCTGCATACCAAGCGAGGTAGTTAACATCTCGCCACCGTAGCGCCCCCTTGGATGCTGGTGCACAACGGGCCTACACCTGCAAATGACGTCACGAGACCTTTAGCGTCCACTTTGAAGGAGACGGCAGGCGAGAACCACATAACCCACTCATTAACCTTGCGTTCCCGTGATGGTTGCATTCGCTCGACCGCATTCGCTTACAACTTAGCGCGCATCTCCTCTCGTCCTTGTCTTTGGTGCACTGTGCCTATTGGTTTGGTTAATATTGTCACGTTTTAGTGTTGTGACGTCGCCCGTTCCTCCATACCGCGGATCACTTGTGCTCGCTCCATGGTGATGCACAACGGAACTTCGTTGAAAAACTAGCTGGGTAACTGGCTAAACAGGATACTCCGTGTAGGAAATAACCGTTGAACAGAGTTTTTTGGGTTAGATCGCGTAAATATAAATGCGTCGTAAAACCTGCCACCACCCAACAAACCCAACTATTAAGGGTTGTCACGTAAACAAAACTTGCCAATTACTCAGTAGTTCAGCACAATTGTGTGTTGGAGAGTAAACCCACAACATTTACAATTCGAGTACGACGTTTTGCAGGTAACTACACCCAGCATCATCAGGCGAGAGCCATAATTGTCTTAGAGGTGGGGGTAATTGTATTTGAATCTATAGTTTGAAAAAAATATATAGCAGTGTAATTTCGATTCCATTTTATGGAACTCAATTGTTAGCCCGTCATAGGATGGAAGCTGTCATATAAAAAATGTAAATTAATGTGTCATTGTAAATTTTATTAGGAAATGTAGCACATAAAGAAAAAATTCTTAACTTATTAAATTAAATTAAGGACTTTGAAAGATTTCTCGGTATACAATATTTTGTGTGAATCTCTTATCACTGTTCAAAAGGTTTCCTTGCAGTTGGCTCAGTTGGCTATCCTTGATGAACACTTTGATCCGCTGAGGATATGTAGATCTAGACAGAGCCACGTACAGCTGGCCATGGAAAATACGGGTTAATTGAGATAAATACCCACATTTTCAAAAGTCTGATCCTGCAACTTGATGATCGTCATTGCATATGCAGGAATTATTGGAATTTGTCGTCGTTTCAGTACGAAAGGAAAAGTGACATCACTTTGAGTTAGGTCGATTCTCGGGATGAAGACGATTTCGCCTCGGTTGCATTCCAATACAATATTTGCGGTGATTAAGTTATTTTGTAATGATTTGACCATCAAACGCGTTCCATTGCAAAGGCCATTCTTCGGGTTAAGATTTCGCAGCAGCATGATGATAACGCCTGTCTTCAGTGCAAATGTGTGTGAAGACATTCCTGAAGGTGTTTAAGCGTGAAGAAATTCTGGAAGGTAAATAAATGCGTCCACAGAATCTTCCGACACGATCAAGTCAGAGCTGTAATGATTTTGGATATCTCCGGACAGCTGTGTGATGATGTTTCTGTTCATATCGAGAGTATCCTTGTTGGTAGGTGCCATAATCGCTTTTTTCACAAGTTCTTCGGCAGGCATGTGTTGCAAGCTTTGACCGTACATTGCGGTGACCAGATCATCAACCGTGATCATTTGAGGTGGAATTTCAATGGAACCTAACCGCAATCGAGATAACTCCGTCAAACTTCCCTATCTAACTTTCAGCAGCCAATTGTTATGCTCATTTTGACCATCACTCCGAAGGTTTGCCGTGAAAGTCAACTTGCAAAAATGCTGCCATAATACGCTGGATTTGATACAGCACTCGACGACATCAACATGTGTGCCTTTTGGTACAACCGGCAAAGTCTGTCTGAAGTCGCCACCGATAACGATGACTTTTGCACCACATGGGCATTGAATCTGCGCGATGTCACGCAGCAGCTGATCGATGCATCGAATGCCATGCTTTGTCAGCATCGTAATTTCCATCAATTATTATGAATGAAGCTCATCGTTTCGCCTTGTGGCAAATTAAGTCTCATCGACAAAGAAGAGGTGTCAATGAGGGGAACTGGAAGCTTGAATCCGCTGTGCACAGTTCGTCTGCCTTGCAGTAAAGTAGCTGCGATTCCAGTGGTGGTAAAAGGAAGAGCGATGTGACCTTTTTCGCAAACAAATGAGAGCAGCGTGGAGTACAGGAAAGTCTTACCAGATCCGGCAGGATAATCTAAGTAGGAAAGTCTGTTCTGAGCATGCTCATCATCGACAGCTCTCATTATTGCTGTTAAAGCTTCAAACTGTTGGCCATTAAGGGAGGAAATTCCCGTTTCCACTTCTCGTTCTTCATGCACTGCATCGTATAGCTGAGCTTCGATTGGATGGCTTATCGGTTCGGGAATAGCAATTGATGCACAAGACAATCTATGTTGCTTGAGAATAGCGTTGATGTCGTGCAGAGGCATGTTGCAACATTCTCATCATGACACCGTAGATAATCCAGCAAGATGTCAAGTTAATGGTTGTTCCACAACTCGTGAGCAAACGTCTGTCGCATATGATTGGTCATTTCGTGGACTCCTGCATGCATCGAGCCCATTCTTCGTCTGAATCCAGCAAATGCCGATGAAAGGCAGCTTCCTTGAATGCGTTGTAAACGACACCATCGACGGTTCTGAGCAATTCAAAACTGGTAGCGCCTTTGACGTGATGCAACAGCATCCTCAGATAGAAGCGCTCCTCATCTATTATTCGAACACTGTATAATCTCGCAACGATCTTAGTGCCTCCTCTTTGTCGCTGCTTCCAGTTGTTGTTGACATACACAATTGTAGGGAATGTCGTTGTAGATAAATTATTGTGCGTGTGGATCTTTGAAGCATAGCTGAAACCTAGCGTCGATCTTCCTGCGACCTGTTCGTGCGGCTTCCAACGCCTCATCTTCTCAACCCTCTTGGAACATAAGTCATTGCTGAGGTGGCAATGCATGGGCAATCTCATCACGGCATGCGAGCTATCATGCATTGGCGACTCGAGCAAACGCCACATAGCTCTGGTGCACTGACGTATCTTGCGTTGATGAAATTTCACAGCTCGTCGTGTGTAAGTAGAGAAATCTCGCTGGTAGTGATCGTCATATTGGCGCAATAGAATCCTTTGTAAATATATTTATAAATATATTTAATAGCTCGTAGTGACGTGCAGACCTCAACATTGATGTGAGCATTGTACATCAGCAACAGATATGGATTGTACGGCACCACATATCTGTTATCCATTGACGATCCACGAACTTCAGCTGAAATTCCTTGTCGCCGATGATACAAAGGATATCCGTTAACATTGTGCACTGTCATGGTAGCAAATTCCTTCGGGAACGCCTTTTAGTACCTTCCATTTTGCATGCAGGCTGCGCGAGAATTTGCAGCTGCGCATGGGCCATGCATCATGCATCTTGTGACAATTTCGTGTAACTGCGGATTTTTAGCCGCAACGGGAATTTCAGCAGGCACAACCTGATGAATGTGCTCAGAGCTTGTGAATCTATCATCAACTTGCAATGTTCCCAGGATGTGTGCGTGAGGCAGACCACGATTCTGGAACTCGATGGTGTAGACGAAAGCCGTTGAGATTCCCAGAACGCCATGGACAGTGAGATCCTGCATCAACGATTTCAGTTTCAACTTGAAAACACGTGCCACTAAGTCAAGTCGATCAGATGCTTGTTCACCTTGCTGCAAATTGTTGGTGATTTCTCGCCACCTTGGATTTCCAGTGAATGTTATGAAGAGATCGGGAGCTATTGCTTTGTGAAAATTGTAATGGCGTCCGTGCTTTGCTCTTTCATGTTCCGCGGTGAACCTTCGAAAGGCGATGGCAGAATAACAGGAATTCCGGCTCGTCCTGCAGCCATTTGATAGGCATTCTCTATGTGATCGGCAAGTTTTTGATAAAGCTCAACTCGTAATTTCGGCTGATGTTGACGTATGTAATTCAAATTATTAGGTTCAACCTGCAGGTACGAATCGACAATACACGGTTTTGTAAGCTTTCCAGCACTGATTTGTGGGTTGAATGTGCCTCTGATCACCGTTTGCGCTCCAACATACTGTTGCGTTGACTTGAGCTCCAGCATCAAAGTGTCTTGGCTCTGGCGAGCTCTCCATCTCTGCTGTCTTTCTCTTTGCAAACGGCGTTTCTTAGCTGCAGTATCTTCGTCCTCCATGATGTTTGGCAATCCTGGGCTCACGTATTTAGATCTTATGACACTTAACGTGCTCCAGCAGCTGTAAAACTGCGAATAAGGTTGCCTCGCGCTTTTTAGACACTGTAGAGGGGCAGTGTGATCTACAGAGGGGCCACATTTAGCTGGCAGAGTCAAAAGAAGCATTCAAATTGGTAATTTTTTTACCAGGAACTCTTCGGTATCTTACACAATAGTCAAAGGTGAGCAATCTATGTGGCTGTCTAATTTGAAAAAAAACTGTAACTTCACTTTAGCACTGTTTTAAAATCACCTGAAGCTGTTAACTAACAAATGAATCTTCTCCAAAGGGCGCTTAATAGGGAAGAGTGAAGAAAGTAGAGTGGTGATACTGTCTGAAGTAACTTAGCAAATAACGAAGACCAAAGAGAAGCATTAGAGTTATGAATAAATTGATCAGAGTATAATTGCATCTTTTCTAAATGTAATGGCAAAGAATATTGAAAAATCTTGACTTAAAGCATTCATGACTGCAGTAATTCATATTATTTGGGTCTTTCGGTAGAGTCACGTAGATAGGTTCAAAGAAAATCACAAACAATAACAAAAACTACGTTTCTTTGAACCTATCTATGGGACCCAAAAAATATGAATATTTTAAAAAGAATGTCATTAAACACTTCACTGCATTTCACTGTAGCACTGTAATAATGGCAGTGAATGTTGCACAAAACGAAGTCATAAAACACCTGACAGCATTTGACAGCAGCACTGCATTAATCGCAGTGTTTGTTGCACGCAACTATTTCATAAAACACCTGACGTAACATCATAGTAGCACTGTAATTAACGGACTTATCAATTATTTGATATTTACTGCTCTGACACTTACCTTCCGCTTTCGCTCGCTGGGTTGAAAACATTCGAATTCAATATAATGTCTGCAAAGTAGCAGAGAAATGTTTATGATAGCATAATTAGGAAGCTAAAGACACCAAATGCACAGTGATGCGGCGTATAATGATTTATTTCCTTCACTTTGTATGAAGATAAGTAAAATCGAAAGCGAATTTGCATTTAAAAAATGTCATAGCCGCTCGACCTTCTTCTGCGGTCGTCTGAAAATCCAGGCACACGTGAATAATAATGAGGGGAGGGGCGCATGTGGAGTAATGTCACGCGCGGGACACAGACACAAACTTTTTTGGTTCGTTATATTAGTTGATGCGTTGATTTATTTATTAGGTTTATTTACCATGAAGAAAGGTTAAAATTAAAGCCAATTTGCGTAAACAAATGTTCTTTTCCGCTGCACCTTATTAATGCGGAGTGAAGTTACCCGTTCATGATTATTAATGAGGGGGGGGGGGTCCATGTGGAGGACACCACCTGTTTATGATTATGTGACGTCACGCGCGTTACACACAGACATTATTGGCTCATTATATTAGTAAATGCACGGCTGGGGCTGGATATTTTGTACCAAAAATCTAATCGATTCCGAAACTTTACGAAAATAGAATCGGAAAATCTATTCCTCTGGGATCGGCTCGCCATCCCCAATCGCCCTCACCACCTCTGCGTGTCATTATCCCTGCTTGTCTACAGCCTGCGTGCATTCCTCCTGCTCCTCCCCGATGGGGGGAGCAAGGTGGGGGGGTAGTGGGAATTCTCACAATTTACGCAAAGTGTTGGGTTTGAAAACGGTTCTGGGCCGTTGGGGCACGGCCGCTCTCCTGTGAGCATGTGGCAGGAGGAAGGGGAGGGTGAGGAGGTCTCACCCCGGGTTGGCCTCCTCGTCCATGGCTCTCAAGTCGTTGATCAGCTCCTCTGCGTTGAACAAGACACGGGCCCTGCGCGCCGTGTGATCGAAGGAGACGAGCATGTACTCGACCTGCGTGCTCACATGGGGGCAGACGCAGAGGAGGGGGAGATGGAGAGAGGAGGGGGAGACGGAGAGAAGAAAGGGACACGGAGAAGTGGAAGTATGTAATAGCGGCACTGCCATTTCATCACGGCCAAGCCGATGCCCCTTTCAGAGTGAAAATATCAACAAACGCATTCGTCAGTAACACTATGGCGCTAGAAGTTAAACGACAAGTTTTTTGTTGCGTGATTGTGTTTTGTTGATTATTATTTCATGTTGAATTGGCCTTCCCCCCCGCACCTTCCCTCCGGTGTGACGGAAGTTCAACATTCAGACGACCAGCAACATCATCATCACCTTCACCAAAGGCAAATCCCCCCGAACAGTCTGTAGGGGCAAGTGCTGTTAGCGAGCACCTACGAAGGCCGGCACGGCACATGAGGGGGTGTTTGGCCAGCATCACGCCGGCCGCCTTTGTCTCCCCCGTGCCAATGTTTACACATCGCACTAGGTACTCATTTGAGACCGAGTCGACCTAGTGGAATCCCAGGTACCGGTTCAGACAATCGTCACTGGTGTCCGTGAGCGGGCATCTAACTACCGCCAAAGATGCCCCGTACAGGCTCCACCGAGTGCAGGAGCAAGTTGTTGTGAGTGAGCAACCACCATCGACCGACTGTCACTCACACAGTCACACTGCAATGGGCTCGAGGTACAGGTGTGTAATTGTAATTGCTGCTTCTGACTGGGCATAGAGGCAAAAGGGAACGCACCTCATCACGTTAGATACACACATCGTCACTTCACACTGACCTCATCCTCTCACCTTGTCTTATCACCTCGTCTCATTTACCTCATCCCCTAAATAATATCATCACCGCGTCCTCTCACTTTTTTTCTTAGTCACATCATCACCGCGCTCACTCGCTTTGTCGTCACCTTGTCTCTCTCACCTCGTCCACTCACTCATCACCTGGTCTCTCTCACCTCGTCCCCTCACTTATCACCTCGTCTCTCTCACCTCGTCCCCTCACTCATCACCTCGTCGCCTCACTCATCACCTCGTCCCCTCACTCATCACCTCGTTCCCTCACTTTTCACCTCGTCGTTCTCGCCTTGTCTCTCTCACCTCGTTACATCACTCATGACCTCTATTGCATATATAGGTCCTTTTCCAACATTGATATTAAGAATAAGTCTGACAATATGTATATTTTTATAATAATCGATCGGGGTGTCGCTTGGGGCAAAAAGGTTGGCGACACAAACACCCTCCCCTAAAACAGCAGCTGCCTCCCACAAGCCACACCAGGCTAGGAAGTAGACATAACAGGTAATACAAAAAAAACCTGGTGCAAAAGGGGAGAGGTGGGGGGGTTGCTAATGAAATTCTGGGGAAATCTCTACACGGCTTCAAAGGCTGCCACATAGCACGTACAAGCAACATGCGCCACAATTCTTCCCGGGCGGCAAGAACCGAACAGACACGTTTTTTAAAAAGTTGTTTTTAGTTAACGGTAAAGTTCGAAACTTAGCGACAAGAATAAGTCGACATCAAAGACTGCCAACACACTCACTCAGATTAAGTACCAGACTGCAGTCTACATTAGTGACTTTTATTATTACTTACCTTATTTTACTCTTATTCACCAGAAATATTGTTTGTTATTGTATATTTCTATCTACGTGAATTTACTTAGCCAGATCTCCAAACCTCAGGATATCAAAATACAACTCGAGAATAAAAAGCACGGATCCCTGGATACAGACGGGGAACAAGGTTAATAAAACCCTAGGAATATCTGTGGTAACAACTATGGTAGATCACAAATCTTGGTTAAACATAAACCAAATAATAATTATTAAATATTATACCGAGGGTCATCCAGAAGAAATAAAATGCGAAACATGTAAATCACACACGACCAAGATATATATGTATTCCATAGAATCAGAACCTCCAAACCGCCTTTGTCTTCCAGAAACACGTGGTAGCAATACATCACACATGCAGGGAGGGCGCCTCCCCTTAAGATATCAAACACCATGAAGAAATTCCAAATCACGCCTACTGTAAACACTGCTCAAAACATGCCCTTGAGTCACTTAAAGCGTCAAAACCGCAAAAAGCGATACATATAGTGAGAGAAAAAAGTATTTGATCCCCTGCTGATTTTGTACGTTTGCCCACTGACAAAGAAATGATCAGTCTATAATTTCAATGGTAGGTTTATTTGAAAAATGAGAGACAGAATAACAACAACAAAAATCCAGAAAAACGCATGTCAAAAATGTTATGAATTGATTTGCATTTTAATGAGGAAAATAAGTATTTGACCCCCTCTCAATCAGAAAGATTTCTGGCTCCCAGGTGTTCTCTTTAAGAGTGTGCTCCTAATCTCAGCTCGTTACCTGTATAAAAACACCTGTTCACAGAAGGAATCAATCAATCAGATTCCAAACTCTCCGCCATGGCCAATACCAAAGAGCTCTCCAAGGATGTCAGGGACAAGATTGTAGACCTACACAAGGCTGGAATGGGCTACAAGACCATCGCCAAGCAGCTTGGTGAGAAGGTGACAACAGTCTGTGCGATTATTCGCAAATGGAAGAAACACAAAAGAACTGTCAATCTCCCTCGGCCTGGGGCTCTATGCAGGATCTCACCTCGTGGAGTTGCAATGATCATGAGAACGGTGAGGAATCAGGCCAGAACTACACGGGAGGATCTTGTCAATGATCTCAAGGCAGCTGGGACCATAGTCACCAAGAAAACAGTTGGTAACACACTACGCCGTGAAGGACTAAAATTCTGCAGCGCCCGCAAGGTCCACCTGCTCAACAAAGCACATATACATGCCCGTCTGAAGTTTGCCAATGAACATCTGAATGATTCAGAGGACAACTGGGTGAAAGTGTTGTAGTCAGATGAGACCAAAATGGAGCTCTTTGGCATCAACTCAACTCGCCGTGTTTGAAGGAGGAGGAATGCTGCCTATGATCCCAAGAACACCATCCCCACCGTCAAACATTGAGGTGGAAACATTATGCTTTGGGGGTGTTTTTCTGCTAAGGGGACAGGACAACTTCACCGCATCAAAGGGACGATGGACGGGGCCATGTACCGTCAAATCTTGGGTGAGAACCTCCTTCCTTCAGCCAGGGCATTGAAAATGGGTCGTGGGTGGGTATTCCAGCATGACAATGACCAAAAACACACGGCCAATGCAACAAAGGAGTGGCTCAAGAAGAAGCACATTAAGATCCTGGAGTGGCCTAGCCAGTCTCCAGACCTTAATCCCATAGAAAATCTGTGGAGGGAGCTGAAGGTTCGAGTTGCCAAACGTCAGCCTCGAAACCTTAATGACTTGGAGAAGATCGGCAAAGAGGAGTGGGAGAAAATCCCTCCTGAGATGTGTGTAAACCTGGTGGCCAACTACAAGAAACGTCTGACCTCTGTGATTGCCAACAAGGGTTTTTCCATGGAGTACTAATTCATGTTTTGCAGAGGGGACAAATACTTATTTCCCTCGTAAAAATGCAAATCAATTCATAACATTTTTGACATGCGTTTTTCTGGATTTTGTTGTTGTTATTCTGTCTCTCACTGTTCAAATAAACCTACCATTAAAATTATAGACTGATCATTTCTTTATCAGTGGGCAAACGTACAAAATCAGCAGGGGATCAAATACTTTTTTCCCCTCACTGTATTTTAGTACTGAATAGCTATACAAGAGATACGGAAATTGAGTCTTGCTGCGGCAAACTCCGGGGGTGGGCCCTGTAATCGACCAAGGATGGCAAGGCTTGAAGAGTAGCGATGTGTCACCGAGTACGAGTTCGGCGCTGAAAGACGAAGTATCGCTAAAAGTTGTATTCTACATTGAGTGCCAGCTGCCATTAGCAGCTGCAGCAAGAGAGAAAGAGAGAGTGATGAGCAACGACAAGCAATCAACCTGGAGAAAGGGTGCAAAAGCTCCAAGCATCAACCAAGCGAGCATCGCACAGGACCAGCAGCAGCGGCTAACGACTACTCACGAGCGTGTGGACTCGGAAGCCGAGCATACTCCTGCAAAGGTCAAGTCTACAAGGACCAACCGTGCACGGAGCAGGAGAGAGAGTGTGGTGCCACAGCGACGGGGCCGCTCGGCCGAGCCAGGGAGCCGCCCGGCTTCCACCGCCGCACTGCCCCCCATCACCCCCCCCACATAAACACGCACCCGCACCCACGTAGGGCCTCGTGGTCGGGTCACCTACCCTGAGTTTTCACCCGAGGGCCCCCTAGGGGGGTTACCCCACGGTTTCTCAGGGCCAGGGAATTGGACAGGACCCTTCCCAGGCCAAGTAACACTGCGGCGCCGTGGGCGGATTTGAGATCGCACGACCACGGCGAGCTCAGAGAGCCCCGCAGTTAGAAACGCATACAAACACAAACACGGGTCAGCAAGGCAGATAGCTGGGATCAGGACCCGGGACGACTGATTGGTCGAAAGTTCAAAGGCCGGCGGGATCGCAAAAGAGCGGGAAATCCTAGGCTCAGGATTGGTCGAGAGACCAAGGCGGTCGGGACGGGGGCGCCTAGCCTTTGATGTGAATAGTTTAAAAGAAAACGCAGGGGCAGTAGGGAACTCTCTTCTTCTGGAGTTTGGACACGGGGTCAGCGACGAAGGAGTCATCGGGCGAGCCGCTAGATTGTCTGCAGGACGATCTGAGCGCCGCAAGGTCACCAAGGACTACAGACGGTATCGTGTTGCGCGCCTTACAACACCTCAGAGCGGAGGGTAGGATCCGTAGGAGAGGGTTAGTTCGGGGTAAGGACGAGTAGGAAAGCGGTTTAGCAGAGAGCGCAGCATAGAATAGGGCTACACGGCACCAGAGTGTGGGTTAGAAGCGCCTTGCTGTCCCGCACACACACACGGGTGGCTCGGTTGGTTAGCAAGGGCTAATAAAATCTCGAGCGTAGTAACAAAACCGTGTTGTTGGGTGTTTTTGGAACGTGGTATTAGCGTGCACTGCATTCGCGAGTGTGTGGTCGTTGTACGCATAAAGGCCGTGGTCTCTGTACGATTGTGCGGGTACGGAGGTGTGTGCGTTAACGCCCGGGGAGAGCACTTTTGGTGTGTTGGCGTGACTACGCAGCCGTGTGAGAGGAGAATCGTCCTTGTACGATATTTGTGTTGACGTGCACGCGCGAGTGGGGGAGGGGACGAGTCGTCGTGTCGGCGTGTGCCCCGCTTGCGTGCGCTCGTTACTTGCGTAAGCTCTCGGCGTGCGTAATCGGCGTGCCCAAGGTGCGCGATCGTAACGTGGGCGGCCAGCGCGGCGCAGAGCGGCGCAGGAGTGGGTATCGCGTGTGGAGCTGTATGCGTGTGTGCGCGCACGTTCACGACGTGTGTAACACAGGTGCGCGATCCTAACGTGAGTGGTCAGGGTTGGGTGAGTGCCGTGCAGAGCTGTGTGTGGGTGTGCGCGTGCGTGGTTATCCATGCCTGCTACGCGGACCCGCGGTGGAGGGGAATCCTCGGGTGACGGCTCCCACACCCTGGGTGAGGAGCCTAGCGGCGGTTCGCTTAGCAGCGGGGGGGCGATTGATGATGTTAGTCCGGCCGTTAGTATTATCGAGGGAGGGATCTCGGGGGCTAGCGACCCCCACAAATTGGTGTCGGAAGCGGTACGGACCCCCGCGTTACCTCACGCTAAAATAAGACTGATATTTACCGGCCGGGGGGCCCCTTCGTGGAAGGCATTCGCCCGCAATCTCTTAGGGGCCAAGGAAATTAATGGATGGACGGACGCGCAGGCAGTACGTCAACTTAATATGAATCTTGATGGGCGGGCAGCCGATTTTGTAGAAGCGTTACCCGCGAGCGCACAGACACAACTAGAGGAGCTGATGCGCCGACTCGATCAGCGTTTTGGCACGCGTGACGAGGAGGAAGCAAAATCGGCCTTAGAGGCGCGCCGTCGCCAACCTGGCGAAGATCTCCGTGATTACGCCGAGGATGTGCGCGAGTTAACAAAGATCGCACGCCCGGGGTACGCAACTGAGGTTATTGAGGAACTGGCTGCCGAGAAAATCCAGCGGTACCTGTCTCGCACGGCGTGGTGGCAGCCAGACATGAGCTGCCCACGTCTTCCCTTTAACACCCTTGTCGAGCGCGCACGTAAGTGTGAAAGAATTCACAGCGAACGCGCGCAGCTCCGGGGGCTGGGACGAGAGCGCGCCATTGCGAGCCTGCTCTCGGAAGACGAGGAGGAGGAACAGGAGCTCGCGAGGACGGTAAGGGGCCGGGAAAGAGAACCTCCAGTGTCCCGCGAGACAACCCCGGGATGGGTTGCCGGTATACAAACGGGTATAAAGGATGTCTCCGGCCAGGTAACCCAGGTACGCGAGGAAACGAACAAAAATATGACCCAATTGCAATCCTCCGTTGAGACCATCCGATCTGAAATGGTGGACCTACGCGCCACGGTGGGAGGGTTATCTGGGAGGGTAGCCCGACTAGAGGCGGAGGGTGGACAGCGGCGTAATGGGGGGGGAGGGAGTGGGCGGGGGGCCCACTACGGAGCCGCCCCCCCTCCCCGGGCATGTTATATGTGCGATCGCCGAGGGCATCTAGTGAGAGACTGTCCTGAAATCACCCGAGCTAGGCAGGCGCGGGGGTTAAACTCCAACGCCTCCTAGTGAGCGGACCAACTAGGGGTGCAATCGACGCGGTCCCGATACAAATAGACGGTAATGGTAATAATGGCGAGCGAGTGATCTCCACACAGGTTCCAACAACAACGCCCACGGAAACGGTGACTCCTGGCGACTGGCTACGGGAGCTGGTGGCGGGGATCACGGGGGCCACGTCGCTGGTGGAAGGGGAGGTACACGGAGTGCGTACCCGAATTCTGCTGGACACGGGGGCGGTGGCCTCGCTCGTGAGCGCAGCGCACTGCAGCGCGATCGGGGTCGACGTGCGTCACCTGCAGGCACCGGACCGCGCGCTGCACACGGCGAGCGGAGCCGGAATGGGGCTGCTGGGGAGAGCCACCCTAGAGGTCCGCATAGGAAACCAGGTGTGCACACAGGAATTCTACGTTTCGAGTGTGTTGTGCCACGAGTGCATTGCAGGAACGGACCTCCTGGAAACGTTGGGACTTAACGTACAGCCCCGGCAACGATGCGCTACGGTGGAGGGCAGCGGGGAGCGGATTCCGTTCCTAGGACAGGAGCCGAATCGCCCACGCTTCACACCCGTGGCCGCTACGCTGGTGTCGGCCGTCACCATCGGGCCTCTCGCCGAGATGCTGGTGCCAGTGGCAACCCTCTCCACCGACCCAACCCACCGACCATCGGGCGAGGTAATGCTGACTCCTCACCCGGAGTTGGCATCGCGATACGGGGTGGTAGGGTCAGCCACACTGGTAAACGCAGATGGGGGCCGGCTGTTTATACGTGTGTTTAACCCACACAGTACCCCGGCAATGATACGACGACGCACCCCGGTAGCCACCGTACACCCCCTGCACGCTCGCCACTCGAACGACTCGGTGTTCGCACTCTGGGCGGAGGACCCTGGCCGCCCCGAGGACAGCCAGGATCTGGCCTGGCGGGTCGGCCCGACCCCCCGAGCCGAGATTGTTCCCCTGCAGGATGCGTTACATGTGCCTTGGGCAGCCTTACCTAAGGGGGAGGCCGATCAGCTGCGCGGGTTATTGCGGGAGTACGCCGACGTGTTCAGTGAGCACGATTCGGACGTGGGCCGGACCGACCTGGTCAAGCACCAAATTGACACAGGTGCAGCCCGACCCATCAAACTCCCCGCATACCGAGTGGGCGCGCCTGAACGGACCCAGATCAAAGAGGCAGTCACGGATATGCTACGCGATAACATAATCCAGCCCTCCGCGAGCCCTTGGTCTGCCCCGGTGGTACTGGTAACGAAAAAGGACGGATCGACTCGGTTCTGCGTTGATTACCGAAAATTGAACGCAGTCACCCTCGGCGACGCTTTTCCCATCCCACGCATCGACGACACCTTCGACAGTCTCGCAGGAGCGCGGTATTTTTCCACCCTCGATCTGGCGTCCGGTTACTGGCAGGTGGAGATGACGGAGGAGGATCGGCCAAAAACAGCATTCACCACCCCGATGGGCCTGTTTGAGTTTCGAGTGTTGCCGTTCGGACTCACTAACGCGCCCGCGACGTTCCAGCGGTTGATGGAGTTGGTGATGCGGGGCTTGCAGTGGGAACAGTGCCTGATTTACCTGGACGACGTAATAGTGTTCAGTAGGTCGCTGTCCGAACACTGGTCCAGGCTGCGGGAAGTATTCCAGCGACTGCGAGCAGCCCATCTCAAGCTCAAGCCACGTAAGTGTTACATTGCGCAACGCGAGGTGGGGTACCTCGGACACCGAGTCAGCGAGGCAGGGGTGAGCACCGATCCCGAGAAGGTGCGTGCCGTAGTGGATTGGCCGCGGCCGAGGAACCTGACGGAGATCAGGTCATTCTTGGGACTCGCCACTTATTACCGTCGATTTGTAAAGGGATTCAGTGAGATTGCACGCCCCCTCACCCAACTCACCTCCCCTAAGAACCCCTATCAGTGGTCGGAGGCCTGCCAGACGGCTTTCACCACACTCAAAGACCACCTCACCCACACCCCCACCTTGGCTTTCCCAGATTTCACCACCGATTTTATTTTGGACACTGACGCCTGCAGCAGTGGGCTGGGCGCGGTGCTGTCGCAAGTGCAGGGTGGGACGGAGCGGGTCATCGCATACGCCAGTCGGACCCTGAGCGGGGCCGAACTGAACTATTGTGTAACCCGTCAGGAACTGTATGCTGTAATTTTCGCGTGTAAACAGTTCCGACCGTACTTGTACGGCAGGAAATGTCGTGTGCGCACCGATCATTATGCACTGCAGTTCCTCCTTACATTCAAGGAACCGCGAGGGCAGATGGCTCGATGGCTGGCGCAGCTGCAGGAGTACAACCTGCAGATCGAGTACCGAGCGGGGCGAACACACGCGAACGCGGACGCCTTGTCAAGACGGCCCGCGGTGCGCGCTGAGACGAGGGAGGGAGACGCCTGCCCGTGCTTCACGGGGGGACGCTGCCGCCAGACAGCAGAACCCAAGGAGCGCGCGGAAACTAAACTCCCCCCCCCGAGAGAGAGTGCAGTGTGCGCCGCAGGAACCCCTGCAGAAGGAGCCCGGGGACAGACGGATCATCCCACCCCAACCGGGCGGATCCAAGAGGATGTCGGCTGCGCCTTCCCGGGCTTGGACGACGAGCAGCTGCGACAAACCCAGCAGCGGGATCCGGATCTGGCGGCGGTGGAGGCGGCACTGCGAGAGAGGAAGGATGCACTACCAGGGCCCTGGAGCGGTTTGTATGCCCGGTTGTGTGTAGAAAACGGGGTGGTGAGGGAACTGGCCGACGCTGGGCAGCCGGGGTGCATCTGCGTTCCCGCCCATGTGCGGCCCCAACTACTACGACTGGTACACGACCACCCGCTCGGGGGCCATGATGGGGAACGGCGCACCCGGGAGACTCTGCGTCGCCAGTATCTCTGGCCTAAATTAGCGCAAGATGTGGCCGCCTGGGTGCAGGGCTGCCGGGCCTGTCAGCAGTGTGGGCAAAAGCCGGCGAGGTACCAGGTACCCCTGAGGCCGTTCCGAGTCAGTCGGACGAATCAGTTGGTCGGAATCGACCTGCAGGGGCCCTTTCCACGATCCCACCGGGGCAACCGATATATTCTTGTAGCGGTGGAGTACTTCACCCGCTACCCCGTGGCGGTGGCTATCCCGGATAAAACAGCCCTCGTAGTGGCCCGGGCCTTCGTGGAAAACTACGTACTTAAGTGCGGGATCCCCGAACGAGTCATTACCGACCAGGGTAGTGAATTCGAGGCCGAACTATTCCAGGCGCTGTGCCGAGAGTTCGGGATCCAGAAGGACCGAACCACGGCATATCACCCCCAGGCGAACGGGATGGTAGAGAGGATGAACCAGACTCTGGCCGGGAAGCTTAAACGCATGGCGGCCGCGAATCAACAGGACTGGGACGAACACCTCCCCTATGCCCTGTTCGCCTACACCACCGCCGTTCACACATCTACAGGACAGACCCCGTTCCTAATGATGTTTGGTCGCGAGTCTCGCCTGCCCGCAGATCTGCTGTTCGGTGTCCCTCCGCCGCAACGGGAGGAAGGGAGCCACCCCATGGAGCACTTGCTGGAGACCCTGCGAGAGGCCAGGGGCCGAGCCTACCCGCACGGAGAGGCCGCGCACCAGCGGCAAGAGCAGGGCGCCCGACCCCGTATGGAGCCCCCCTTCTACACTGCGGGCTCTGAGGTGTGGCTGTACACTCCCCGCGTCGGTGCCGGACAGGTGGGGAAGCTGACCACCTACTGGCGAGGACCCTGGATTGTGAGACGGCAGATCTCACCATGGACGGTGCTGATTCAGGGAGGAGAGAGGGGCCGGGAGATGGTGGTCAACATCCGCCGACTGAAGCCGTGGCGAGCAGCCCCCGAGGGGGGGAGCCCCGCCGTCCAAGTACCCCGAAACCCCGGGGTCCCCCCACCCCCCGTGCCCGGGGGCCTCGCGCAGTATATGGGCCCCACGGAGCCCCGGGCTCCGAGGGGCCCCGGGCGGGGCCGGGGGCGACGAGGACGGCGACCCTTAAACCCCACCGCCTCTGAGTTTGTCCCCCAGCCCGCAGGTGCCGGAGACCGAGGGGAGCCGTTGGAATGGAGGAGGAGACCACCGCCGGAGCCCCAGGAGACGGAGCCGCCACCCCCGAGGCCAGCCACAAGGGCCGGGCGAATCCCGCGGACCCCGCGGCGATACCTCGTGGGGGCAACCCAGGCGAGGTGCTCCAGTCAACCCGGGACGGGGACTGGCACCCCGGGGGGCTATGTGGTGCCACAGCGACGGGGCCGCTCGGCCGAGCCAGGGAGCCGCCCGGCTTCCACCGCCGCACTGCCCCCCATCACCCCCCCCACATAAACACGCACCCGCACCCACGTAGGGCCTCGTGGTCGGGTCACCTACCCTGAGTTTTCACCCGAGGGCCCCCTAGGGGGGTTACCCCACGGTTTCTCAGGGCCAGGGAATTGGACAGGACCCTTCCCAGGCCAAGTAACACTGCGGCGCCGTGGGCGGATTTGAGATCGCACGACCACGGCGAGCTCAGAGAGCCCCGCAGTTAGAAACGCATACAAACACAAACACGGGTCAGCAAGGCAAATAGCTGGGATCAGGACCCGGGACGACTGATTGGTCGAAAGTTCAAAGGCCGGCGGGATCGCAAAAGAGCGGGAAATCCTAGGCTCAGGATTGGTCGAGAGACCAAGGCGGTCGGGACGGGGGCGCCTAGCCTTTGATGTGAATAGTTTAAAAGAAAACGCAGGGGCAGTAGGGAACTCTCTTCTTCTGGAGTTTGGACACGGGGTCAGCGACGAAGGAGTCATCGGGCGAGCCGCTAGATTGTCTGCAGGACGATCTGAGCGCCGCAAGGTCACCAAGGACTACAGACGGTATCGTGTTGCGCGCCTTACAACACCTCAGAGCGGAGGGTAGGATCCGTAGGAGAGGGTTAGTTCGGGGTAAGGACGAGTAGGAAAGCGGTTTAGCAGAGAGCGCAGCATAGAATAGGGCTACACGGCACCAGAGTGTGGGTTAGAAGCGCCTTGCTGTCCCGCACACACACACGGGTGGCTCGGTTGGTTAGCAAGGGCTAATAAAATCTCGAGCGTAGTAACAAAACCGTGTTGTTGGGTGTTTTTGGAACGTGGTATTAGCGTGCACTGCATTCGCGAGTGTGTGGTCGTTGTACGCATAAAGGCCGTGGTCTCTGTACGATTGTGCGGGTACGGAGGTGTGTGCGTTAACGCCCGGGGAGAGCACTTTTGGTGTGTTGGCGTGACTACGCAGCCGTGTGAGAGGAGAATCGTCCTTGTACGATATTTGTGTTGACGTGCACGCGCGAGTGGGGGAGGGGACGAGTCGTCGTGTCGGCGTGTGCCCCGCTTGCGTGCGCTCGTTACTTGCGTAAGCTCTCGGCGTGCGTAATCGGCGTGCCCAAGGTGCGCGATCGTAACGTGGGCGGCCAGCGCGGCGCAGAGCGGCGCAGGAGTGGGTATCGCGTGTGGAGCTGTATGCGTGTGTGCGCGCACGTTCACGACGTGTGTAACACAGGTGCGCGATCCTAACGTGAGTGGTCAGGGTTGGGTGAGTGCCGTGCAGAGCTGTGTGTGGGTGTGCGCGTGCGTGGTTATCCATGCCTGCTACGCGGACCCGCGGTGGAGGGGAATCCTCGGGTGACGGCTCCCACACCCTGGGTGAGGAGCCTAGCGGCGGTTCGCTTAGCAGCGGGGGGGCGATTGATGATGTTAGTCCGGCCGTTAGTATTATCGAGGGAGGGATCTCGGGGGCTAGCGACCCCCACAAGAGCACGCAACCAGCACAGCCGAGCAAGAGTGCAGGCCCCGGCGACCTGAGGACGAGCTGCGAGCGCAATCGGGCACCTTCAAACACAAGCGTCGTGCTGACTCATCCAGCAGCAGACAGGCCTGTAGCTGCCGCCAGGAGAGAGCGAGATCGCCATGTGTATAACATGCCCACACACACACGCACATAACAGGACTAATAAGATTACTCCAAAGTTATCTTTGTGTTTGAAAAAGCGTGGCCATCCTAAGGTGGTGCGTTAACTGATCATGAAAAGCATTGCTGCCCATCGAGTTACGTAGCTACGGTCGTTTAGAAGTGTTTTAGTCATTCTTGTTGTTAATAGCCTAACTGTACCAATGAATTCATTGACGAAACTAACCATTTAGAAACATCTATGTTACGAATCTACACACTCGCAGGGAGTCTTTTGTGTTAAAAATCTTTCTTTTGATCACAGGAATCTTGCCCACGAATTTAGTGAAGCCTTAGCCAATTGATAAGCATTTACTAGACAAGCAGGCACACTGCCGTACACCATGGTTCCAAGACATTTCGTTAATTGCATAATCTTACCCATTAATTCATCGTGGTCTACCTTTGCTTTCGGGACATGTTTCTTTATTGCTGTTTGTATGAATATTGTCACATTAATTTTAAAGGACTTTTTCTCATCGCCGTGAATGATCGCTTTACTCTGAGGAATTAACCGATTGTTCTGTTACCCAGTTTAACAAACGTAATAATTGAGGGTTAAATGTACGTATCAATGAGGAGTACATCTCCAGGAGTACTGTGTTGACATTCCTAGTATAAGAGTTCACATATTAGAGTGTTATATTTTTGTTTCGAGATTAAAGTTGATCAACACAGAAGAGTCTGAGTAGTGCCTTCCTAAGTGAATGCGTATTAATAATCTTAATTATAATACCTGTATCCTGCAGTGAGATCTGTATTATGAGACTTGACATAAACACTAAAACATAACCAGTAAAAGTTAAAGCGAGAATCATTGTATTATCCTGATTGATAAGACAACCCTAGACAACGTAGCCGAGACTAATGAGCACAATTACATACACTTGCATAACTTCATACAATGACACTTTCTTCATTGTATTATCACGATTCATAATACAACCCTAGACAACGAAGCCAAGCGTAATCAGCATACTTACATCACACTTACATAACTTGATACAATGACACCTTCTTCACTGTATTATCCCGATTGATAATGCAACCCTAAACAACGAAGCCAAGCTTAATCAGCATACTTACATCACACTTGCATAACTTTAAACAATTACACAATTTTAATTAGCATACATTTATTTGCAAAATTACACAAATTAGCATACTTTTGGATAATTACACCTTTTTATTTTTATTTAATTGTTTTGTTTTTATTAATTTTTCAAGACCGAATATATACAACACCTGGTCGCCTCACTCATCACCTCGTTCCCTCACTCATCACCTTGTCGCCTCATCACCTCGTCGCCTCACTCATCACCTCGTCGCCTCACTCATCACCTGGTCTCTCAACTCGTCCACTCACTCATCACCTCGTCGCCTCACTCATCACCTCGTTCCCTCACTCTTCACCTCGTCGTTCTCGCGTTGTCTCTCTCACCTTGTCGCCTCACTCATCACTCGTCCCCTCACTCATCACTTCGTCGCCTCACTTATCACCTCGTCGATCTTACCTCATCACCCCAGAGGAGCGGGTGGTCCCCGTGGCCCCGCTGCGTGAGGCCCCGCACGAGCTGCTGGAGGCCGCGTGCGCGCACGAACCCCGCGCGCAGCTTCGTGTCGCTCCAGCGCAGCGTCGTTCCTCTCAGTTGCGGCGCCATCCTCGGTAACGAGGTGAAGCGACGAGGTTGGGGTGTGGACGAGGTTGAGGGAGTGAGGGGGGGGTGGCGGTTGACGAGGGGAGGAGAGGAGGGAGATGACGGGGACGAGGGAGAGACGAGGTGGACGGAGTGAGGGGAGTGACGAGGCGGCGAGATGAGAAAGATGACGGGGCTACAGAGAGACGATGAGGTGAATGACGAGGTGAGTGACGAGTTTATGAGGTGGAGGAGGCGATGAGGGGAGGGGGATGAGGGTGGGAGACGAGATGAGGGAGATGATGGGGGCTAGGGAGAGGTGAAGAGGTGAGCGATGAGTTGATGAGGTGGAGGGGGGATGAAGAGAGTGAAGAAATGAGGGAGATGACGGGAGCTAGATAGAGACGATGAGGTAAGCGACGAGGTTTGTTGGAGAGAGTGAGGGGGGCGATGGCGAGATGAGGTGCGTGATGAGCGGGTGTGATGGCAGGTGATGGGAGGCGATGAGGTTCAGAGAGATGTTCGTGAGGTTAAAGACGACTTGCGGAATTGAGACGACGTGAGGGAGTGTGATGAGGTGAGGGTAAGGACGTGTGATGAGGTGAATAGGTGAGGGCTGAGAGTGTTTGAGGTAACGAGGTGAGTGTGGAACAGCCACACACTGAGGTTAATCACAGCGTCATTAGAAGCTACTTCTCAGACACTCGTATTGGAAGATAAAAAAGCGTGATTGAGCTCGAAGACAGAACCTTTGAAGAAGCTGGTTGCCAAGTGGGCAAAACTAAACGTATGAACCACAAGTTCACCACAGTGTTCACGCGTCACCCTCTATTGTGCATGTTAGCATACACGTCTGTGTGTGCGTTGGTGTGATATGTGGTCGTGTTGATGTGTTCGTGTGCACGTGTGTGTGTTAATGTGTTTACGTGCATACGCTTGTGTGTGTATGTGTGTATTTTCGCGCGTATGCGTTCACGTGCATATGGAACACGCATATGGAGGTCTTGATATGCAGTGCGTTCACGTTTGTTATTTACACATGTCCATGGTTATGTGTACGTGTTGATGCACAAGTGTTGATGTGCTGTGCGTTCGCGTGCGTTGTTTACACGTTGCGCGAGAGCCAGAGAGGTCCCTTGGGCTCTCACTAGAGGGGTCACCCTGTGGTGCCACCCATCCGCAGTGATCGTGTCTTACCCCGCGTGCTGCCTCCCCCGTCTCTCACCTGGCCAACATCAAGAGCTGTCACGACCGCCGCCGCCTCTTAACCCTTATCCTGCGTCGATCTCCTCTCTCTCTGGCTTTTATTGCCAGCGTTAGACACGTGAGGCGCCTCGGGGAGTCACAAACACACCCCATAGACATGCCAACAGAAAACAATCACGAAGACGTGCCCTGATCATCTGCAGGCGCACGAAACATCAATCGTGCTGAGTTTCTTTTTTAGTTGGTTGTGTGCAGGAAAAGGATTTTAACCACAACCATCATTATTACACTGGCCTATAGCCCGTCCAAAGACCGGTGGATTGCAGTTCATCTTAAATATTCAATAGAAAATAATGACGCGCTCATGATTTCATTTTGACTTAAAACTTTCATGACTGCAGGAATGAATATTCTTTGGTGCTTTCGGTAAAGTCACGTAGATAGAAAAATAAAAATAAAGTTAATTAAAATAAAATAATATAAAACAAAAAATACAATGTAGACTGTAGCCTGTTTCTTAATCTTAGTGAGTGTACTGTCAGTCTATAATGTAGACTGAAGCCTGGTTCTTTACCTCGGTGAGCGTACTGGCAGTTTTTATTTATTTTACATTTTCCTTTACTTTTTTTTATTACCGCTCGTGATTATTAATTAGGGGGTGGGGTCCACATGAGTGAAGTCATCAGCTCATGATTATTGATGAGGAGGGGAGCTCCATGTCGAGTGACGTTACCCGCTCATGATTATTTATGACGGGGCGGGGGTCTACGTGGAGGACCCCACCTGTTCATGATAATTAATGAGGGGGGCTGGTCGACGTGGAGTGACGTCACGCGCGTTACACACATACATTCTTGGCTCATTATATTAGTGAATGCATGGCTGAGGCTGGACATTTTGTACTAAAAAATCTAGTCAATTCCGAAACATTGCGAAAATGTAATCTGAAAATCTCTTCCTCTAGGATCGGCTCCCCATCCCCAACCGCCCTCACCACCTCTGCGTGTCATTATTCCTGTCTCCAGCCTGCGTGCATTCCTCCTGCTCCTTCCCGAATGGGGGAGGGGGGAAGCAGTGGGAATTCGCATAATTTACGCAAAGTGTTGGATTTGAAAAACGGCTTGGAGCCGTTGGGCCACGGCCGCTCACCTGTGAGCACGTGGCAGGAGGAGGATGATGAGGAGGAGGTCTCACCCCGGGTTGGCCTCCTCATCCATGGCTCTCAAGTAGTTGATCAGCTCCTCTGCGTTGAACAAGACGCGGGCCCTGCGTGCCGTGTGATCGAAGGAGACGAGCATGTACTCGACGTGCGCGCTCACACCGGGACATGTTGTGTATACGCCCCCTTTTTATTTTTTTTAAATATTATTTGTTATTTTTTTTTTTAGAATTATTCTGCCAACATATGAAATATCGTTTTTTTAATAGACACGGGGCAACGTGAGAACGGACACGCCCCCACACTCCCACAGATGTGCGCACACCTCATTTCAAAGGAAAGAGGGCATGAAAGAAGGGTAATCAAGATCATAAAAACTCCCCGAATTTCACACAGGAGGAACAAGGGAGGGGGGAATGGCAGGCGGGGGGTTGGAATGACACCCTCTCGGAAACAGCCTTGCAGGGCCGGGCACCACGGAGGAATATATAATTATATTCTTAACAAAGGAAATTAACACGCTCTCGGAAATAAATAAATGAGCTCATGCGCCGGGTGCTTCCACCGTGGAAACAACCGTCTTTGTCTTCCCACAACACGGACAGCAAAAATTGCACACGCAAGGAAATAACATTTCCATGAGAGATCGGGTCACGATGAAACATCGGGAACACGGTTTCGGCATAACTGGGGCATAATGGAAATAAGTCGCATTTCAACTTCCAAACCAAAACAACTTAAGCTGTGTGAGACAAAAGATATGATCCCACAAGGGAGGGAATAATTAAGCTCGCTTAACGCGTAGGTTTTCGCGACAAATATTATTCAGTAACAAAAACATGGATTCGAATATTTCTTATATATATATATATATAACTCGACGCGAATCATCGGTCTGATGGATAACTTCGGTGGCGCCGTCACGAGGCCCCACCCCCCCCCCCTTCCAGAACGACACAGCTGTGTCTTCAAAGCTAAAAAACACACGGACAAACACGCACGCGAAACACACGGACGGACACGCACACGACACACACACACACGGATGCAGATGGTCCCACCCACAGGAAGGTTTTATGACAGACTTTGAACAACTCGGGAAACTGAGGGGATTTTCTCAATATATACCGAAGGAAAATCCATACAAACCACTTCGTCCGGGCCACGGGCCCCACCAAACAGATCGTCAGGGCCTCTGGCCCCATCACAGATACCCAGGGCTTCGGCTCCAACTCTTCTCGTCGCCGCCAACAAGAAGCTTTTCGTCATCCAGAAGGACGAGGTTCGCGGGGTGCCGAGGCGCATCGCCTGACCCAAACGAGTACACGAGACTCAACCCCTTGCCGTGTCACCACGCCGAGGTGCATCGCCTGCCGCACACGAGTGTACGAGCCCAGCTCCCGTGCCGTGTCGCCACGCCGAGGTGCATCGCCTGACCACGCAAACGAGCGCGGCCGCGCCGACAATCATCGTACGGGGTCAGCCGAGGGCGGAGTCTGCAGCAGCTGATCACCGCAACCGCGACAAGGAGGGCCCTTCTCCGAAAGTCGTTCGTACCCACAACTTCCCCCACCAATAGACCCACACACACGCACGCATCGACGCCCCACTCACCTGTGCAACTATCCTATCTAGTTCACCCTTATCATCGTATCAACCCTAGTCAATTATCAGAAGACTGATTATCAACCACATGAACCATTAGCTGGCCATGAGGAATCGTGGCCCATCGAGTGATTAAGAGTCCGTCGGTTATAAGAGTGAGGTTGTTTTCCGTGCCTTTCCCTCATTCCGCTCATCACATAGGCGATCAATAGACTCGTCGAGGCAAACTCAACCTCCCGAAATCCTCATTACGAATCGACCGTGCACAAAGAGAGAAAATCTTGTCAAACCAGTTTTCTTTGTCAGAGAATCTCGCCGAAGAATTAATTAAAACAGAGCCAGATCCGCTCGCCACACACACACGCCCTCCCACACCATTATATCAAACAATCCGTTAAAAGGATATTATACTTGCCGACGACTCTATTGACATATACTTTCGCCTCTGGGATACAATAAGTGCGTTTTCTTACCGCAAAATGAAGTGTGTCATGCTTGGTTTCAAACTCGGCCAGTCGCCAATTGTGATCGATACCAAAACAAACTAATGAGATGCCTGGTTGTTAGGAGGGTTTTTTTTAGTCATTCAGTTCGTTAAATGCATAAGAGTTTTGAGTTATTCATTCATTTTAGTCAAACGCATAGTCTCGTAATTGCATAAGAATTTTAGTTATTCATATTAATCGAACGCATGATATCGCAAATGCATAGGGGTTTGGTTATTCATGAATTATTGACGCATGTTTGACCTGCATGATAGAATGTCACATGCTTGTTAGAATAAAATTGCTTCACACCAACTGTTCGAGTGCTTCTTTCCAAGTCCATGCAAAACTATCTTATTTTTGATAACTGTATCCTGTGATGAGATCTGAACTGGTGACTTAAATATCATAACACACACTAAGATAATAGGTAAACGTTTAATCAATGATCATCGTGTTATCCTGATTGACATAACTCTGGATAAACGAAGCTGAGCCTAATTATCACAACTGCTCACATTAACACCATCGCAAGCATCCGCATAAATTACTACGATTATCTCAGCATTATCATAATTTATGCATATAATTACACACATTATCATAATTTATGCATGTTAATACACACATTAACATAATTAATGTGATTTGCGCATTTTTCGGAAAATTATTAATTTGTATTATTTTTATCAAAATTTCATAACCCGACACACACAACATAATGGGGGCTCGTCCGGGATCTCTCACAGACAGTGTTTTGCATGGATGAAGGAATGAATCACTTCGTGTTAACCAGAATATCGTGACCAAACATTGCATTGTGATTGTAAACGGGCGTAAAACAAAAAAAAACGCCCTCTAAGGTTAAAACCCAGAATAGCAGGTTGAAACAGAGACAGTGGAATTAAGATAATATCGTATCAAACCGATTGCATCCTGTGATAAATGGTGTTAGAGGTACGCACTCTGAATCGGAAAAAAACAATAGCTCGAGTCAAACTGACTACACTCTGTGAGATAATTGTTTTATATGCACTCTAAAAGGAATTGTCAAAGTAACTCTTGCCATACCTAAGATGCTAGGATTAAGAATAATTTTTGAATGGGTTACGGGATACGGGGAGCTCGTATTAAAACGTACCGACCAATCTGTTACAAAGCAGTACAGTCAGAGAGACATATGGGAAGGGAGCTGTATCGATAACACGAACACACCTCGGGGGAAACTAATTGACTGGATAAAATGTAACGAAGGCGAACACGATGCAAAAGCTGCAG
Organism: Lampetra planeri; assembly: GCF_965212315.1. Taxonomy (NCBI): domain Eukaryota; kingdom Metazoa; phylum Chordata; class Hyperoartia; order Petromyzontiformes; family Petromyzontidae; genus Lampetra; species Lampetra planeri. The sequence continues at coordinate 3,020,409 of NC_136154.1, read as the reverse complement.
AGAAGGCAGGACAGGACTCATTCCTTTTCACACAGGCATACAGACAGGGATTGTGGAATGAGGAAAAATTTGGAAAGGAAACGGGAGAGAAATCGTCTCTAATAAACGAGGAAAAATGTCCTCACACCATCGTAAGGGAGGAGAAATCAGTGCTCGTGACACCAGCGAAACTCACAGACGTTGATCCACAGAATAAATATGGAAGTAACAGTAAACCACACTCTTGTGTACGTGGACAGAGTCCAGGGACTGATCGGAAAAAAATTATGGATATCGAACAAAAAATCCTTGACAAAGGGAAACCCTCACAATTCGAGAGAAGGGAGGGAGAGATACATATGCAAACAAAAACATGTGAGACTGACAACTTCACAGATAGAGGGAGGCAAAATGTTAAAGTAAAGTCGACTGGACATGCTCCACTAAGGGCAGAGGCAAAAACTGAAGGGAAATGGCAACACGAGCGACACAGCACTGGGCGCGCACACAAAAAATACACGCCACTTAAACACAAGCGACACAGCACAGATAAAAGTGACAGATTGCCTGATGATAACTTGTTTGATGATGACGCTGTCGGCGATCAACTTTCGGAATACTTATTCAACAGTAAAACCCTTAAATTGATGGACAAGGCTCTAGTCAGAATTCCCGATTTTGACCCACACAATCAGACTATGGATATATACACACATATCGCAACAGTAGAAGAGGAGGCAATGATTAGAGGGCTGAGGAGACGGGATGAAAAAGCGAGTTTGTTGAAACGGAGCTTACAGAAAGAATCTATTCCATGGGTAAAGTCACTACCACACAAGGTTAGAAATGATTTTAAACAACTGAGCCTGGCAGTGATTCGGAAGTTTGGAGAATATTCGACACTCACTGAGGGGTTTTATGCTGTAAAATCGATGACCCAGGGCATGGACCAAGATCCACGTGACTACCTCGTACAATTTAAAAGAGCGTATTACGCAGGCGATGTGAATCAATACCACGAAGGAGATAAAATGTTCAAAATTATGTTTTTTGAATCCTTGAGCCCAGAGATTACAGAAAGGGTGAGAATGGTTTTGAATCCAGAAACCGCATCCTTACGCCGCATAGAGAGCAAGGCGTACATGGCATGGTTATACAGAGCTAAGAATCGTAATTCGGATCCAGAACACAGGGAGAGGGATAAGGAACCCAGCCTCTCAGAGAGGAATAAAAATCACCGAGCAGTCCCACAATGCAGGACGGAGCAAGGGCGCACGCACACATGGCAAAATAACCCAGAGAGAGGTTGGCACGAGAATGAGAGCGGCACAAAGCCGAACATTCAGAGGAATCGCAGGAGGGGGAGGTTCAAAACAGAACCATACCAACACCCCATGCCACGACACACACGAGGCCAAAGTTGCACACTAAGATGGCGAGATAACCACCTAGCGGGAAGGTGTTACACAGACCGCGGAGGTATGGATGCGAACATTCAGGAGAATCGCAGGATGGGAGGTCAAACACAATCGATCCAATTCCGACCAATTCCTCCACCGGCTATACCAGGAGGGAATAGAGGAATAACAATGAATGCGGTCCAAATACAGGATGAACCACCCGCCGAGGTTTTGTTAAACCCCGAGCTCAATGGGAAATACAAGCAGGCTGCAAGTGACAGGGCGGGCAAAAACACGAGCAGTGCTCTTGTAAATGACGCGCGGATCGAATACAGGGACAGGGTTGCATTGAGGCGTGATCGGACAGTAGATAACAGACAGCAGAGACAAAGAGAGCACACAGAGACACGCCCTGAGGAGCGCAGGCGTGAGCCTTTGAATGAAAAATATCCAAGGGAAACCAAAATTTATGTGGATCGGAGTGCTAAAATGGAGACGAATGTTCATGACATATCGGGAATGGTGTTGGAATCTAACACACTCGTAAAAACAAAGAGGGCAACATTACGAGGCACAGGAGTAAATCGACACACTGACTCGGCAAATGTGCATGTAATCGCAGAGAGAGCGAACGCCACGAACCAAGTGTCAAAGTGGGTCGTGTGCGCGAATTCTGGGTATGTGCAGCACAATTTTTCACCACACACTATCACGACGCGAGAGAGTGAGAAAGGAAACTACAAAGACGAACCCGAAAACCGTAATCGAATTATCAAAGTGATAAGTGGTAAACCAGGCAACATGAGGAAGGTGACGCATAAATGCGTTCGAAACCGCTACCTAGCGTTTCCCAGGATTTAACGAAAACAAAAATGAATATTCGTCGGAGTTATGATGTATGAGAACCGATGTAACGCAATATCGATGTTTAACGTGTTGTTTATTTTCTTTGCTTATTTCAGATGTAACCAGGTTAAGATTGTAATACGTGCACGCACGTCGTAAGAAATAACCGCCGAGAGTAAGGGCGGCTGATGGGATGCATGACATAAAATGGGGGCATTACTTTGTTTGAAAATTCGCCAGTGGCCAAATCGACCCCTGATAATTTTCAAACGGGCGGACTGTTGTGTATACGCCCCCTTTTTATTTTTTTTAAATATTATTTGTTAATTTTTTTTTAGAATTATTCTGCCAACATATGAAATATCGTTTTTTTAATAGACACGGGGCAACGTGAGAACGGACACGCCCCCACACTCCCACACATGTGCGCACACCTCATTTCAAAGGAAAGAGGCCATGAAAGAAGGGTAATCAAGATCATAAAAACTCCCCGAATTTCACACAGGAGGAACAAGGGAGGGGGGAATGGCAGGCGGGGGGTTGGAATGACACCCTCTCGGAAACAGCCTTGCAGGGCCGGGCACCACGGAGGAATATATAATTATATTCTTAACAAAGGAAATTAACACGCTCTCGGAAATAAATAAATGAGCGCATGCGCCGGGTGCTTCCACCGTGGAAACAACCGTCTTTGTCTTCCCACAACACGGACAGCAAAAATTGCACACGCAAGGAAATAACATTTCCATGAGAGATCGGGTCACGATGAAACATCGGGAACACGGTTTCGGCATAACTGGGGCATAATGGAAATAAGTCGCATTTCAACTTCCAAACCAAAACAACTTAAGCTGTGTGAGACAAAAGATATGATCCCACAAGGGAGGGAATAATTAAGCTCGCTTAACGCATAGGTTTTCGCGACAAATATTATTCAGTAACAAAAACATGGATTCGAATATTTCTTATATATATATATAACTCGACGCGAATCATCGGTCTGATGGATAACTTCGGTGGCGCCGTCACGAGGCCCCACCCCCCCCGTTCCAGAACGACACACAGCTGTGTCTTCAAAGCTAAAAAACACACGGACAAACACGCACGCGAAACACACGGACGGACACGCACACGACACACACACACACGGATGCAGATGGTCCCACCCACAGGAAGGTTTTATGACAGACTTTGAACAACTCGGGAAACTGAGGGGATTTTCTCAATATAAACCGAAGGAAAATCCATCAAAAATAGATCGCCAGGGCTCTGAGCCCCATCTCATCGCCAGGGCAGATCATCCTGGCCACGGGCCCCAACTCAGATCGTCAGGGCCTCTGGCCCCACCACATCGTCCGGGCCACGGGCCCCATCTCATCTCAACGCCGACAACGAAGAAGTTTTCGTCATCCAGCAGGACGAGGTTCGCGAGGTAGCGACGCGCCGCTACAAGCCGAGGTCTGCACCAACTGAGAAGAATCGCTACCCTGAGTCGCAGAGCTGCGAGTGAAGCCAACAAAGACGCCAACGTCCACCCTGCCACGAACGAAGCATCGCTCCTCGTCAGAGTGACGACCAGCGAACAACCCGCAGGAAAGGCGGAGATCGCTGAACGAGCGCCACCTTGCGCCACCTTGCGCCACCTTGCGCCACCTTGTGCCACCTTGCGCCACCTTGCGCCAAGCGAGCGCTAAGCGAGCGCCACCGCGCGCCACCGAGCGACAACGAGCGACACCCAGATCGACCCGCATCAACCAAAACCGACTCGTCATCCCGCCGTGGAGGAAAAGAGTCAAAGCCTTCTGGACGAGCGCCGCCGCTCACCTCACAGCGGAGAAAGTGTCAGCTGACGCTCGCACAGACAGCAGAGAGGTCGTATCGCTTCCCACACACAGACTCAAGGAAACACAGAGGAAATCTTGTCAAACCAGTTTCCTTTGTCTTAGAGTCTCGCGGAAGAATTAATTAAAACCGAGCCAAATTCGCTCTCCCGCAACACGCCTCACCCACCATTGACTCCAACCTTCCGTTAAAAGGATTTCACACTTGCCGATGAATCTATTGACATATACTTTCGCCTCTTGGGTATAATAAGTGATTTTTATTACCGCAAAATGAAGTGTGTCATGCTTGTTTTCAAACTCGGCCAGTCGCCGATTGTGATCGATACAAAAATGAACTAATGAGATGCCTGGTTGTTAGGAGGTTTTTTTTAGTCATTCAGTTCGTTAAATGCATAAGAGTTTTGAGTTGTTCTCGCAAATGCATAAGTGTTTATTCATTCATTTTAGTTAAATGCATAGTCTCGTAATTGCATAAGGATATTAGTTATTCATATTAATCGGATGCATAATATCGCAAATGCATAAGAGTTTGGTTATTCATGAATGATTGACGCATGTTCGACCTGCATGATAGAATGTCACATGCTTGTTAGAATAAAATTGCTTAACACCAACTGTTCGAGTGCTTCTTTCCAAGTCCATGCAAAACCATCTTATTCTTGATAACTGTATCCTGTGATGAGATATGAAAATGGAGACCTAAATATCATAACACACACTAGGATAATCGGTAAACGTTTAATCAATGATCATCGTGTTATCCTGATTGACATAACTCTGGATAAACGAAGCTGAGCCTAATTATCACAACTGCTCACATTAACACCATCGCAAGCATCCGCATAAATTACTACGATTATCTCAGCATTATCATAATTTATGCATATAATTACACACATTATCATAATTTATGCATGTTAATACACACATTAACATAATTAATGCGATTTGCGCATTTTTCGGAAAATTATTAATTTGTATTATTTTTATCAAAATTTCATAACCCGACACACACAACATAATGGGGGCTCGTCCGGGATCTCTCACAGACAGTGTTTTGCATGGATGAAGGAATGAATCACTTCGTGTTAACCAGAATATTGTGACCAAACATTGCATTGTGATTGTAAACGGGCGTAAAACAAAAAAAAAAAACGCCCTCTAAGGTTAAAACCCAGAATAGCAGGTTGAAACAGAGACAGTGGAATTAAGATAATATCGTATCAAACCGATTGCATCCTGTGATAAATGGTGTTAGAGGTACGCACTCTGAATCGGAAAATAACAATAGCTCGAGTCAAACTGACTACACTCTGTGAGATAATTGTTTTATATGCACTCTAAAAGGAATTGTCAAAGTAACTCTTGCCATACCTAAGATGCTAGGATTAAGAATAATTTTTGAATGGGTTACGGGATACGGGGAGCTCGTATTAAAACGTACCGACCAATCTGTTACAAAGCAGTACAGTCAGAGAGACATATGGGAAGGGAGCTGTATCGATAACACGAACACACCTCGGGGGAAACTAATTGACTGGATAAAATGTAACGAAGGCGAACACGATGCAAAAGCTGCAGAGAAGGCAGGACAGGACTCATTCCTTTTCACACAGGCATACAGACAGGGATTGTGGAATGAGGAAAAATTTGGAAAGGAAACGGGAGAGAAATCGTCTCTAATAAACGAGGAAAAATGTCCTCACACCATCGTAAGGGAGGAGAAATCAGTGCTCGTGACACCAGCGAAACTCACAGACGTTGATCCACAGAATAAATATGGAAGTAACAGTAAACCACACTCTTGTGTACGTGGACAGAGTCCAGGGACTGATCGGAAAAAAATTATGGATATCGAACAAAAAATCCTTGACAAAGGGAAACCCTCACAATTCGAGAGAAGGGAGGGAGAGATACATATGCAAACAAAAACATGTGAGACTGACAACTTCACAGATAGAGGGAGGCAAAATGTTAAAGTAAAGTCGACTGGACATGCTCCACTAAGGGCAGAGGCAAAAACTGAAGGGAAATGGCAACACGAGCGACACAGCACTGGGCGCGCACACAAAAAATACACGCCACTTAAACACAAGCGACACAGCACAGATAAAAGTGACAGATTGCCTGATGATAACTTGTTTGATGATGACGCTGTCGGCGATCAACTTTCGGAATACTTATTCAACAGTAAAACCCTTAAATTGATGGACAAGGCTCTAGTCAGAATTTCCGATTTTGACCCACACAATCAGACTATGGATATATACACACATATCGCAACAGTAGAAGAGGAGGCAATGATTAGAGGGCTGAGGAGACGAGATGAAAAAGCGAGTTTGTTGAAACGGAGCTTACAGAAAGAATCTATTCTATGGGTAAAGTCACTACCACACAAGGTTAGAAATGATTTTAAACAACTGAGCCTGGCAGTGATTCGGAAGTTTGGAGAATATTCGACACTCACTGAGGGGTTTTATGCTGTAAAATCGATGACCCAGGGCATGGACCAAGATCCACGTGACTACCTCGTACAATTTAAAAGAGCGTATTACGCAGGCGATGTGAATCAATACCACGAAGGAGATAAAATGTTCAAAATTATGTTTTTTGAATCCTTGAGCCCAGAGATTACAGAAAGGGTGAGAATGGTTTTGAATCCAGAAACCGCATCCTTACGCCGCATAGAGAGCAAGGCGTACATGGCATGGTTATACAGAGCTAAGAATCGTAATTCGGATCCAGAACACAGGGAGAGGGATAAGGAACCCAGCCTCTCAGAGAGGAATAAAAATCACCGAGCAGTCCCACAATGCAGGACGGAGCAAGGGCGCACGCACACATGGCAAAATAACCCAGAGAGAGGTTGGCACGAGAATGAGAGCGGCACAAAGCCGAACATTCAGAGGAATCGCAGGAGGGGGAGGTTCAAAACAGAACCATACCAACACCCCATGCCACGACACACACGAGGCCAAAGTTGCACACTAAGATGGCGAGATAACCACCTAGCGGGAAGGTGTTACACAGACCGCGGAGGTATGGATGCGAACATTCAGGAGAATCGCAGGATGGGAGGTCAAACACAATCGATCCAATTCCGACCAATTCCTCCACCGGCTATACCAGGAGGGAATAGAGGAATAACAATGAATGCGGTCCAAATACAAGATGAACCACCCGCCGAGGTTTTGTTAAACCCCGAGCTCAATGGGAAATACAAGCAGGCTGCAAGTGACAGGGCGGGCAAAAACACGAGCAGTGCTCTTGTAAATGACGCGCGGATCGAATACAGGGACAGGGTTGCATTGAGGCGTGATCGGACAGTAGATAACAGACAGCAGAGACAAAGAGAGCACACAGAGACACGCCCTGAGGAGCGCAGGCGTGAGCCTTTGAATGAAAAATATCCAAGGGAAACCAAAATTTATGTGGATCGGAGTGCTAAAATGGAGACGAATGTTCATGACATATCGGGAATGGTGTTGGAATCTAACACACTCGTAAAAACAAAGAGGGCAACATTACGAGGCACAGGAGTAAATCGACACACTGACTCGGCAAATGTGCATGTAATCGCAGAGAGAGCGAACGCCACGAACCAAGTGTCAAAGTGGGTCGTGTGCGCGAATTCTGGGTATGTGCAGCACAATTTTTCACCACACACTATCACGACGCGAGAGAGTGAGAAAGGAAACTACAAAGACGAACCCGAAAACCGTAATCGAATTATCAAAGTGATAAGTGGTAAACCAGGCAACATGAGGAAGGTGACGCATAAATGCGTTCGAAACCGCTACCTAGCGTTTCCCAGGATTTAACGAAAACAAAAATGAATATTCGTCGGAGTTATGATGTATGAGAACCGATGTAACGCAATATCGATGTTTAACGTGTTGTTTATTTTCTTTGCTTATTTCAGATGTAACCAGGTTAAGATTGTAATACGTGCACGCACGTCATAAGAAATAACCGCCGAGAGTAAGGGCGGCTGATGGGATGCATGACATAAAATGGGGGCATTACTTTGTTTGAAAATTCGCCAGTGGCCAAATCGACCCCTGATAATTTTCAAACGGGCGGACTGTTGTGTATACGCCCCCTTTTTATTTTTTTTAAATATTATTTGTTAATTTTTTTTTAGAATTATTCTGCCAACATATGAAATATCGTTTTTTTAATAGACACGGGGCAACGTGAGAACGGACACGCCCCCACACTCCCACACATGTGCGCACACCTCATTTCAAAGGAAAGAGGCCATGAAAGAAGGGTAATCAAGATCATAAAAACTCCCCGAATTTCACACAGGAGGAACAAGGGAGGGGGGAATGGCAGGCGGGGGGTTGGAATGACACCCTCTCGGAAACAGCCTTGCAGGGCCGGGCACCACGGAGGAATATATAATTATATTCTTAACAAAGGAAATTAACACGCTCTCGGAAATAAATAAATGAGCGCATGCGCCGGGTGCTTCCACCGTGGAAACAACCGTCTTTGTCTTCCCACAACACGGACAGCAAAAATTGCACACGCAAGGAAATAACATTTCCATGAGAGATCGGGTCACGATGAAACATCGGGAACACGGTTTCGGCATAACTGGGGCATAATGGAAATAAGTCGCATTTCAACTTCCAAACCAAAACAACTTAAGCTGTGTGAGACAAAAGATATGATCCCACAAGGGAGGGAATAATTAAGCTCGCTTAACGCATAGGTTTTCGCGACAAATATTATTCAGTAACAAAAACATGGATTCGAATATTTCTTATATATATATATAACTCGACGCGAATCATCGGTCTGATGGATAACTTCGGTGGCGCCGTCACGAGGCCCCACCCCCCCCCTTCCAGAACGACACACAGCTGTGTCTTCAAAGCTAAAAAACACACGGACAAACACGCACGCGAAACACACGGACGGACACGCACACGACACACACACACACGGATGCAGATGGTCCCACCCACAGGAAGGTTTTATGACAGACTTTGAACAACTCGGGAAACTGAGGGGATTTTCTCAATATAAACCGAAGGAAAATCCATCAAAAATAGATCGCCAGGGCTCTGAGCCCCATCTCATCGCCAGGGCAGATCATCCTGGCCACGGGCCCCAACTCAGATCGTCAGGGCCTCTGGCCCCACCACATCGTCCGGGCCACGGGCCCCATCTCATCTCAACGCCGACAACGAAGAAGTTTTCGTCATCCAGCAGGACGAGGTTCGCGAGGTAGCGACGCGCCGCTACAAGCCGAGGTCTGCACCAACTGAGAAGAATCGCTACCCTGAGTCGCAGAGCTGCGAGTGAAGCCAACAAAGACGCCAACGTCCACCCTGCCACGAACGAAGCATCGCTCCTCGTCAGAGTGACGACCAGCGAACAACCCGCAGGAAAGGCGGAGATCGCTGGACGAGCGCCACCTTGCGCCACCTTGCGCCACCTTGCGCCAAGCGAGCGCTAAGCGAGCGCCACCGCGCGCCACCGAGCGACAACGAGCGACACCCAGATCGACCCGCATCAACCAAAACCGACTCGTCATCCCGCCGTGGAGGAAAAGAGTCAAAGCCTTCTGGACGAGCGCCGCCGCTCACCTCACAGCGGAGAAAGTGTCAGCTGACGCTCGCACAGACAGCAGAGAGGTCGTATCGCTTCCCACACACAGACTCAAGGAAACACAGAGGAAATCTTGTCAAACCAGTTTCCTTTGTCTTAGAGTCTCGCGGAAGAATTAATTAAAACGAGCCAAATTCGCTCTCCCGCAACACGCCTCACCCACCATTGACTCCAACCTTCCGTTAAAAGGATTTCACACTTGCCGATGAATCTATTGACATATACTTTCGCCTCTTGGGTATAATAAGTGATTTTTATTACCGCAAAATGAAGTGTGTCATGCTTGTTTTCAAACTCGGCCAGTCGCCGATTGTGATCGATACAAAAATGAACTAATGAGATGCCTGGTTGTTAGGAGGTTTTTTTTAGTCATTCAGTTCGTTAAATGCATAAGAGTTTTGAGTTGTTCTCGCAAATGCATAAGTGTTTATTCATTCATTTTAGTTAAATGCATAGTCTCGTAATTGCATAAGGATATTAGTTATTCATATTAATCGGATGCATAATATCGCAAATGCATAAGAGTTTGGTTATTCATGAATGATTGACGCATGTTCGACCTGCATGATAGAATGTCACATGCTTGTTAGAATAAAATTGCTTAACACCAACTGTTCGAGTGCTTCTTTCCAAGTCCATGCAAAACCATCTTATTCTTGATAACTGTATCCTGTGATGAGATATGAAAATGGAGACCTAAATATCATAACACACACTAGGATAATCGGTAAACGTTTAATCAATGATCATCGTGTTATCCTGATTGACATAACTCTGGATAAACGAAGCTGAGCCTAATTATCACAACTGCTCACATTAACACCATCGCAAGCATCCGCATAAATTACTACGATTATCTCAGCATTATCATAATTTATGCATATAATTACACATATTATCATAATTTATGCATGTTAATACACACATTAACATAATTAATGCGATTTGTGCATTTTTCGGAAAATTATTAATTTGTATTATTTTTATCAAAATTTCATAACCCGACACACACAACATAATGGGGGCTCGTCCGGGATCTCTCACAGACAGTGTTTTGCATGGATGAAGGAATGAATCACTTCGTGTTAACCAGAATATTGTGACCAAACATTGCATTGTGATTGTAAACGGGCGTGAAACAAAAAACAAAAAACGCCCTCTAAGGTTAAAACCCAGAATAGCAGGTTGAAACAGAGACAGTGGAATTAAGATAATATCGTATCAAACCGATTGCATCCTGTGATAAATGGTGTTAGAGGTACGCACTCTGAATCGGAAAAAAACAATAGCTCGAGTCAAACTGACTACACTCTGTGAGATAATTGTTTTATATGCACTCTAAAAGGAATTGTCAAAGTAACTCTTGCCATACCTAAGATGCTAGGATTAAGAATAATTTTTGAATGGGTTACGGGATACGGGGAGCTCGTATTAAAACGTACCGACCAATCTGTTACAAAGCAGTACAGTCAGAGAGACATATGGGAAGGGAGCTGTATCGATAACACGAACACACCTCGGGGGAAACTAATTGACTGGATAAAATGTAACGAAGGCGAACACGATGCAAAAGCTGCAGAGAAGGCAGGACAGGACTCATTCCTTTTCACACAGGCATACAGACAGGGATTGTGGAATGAGGAAAAATTTGGAAAGGAAACGGGAGAGAAATCGTCTCTAATAAACGAGGAAAAATGTCCTCACACCATCGTAAGGGAGGAGAAATCAGTGCTCGTGACACCAGCGAAACTCACAGACGTTGATCCACAGAATAAATATGGAAGTAACAGTAAACCACACTCTTGTGTACGTGGACAGAGTCCAGGGACTGATCGGAAAAAAATTATGGATATCGAACAAAAAATCCTTGACAAAGGGAAACCCTCACAATTCGAGAGAAGGGAGGGAGAGATACATATGCAAACAAAAACATGTGAGACTGACAACTTCACAGATAGAGGGAGGCAAAATGTTAAAGTAAAGTCGACTGGACATGCTCCACTAAGGGCAGAGGCAAAAACTGAAGGGAAATGGCAACACGAGCGACACAGCACTGGGCGCGCACACAAAAAATACACGCCACTTAAACACAAGCGACACAGCACAGATAAAAGTGACAGATTGCCTGATGATAACTTGTTTGATGATGACGCTGTCGGCGATCAACTTTCGGAATACTTATTCAACAGTAAAACCCTTAAATTGATGGACAAGGCTCTAGTCAGAATTTCCGATTTTGACCCACACAATCAGACTATAGATATATACACACATATCGCAACAGTAGAAGAGGAGGCAATGATTAGAGGGCTGAGGAGACGGGATGAAAAAGCGAGTTTGTTGAAACGGAGCTTACAGAAAGAATCTATTCCATGGGTAAAGTCACTACCACACAAGGTTAGAAATGATTTTAAACAACTGAGCCTGGCAGTGATTCGGAAGTTTGGAGAATATTCGACACTCACTGAGGGGTTTTATGCTGTAAAATCGATGACCCAGGGCATGGACCAAGATCCACGTGACTACCTCGTACAATTTAAAAGAGCGTATTACGCAGGCGATGTGAATCAATACCACGAAGGAGATAAAATGTTCAAAATTATGTTTTTTGAATCCTTGAGCCCAGAGATTACAGAAAGGGTGAGAATGGTTTTGAATCCAGAAACCGCATCCTTACGCCGCATAGAGAGCAAGGCGTACATGGCATGGTTATACAGAGCTAAGAATCGTAATTCGGATCCAGAACACAGGGAGAGGGATAAGGAACCCAGCCTCTCAGAGAGGAATAAAAATCACCGAGCAGTCCCACAATGCAGGACGGAGCAAGGGCGCACGCACACATGGCAAAATAACCCAGAGAGAGGTTGGCACGAGAATGAGAGCGGCACAAAGCCGAACATTCAGAGGAATCGCAGGAGGGGGAGGTTCAAAACAGAACCATACCAACACCCCATGCCACGACACACACGAGGCCAAAGTTGCACACTAAGATGGCGAGATAACCACCTAGCGGGAAGGTGTTACACAGACCGCGGAGGTATGGATGCGAACATTCAGGAGAATCGCAGGATGGGAGGTCAAACACAATCGATCCAATTCCGACCAATTCCTCCACCGGCTATACCAGGAGGGAATAGAGGAATAACAATGAATGCGGTCCAAATACAGGATGAACCACCCGCCGAGGTTTTGTTAAACCCCGAGCTCAATGGGAAATACAAGCAGGCTGCAAGTGACAGGGCGGGCAAAAACACGAGCAGTGCTCTTGTAAATGACGCGCGGATCGAATACAGGGACAGGGTTGCATTGAGGCGTGATCGGACAGTAGATAACAGACAGCTGAGACAAAGAGAGCACACAGAGACACGCCCTGAGGAGCGCAGGCGTGAGCCTTTGAATGAAAAATATCCAAGGGAAACCAAAATTTATGTGGATCGGAGTGCTAAAATGGAGACGAATGTTCATGACATATCGGGAATGGTGTTGGAATCTAACACACTCGTAAAAACAAAGAGGGCAACATTACGAGGCACAGGAGTAAATCGACACACTGACTCGGCAAATGTGCATGTAATCGCAGAGAGAGCGAACGCCACGAACCAAGTGTCAAAGTGGGTCGTGTGCGCGAATTCTGGGTATGTGCAGCACAATTTTTCACCACACACTATCACGACGCGAGAGAGTGAGAAAGGAAACTACAAAGACGAACCCGAAAACCGTAATCGAATTATCAAAGTGATAAGTGGTAAACCAGGCAACATGAGGAAGGTGACGCATAAATGCGTTCGAAACCGCTACCTAGCGTTTCCCAGGATTTAACGAAAACAAAAATGAATATTCGTCGGAGTTATGATGTATGAGAACCGATGTAACGCAATATCGATGTTTAACGTGTTGTTTATTTTCTTTGCTTATTTCAGATGTAACCAGGTTAAGATTGTAATACGTGCACGCACGTCGTAAGAAATAACCGCCGAGAGTAAGGGCGGCTGATGGGATGCATGACATAAAATGGGGGCATTACTTTGTTTGAAAATTCGCCAGTGGCCAAATCGACCCCTGATAATTTTCAAACGGGCGGACTGTTGTGTATACGCCCCCTTTTTATTTTTTTAAAATATTATTTGTTAATTTTTTTTTAGAATTATTCTGCCAACATATGAAATATCGTTTTTTTAATAGACACGGGGCAACGTGAGAACGGACACGCCCCCACACTCCCACACATGTGCGCACACCTCATTTCAAAGGAAAGAGGCCATGAAAGAAGGGTAATCAAGATCATAAAAACTCCCCGAATTTCACACAGGAGGAACAAGGGAGGGGGGAATGGCAGGCGGGGGGTTGGAATGACACCCTCTCGGAAACAGCCTTGCAGGGCCGGGCACCACGGAGGAATATATAATTATATTCTTAACAAAGGAAATTAACACGCTCTCGGAAATAAATAAATGAGCGCATGCGCCGGGTGCTTCCACCGTGGAAACAACCGTCTTTGTCTTCCCACAACACGGACAGCAAAAATTGCACACGCAAGGAAATAACATTTCCATGAGAGATCGGGTCACGATGAAACATCGGGAACACGGTTTCGGCATAACTGGGGCATAATGGAAATAAGTCGCATTTCAACTTCCAAACCAAAACAACTTAAGCTGTGTGAGACAAAAGATATGATCCCACAAGGGAGGGAATAATTAAGCTCGCTTAACGCATAGGTTTTCGCGACAAATATTATTCAGTAACAAAAACATGGATTCGAATATTTCTTATATATATATATAACTCGACGCGAATCATCGGTCTGATGGATAACTTCGGTGGCGCCGTCACGAGGCCCCCCCCCCCCCCTTCCAGAACGACACACAGCTGTGTCTTCAAAGCTAAAAAACACACGGACAAACACGCACGCGAAACACACGGACGGACACGCACACGACACACACACACGGATGCAGATGGTCCCACCCACAGGAAGGTTTTATGACAGACTTTGAACAACTCGGGAAACTGAGGGGATTTTCTCAATATAAACCGAAGGAAAATCCATCCAAAATAGATCGCCAGGGCTCTGAGCCCCATCTCGTCGCCAGGGCAGATCATCCGGGCCACGGGCCCCAACTCAGATCGTCAGGGCCTCTGGCCCCACCACATCGTCCGGGCCACGGGCCCCATCTCATCTCAACGCCGACAACGAAGAAGTTTTCGTCATCCAGCAGGACGAGGTTCGCGAGGTAGCGACGCGCCGCTACAAGCCGAGGTCTGCACCAACTGAGAAGAATCGCTACCCTGAGTCGCAGAGCTGCGAGTGAAGCCAACAAAGACGCCAACGTCCACCCTGCCACGAACGAAGCATCGCTCCTCGTCAGAGTGACGACCAGCGAACAACCCGCAGGAAAGGCGGAGATCGCTGAACGAGCGCCACCTTGCGCCACCTTGCGCCACCTTGCGCCACCTTGCGCCACCTTGCGCCACCTTGCGCCACCTTGCGCCACCTTGCGCCACCTTGCGCCACCTTGCGCCACCTTGCGCCAAGCGAGCGCCAAGCGAGCGCCACCGCGCGCCACCGAGCGACAACGAGCGACACCCAGATCGACCCGCATCAACCAAAACCGACTCGTCATCCCGCCGTGGAGGAAAAGAGTCAAAGCCTTCTGGACGAGCGCCGCCGCTCACCTCACAGCGGAGAAAGTGTCAGCTGACGCTCGCACAGACAGCAGAGAGGTCGTATCGCTTCCCACACACAGACTCAATGAAACACAGAGAAAATCTTGTCAAACCAGTTTCCTTTGTCTTAGAGTCTCGCGGAAGAATTAATTAAAACCGAGCCAAATTCGCTCTCCCGCAACACGCCTCACCCACCATTGACTCCAACCTTCCGTTAAAAGGATTTCACACTTGCCGATGAATCTATTGACATATACTTTCGCCTCTTGGGTATAACAAGTGATTTTTATTACCGCAAAATGAAGTGTGTCATGCTTGTTTTCAAACTCGGCCAGTCGCCGATTGTGATCCATACAAAAATGAACTAATGAGATGCCTGGTTGTTAGGAGGTTTTTTTTAGTCATTCAGTTCGTTAAATGCATAAGAGTTTTGAGTTGTTCTCGCAAATGCATAAGTGTTTATTCATTCATTTTAGTTAAATGCATAGTCTCGTAATTGCATAAGGATTTTAGTTATTCATATTAATCGGATGCATAATATCGCAAATGCATAAGAGTTTGGTTATTCATGAATTATTGACGCATGTTCGACCTGCATGATAGAATGTCACATGCTTGTTAGAATAAAATTGCTTAACACCAACTGTTCGAGTGCTTCTTTCCAAGTCCATGCAAAACCATCTTATTCTTGATAACTGTATCCTGTGATGAGATATGAAAATGGAAACCTAAATATCATAACACACACTAGGATAATCGGTAAACGTTTAATCAATGATCATCGTGTTATCCTGATTGACATAACTCTGGATAAACGAAGCTGAGCCTAATTATCATAACTGCTCACATTAACATCATCGCAAGCATTCGCATAAATTACTACGATTATCTCAGCGATTATCATAATTTATGCATATAATTACATGCATTATCATAATTTATGCATATAATTACTCACACCATCATAATTTATGCATGTTAATACACACATTAACATAATTAATGCGATTTGCGCATTTTTCGGAAAATTATTAAATTGTATTATTTTCATCAAAATTTCATAACCCGATATATACAACAGACAGACGCAGAGAGGAGGGGAGGACGGAGAGAGGATGGGGAGATGGAGAGGTGGAGGGAGGTAACAGCGGCACTGCCGGGTCATCACCGCCAAGCCGATGCCTCTTTCAGACTGAAAATATAACAAACATATTCGTCAGTAACACTGTGGCGCTAGAAGTAAAGCGACAAGTTTTTTTGTTGCGTGATTGTGTTTTGTTGATTATAATTTCATGTTCAATTGGCCTTCCCCCCGCACCTTCCCCCGGGCGTGACAGAAGTTTAACATACATTTAACCAGCACCATCATCAGGCAGACTACGGGGCTATGGAGAGACGATTAGGTGAGCAACAAGGTTTGGTGGAGAGAATGAGGGGGGCGATGGCGAGATGAGGTGAGTGACGAGCAGGTGAGAGTGCAGGTGAGGGGAGGCGATGAGGTTCAGAGAGACATTGATGAGGTTAAAGACGACTTGCGGAATTGATACGACGTGAGGGAGTGTGACAAGGTGAGGATAAGGGAGTGTGGTGAGGTGATGTTAATGGAGTGTAATGAGGTGAGGGTAAGGAAGTGTGAATAGGTGACGAGGTGAAAGCGGATAATGTTTTGAGGTAACGAGGTGATTTTGGATAAACTACGCGAGAGTTACATATAAAACAAGTATCAGAACATACACGTGAACACATTCGAACAAGAGGAACTGAGGTTAATCACAGCGACATTAGAAGCTACTGTGGTGGCCGGCGTCCACTCCACCACCCTCGCCATGCAGGTGGGGAGCGACGTTATTCTGTGACCAGTACCTAGCCTACTGCTATCCAAGTCCCCAAACACTCACACGCCCTATCACGTACCTCGCAGCTGTACTCACGGCGTCGTACAGACGCTGTGAGAGTCGGAGGGAGGAAGACGAAAAAACAGAACTTGCCTATAACTGCCTCGTAGCAGCACTCGCTGGCATCACACGGATGCTTCGAGCGGCTCGAGGAGGCAGGACGGCAAGGGGGGTCTTAGCGACCAAGCTGCTGGAGATGAGATCTCTCCTGAACTTTTTTTGGCTCCCTTTTTATGCCCCTTGACTTCAAAAATCCAGGGTTACGTTATCCCGCACAGCCAATCGTGCGCCTCCCGTGATTTTCGCTCATTTTCCTTCCCTTACATGCAGCGTTGCGACAGTTTCTTTTGCTACCTATTGGAGCAAGATGGCCACTTGAGGCGCGCGCTCCCGGGCTGCGCTCACAGCAGCGGCTGGTGGGGCCGTTTGTGAGGGGGCCGGTGGGACCGCGGGACTCGCACATCATAAACTCACTCACGCTGCCGTTGACTCACACATCATACACTGGGAGTGTCGTGCTGCCAGCTATGGCTGCAGGTTTGGTCGTACGTGTTATGTATATCGTTTATTGTTAAATTTAAATCACAGTTCCTATGATTACTGTTGTTACATTGTTTGTATAGCTTTATTTTGATGATTCGAAAACATATGGTTAATCTAAATTGTCTTATGGTTGTTCTTGTTGGCTTGCACCACATTGTGATTTTTGCACACAGCGTTTGAATACGTTTTTTGGGTATATTTGCTGGTTCATTCCAGGATGTTCCTGTGGTGCGTCGTCGCTTTGGGATGTTCTGTGTTCATATTTTGTTTGTTGCGGTTGCACGCGACTTAAGAGCCACATGGCTCACCTGTTTAATCTGGAAGCACGTCCAGCTGGTGAATAAACACCCTGCCAGTGTACATTCGGTCTGTGTCGCTGGGATCCCCTGACCTCTTTGTCTGCTCTGTTAACTTAATATTACACTTCTAGATTTGAAGCTTTCGTGACTGCAAGGATTCATACTCTTAGTTCTTTCGGTAAAGTCACGTAGGTAAAAAAAAATGAAATTGAAATTAATAAAATAAAATAAAAAATAAAAATCACGACGTTTCGGAGGCAACACAGCCAGATTCACTTGATGCAGCAAATCTGGCTGTGACGGTCCCACCTGATGACGGAGACTTGTGTTGCTTCCGAAACGTCGTGATTTTTATTTTATTTTTATTAATTTTAATTTCATTTTTTTTACCTACGTGACTTTACCGAAAGAATGAACTAAGAGTATTAATATTACACCCCAGCCCCCTCACCGATGTCGTGTATGACTCATTGCTGCTGCCCGGTGTACCTTTGTGCGCCAAAACTATTTTAAGCCAATTCAGGGGCACCGCAATGTGACCTGTGAGGGTCGGCAAATCTCCTGGCATCAGGAAACCGTGGGACTTTCCCTCGAAGGACCCTTTAGACTAAAACCCGTTGTGCCAGGCAATCCCGCGCTGGGACACTACGTGTGTGCGCTGCGTGTGTGTGTGTGCTCAGGGTGGGGGCCAGGGAGGAGTCGCGGCGCTTGCGGAGTTGCTCCGCGGCTATGGCACCACACTACTTCTCAAAAACTCTGGAAGATAAAAAGGCAGGAATGAACTCGAAGACATCGAGCCTAACCAAATAATTAGCTGGTTGCCAAGTGGGCAAAACTAAACGTATGACCCACAAGTTCGCCACAGTGTTCACGCGTCGCCTTCTATTGTGCGTGTTAACATACACATCTGTGTGTGTGTTCACATGTGTGCATTGGTGTGATATGTGATCGTGTTGATGTGTTCATGTGCACGTGTGTGTGAGCGTGTTAATGTATTTATGTGTATACGTTTGTGTTTATTTTCGCGCGCATGCGTTCACGTGCATATGCAACACGCATATGGAGGCGTTAATGCACAGGTGTTGATGTGCATTGTGTTCGCGTGCGTTGTTTACACGCGAATACACATGTGCATGATCATGTGTACGTGTTGATGCGCAAATGTTGATGTGCAGTGCGTATGCGTGCGTTGTTTACACGTTGCGCGAGAGCCAGAGAGGTCTCTTGCGCTCTCACGAGGGTGGTCACCCTGTGGTGCCACGCACCCGCGGTGAAAGTGTCTTACCCCGGATGCCGCCTCGCCCGTCTCTCACCTGGCCAACATCCAGAGCCGTCACCACCGCCGCTGCCTCCTCATAACCCCCTCCCTGCTTCTATCGCTCTCTCTTGCTTTTATTGGCAGCGTTAGCCAGGTGAGGCGCCTCGAGGAGTCGCACACACACCCCACCCGCACCACTAATGTAGACTGTAGCCTCCTGGTTCTTAATCTGAGTGAGTGAACTGGCAGTCTATAATGTAGACTGTAGCCTGGTTATTAAGTGTGGTGACTGTGCTGACAGTCGAATGTAGACTGTAGAATGGTTCTTAACCTCGGTGAGCGTACTGGCAGTTTATTTTATTTTAATTATTTTTTATTAACTTAATTTGTATTACTGCTCATGATTAATAATGCGGGGTGGGGTGCGGGGTCCACATGAGTGACGTCATCAGCTCATGATTATTGATGAGGGGAGAGTTCCATGTGGAGTGACGTGGTCCGCTAATAATTATTAATAATCTTGATTTGAAGCTTTTGTCACTAACGGAATTCATACTTCTTTGGTTCTTTCGGTAAAGTCATGTAGGTAGAAAACAATAATAGATCACGACGTTTCGATCGCCACAAGAAATCGTCTTCAGGTGGGAGAGAGAAACTGGCAGCAGAAACAAGTCCTTATATATACAGTGAGGGAAAAAAGTATTTGATCCCCTGCTGATTTTGTACGTTTGCCCACTGACAAAGAAATGATCAGTCTATAATTTTAAAATGCAAATCATTTTATAACATTTTTGACATGCGTTTTTCTGGATTTTTTGTTGTTATTCTGTCTCTCACTGTTCAAATAAACCTACCATTAAAATTATAGACTGATCATTTATTTGTCAGTGGGCAAACGTACAAAATCAGCAGGGGATCAAATACTTTTTTCCCTCACTGCAGAGAGCCGAGGGGGGGTGCAGCATCGGGCAAGAGAGTGGGGCTAGAGACTGTGCCTAAGCGAGTGGGAAATCCAAAGATGGGAACCGAGATGGGGGGGGGTTAAAGCACGACAACGACGCAGAGGTGAGGAGGTGGCCATTGTATTGTGAGAGATTAGCATGTCAATGTAAACGAACCAACGCAACGGGGGCTGTTTTAGTGCGACATCCAGCTCGTTAGAAAACGAGGGAAATAAACGAGGGACATCACCACATCGAGGGAAGAAGAGAGACACAAGCCGAGAGGCACACCCACACACAGAAAGACACACACACAGAGAGACAACCACAGAGAGAGATACATATAGATAAAAAACACAAAGACAGAGAGACACACACACAAAGAGACACAGAGAGAGAGAGACACCTAGAGAGACACACAGAGACACACGCAGAGACACACACAGAGGGACACACCGAGAGAGAGAAAGACACACACGGAAAGACACACCCACACACAGAGAGAGACATACACGGAGACAGAAAGAGAGAGACACACACAAATCGAGGGACACACAAAATAGACAGAGAGAGACACACACAACAACATCACAGCCAGTTGTCGTCTGCTAAAATACGAGAGCCACTGCCACATCGAGGGAAAGGGGGCAACGTTGGCATTGTTAGTGAGACATTTTGCCCGTTAATGTAAAGACATTTAACTTGGTAATGTAACCCAGAGAGTCGAAAATAACTGCTGACAATGGCAGGTAGGATGGAAACATCAACAACCAGTTAAGGTTTTACCTGGTTAATAACGTCCTTCCAATGATCGCTCAATTTGTACCCATCTTCTCACCATCAGAGCGAGACCAGCTGCGCTTGGCCCGCGACTGGAAAATGCTAGCTGACATTGGCCGGCAACTTGTTTCCTCCGGAGATCGCAACCACCACCCTAAGACCTGACATGGTGCTCTGGTCCCGTTCGCTCAAGAAGGTCTTCATCATTGAACCCATAGTACCCTGGGAGGACTCAGTAGATGAGGCTTATGAGCGAAAACATCTGCGCTATGCCGATCTAGCTGCCGAAGCACGGCATCATGGCTGGAACACAGAAGTCCGACCAGTGGAGGTGGGCTGCAGAGGTTTTGTGGCAACATCTACAACCAGACTGCTTAGAGACCTGGGAATTAAGGGCCAGAGCCAGCGTTTGGCAATCAGAGCTGTATCGGAGGCGGCAGAAGGCAGCAGTCAGTGGCTCTGGATGAAGAGGAAAGACCCCAGCTGGGCCCCGAAGTGAGAGGGCCAAGAGGTATGCGGTCAACAATGCTTGACTCAGAGAGGAGGACGCCCCTGCCATGCATAGTCCCATGGGATGTTGGCTATCAACAACAAGGCAACTCCTATGACTAATTGAGAATGGGAAGCAAGCGTAGGATTGATCACCCTGTCGCTGGCCGCCTTTGGGGAGGGTGTATAGTGTGAAAGGCCGAAACACTCTAGGAACCAAAGGTACACTACTGACGATGCGCTCCCCAAATTTCACCAGGCTCACTGTTCATGAACTCTTGGAAGTGCTTGCACAAAGGATAGTAATATCTCATCCTGTGGTCTTGGAATCTATATGTCTGTGTTTATATATCTGGATGGCTTAATGAACAAATCTTTGATGGTAGCCCGAAGGTTTGCAGAGTACTTTGGTCTCGGAAAAAAACAATGTCATGTGAGCCCACTGCATTCAAGTGGGGGTGCCTCACATCATCCGCTCATGATTATTAATGAGGGGTGTGCTCCATGTGGAGTGACGTCAACCGCTCATGATTATTAATGACGGGGGGGGGAGCCTCATTTGGAGTGACGTGATGCAAGGGACGGAACCTTTTTTGGCTCGTTTTATTAGTTGCTGCGTTGACTTCTTTATCAGCGCCGAGGGGTCTGGGGGGCAGTAGTGGTTAGTTCATGCTATAAGCACCCAGGGGCCTAGCGATCAGTTTGTGCTGTGCGCATTGAGGGTCCCGGCATTCAACTTCCTTTGGAAGTCTTGGGCCACGCACCGTGCGTGCCCGGAGGCTTGGAGGCCCCCTGGCAGTCCGAGGCTCCGGGGCACTAGCCCCACTGGCCCGGTCCATAATCCAGCCTTGTCACTAACACCACTTGCCCCAACAGTTTGTTAAGGCTATAGGGAAGGTCTTTGTCTTTGTCGTTTTGATCTGGTTGAACGCTGTGTGGATATGGGTGGAGTAATCAATGAGTGAAGTTCACAGTAACAATGACCACTCACCGATTCGCACAGCACACACATACTTAGTTTCCAAGCATTTGATTTCATGAATTGGAGGAGGGTGTAACGACACACATTTTACTCGCAGCCATCTAACCAAAAAACTATTTTGAATCGCATCAGGTCGTGAAAGCCTGCACACATTAAATCTGCACACACGGTCACTTCGGTCCACCTTTACATTTGTTAGCTGCAGTGGACAATTCACACACGGTTCCCTGCTGACCTCACCTGAAACCCACAGACCACCACAACTTCTACAAAAGCTTTGTCTTGTTTTTTTAATCAAATTATATGACATGAAGGGCCCCGTGAAACAATGAATTGATGTGAACTGGAGTGACGAGCCACTGTAAAAACGAAGCATGGCCCGCATTTTGCCCACATGCCACAGGGTCCCTGCTGTAACGGGGGTGACCTGGCGTTCGCCTTTGGGTTTATCAGTGTGGTGAGCACAAGGAGCGATGTGAATGCAGGGAGCAAGGTGATTGTGGCGAGCGAGGTGAGCGTGGTGAGTGCGGGGAGCAAGGTGAGTGAGGAGAGTGCAATAAGCATGGTGAGCGCGGTGAGTGTGGTGAGCGCGGTGACCGAGGTCAGTGCGGTGAGCGAGGTAAGATTGGCGAATGAGGTGAGCGTGGTGAGCATCGCAAGCCTGGTGGGCGTGGTAAGTGCGCTGAGCGTGGCGAGTGAGGTGAGCTATCCGGTCTGGAAAGCGCCGTGACTGAGCTCGTGCAAGGGGTCCGCGCCATAGCGGTGGGGCCCCGAACGCGACAGGGCGTCACAGCGCAGCATCAGGTCATAGTTGACGCGCTCCGAGATGACGCTGTCGTGTGCGTAGTCGGGGTGGCCGCTCACGAAGGCGCGAAGCCGCTGGGCCGTCGTTCCTAGCTCCCCTAGGGGAAACCAACGAGAAGCGCACGCGGTCGCTGCAGCGGCGTCAACGGCAGTGGAGGAGGAGACGACGACGACCACCGCTCCCATGCACGTAGCGGTGTGCGGAGTCTCTCGCGCACGGTAGGCGCCCGAGCTCGTCGCACCACGCAACCCGATCAGGATTCCTGAGCCCGGAGAGCGCTTGGATGGGCGACCACCGTGCACGCCGAGGCGTTACACGCTGCTGCGGTGCTACGTCGTCGGCTGCGGAGGGCAATGTCCCCAAAATCAATTGTACAGTACAACGCTCCCGCTTCTATGCTCCTGGCCATCAACAATCTGCGGTCATCACCTCCTCGGTTGCTTCCCCTCTTATGGCTGCCATTCCAACACCAGTCTCGTCTGTCGGCCATCATCCCCTGCACATCGATGAGGCTTGCACGAGGTCAGGACTCATCATCGCTCGCACTTGGAGAAAGGGTGATGATCCCCTGGAGTGCACTCACCAGACGCACGCTTGCTGATGAGCTCCATGTAGTGGGAGATCGTGCACCGAGTCTCCACGTCCACCTCCATGTCTTCCAGGAAGCTGTTGACTATGGGGATGAGGCCTTGGAACACCCCCACCTGTTCTTGCACGGCACACCACAGCACACCGCACACATCACAGCACACCACAGCACACCGCACACATCACAGCACACCGTAAACACCACAGCACACCACACACATCACAGCACACCGCTCACACCATAACACACATCGCACACATCACAGCACACCGCACACATCACAGCACACCGTAAACACACCAGCATACACTGCACACATCACAGCACCCCACATCACAGCACCCCACATCACACACAACACATCAGAGCACAGCCCACACATCACACATACCGCACACACCATAGTACACCGTATACACCACACTCCACAGCACAGCACACCACGCCATGGCAGGCAGTGTCAGCTGCAGCCTTCAGTTTATCAGTGTTACTCTCACCAGGATTGTCGCGTCGATTTGTTGCATCACAGGATGGCGACAGATGGCAATGCCTTGGGGGAGGCCTGAATCCAGCACTGTATTGATCATGGCTGATGATATGTGGGATGGATCCATGACTGGAAAGTGGTGAGCCAGTCTGCAGCACGGGAAGTGCAAGTAACTGCTTTGAGTGGAGCTGCTCGCTTGAAGGCAGCTCACGTGATAACTGGGAGACGAGCTCTAATCATAAGTTACCACTGTCAATCCACCGCTTGGATGATGGCCTCCCCACACAGTCATGGGGTTTTTACCATTCATCACATGCGTTAGCATGGGTTTTATTTACGGGCACGGGGGGGGGGGCGTCACCAGAACTGTTTCAGATTTCGCTCGCCAACTGACTTTAGCCGCAGCACGCCGACCACTCCGCCACCGCACAAAATGGCGGCAGCGAGACGTACAGCAAGCGATTGTTTTGGTGCTCTGGACCATCATGGCGGTGGATGACAAAGGGTGAGCGTGACGCTGCAAGAGCCCGCAGGGCTTGACACTGCGAGGATGGCCGCGAGCCCTGCCCCGCCGGGTTGCCCACCTTGCCGTTGATGATGGTGTCAATGCTCATGAGGATCCCCACTTCGTCCTCGGACTCGGTGTCATCTGCTGGGGGAGCGTCCACCTCTAGTCGCAAAGAAAATAAACCGCATGGCAGTTTGACGATCACGCGAGTTGGCGAGCGACCGTGAGCGAGGTTAAGCGCTCGTGTGATGCACACACACATGCAGGGCAGGCTGGGGTGAAGGCTTGGGTTGCGAGGAGGTCCGGATCGTTGGCTTGGAGGTCAGAGTGGCTGAGCCCGCACCGCTGAGACCCTGGGTTCCAATTTGGAGTTCAGTAACCGCCTGCGATGAAACCGGGTTCTCAAGTGTGGTGAGTAGATGGTATCAGCCCGGTCAACAATGATTGCTCAAAAATTACAAAATCCATGACGTAAAATTTGGTTCTGCACTTAACTTCGCCAAATTCCAGATGTGAGACTTCAAATATTGCTTTGACTGCCATGCAACAAACATTGATGTTGGCACCGGGGCAAGTTGGAGAGTGCTGCCCCCTACCATGTGACACGGAGGTCATTTGTAGAAGAGATCTCAAAAATAGTTCCGGGATATTCACTTCTGTGTGCTATTGTCTAACACGGGGATGGGGGTGGGTCACTGCCATGTGAGATTTCTGAATGGATTCATCATCTCGTGACTCGACACCGAGAGCACACTCAGAGTAAAGTTGTGGAAAAAGACAACGTATGATTTGTAATGGCTCGACTTGCCTGCCTGAATATCCTTCCTGAAATAAAACATCTCCTCCAGCACCGCGTTCCTCTTCTGCGCCTTCCTGATGTTCTGATCTACCTGTGGCAGAAGATAATTGACGGTCAGGGATGTGCCAACCATTCAGGCGGCAACCTTTTGCACCAAAGGTGCTTGAGAGAAGCAATAAAAAAGTAGAAAAGTAAAAAAATCACATTTATTACGCGCTGCACAGTTTTCGAAAGATTCAGGGGCACCGGAACCGGAGCCTGTTGCTAAAAATTGCCCAAGCTCTGAGGCCCACTACAGGGACTCCTCTACATATAAACGGATTTTTGAAGATACGAACGGACCGAACAGTCGTAAATTCAACTGCAGTGCAATTGATGTCAGTGGTGGCATCTACATCTGAGCCTTATGGTGGGACCCCGGGGTCCCGTATAAACGGATTTCAAACGTAATTAATAAAAAAAAATTGGCGAATCTGTCCCACCGCACACATAAACGCCGCGAACCACCTGGCACGGATTATTCTGTTTTCATGTCGTCCAAGCGCAGCGAGGACGAATGCGCAGAAGAAACAAAACTTTTAAACTGTGATTACCGCATCGTGTGGAGCTCGTCGAGAGGAATATATTGCCATATCATTCACCTTCAACAGACATAACATTATCTCGCAACTTAGTTTATGCGAGAGCCGGGGGCTAATGGGATCCCAGGGGTCGTGCCATAAGGTTAATCTGCAGAACCAGTGGCATCTACATCTGCAGAACCAGTGGCATCTACATCTGCAGAACATGAAGAAAACAGTGGCATCTACAGCTACATGAGATTATTAAACTTTTGAAGCCATTCCCTGTGTTTAGCGTACATGCCATACAACGGGTTTGGAATCGACGGGAGTAAAGTTGGACTTACGAACAAATCGATTTACGAACAGGCCTATGGAACCTAACTCGTTCGTAAGAGGAGTCAGTGTATTTGGACGCTTAGTCCACCTCTATGAACGTGTGTTTGTACACGTGGGAGGAGAGCAGAGCACTCGAAGAAAACCCACTGTGTGTGAACGGGAGGAGGGGTTGCAGATGGAATACAGATGGCAATTAATCCACTTGCTGCACTGCCATACCCTAGCCAGAGCCAGGAGATGGCAACCTTGCAGCGCGAGCGGCACTGGAAGTTTCACGAAGGTGCACGTGTGTGTATGTGTGTGGGAAGCGGTGTGCGTAACGAAAACGTACCGTTAGTCACAATGTTAACATGGGTCGGAACTATGGGTTCATTATAGAAGGTCAAACGTTAACTGCAAAAACCAGAGAACTCGGAGGAAACCCATGCAGAACAAAATCCACTCATTAAGATACCAGCGTCGGGAAGACACAAGCTCTACCATTATCATAGGCTATCCGTCGCAATCGAGGATAATTGTCTTTCATAGAAAAGTTGGATTATCTGTGGGTCCGAAGATGGCTGAAAACATGGATCTGGGGTTGTCAGATTTTGGTGCAGCGCAGGCACTTGTCCAGAAAGAGTGGGTGGAACTGGGTTAGGAAGTCGGGCTGCAGCATCGGGCTGTTTCCACCATTCCCACTTTTCCTCTTATTGTTTTCACAGCGTTGCAATACGACCAGGTCGAGCATCGCGGCAGCGCTCACACGTGCCCAAGTTGGAAATCGAACCCAGGCACAAGAGCTACCACTTGCGCCAGCCTATATACAAGCGGCCGGGTTCCAATCTGACCAGAATGGGCTTTCCGGCAGCGCTCGCACGGTCAGTGGGGAGGGACGCGGCTCCTTACCTTGGAGAGCGGCACGAGGAAGTTGAGGCCATAGGAGAGGATGACGCGCGTGAGCAGCACCACGAACACCACGTACGCCGCGTTCTCGAAGTCCGTGAGCTGCACCTGCACCACACATTGGGGACTCGGTCTGGTTGCTTTATCTGACCCGCACTGTGCTCAACCACCACGATTGCATGTCACAGCCCACGCACTCAATCGCCAACTCACTCACCCACTCACTTATTCACCAACTTACTCACCACACGGCGTGGTCAGAACGCTTCTCTTTCTGCTTCTACCCACGCACTGCTCGACTTTGAAATTCCCTCCTCCCATCATCACCTCTTTTCCCAAGCCTCAAATGCATCTCGGTATGACTCCACCTCAACGTATAATCCGCGTCGCCCTCTCGGAGAGGCTTACGTCCATCGGCCGGAACTCGACGCGCCACCCGATGTTGGTGTTTGGCGGCGGAGGCTTGAAGCGCAACGTCTGCCAGTTTGTGGACTGGATGCACTGCAACACACACGCACACGGACGGACGCACACACGCATGCACACGGGGCATGCACTCCGGTCAGTGCCCACGATCATGGAAGACACACGCCGATCCCTCGTGGGTGTACTCCAGTCAGGCTTTCACTTCTCACGGAATATTTTATTGGGTCACCGGTTAGGCTGGCACACGACTGGTAGCCACAGACACCACCAGTGAGGAATTCGGGGGTCGGCAGGGCGGATCGGTAGTAACACACTTGTATCTCACAGCAGGAAGAGACCTGGGTTAGATTCCCGACTCGGGGACCTTTCAGCGTGGAAAGCTTTGTGTGTGTTTTCCCCCCTGTTCTCTACGGGTCTCCTATGGATTCCCCGATTTCATCCTACAGGCAAAAAAAATACACCACGCGATGCAACCGGCATTGGCCAAACAACATTCCAATGCTGAAAATGTACTTACAAATTTCTCAAATAAGCAGCACACAGAAGCAGCTGCAGCAATATCACAACCCCCCCCCCTTCCACAAAAATTGGCGGCACCCTCCTGCAAAATATTTTTGGGACCTGGCGAGGCCGTTATGGGTAAACAAGAGGACGTAATAATATTCATAAAGTGCACTGGCGGATGTCTCACTTCAAAGTGGTAGGCCTCGTTCTCATCGTCGTCGGCGTGGATCTTCTCGCAGAACAGCACGAGGGGGTCGCGGATGAAGAGGTGAGCAAAGTGCTGAGCGAGCAGCGGATCGATGCCTGTTGGCCACAGGCACGGCTCATGCAAAAAGACAAAGATCCCTGCCGTGTGGCCCTGAACAGAGGCTGCTAGGAGCAAGCACTGTTAGAGAGCACCGATGACGGCTAGAACGGTACACAAGGGGAGTGCTTGGCCAGCACCACGTCCGACCCTCTTTGTTTCCCCAGGAGCGATGCTTAAACACTGCACCGGGTACTTATTTGAGGCTGAGTCGACCTAGGGGAGGCTCACGACCAGTTCAGATGATCATCACTGGTCGCCAGCTTCGTAGAGCAGCACACTAACTGCTACACTACTGCTTCTCCACATGCACACACAGTTCACGCACACAAACGTTGCATGTCACTCGAATAAGAAGAAAACAACTTTGCAGTGACAAGATGTTGTGGGGTTTACTCTCCAACACACAGCCTGTGTGCTGAACGAGTAACTAATTGGTACGTTTTGTTTAAATGACAAACCTTACAAATTGGCTGTATTTCCGCGATTTAACCCAGAAAACCCCCCTCTATTATGGCCTGAACCAGTTTAAAAAGCGAAGAGTAGAGAGCTGGAGGGGATGGGTTGTCGGGGTGGGGAAGCGGGGGCCTGCAAGGGACACCAGCCAGTTAGGCGCACTCAGCCCCATCACAATCGACATGACGTATCATGGTTCCCTCGCCGGCATGCCTGTGGTCACGCAGCACCGAGTCACGTGCCCGCGACCAGTGAGGAGCAGCTGATAGTTGAACCGGCACGGCAAGTCAAAAAATCTTCGGTGTTTCACAGCATGCGCGATTAATCCATAACCCCAATAAACGGTTGGTGAGAGTGAAGAAGGGGACAGGTGAGCGTGGCGGGGGATGTGAGCGCGGCGTGGGAGGTGTGTGCAGCGTGGGAGGTGAGCGCGACGGGGGAGTTGACCATGGCAGAGGAGGTGAGCGGCGAGTACGGCAGGGGAGGTGCGTAAAGCAGGGGAGGTGAGAATGTTGGGGGAGGTGAGCATGGTGGTGGAGGTGAGCCTGGTAGGGTAGGTGATCGTGGCAGGGAGAAATTCCGTGCCTGCATCCAGGAGCTGCAGGTGGACGTCCTCGTCCTTGGGCAGTTCCAGGTCATTGAACTGCGCTCCGCCGGGCGACAGGAAGCTATCGATGGAGTCAAACCGCGACTTGGGGATTCGCCATTTGGACGTTGTCAGGGGCTGCAAAAGGGAGATGAACGGATTGACATTTTGATTGTAAAGATTCTCAGCGGTGCCAGCTCAATGCTGTCGCCTCATGGCCACGACAACCAAAGGCTGTAAAAATAATGGCAATAAACCCGGTGCCGAGGGAACAACGCGTTATTATATTTATTATTATTTCAAATCTTCAGAGCAAAATGTTCTCAAACTGTAGTCACGTATTTTCGCGAGCACGTACACACTCCCCCTGCAGAGTTAATTGTGACGCGGTGTTTAGCAGCGACACCCCCGATCGCAGGTCGCCGACTCGAATGACAGACGAGCACCGTTTGTCCGCATAATGTTCGGTCACGACATCTCAAGCGCTGTCCAGTGATCAGTTAACAGGAGCGAAACAGGGAGCACAGCCAAATTAGGGCTTGAATTCAGCTGGGGGCCTCTCTGGGTTGGCAATCCAGAAGATGTTTCTGCTCCCGGAATGCCCTTGCCTCCCGCAGGTTCCCAGAACATTGCTCCCTGGACAGAAGCTCTGCTTCACTCTGCTGTCCGGATATATAACTACCTATCCGAAAACATTAAATCATTGATTCTGGTCTTCTCGGCCTCCAAATGCCGAGCACATTTGGTACATCTCCTAACTTAACCACATCCTTGTAGGACTGAGTGTTTTAGCTGCAGTGAACCAATGATTATGCCGATTATATATAATAATCTTACCTATATAAGTAATTGTGTCTGTCTGTCTGTGGGTCTGTATGTTTGTGTGTGTACACAACTTGTGACGGATTTAACTCGCAAACTGTGGGGTATATGTTTCATAAAAGTACCCAGATACCACACAATAAGCCGCGTGGTGAGCCAGTGCTCTTCGTATTTCACATATGTCAAGTTTAAAGTAGTGCAATTAACAATGTATTAATTTTATAAGCACAGGGCAACGCCAGAGCATGCATCTGCGCATGAGCGAAACGCTGAGCCGTGGTTCCCATAGCAACTCACACACGCGATCGACGGGGGGAATTATTACTCCCGTAAAAAATGCAAAGAAAATACACACAACGCTGAGTTAAATTATTCAAAGTGTAATGTAGTCTTCTCCCCCCCCCCAATATGTGCACTTAATACTATAGGGTCGGTAGATGCTACGATTATAGCCCTTAGATACTCTTACTGTAAAGCGGGCGGGGGGGGGGGGTAGCAGACCAGCCCCAGCCTGCAAAAGTGCGACCTCGGCCGGCTGGACAATCTAGGCGAGGCCGGGGGGCTCTGCACGGGACTATGCCTCACCACTACACTCTATGAAATTAGTACTATTGTAGGGGTGTCAGGGGAAGGATTCCCACCAATAGGAGGGTTAGTGGGAGGAGTGATCGAGTAGATATAAGGGGAGAACGGGCGGGAAAAGGGGGCATTTGGCGGGAACGAGATTGGGACAGCTGGGGACAGGTGTGGATGGGAGAAAAGGATTAAAAGACGAAACCCCTGCAATCTTGTGTCGGCTCTCCTTTACACTATTATCGTGACATTGCGGATGTCACTGTGTAATGCCTGCCCTATAGAGGCACGGCGTGCGATGTATTAACATCGCTGGCACCACGTGTATGTGGATGCAGTACCGGCCCTAAAGGGGCTCGGTGAGCACAGACTGGGAGTGCTGGATGGCACCACGCTCTGCGTGCAGTGCCGACCCCTATAGGATAGGGTGTGAGAGTGCCGGTCATGGGAATGGGGTTACTCAGAGCCATGGCACTCTGGTTGACCCCGAAAGACACGTAACCGGTAAAGTCTACAAAGGGCCCCCAAGTGGAGGCTAGGGGTGGTCACGTCTCAGGGCCGAGATCCTGCTCGAGGGTTTTCTAAGGTGGTTGTGGCTGAGGGCGGAGCCAGCCACACCACAGAGGATACAAGCCGGGTTCTCTAGATGGACCGGCTGCTGTGGTTATCCTAAAGAATCCACGTTCTACATTCTACGCCCAAGAAGAGTCACCAACACGTGGACCTGAACCCAAGCTAGGGTCCTGTACATTGGAGCTACTCCCAGTGTAATTAGTGTAGTTTGCCTGGTGGTCCACCACCATAGGTTGTTACCTGGTAAAGGTGCAGTTACCCCTTTGTGTTGGTATAAATAAATGTGTTGCCTCCAAAGAGTATGTCTGTGACTCAGTTTAACTCCCTACAGCTGGTGTCGGAAGTGGCCAAACATTCTGGAGTAAAGCTAGACGTTTTAGGTCATGACTACGCGATGCAGAATGTCAGTACCTAGTCAGGGGCCCTTACCAGGTACTGACAGCTGGGCCAGCTGTGCCTGGGACTCGCGTAAGGCAGGGTCGTGACGCCCTGAGGTAGTTTATCACAAACTACCCACTACCTCTGAAGATGGTAGATTTCAAACAACGCTCAGACCTGGTACTAACTATGAAATGAAGGTTGACAACCAGTAAGTCGTTCCCGACTGCCCTCTTCAGTGCAATATATTTGAGGCCCACATTAATGTGGAATTCTGCAATTCTGTGAAAGCTATCAAATATGTTTGCAAATGCATCAACAAAGGGTCTGCTATGGTTGTGTTTGCCTTACAAAAAGAGGAAAAAAAGTGTGGATGAAGTTCACCTTTTTGTCAAAGGCAGATACATCAGCAGCAATGAGGCCGTTTGGAGAATTCTTGGCTTCATACTGTTAGTTTTTTTTCCGGTAAAGTCACGTAGGTAAAAAATAAAAATAAAAGTTAATAAAAGTAATAATGAAAATAAAATAATAAATCACGACGTTTCGGAGGCAACACAAGTCTCCGTCATCAGGTGGGACCGTCACAGCTAAAATTACTGTATCACTTACCTTTAGTTCCCTCCTACTATATAAGGAAGTGACGTGCTGGTGATGGTTAATCTGATTCCTTAGGAAGAGTCTACACAGTTGATCCCAATAATCAGGAGTGCTAATTTTTGCAAATGCTTCTCCATGTTGTCAAAGGGCCAAAATCTTTCCAAGACCTAAACACAGTGGAAGGAGTTGTCTGTCAAACATACATGGAAGCTTGCAATCTTCGTGGAATTCTCGAGGATGATCAGCATCTTGATAAAGCTATGACAGAAGCTTCTCAACTGAGATTGCTGTTATGCATAATTCTTCAAGTTTGCAGCCTATCTAACCCCATGGAACTCTGTAAAAAATACGAAGAAGGCATGAGTGAGGACATCCTCCACAGAGATCAACGAGAAAATCCCAACCTCGAGATTCCTACTTGAAACCTGCTTCCCACCACCACCCATCTCAAAAGAATTCTCTCATCAAAACGCTATACCACAGAGCTCATGGCATTTCTGACCAACACCACCTGGCCAGTGAATTAAGACATGTACATTGGGCCCTCAGGATGAACGGATACTCTGACTGCACCATCCGCCAAGCTGTTTCTCCCACCATACAGAAACAGCCACATGAAACTATCACTTTGCCATACATAGCAGGCGTGACCAAAAATATCTCCAAAATTCTAAACAAACATAAGATCCAAGTCCGATTCAGTACAGTGCATAAAATCCGTGATCTGATTCCATCTGTGAAGGATGTCGTTCCTGACTTACAGTACCCTGGAGTATACAAACTGAGTTGCAGTTGTGGTGATTGCTACATTGGAGAAACGAAACGTCATTTCTCTGATCGTGTCCGCGAGCACAAGTCAGATCTGAAACACGGTAGAACTGATTCTTCGACCTTTGCCGATCATTGCTACAACTCTGTGGGCTCTCATGAAATTGTCTTTTTCCGAGACCAAGGTGCTCTGCAAACCTCCTGGCTACCATCAAAGGTTTGTACACGAAGCCATACAAATATACAAACACAGACATAATTTCAACCGTGATGATGGGAACAAACTGAGTAATCATTGGAAAAATGTGATTAACCATGCAAAAAATATTTAACTACACATATTTGGACCATCTTATTTGACAGACAACTATTCTTGAGTTACTGTACAGTTTACTGATAGACAGCCAGTTTTGTTATATCATGTTTAGCTTCTTATTTCACACGCTGGTTTCCTGCTATAAGTTTTACCCACCAAGCAACATAGCAGGAGGCTGTTTCTTCCTGACCTGCTTTTTTGCTTTTACCATCTACATGGCAGAGGCTCGGCCCCATTAGCAGCAGTTGCACTCTTACAACTCTGGCACCCGCCCCCTCTCAGCCAGTCTACATTACAAAGGCTCAGTCCTTTGTTATGTAGACTAGCCGTAGTTTCAAGCCGCACCAACCTTACCATAATAATAAAAAGGTGGCCTGTCCTGGCTCATCCCCCCCTCAACCAGCATATATACGGGTAGTATATCTTGGAATTTCTCATTTACTTGATACAGCAAGCGTGCTGTGACAGTTCCACCTGAAGACGGAAGCTTGTGTTGCCTCTGAAACGTCGTGATTTTTATTTTATTTTTATTTTATTTTACTTTTATTAATTTTTTTACCGACGTGACTTTACCCAAAAAACCTAAGAATATGAATCCTTGCAGTCACGAAAGCTTCAAATCTAGAATCGAATTTAACTTTTCTGATGTTATTTTTAACCAGGCCCTCATCCTCCTTGAAGACAAACTTCACTCCATTAGTGGAAAAGACCTCAAGTCTATCGGACTACCAACATCCTCCAGGGACAACCTGCTTGTCCTTGCCCAAGAGATTCTACGTGAACTATCCTATGATGTTAATAGGGTTTTTCCCCTTTTTTTTCTGGCAACAAAACTGACACCTTTTGCAAGGAATCATGCTTACATTAACCACAATACTTGCAGTCAAATGCAAACAAAAAACAATACTCTGCTAATTTATGCATTGTCTTTGAAACTGATTGGTCCACACCAGAGACATTGTTTACAAAAAAGCTATTTGATAGGGGTGTGGGGGTCAGCAAAATGTGTCAGTTTGATTATTTTTGAGAGGCCCTATTTTTAGGTTTTTTCGGTAAAGTCACGTAGGTAAAAAAAATTCAAATTAATAAAAGTAAAATAAAAATAAAAATCACGTGTGCTTCTTTACCTCACGCCTGCTGTTGGGCAGTTCGGCTATCGGCGAGTGCTCGCTGAGCCGCGCCCACATCTCGCCGCCCGAAGGTTTGCAGAGTACTTTGGTCTCGGAAAAAAACAATGTCATGTGAGCCCACTGCATTCAAGTGGGGGTGCCTCACATCATCCGCTCATGATTATTAATGAGGGGTGTGCTCCATGTGGAGTGACGTCAACCGCTCATGATTATTAATGACGGGGGGGGGAGCCTCATTTGGAGTGACGTGATGCAAGGGACGGAACCTTTTTTGGCTCGTTTTATTAGTTGCTGCGTTGACTTCTTTATCAGCGCCGAGGGGTCTGGGGGGCAGTAGTGGTTAGTTCATGCTATAAGCACCCAGGGGCCTAGCGATCAGTTTGTGCTGTGCGCATTGAGGGTCCCGGCATTCAACTTCCTTTGGAAGTCTTGGGCCACGCACCGTGCGTGCCCGGAGGCTTGGAGGCCCCCTGGCAGTCCGAGGCTCCGGGGCACTAGCCCCACTGGCCCGGTCCATAATCCAGCCTTGTCACTAACACCACTTGCCCCAACAGTTTGTTAAGGCTATAGGGAAGGTCTTTGTCTTTGTCGTTTTGATCTGGTTGAACGCTGTGTGGATATGGGTGGAGTAATCAATGAGTGAAGTTCACAGTAACAATGACCACTCACCGATTCGCACAGCACACACATACTTAGTTTCCAAGCATTTGATTTCATGAATTGGAGGAGGGTGTAACGACACACATTTTACTCGCAGCCATCTAACCAAAAAACTATTTTGAATCGCATCAGGTCGTGAAAGCCTGCACACATTAAATCTGCACACACGGTCACTTCGGTCCACCTTTACATTTGTTAGCTGCAGTGGACAATTCACACACGGTTCCCTGCTGACCTCACCTGAAACCCACAGACCACCACAACTTC
The DNA here is from genome assembly GCF_965212315.1 of Lampetra planeri. Lineage (NCBI taxonomy): Eukaryota > Metazoa > Chordata > Hyperoartia > Petromyzontiformes > Petromyzontidae > Lampetra > Lampetra planeri. The sequence goes on along the minus strand of NC_136154.1, from coordinate 2,984,532 downwards.
TACAAAAGCTTTGTCTTGTTTTTTTAATCAAATTATATGACATGAAGGGCCCCGTGAAACAATGAATTGATGTGAACTGGAGTGACGAGCCACTGTAAAAACGAAGCATGGCCCGCATTTTGCCCACATGCCACAGGGTCCCTGCTGTAACGGGGGTGACCTGGCGTTCGCCTTTGGGTTTATCAGTGTGGTGAGCACAAGGAGCGATGTGAATGCAGGGAGCAAGGTGATTGTGGCGAGCGAGGTGAGCGTGGTGAGTGCGGGGAGCAAGGTGAGTGAGGAGAGTGCAATAAGCATGGTGAGCGCGGTGAGTGTGGTGAGCGCGGTGACCGAGGTCAGTGCGGTGAGCGAGGTAAGATTGGCGAATGAGGTGAGCGTGGTGAGCATCGCAAGCCTGGTGGGCGTGGTAAGTGCGCTGAGCGTGGCGAGTGAGGTGAGCTATCCGGTCTGGAAAGCGCCGTGACTGAGCTCGTGCAAGGGGTCCGCGCCATAGCGGTGGGGCCCCGAACGCGACAGGGCGTCACAGCGCAGCATCAGGTCATAGTTGACGCGCTCCGAGATGACGCTGTCGTGTGCGTAGTCGGGGTGGCCGCTCACGAAGGCGCGAAGCCGCTGGGCCGTCGTTCCTAGCTCCCCTAGGGGAAACCAACGAGAAGCGCACGCGGTCGCTGCAGCGGCGTCAACGGCAGTGGAGGAGGAGACGACGACGACCACCGCTCCCATGCACGTAGCGGTGTGCGGAGTCTCTCGCGCACGGTAGGCGCCCGAGCTCGTCGCACCACGCAACCCGATCAGGATTCCTGAGCCCGGAGAGCGCTTGGATGGGCGACCACCGTGCACGCCGAGGCGTTACACGCTGCTGCGGTGCTACGTCGTCGGCTGCGGAGGGCAATGTCCCCAAAATCAATTGTACAGTACAACGCTCCCGCTTCTATGCTCCTGGCCATCAACAATCTGCGGTCATCACCTCCTCGGTTGCTTCCCCTCTTATGGCTGCCATTCCAACACCAGTCTCGTCTGTCGGCCATCATCCCCTGCACATCGATGAGGCTTGCACGAGGTCAGGACTCATCATCGCTCGCACTTGGAGAAGGGGTGATGATCCCCTGGAGTGCACTCACCAGACGCACGCTTGCTGATGAGCTCCATGTAGTGGGAGATCGTGCACCGAGTCTCCACGTCCACCTCCATGTCTTCCAGGAAGCTGTTGACTATGGGGATGAGGCCTTGGAACACCCCCACCTGTTCTTGCACGGCACACCACAACACACCGCACACATCACAGCACACCACAGCACACCGCACACATCACAGCACACCGTAAACACCACAGCACACCACACACATCACAGCACACCGCTCACACCATAACACACATCGCACACATCACAGCACACCGCACACATCACAGCACACCGTAAACACACCAGCATACACTGCACACATCACAGCACCCCACATCACAGCACCCCACATCACACACAACACATCAGAGCACAGCCCACACATCACACATACCGCACACACCATAGTACACCGTATACACCACACTCCACAGCACAGCACACCACGCCATGGCAGGCAGTGTCAGCTGCAGCCTTCAGTTTATCAGTGTTACTCTCACCAGGATTGTCGCGTCGATTTGTTGCATCACAGGATGGCGACAGATGGCAATGCCTTGGGGGAGGCCTGAATCCAGCACTGTATTGATCATGGCTGATGATATGTGGGATGGATCCATGACTGGAAAGTGGTGAGCCAGTCTGCAGCACGGGAAGTGCAAGTAACTGCTTTGAGTGGAGCTGCTCGCTTGAAGGCAGCTCACGTGATAACTGGGAGACGAGCTCTAATCATAAGTTACCACTGTCAATCCACCGCTTGGATGATGGCCTCCCCACACAGTCATGGGGTTTTTACCATTCATCACATGCGTTAGCATGGGTTTTATTTACGGGCACGGGGGGGGGGCGTCACCAGAACTGTTTCAGATTTCGCTCGCCAACTGACTTTAGCCGCAGCACGCCGACCACTCCGCCACCGCACAAAATGGCGGCAGCGAGACGTACAGCAAGCGATTGTTTTGGTGCTCTGGACCATCATGGCGGTGGATGACAAAGGGTGAGCGTGACGCTGCAAGAGCCCGCAGGGCTTGACACTGCGAGGATGGCCGCGAGCCCTGCCCCGCCGGGTTGCCCACCTTGCCGTTGATGATGGTGTCAATGCTCATGAGGATCCCCACTTCGTCCTCGGACTCGGTGTCATCTGCTGGGGGAGCGTCCACCTCTAGTCGCAAAGAAAATAAACCGCATGGCAGTTTGACGATCACGCGAGTTGGCGAGCGACCGTGAGCGAGGTTAAGCGCTCGTGTGATGCACACACACATGCAGGGCAGGCTGGGGTGAAGGCTTGGGTTGCGAGGAGGTCCGGATCGTTGGCTTGGAGGTCAGAGTGGCTGAGCCCGCACCGCTGAGACCCTGGGTTCCAATTTGGAGTTCAGTAACCGCCTGCGATGAAACCGGGTTCTCAAGTGTGGTGAGTAGATGGTATCAGCCCGGTCAACAATGATTGCTCAAAAATTACAAAATCCATGACGTAAAATTTGGTTCTGCACTTAACTTCGCCAAATTCCAGATGTGAGACTTCAAATATTGCTTTGACTGCCATGCAACAAACATTGATGTTGGCACCGGGGCAAGTTGGAGAGTGCTGCCCCCTACCATGTGACACGGAGGTCATTTGTAGAAGAGATCTCAAAAATAGTTCCGGGATATTCACTTCTGTGTGCTATTGTCTAATACGGGGATGGGGGTGGGTCACTGCCATGTGAGATTTCTGAATGGATTCATCATCTCGTGACTCGACACCGAGAGCACACTCAGAGTAAAGTTGTGGAAAAAGACAACGTATGATTTGTAATGGCTCGACTTGCCTGCCTGAATATCCTTCCTGAAATAAAACATCTCCTCCAGCACCGCGTTCCTCTTCTGCGCCTTCCTGATGTTCTGATCTACCTGTGGCAGAAGATAATTGACGGTCAGGGATGTGCCAACCATTCAGGCGGCAACCTTTTGCACCAAAGGTGCTTGAGAGAAGCAATAAAAAAGTAGAAAAGTAAAAAAATCACATTTATTACGCGCTGCACAGTTTTCGAAAGATTCAAGGGCACCGGAACCGGAGCCTGTTGCTAAAAATTGCCCAAGCTCTGAGGCCCACTACAGGGACTCCTCTACATATAAACGGATTTTTGAAGATACGAACGGACCGAACAGTCGTAAATTCAACTGCAGTGCAATTGATGTCAGTGGTGGCATCTACATCTGAGCCTTATGGTGGGACCCCGGGGTCCCGTATAAACGGATTTCAAACGTAATTAATAAAAAAAAATTGGCGAATCTGTCCCACCGCACACATAAACGCCGCGAACCACCTGGCACGGATTATTCTGTTTTCATGTCGTCCAAGCGCAGCGAGGACGAATGCGCAGAAGAAACAAAACTTTTAAACTGTGATTACCGCATCGTGTGGAGCTCGTCGAGAGGAATATATTGCCATATCATTCACCTTCAACAGACATAACATTATCTCGCAACTTAGTTTATGCGAGAGCCGGGGGCTAATGGGATCCCAGGGGTCGTGCCATAAGGTTAATCTGCAGAACCAGTGGCATCTACATCTGCAGAACCAGTGGCATCTACATCTGCAGAACATGAAGAAAACAGTGGCATCTACAGCTACATGAGATTATTAAACTTTTGAAGCCATTCCCTGTGTTTAGCGTACATGCCATACAACGGGTTTGGAATCGACGGGAGTAAAGTTGGACTTACGAACAAATCGATTTACGAACAGGCCTATGGAACCTAACTCGTTCGTAAGAGGAGTCAGTGTATTTGGACGCTTAGTCCACCTCTATGAACGTGTGTTTGTACACGTGGGAGGAGAGCAGAGCACTCGAAGAAAACCCACTGTGTGTGAACGGGAGGAGGGGTTGCAGATGGAATACAGATGGCAATTAATCCACTTGCTGCACTGCCATACCCTAGCCAGAGCCAGGAGATGGCAACCTTGCAGCGCGAGCGGCACTGGAAGTTTCACGAAGGTGCACGTGTGTGTATGTGTGTGGGAAGCGGTGTGCGTAACGAAAACGTACCGTTAGTCACAATGTTAACATGGGTCGGAACTATGGGGTCATTATAGAAGGTCAAACGTTAACTGCAAAAACCAGAGAACTCGGAGGAAACCCATGCAGAACAAAATCCACTCATTAAGATACCAGCGTCGGGAAGACACAAGCTCTACCATTATCATAGGCTATCCGTCGCAATCGAGGATAATTGTCTTTCATAGAAAAGTTGGATTATCTGTGGGTCCGAAGATGGCTGAAAACATGGATCTGGGGTTGTCAGATTTTGGTGCAGCGCAGGCACTTGTCCAGAAAGAGTGGGTGGAACTGGGTTAGGAAGTCGGGCTGCAGCATCGGGCTGTTTCCACCATTCCCACTTTTCCTCTTATTGTTTTCACAGCGTTGCAATACGACCAGGTCGAGCATCGCGGCAGCGCTCACACGTGCCCAAGTTGGAAATCGAACCCAGGCACAAGAGCTACCACTTGCGCCAGCCTATATACAAGCGGCCGGGTTCCAATCTGACCAGTATGGGCTTTCCGGCAGCGCTCGCACGGTCAGTGGGGAGGGACGCGGCTCCTTACCTTGGAGAGCGGCACGAGGAAGTTGAGGCCATAGGAGAGGATGACGCGCGTGAGCAGCACCACGAACACCACGTACGCCGCGTTCTCGAAGTCCGTGAGCTGCACCTGCACCACACATTGGGGACTCGGTCTGGTTGCTTTATCTGACCCGCACTGTGCTCAACCACCACGATTGCATGTCACAGCCCACGCACTCAATCGCCAACTCACTCACCCACTCACTTATTCACCAACTTACTCACCACACGGCGTGGTCAGAACGCTTCTCTTTCTGCTTCTACCCACGCACTGCTCGACTTTGAAATTCCCTCCTCCCATCATCACCTCTTTTCCCAAGCCTCAAATGCATCTCGGTATGACTCCACCTCAACGTATAATCCGCGTCGCCCTCTCGGAGAGGCTTACGTCCATCGGCCGGAACTCGACGCGCCACCCGATGTTGGTGTTTGGCGGCGGAGGCTTGAAGCGCAACGTCTGCCAGTTTGTGGACTGGATGCACTGCAACACACACGCACACGGACGGACGCACACACGCATGCACACGGGGCATGCACTCCGGTCAGTGCCCACGATCATGGAAGACACACGCCGATCCCTCGTGGGTGTACTCCAGTCAGGCTTTCACTTCTCACGGAATATTTTATTGGGTCACCGGTTAGGCTGGCACACGACTGGTAGCCACAGACACCACCAGTGAGGAATTCGGGGGTCGGCAGGGCGGATCGGTAGTAACACACTTGTATCTCACAGCAGGAAGAGACCTGGGTTAGATTCCCGACTCGGGGACCTTTCAGCGTGGAAAGCTTTGTGTGTGTTTTCCCCCCTGTTCTCTACGGGTCTCCTATGGATTCCCCGATTTCATCCTACAGGCAAAAAAATACACCACGCGATGCAACCGGCATTGGCCAAACAACATTCCAATGCTGAAAATGTACTTACAAATTTCTCAAATAAGCAGCACACAGAAGCAGCTGCAGCAATATCACAACCCCCCCCCCCTTCCACAAAAATTGGCGGCACCCTCCTGCAAAATATTTTTGGGACCTGGCGAGGCCGTTATGGGTAAACAAGAGGACGTAATAATATTCATAAAGTGCACTGGCGGATGTCTCACTTCAAAGTGGTAGGCCTCGTTCTCATCGTCGTCGGCGTGGATCTTCTCGCAGAACAGCACGAGGGGGTCGCGGATGAAGAGGTGAGCAAAGTGCTGAGCGAGCAGCGGATCGATGCCTGTTGGCCACAGGCACGGCTCATGCAAAAAGACAAAGATCCCTGCCGTGTGGCCCTGAACAGAGGCTGCTAGGAGCAAGCACTGTTAGAGAGCACCGATGACGGCTAGAACGGTACACAAGGGGAGTGCTTGGCCAGCACCACGTCCGACCCTCTTTGTTTCCCCAGGAGCGATGCTTAAACACTGCACCGGGTACTTATTTGAGGCTGAGTCGACCTAGGGGAGGCTCACGACCAGTTCAGATGATCATCACTGGTCGCCAGCTTCGTAGAGCAGCACACTAACTGCTACACTACTGCTTCTCCACATGCACACACAGTTCACGCACACAAACGTTGCATGTCACTCGAATAAGAAGAAAACAACTTTGCAGTGACAAGATGTTGTGGGGTTTACTCTCCAACACACAGCCTGTGTGCTGAACGAGTAACTAATTGGTACGTTTTGTTTAAATGACAAACCTTACAAATTGGCTGTATTTCCGCGATTTAACCCAGAAAACCCCCCTCTATTATGGCCTGAACCAGTTTAAAAAGCGAAGAGTAGAGAGCTGGAGGGGATGGGTTGTCGGGGTGGGGAAGCGGGGGCCTGCAAGGGACACCAGCCAGTTAGGCGCACTCAGCCCCATCACAATCGACATGACGTATCATGGTTCCCTCGCCGGCATGCCTGTGGTCACGCAGCACCGAGTCACGTGCCCGCGACCAGTGAGGAGCAGCTGATAGTTGAACCGGCACGGCAAGTCAAAAAATCTTCGGTGTTTCACAGCATGCGCGATTAATCCATAACCCCAATAAACGGTTGGTGAGAGTGAAGAAGGGGACAGGTGAGCGTGGCGGGGGATGTGAGCGCGGCGTGGGAGGTGTGTGCAGCGTGGGAGGTGAGCGCGACGGGGGAGTTGACCATGGCAGAGGAGGTGAGCGGCGAGTACGGCAGGGGAGGTGCGTAAAGCAGGGGAGGTGAGAATGTTGGGGGAGGTGAGCATGGTGGTGGAGGTGAGCCTGGTAGGATAGGTGATCGTGGCAGGGAGAAATTCCGTGCCTGCATCCAGGAGCTGCAGGTGGACGTCCTCGTCCTTGGGCAGTTCCAGGTCATTGAACTGCGCTCCGCCGGGCGACAGGAAGCTATCGATGGAGTCAAACCGCGACTTGGGGATTCGCCATTTGGACGTTGTCAGGGGCTGCAAAAGGGAGATGAACGGATTGACATTTTGATTGTAAAGATTCTCAGCGGTGCCAGCTCAATGCTGTCGCCTCATGGCCACGACAACCAAAGGCTGTAAAAATAATGGCAATAAACCCGGTGCCGAGGGAACAACGCGTTATTATATTTATTATTATTTCAAATCTTCAGAGCAAAATGTTCTCAAACTGTAGTCACGTATTTTCGCGAGCACGTACACACTCCCCCTGCAGAGTTAATTGTGACGCGGTGTTTAGCAGCGACACCCCCGATCGCAGGTCGCCGACTCGAATGACAGACGAGCACCGTTTGTCCGCATAATGTTCGGTCACGACATCTCAAGCGCTGTCCAGTGATCAGTTAACAGGAGCGAAACAGGGAGCACAGCCAAATTAGGGCTTGAATTCAGCTGGGGGCCTCTCTGGGTTGGCAATCCAGAAGATGTTTCTGCTCCCAGAATGCCCTTGCCTCCCGCAGGTTCCCAGAACATTGCTCCCTGGACAGAAGCTCTGCTTCACTCTGCTGTCCGGATATATAACTACCTATCCGAAAACATTAAATCATTGATTCTGGTCTTCTCGGCCTCCAAATGCCGAGCACATTTGGTACATCTCCTAACTTAACCACATCCTTGTAGGACTGAGTGTTTTAGCTGCAGTGAACCAATGATTATGCCGATTATATATAATAATCTTACCTATATAAGTAATTGTGTCTGTCTGTCTGTGGGTCTGTATGTTTGTGTGTGTACACAACTTGTGACGGATTTAACTCGCAAACTGTGGGGTATATGTTTCATAAAAGTACCCAGATACCACACAATAAGCCCCGTGGTGAGCCAGTGCTCTTCGTATTTCACATATGTCAAGTTTAAAGTAGTGCAATTAACAATGTATTAATTTTATAAGCACAGGGCAACGCCAGAGCATGCATCTGCGCATGAGCGAAACGCTGAGCCGTGGTTCCCATAGCAACTCACACACGCGATCGACGGGGGGAATTATTACTCCCGTAAAAAATGCAAAGAAAATACACACAACGCTGAGTTAAATTATTCAAAGTGTAATGTAGTCTTCTCCCCCCCCCCAATATGTGCACTTAATACTATAGGGTCGGTAGATGCTACGATTATAGCCCTTAGATACTCTTACTGTAAAGCGGGCGGGGGGGGGGGGTAGCAGACCAGCCCCAGCCTGCAAAAGTGCGACCTCGGCCGGCTGGACAATCTAGGCGAGGCCGGGGGGCTCTGCACGGGACTATGCCTCACCACTACACTCTATGAAATTAGTACTATTGTAGGGGTGTCAGGGGAAGGATTCCCACCAATAGGAGGGTTAGTGGGAGGAGTGATCGAGTAGATATAAGGGGAGAACGGGCGGGAAAAGGGGGCATTTGGCGGGAACGAGATTGGGACAGCTGGGGACAGGTGTGGATGGGAGAAAAGGATTAAAAGACGAAACCCCTGCAATCTTGTGTCGGCTCTCCTTTACACTATTATCGTGACATTGCGGATGTCACTGTGTAATGCCTGCCCTATAGAGGCACGGCGTGCGATGTATTAACATCGCTGGCACCACGTGTATGTGGATGCAGTACCGGCCCTAAAGGGGCTCGGTGAGCACAGACTGGGAGTGCTGGATGGCACCACGCTCTGCGTGCAGTGCCGACCCCTATAGGATAGGGTGTGAGAGTGCCGGTCATGGGAATGGGGTTACTCAGAGCCATGGCACTCTGGTTGACCCCGAAAGACACGTAACCGGTAAAGTCTACAAAGGGCCCCCAAGTGGAGGCTAGGGGTGGTCACGTCTCAGGGCCGAGATCCTGCTCGAGGGTTTTCTAAGGTGGTTGTGGCTGAGGGCGGAGCCAGCCACACCACAGAGGATACAAGCCGGGTTCTCTAGATGGACCGGCTGCTGTGGTTATCCTAAAGAATCCACGTTCTACATTCTACGCCCAAGAAGAGTCACCAACACGTGGACCTGAACCCAAGCTAGGGTCCTGTACATTGGAGCTACTCCCAGTGTAATTAGTGTAGTTTGCCTGGTGGTCCACCACCATAGGTTGTTACCTGGTAAAGGTGCAGTTACCCCTTTGTGTTGGTATAAATAAATGTGTTGCCTCCAAAGAGTATGTCTGTGACTCAGTTTAACTCCCTACAGCTGGTGTCGGAAGTGGCCAAACATTCTGGAGTAAAGCTAGACGTTTTAGGTCATGACTACGCGATGCAGAATGTCAGTACCTAGTCAGGGGCCCTTACCAGGTACTGACAGCTGGGCCAGCTGTGCCTGGGACTCGCGTAAGGCAGGGTCGTGACGCCCTGAGGTAGTTTATCACAAACTACCCACTACCTCTGAAGATGGTAGATTTCAAACAACGCTCAGACCTGGTACTAACTATGAAATGAAGGTTGACAACCAGTAAGTCGTTCCCGACTGCCCTCTTCAGTGCAATATATTTGAGGCCCACATTAATGTGGAATTCTGCAATTCTGTGAAAGCTATCAAATATGTTTGCAAATGCATCAACAAAGGGTCTGCTATGGTTGTGTTTGCCTTACAAAAAGAGGGAAAAAAGTGTGGATGAAGTTCACCTTTTTGTCAAAGGCAGATACATCAGCAGCAATGAGGCCGTTTGGAGAATTCTTGGCTTCATACTGTTAGTTTTTTTTCCGGTAAAGTCACGTAGGTAAAAAATAAAAATAAAAGTTAATAAAAGTAATAATGAAAATAAAATAATAAATCACGACGTTTCGGAGGCAACACAAGTCTCCGTCATCAGGTGGGACCGTCACAGCTAAAATTACTGTATCACTTACCTTTAGTTCCCTCCTACTATATAAGGAAGTGACGTGCTGGTGATGGTTAATCTGATTCCTTAGGAAGAGTCTACACAGTTGATCCCAATAATCAGGAGTGCTAATTTTTGCAAATGCTTCTCCATGTTGTCAAAGGGCCAAAATCTTTCCAAGACCTAAACACAGTGGAAGGAGTTGTCTGTCAAACATACATGGAAGCTTGCAATCTTCGTGGAATTCTCGAGGATGATCAGCATCTTGATAAAGCTATGACAGAAGCTTCTCAACTGAGATTGCTGTTATGCATAATTCTTCAAGTTTGCAGCCTATCTAACCCCATGGAACTCTGTAAAAAATACGAAGAAGGCATGAGTGAGGACATCCTCCACAGAGATCAACGAGAAAATCCCAACCTCGAGATTCCTACTGGAAACCTGCTTCCCACCACCACCCATCTCAAAAGAATTCTCTCATCAAAACGCTATACCACAGAGCTCATGGCATTTCTGACCAACACCACCTGGCCAGTGAATTAAGACATGTACATTGGGCCCTCAGGATGAACGGATACTCTGACTGCACCATCCGCCAAGCTGTTTCTCCCACCATACAGAAACAGCCACATGAAACTATCACTTTGCCATACATAGCAGGCGTGACCAAAAATATCTCCAAAATTCTAAACAAACATAAGATCCAAGTCCGATTCAGTACAGTGCATAAAATCCGTGATCTGATTCCATCTGTGAAGGATGTCGTTCCTGACTTACAGTACCCTGGAGTATACAAACTGAGTTGCAGTTGTGGTGATTGCTACATTGGAGAAACGAAACGTCATTTCTCTGATCGTGTCCGCGAGCACAAGTCAGATCTGAAACACGGTAGAACTGATTCTTCGACCTTTGCCGATCATTGCTACAACTCTGTGGGCTCTCATGAAATTGTCTTTTTCCGAGACCAAGGTGCTCTGCAAACCTCCTGGCTACCATCAAAGGTTTGTACACGAAGCCATACAAATATACAAACACAGACATAATTTCAACCGTGATGATGGGTACAAACTGAGTAATCATTGGAAAAATGTGATTAACCATGCAAAAAATATTTAACTACACATATTTGGACCATCTTATTTGACAGACAACTATTCTTGAGTTACTGTACAGTTTACTGATAGACAGCCAGTTTTGTTTTATCATGTTTAGCTTCTTATTTCACACGCTGGTTTCCTGCTATAAGTTTTACCCACCAAGCAACATAGCAGGAGGCTGTTTCTTCCTGACCTGCTTTTTTGCTTTTACCATCTACATGGCAGAGGCTCGGCCCCATTAGCAGCAGTTGCACTCTTACAACTCTGGCACCCGCCCCCTCTCAGCCAGTCTACATTACAAAGGCTCAGTCCTTTGTTATGTAGACTAGCCGTAGTTTCAAGCCGCACCAACCTTACCATAATAATAAAAAGGTGGCCTGTCCTGGCTCATCCCCCCCTCAACCAGCATATATACGGGTAGTATATCTTGGAATTTCTCATTTACTTGATACAGCAAGCGTGCTGTGACAGTTCCACCTGAAGACGGAAGCTTGTGTTGCCTCTGAAACGTCGTGATTTTTATTTTATTTTTATTTTATTTTACTTTTATTAATTTTTTTACCGACGTGACTTTACCCAAAAAACCTAAGAATATGAATCCTTGCAGTCACGAAAGCTTCAAATCTAGAATCGAATTTAACTTTTCTGATGTTATTTTTAACCAGGCCCTCATCCTCCTTGAAGACAAACTTCACTCCATTAGTGGAAAAGACCTCAAGTCTATCGGACTACCAACATCCTCCAGGGACAACCTGCTTGTCCTTGCCCAAGAGATTCTACGTGAACTATCCTATGATGTTAATAGGGTTTTTCCCCTTTTTTTTCTGGCAACAAAACTGACACCTTTTGCAAGGAATCATGCTTACATTAACCACAATACTTGCAGTCAAATGCAAACAAAAAACAATACTCTGCTAATTTATGCATTGTCTTTGAAACTGATTGGTCCACACCAGAGACATTGTTTACAAAAAAGCTCTTTGATAGGGGTGTGGGGGTCAGCAAAATGTGTCAGTTTGATTATTTTTGAGAGGCCCTATTTTTAGGTTTTTTCGGTAAAGTCACGTAGGTAAAAAAAATTCAAATTAATAAAAGTAAAATAAAAATAAAAATCACGTGTGCTTCTTTACCTCACGCCTGCTGTTGGGCAGTTCGGCTATCGGCGAGTGCTCGCTGAGCCGCGCCCACATCTCGCCGCCCTGTGCGGCATGCACATCGCTTCCTTTCCGGGTCTCCCGCCTGCACCCGCGCCTGCCGGGCACCATTTCGGCGGCCTGGCTGCCGGCGGCTGTTTATGATGGCGCTCATGCAGCGCAGCTTCCTCGCCATCCCACATCTCATCGCCCCATCCCCAAGTCTCCTGTCTGCCTCCTTGCCTGCCAAGTGTCCTGTTGGCGATCTGGCTGCCAGCGATTGTTTGCGGCACCGCTTGGTCATTACTTGCCCTACCTCCCGTCTCCCCAATTTCCCTCATTTACCTATTCCCAATTATATACCATCTTTGTTTTGTGAAGTGCATACTTGCGTATGCCACTTTTGCGGAGCTAAATGTCAATGTTGAGGTCTGCTTACAGCAAAAAGGCTTCAAGAGAGAGCTCATGCTATCCTGTTATTCCTCCATTGAAGAGACGGAGACCACACTGGTTTATTATGTGGTCCATCATTTGCGTTCACAGTTGCATTGCTTATTTAGTATGAGTTTATTTTGCATTCCCCTAATCACGTAAAATGTATACGCAAATACTTTTTACATACATAAAACTTTTTAGTATTTGTGTATGTATATGTTATGTTTGTAAGAGAAGTTTATATATATACTAGCAGAAGTACCCGGCGTTGCCCGGGTGAAAAATATATTTTTTAATAACCTTACATATATACACAGATGGGCTGCTACCCCTGCCCACCCCCCCCTAGCCACGATCTCCTCGGCCGCTGTGCAGGAATATGTACGGCCTATAGTGTGGTGGGGTGTCGAGGCCTAGTACCGTGCAGAGCCTCCGGCCTCGCCTAAATTGCCCACCCGGCTGAGGTTGGGTACTGGGGCCGTTACCCCCCCCCCCCCCGCGCTACAATAATACTGTCTAATCGCTATAATTGTATTATCTACCGACCCTATAATAGTAATTGCACACATTGGGGTGGGGGGGGGGGAGTGAAGAGGACGTGAAACTTTGATAAATTTACCTCAGAGTCGCGTGTTAATGCGTGCGCATATTTTTAACGGGAATTAAAAATGGCGTCCACCCCGCAGCGAATGCGTCGCTACCCGTTGCCAGGGGCAACCGCCGTGGAAAACCAAACGGACCAATCGTGTCTCGCAAATCCCTCACATTTCGTCCAATGAAACTGCTTATGGTCCGGCGACACACAGACAGACAGACACACACACAGACAGACAAACAGACAGACAGATTTGAGATTGTGTATATATAGATATATTTTCCCCTTGGCAACGCCGGGTTCTTACCACTAGTGTCTTATATTGCTATTGTTCACAATTGCACCCAGAAATAAAATAAATATCCTGTATATCTCTCACCACTACGGCTTGGCTCCTACTTTACGAGCCACCTACTCCAGTCACCTGCCAACAACCGGAAGATATTCAGTGACAGAACTTAAATCCTGATTGCAATACACGGCTTCATAGATGTCGTGCAGCCTGAAAAATCATTGCAACGGTCAAGAGGTTACCACGACCAAACACCGTTGGTGCGACCGCACCTCGCCATCGCTGCCTAAAATATTTTATAGTCGACTGCCAATCCCCAAGGTTTGCTCAGTCAATGAGCGATTATGAAAATAAATAAAACATTCTTGGAAGTGAGCCAGCACCACTGAGGTTCTGGGTTTGAAGCCAGGTCTCAGCTGCCTGTGACTAAATCTGTGCTTTCTAGTGCAGTGAGGTAATGGTTTTAGCCAGGTCACCAATGACTTGCACAAAAAAACCCCACAACATTACATTTGGTTCTGCAGGAATTTGAAGCCAGATGGTCCCCCCTCATACAGCACCTGTAATACGTTCACAGGATGTATCCCTCTCTCCCCTCGTCATCCCTTCCCCCTTAATTCAACCCTTGGCTTATGCTGACGGTGTGTGTACACGTGCGTCACAAGGTGATGTGTCGGGTCTGCACATTGCCTGAATGAAAAGTACTATAAAGAAAATGTTGAACTGGTTCTGCACTTAATTTGGCTATGAAATGAAATGAAAATATCGGTGTGACTGCCGTGCGACGCACAAGTGAAAGAGCGCTGGATCAGATGGCACTTTGAACGAGGGATCTCAGCGGTAGTTCTGTGATATCCGCTTTCATGGGGGATGTCGGAATCTCCATCGTGAACACAGACAGAGCGATCAGAATGGGGGGGGAATCGCATTTGGTGGGGTAAAAAAAAGATGATTAAACGTCACCTCGAGCCCTCTTTCCTGTCGCGTGCGGTCGTCGTTTGCCGCGGAGGCGATGCTCCAACGGCAGTCAACGTCCGACACGAGCCCCCGGTAGAAGGGGGCGGCGGCGCCAAGGGCCATCTGCAGGAAGGGCGAGTGCACACAGTCAGATGGTACTCGCCAATGATGGAGGGAGCCAGCTGTAGTCACTGGCACTCACAATGATGGGACAGAGCAGCCAGCTGTACTCACTGAAACTCACTCACCATGATGGGACACAGAGGAGCCAGCTGGTCGTAGATATGTCGTGCTTCTTCTATGTTTCTGGCCTGCAGTGTAACCTGTGACGCAAAAGAGAAAGCTTCCAAAGCCGTATTGATCATTTTCTCTCTCGCCTGTCTCTCTGTGTGCGCGAGAGTGAACGAAATCTGTGCATGCAACAAATGTTTCTCAATCGTTTTCGTGTCGTAAGCCAGTTTGTGGGATTTCACAAAACCCGCGGTGGACATGAGTGGGCCCCGTGGGGGTAGGCTTGTCTAACTGGGGCGCCACAGTGGCTAGGAGATGTTAACTACTTTTCCTGGTGTACAGGAAATCGTGGGTCCGATCCTGACCTTGATGCCTGTATATTTGGAGTTTGCATGTTCTCCCTGTGGATGCGTGGATTTCTTCTCTGGGTCCTCCGGTTTTTCCCCTCCACATTTAGAATCACCATCGCACATTCAGAGTATTTGGCTGCTGCTGTAAATTTCCACACGACAATGATAATAAGCCCACTTCGTCGAGCTATCATTTGTGATAGCCAGATCGCTTCTGAAAAAAAGCTACGTAACTTAGTGGGCCTTCTTATCATGATTTTTTTCTCATAATAAGAAAAAAATTGTTTAGTTTCAACTTTGTACACCAATGTGAAATGCCTGACAATAGTTGAATCGTTTTTTTCTTAACTCTACCTGCAGGCAGCAGTTTCCCAAGCCGAATCCCGTCGCGTCCATGTAAATGTGGTCAGCCTTAACCGCGATGGCCGCCTCCTCGTCACCGTGCGGGATTTGGTCGATGAATGGGGACGGAGTGTTTCTGTCCCTGAAGACTAGGGGGGGGGGTAGGTAGATAAGGGGGGGGGAAGCGAGGTTTGAAGCGCAGCACATACTCCTGTTGTTGTATGTTGCAGGTGAAAGGGAAAAGAAGGGGGAGGGGGGCGGCTGGTTTGAATGATACCCACTCGGTACGTTCACCACGACCTTCTCTCCTCGCCTCTCACGGATGTTCCTCGTAAGCGCGCTGTGGGCAAAAGACGACAAATCAAAATCCGACAAAGTCCCTGTTAATTTCAAATGAATGCAACGGCCCTCCGTAATGGTTCCCCGCAGCATCAGCATTCCCTGCCCCCTGACGTTAATCCCAGGGAACCACGGTGGCGAGATGTTAACTACCTTGCCTGGTATACAAGAAGTCGTGAGTTCGATCCCGACGCTGCCGCCGGTATATCTGGAATTGCATGTTGTCCCCGTGATTGCGTGGATTTTTCTCCGGGTCCTCCGGTTTTTCCCTCCACATTTAGAAACATGTGTTTAGAGTATTTGACTGCTATACATTTCCACACAATGAGCCACTTTGTCGCTTCTGGAAAAGAGCTACATAGCTCTGTGAGCCTTACCTGGTAAAATAAAATAAATATCCTAATTTGAAGCTTTCGTGACCGCAGTAATTCATACTCTTTAGTTTATTCGTTAAAATAGATCACGATGTTTCGATCGCCAAACAAGCAACCGTCTTCAGTTGTGTGGCGATCGAAACGTCGTGATCTATTATTTTTTCTAAGTACGAGACTTCACCGAAATAACTAAAGAGTAAAAAATAAAAATGTATTTAGTTTACTCCCAAGTACTCGTTTGAGGCTGAGTCGACCTAGGGGAGGCCCAGGACCGGTTCAGATAATCTTCACTCTTGTTGACCATGAGTGTGATTCTAACTCGGGCCACCGGGTTCAGTAGCGCAGCGCGCTGACCGCTACTACACTATCCCTCCCCACACTGTCCAGATCTCACGCACTCACTCATGTCCTCACTCCACACACTCAATCACTCGCCACACACTATCACCTGAAGCGCGGGTGGCAGGTGATAGCCTCGTCCGGAAAGAACAGGGACGCGGATTGTCCGTCTCGGTGCTGGGGCACACATTCGGGCTCAGAGAAACCTGGGCAGCCGAGTCTGCATCAACAGGAGCCATGCACAGGCAAGCCAGCGGGTGAGCGAGGTCGCCCGCGCGTGAATGCGAGCGAACCAGCTATACACGCATGCAGGCTGCCTCTCCCTGTTTGAACCGACATCTTCACAGCGACCGGGTCGTACAGCAGCGTGGTCGTGAGAAAGAAAGAGGGCCGGAGTTGATGGCGTGAACGTAATAAAGGAAGGACAGTGCCTCCTGCGACTACCTCGTCGCCCGGCTGAGTGTGTGCGCCGCACGCCACCCGCACACACACAAGCCTCAACAAGGGAGAAGAGACCTACGACACTACACATACATACAAAGGGGCTCAGCTTGCACGCAGGTGCCTACTTCTTCCACTAAGAGGATAGCGACGCCGACGACGCTCCTTCTCACCTGGGGAAGGTGGTGAGAGAGCATATCGTCTCGTTCGAGCGCAGCCGAGCCAGCATGTCCCTCCGCCGCAGCCTCATGCTCGGCTCCACGCTGGCCAGCTCGGCCATGGAGCTTCCGTACGGCTGCGCTGGGATCCCCTCCAGCATGTAGCTGCCATACTCCAGGTGCCACCGCGATGGGTACCTGCCGCATGGGAGAGATATTACCATTATTATTATTGCGTTGCTTCATCCTGCTTGTTTGTACACGCAAGGAAGTCTCACCGAGCCAAAATGACTCTTTTTAAGTGGAGTCCTGCCTTATTGTCATAGTAGGGTGGAGATGATTGATATGTATATTCCAATGCATGTAATTTTGCGGGTATTTTTTTCTTCAAAATAGGCAAAATTCAAACTGTTAAACTATTTTTTTTTATTTTACCTAACCACAAATGATAGCTCAAAGAAGTGGCTTATCACGTGGACATATAGAGCAGCCAAATACACTATAACCATGTTAGTAAATGTGGAGGGAAAAACAGGAGCAGCTGGAGAAGAACCCACGCCACCACGGGGATAACATGCTAACTCCAAATATACAACAGGAGTCAAGGTAGGGATCTAACCCACGACCTCCTGCATACCAAGCGAGGTAGTTAACATCTCGCCACCGTAGCGCCCCCTTGGATGCTGGTGCACAACGGGCCTACACCTGCAAATGACGTCACGAGACCTTTAGCGTCCACTTTGAAGGAGACGGCAGGCGAGAACCACATAACCCACTCATGAACCTTGCGTTCCCGTGATGGTTGCATTCGCTCGACCGCATTCGCTTACAACTTAGCGCGCATCTCCTCTCGTCCTTGTCTTTGGTGCACTGTGCCTATTGGTTTGGTTAATATTGTCACGTTTTAGTGTTCTGACGTCGCCCGTTCCTCCATACCGCGGATCACTCTGTCGTTGTTGTGCTCGCTCCATGGTGATGCACAACGGAACTTCGTTGAAAAACTAGCTGGGTATGGCTTAACAGGATACTCCGTGTAGGAAATAACCGTTGAACAGAGTTTTTTGGGTTAGATCGCATACATATAAATGTGTCGTTAAACCTGCCACCACCCGAAACACCCAATTATTAAGGTTTGTCACGTAAACAAAACATGCCAATTACTTAGTAGCTCAGCACAATTGTGTGTTGGAGAGTAAACCCACAACATTTGCAATACGAGTACGACGTTTCGCAGGTAACTACACCCAGCATCATCAGACGAGAGCCAGAATTGTCTGAGAGGTGATGGTAAATGTGATGTCATCATTCGTGAGCCAATCAGTTGCCACACATCTGGCATTGTCGATTTTACTGCACCTTGAATGCACCGTCGAAACAAGTGACAATTCAATACCTCAGATGATAACGAATAACAAAAAGGGAAATGTATATAAATGAATCGTTTAAAAAAAAACATAGCAGTGTTATTTCCATTCCATTATATGGAAGACATGGGTGAGGCTGGATATTTTGTACCAAAAATCTAATCAATTCCAAAAGTTTACGAAAATGGAATCGGAAAATGTATTCCTCTCGGATCGGCTCGCCATCCCCAATCGCCCTCACCACCTTTACGTGTCATTAGTCCTGCTTGTCTCAAGCCTGCGTGCATTCCTCCTGCTCATCCCCCAGGTGGGGAGTGGGGGGAGCAGTAGGAATTCTCACAATTTACGCAAAGTGTTGGGTTTGAAAAACGGCTTTGAGCCGTTGGGGCACGGCCACTCTGCTGTGAGCATGTGGCAGGAGGAAGGGGAGGGTGAGGAGGTCTCACCCCGGGTTGGCCTCCTCGTCCATGGCTCTCAAGTCGTTGATCAGCTCCTCTGCGTTGAACAGGACGCGGGCCCTGCGCGCCGTGTGATCGAAGGAGACGAGCATGTACTCGACCTGCGCGCTCACACGGGGGCAGATGCAGAGAGGAGGGTATGACGGAGAGAGGAGGGGGTGACAGAGAGGTGGAGGGAGGTAACAGCGGCACGGCATTGTTATCACTGCCAAGCCGATTCCCCTTTCAGACTGAAAATATCAACACACACATTCGTCAGTAACACTGTGGCGCTAGAAGTAAAACGACAAGTTTCTTTGTTACTTGATTGTGTTTTGTTGATCCTTATTATTTCGTGTTGAATTGGCCTCCCCCCACACACCTTCCTACCGGTGTGGCAGCTAGCTAGGGAAAATGGGCGGCTAGCTAAAATAAAGAGATAGCTAGTTATGGTAAGTCAAATAACGAATGGCTTGCCATAATATGGTGCCCGCCAAACTGTATTGTTTTCAGAATGAACTGACTTGTTGGTGAATATTGTATCATGTCACAGCATATTGTAGCGTACCAACCAGTGTCTCAGTTGTACAGAAGCACTGTACGATACGAGAGCCTCTCGTTTTAAGCATGCACTGTATTTTTTTCGATTTAAAGCTTTCGTGACTGCAGGGATTCATCTTCTTGGTCACGTAGAAGGGAAGTAATAAGATAATAAAAATAAAACATAATAAAATAATTCTCACGACATTTCGGCCACAACGCAAGCAGCCGTCCTCAGGTGAAGACCAGGTCTGTCGGGGAGACAGCGTCTGAATGAAACACCACCACGCTTGGAGCGTCTATTTAAGCTGGGTTGGAAGGGGGGAAGTGCGCCTTGACAAAATAATTTGCATATCAAGATGAATTTAGCATATTTATGGGAAATGCAGGAATGTGATTAGTACTACTTGTGAAATGCGTAGGAGGTGGGCGGGGGGTTTTCAAAGTCATATTATGCCCGTGCATTATGCAGGATTAGCAGCATCAAAGGGAGGGGATAGGGGTAGCATTAATAAAGGGAAGGAATGTTAAGAATGTTAATAGTATATAGCTGCAGTAACTAAACAACCACGTAAAAAACTAAAGTATAAACTACATAGTATCATCAGTATACTAGATATACTCTCAATAAGCTGAGCTACTAACAGTAAGTAATACATAACAATTCTATGTCGCAAAAAATATAATATGCTTCCAGCTAAACTTTTTTCCCTTACATCACACAGGTCTATCCCGTACTATATGCTGCCATAGATGAACCCAACATTAAATTACATACTGTATTACTATACACCATCCTATACCTTAGAATAATACATAGTGGAATATTACACTATGTATTATTCTGTCCACCCTACTGTATATCACGCTGCTCTATATTCACTATAAAATTACGATACTATATATTGCCTTATACATTGTAATAAACATTACAATTTTATACTATTTATTAGCATTATTATACAATCTGTTATACACTATACAATTGACCGTCGAGTGAAAGATACTAAGAGGAAGCAAACGAAATATGTCAATGGAAGAGTGGTAATAGGAGACCGCAGTGAATGGATTCTTTGCTCCGCTGCAAGTCTCCGACTACCACTCTTCCATTGACATATTTCGTTGCTTCCTCTTAGAATCTTTCACTCGACGGTCAATGGTATAGTGTATAGCAGATTGTATAATAATAAATAGTATAAAATTGTAATGTTTAATACAATGTATAAGGCAATATATAGTATCGTAATTGTATAGTGAATATACAGCAGTGTGATATACAGTAGGGTGGACAGAATAATACATAGTGTAATATTACACTATGTATTATTCTAGTGTAATATTACACTATGTATTATTCTAAGGTGTATAGTAATACAGTATGTAATTTAATGTTGGGTTTATCTATGGCAGCATATAGTATGGGATAGACCCGTGTGATGTAAGGGAAAAAAGTTTAGCTGGAAGCATATTATATTTTTTGCGACATAGAATTGTAATGTATTACTTACTGTTAGTAGCTCAGCTTATTGAGAGCATATTTAGTATACTGATGATACTATGTAGTTTATACTTTAGTTTTTTACGTGGTTGTTTAGTTACTGCAGCTACATACTATTAACATTCCTTCCATTTATTAATACTATCCCTATCCCCTCCCTTTGATGCTGCTAATCCTGCAAAATGCACGGGCATAATATGACTTTGAAAACCCCCCGCCCACCTCCTAAGCATTTCACAAGTAGTACTAATCACATTCCTGCATTTCCCATAAATATGCTAAATTCCTCATGATATGCAAATTATTTTGTCAAGGCGCACTTCCCCCCTTCCAACCCAGCTTAAATAGACGCTCCAAGCGTGGTGGTGTTTCATTCAGACGCTGTCTCCCCGACAGACCTGGTCTTCACCTGAGGACGGCTGCTTGCGTTGTGGCCGAAACGTCGTGAGAATTATTTTATTATATTTTATTTTAATTATTTTATTACTTCCCTTTTACGTGACTTGACCGAAAGAACCAAGAACATGCACTGTATGTACCAAGGGGCCCAGGTGTTTCGCTTGATGTATGCACCGAGGGGCCTGGGAGCCCTAGTCGTCAACTCACACTGTCAGCACCAAGGGGCTTTAAAAACCGAGGGGCCAAACATTAGTATTGCTGTGGGGCCCCGGGGCCCTATTGGTGACCTCCTGTTTTAGGCACGGAGAGGCCTGGGGGCCCTCACACTGTAAGCGCTGAGGGGGCCCAGGTGCCCTAGTGGTCAGCTTACATTTTAAACACCAAGGGGTCTGGGGGCCCTCACATTGTAAGCGCTGAGGGGTCTGGGGGGCCCTAGTGGTTAGCTTACTCTATAAGCACCCAGGGGCCTAGCGATCAGCTTGCGCTGTGCGCACTGAGGGTCCTGACGTTCAAATTCCTTCGGAAGTCTTGGGCCACGCACCGCGCATGGCCTGAGGCTTGGAGGCCCCCTGGCAGTCCGAGGCCCCGTGGCACTGGCTCCACTGGCCCGGTCCAAAATCCAGCCTTGGTTGGCCGAGCACCTACGAAGGCTGTCACGGCATACGAGGGGGTCGGTGGCCAGCACCACACCCGGCCGCATTTGTCTTTCCCGTGGCAATGTTAACACATCGCGCCAGGTACTAATTTGAGGCCGAGTCGTCCTAGGGGAATCCCAGGTACCGGTTCAGACAATTGTCACTGGTTTCCGTGATCGAACTACCGCCAAAGACAAAGATGCCCCGTACAGGCTTCACATACTGCAGGAGCAAGTTTTTGTGAGCGAGCAACCGCCATAGAATGACTGTCACGCACACAGTCACACTGCAATGGGCTTGAGGCACAGGCGTGTACTTGTGTAGTGGTGATACGCGCTGGGTGTATACGTCGTGTGCCAGCGCGTATGTACGGGTGTGTGTGTGGTGACGCGCGCTGACGGGGAGGAGCAGGCGTCAGTGCGCGGGTGGGGGTAGTGCTGCTGATTGGCTGTGTGCCGGTGACGCGCTGAGAGGGAGTGATCGGGTGGCAGCGCGGTGTGATTGGTCGGGGAGTGGAAACACGCGCTGGGCGGAAACGGATCGTAGAGATAGCGCGTGGTGATTGGGTAACTGAGGAGCGGTGCCGACGTTGAGGTCCGCATCCGCTCCGTCTCCTGGGAAGAAGAGATATATAAGGTGATGCGGAGAGGAGTAGGGGGGCAGAAGTGGAACCATCTAAGAATGAAGACGAAGGTGCAGAGATAGAGCCCGGAGAGGAGAGTAATGGAGAGGAGAGGAGAGTAATGGAGAGTAGAGGAGAGTAAGGTATAAGTGTGTAGCCAGAGAGAGAGAACGGTCTACACGAGCTGAGTAATGTATAGTGTGTAGCCAGAGAGAGAGAACGGTCTACACGAGCTGAGTAATGTATAGTGTGTAGCCAGAGAGAGAGAACGGTCTACACGAGCTGAGTAATGTATAGTGTGTAGCCAGAGAGAGAGAACGGTCTACACGAGCTGAGTAATGTATAGTGTGTAGCCAGAGAGAGAGAAAGGTCTACACGAGCCGAGTATGCATACGGTGTAGCCAGAGAGAGAGAAAGGTCTACACGAGCCGAGTATGCATACGGTGTAGCCAGAGAGAGATGCAAAGTCTACACGAGGCGAGTGGAGAGTGTAGCAGAGGCGCAGAGTCTACACGAGACGAGAGAAGAGTGTAGCCGAGGCGCGGAGTCTACACGAGGCACAGAGAGCCAGCAGCACAGAATCTAAGAGAGTCAAGAGAAGCGTAGGGCAGAGAGAAGAGGTCACGAGTTGTACCGTTGTATGGTGACCGCATTGTGAAGAAGAGAGGCCACGCGTTGTATCGTTACAAGTCAAGATTTAATAAAAGAAGTGTGTTCCCGTCAAGGAGTTTCCTGCCGTCATTTTCCAATACTTCACTTGTAATTGCTGCTTCTGAATGGGTATAGAGGCAAAAGGGAACGCACCACCTCACCTCAGATACACATTTCGTCACTTCACACTGACCTCATCCTCTCACCTTGTCTTATAACCTCGTCTTATCACCTCGTCTCATTTATCTCGTCCCCTAAATAATCTCATCACCGCGTCCTCTAACTTTTTTCTCAGTCACCTCATTACCGCGCTCACTCACTTTCTCGTCACTTCGTCTATCTCACCTCGTCCACTGACTCTTCACCTCGTCGTTCTCGCATTGTCTCTCTCACCTCGTCCCCTCACTCATCACCTGGTCTCTCTCACCTTGTCCCCTCACTCATCACCTCGTTCCCTCACTCTTCACATCGTCGTTCTCGCGTTGTCTCTCTCACCTCGTCGCCTTACTTATCACCTCCTCCGCTCACTCATCACCTCGTCGCCTCACTCCTCATCTCGTCGCCTCACTCATCACCTCGTCGCGTCACTCATCACCTCGTCGCCTCACTCATCACCTCGTCGCCACACTCATCACCTCGACGCCTCGTTCATCACCTCCTCGCCTCACTCATCACCTCGTCGCCTCACTCATCACCTCGTCGCCACACTCATCACCTCGTCGCCTCACTCATCACCTCGTCGCCACACTCATCACCTCATTGCCTCACTCATCACCTGGTCTCTCTCACCTCGTCGCCTCACTCATCACCTCCTCGCCTCACTCATCACCTCGTCGATCTTACCTCATCACCCCAGAGGAGCGGGTGGTCCCCGTGGCCCCGCTGCGTCGATTGAAAGATACTAAGAGAAAGCAAACGAAATATGTCAATGGAAGAGTGGTAATAGGAGACCGCAGGGAATGGATTCTTTGCTCCGCTGCAAGTCTCCTACTACCACTCTTCCATTGACATATTTCGTTGCTTCCTCTTAGTATCTTTCACTCGACGGTCAATGGTATAGTGTATAGCAGATTGTATAATAATAAATAGTATAAAATTGTAATGTTTAATACAATGTATAAGGCAATATATAGTATCGTAATTGTATAGTGAATATACAGCAGTGTGATATACAGTAGGGTGGACAGAATAATACATAGTGTAATATTACACTATGTATTATTCTAAGGTGTATAGTAATACAGTATGTAATTTAATGTTGGGTTTT
Source organism: Lampetra planeri (assembly GCF_965212315.1). NCBI lineage: Eukaryota > Metazoa > Chordata > Hyperoartia > Petromyzontiformes > Petromyzontidae > Lampetra > Lampetra planeri. The sequence goes on along the minus strand of NC_136154.1, from coordinate 2,960,129 downwards.
TCTATGGCAGCATATAGTACGGGATAGACCCGTGTGATGTAAGGGAAAAAAGTTTAGCTGGAAGCATATTATATTTTTTGCGACATAGAATTGTAATGTATTACTTACTGTTAGTAGCTCAGCTTATTGAGAGCATATTTAGTATACTGATGATACTATGTAGTTTATACTTTAGTTTTTTACGTGGTTGTTTAGTTACTGCAGCTACATACTATTAACATTCCTTCCATTTATTAATACTACCCCTATCCCCTCCCTTTGATGCTGCTAATCCTGCAAAATGCACGGGCATAATATGACTTTGAAAACCCCCCGCCCACCTCCTAAGCATTTCACAAGTAGTACTAATCACATTCCTGCATTTCCCATAAATATGCTAAATTCCTCATGATATGCAAATTATTTTGTCAAGGCGCACTTCCCCCCTTCCAACCCAGCTTAAATAGACGCTCCAAGCGTGGTGGTGTTTCATTCAGACGCTGTCTCCCCGACAGACCTGGTCTTCACCTGAGGACGGCTGCTTGCGTTGTGGCCGAAACGTCGTGAGAATTATTTTATTATATTTTAATTATTTTATTACTTCCCTTTTACGTGACTTTACCGAAAGAACCAAGAACATGCACTGTATGTACCAAGGGGCCCAGGTGTTTCGCTTGATGTATGTGTGTGGTGGTATTGACGTGCGCCGACTGTGACAGTGATGGATCACGGGGCGGCGCGGGGTGCGGGGTTGGGCACGCGTTGTGGGCGTGGTGTGGACGCGCGCGCCGGGAGTGACAGATGACGAGGCGGCGCGGAGTGAGTGGTGAGGCACGATGAGATGTGGGAAAAGAGGATCGTAGCCAGCACCCGGCGATTGGTCGAATAAGTGGGTGCTCGCAGCGACGTCCGCAGGTGGGGTATAAAGGGGGACGCGCGAGAGCACTCGGGGAGAGTTACCCAGTTGAAGACCCGAAGACGGAGCTGAAGACCTAGTGAAGCCGAGTAGCTCAGTGGCGTTAGTCGCCGAGTAGCTAAGTGGATGTTGGTCATCCGAGTAGCTCAGTGGCGTTAGTCGCCGAGTAGCTAAGTGGATGTTGGTCATCCGAGTAGTTCAGTGGGCGTTAGTCGCCAAGTAGCTAAGTGGGTGTTTGTCACCCGAGTACTAAGTGGATGTTGGTCATCCGAGTAGCTCAGTGGCGTTAGTCGCCAAGTAGCTAAGAGGATGTTGGTCATCCGAGTAGCTCAGTGGGCGTTAGTCGCCAAGTAGCTAAGTGGGTGTTTGTCACCCGAGTACTAAGTGGATGTTGGTCATCCGAGTAACTCAGTGGGCGTTAGTCGCCAAGTAGCTAAGTGGGTGTTTGTCACCCGAGTACTAAGTGGATGTTGGTCATCCGAGTAACTCAGTGGGCGTTAGTCGCCAAGTAGCGAAGTGGGTGTTTGTCACCCGAGATACAAAGTAGGTGTTAGTCACCTGTAACCAAGTTTGATAAAATAAAGAGTGTGTTACCCGTGAAGTCGTCTCCCGTGGAGTTACTACATTACAACTGGCGTCAGAAGTAAACCTGTCTTCAAGAAGTATGGACACAAGGAAGACTACCCGTACCCACGAGCGAGGTCGGGATGACGACGGCGTACCGGGGACACCGACCTCGGGAGTAGAGGACGAGGAGTTGCCGCCGATGCAGCACTTCGCGGTGATGGCCGACGCTCCGCTTGCCTCCGACACCGGCCTCCAGGACGCGCACGCCCGCTTGGCGGAGTTGCTACTCGCCGCCGCCGCTGTCTTGGCCGACATCTCCGTTCCGGCGAGCGGAAAAACGGCTGCGGGGGTCGTGGAGGAAGCGACGGTGGAGGATTCCCGCCAAAGGGCGCTTCGCGCCAAAAGCCTGGAAGTTGCCGCCGTTTTTGGGGGGCCGCCACCGATTGGCGGGAAAGACGGACGCCACGTGGCCGGACACCTCCGCGCAGCGCAGCCCACGTCATCGGCGCGCGCCGGAGCCCTCCATTTTGCGCCTGACAACCGAGCCGACATTTTACACAACTCCAGCGGAGCGCGGGAAAATCTCTCCGACGTCGACGACGATCGGGTCCTCCAGCAAAGATTGCCCGCGCTGTCGGCGTTCAAGGCGGATGGGGGCGACTGGGGAGCCTTCCAACGAAGGTTCCTCGCTCATCAGGAGATGTCGGGGTGGTCCGATACCACTGCCCTGCGTGCGTTGCCAGCGATGCTTGACGACGACGCGCTTGCAGCCTTCACATCTGCTGCAAGGTCGTCCCGCTCTACGCTCCAGGCCGCACTACACCTGATGGCGAAGGTGTTCGGGCCGCCCTCCACGTGCCGCCACCAGTTCTACGATCGGCGGAAGGTGGCTGGGGAAACGACGCTAGCCTACCGCACGGCACTGCTCGCCTTGGCGGACGCGGCTTTTCCCCGCATGGATAAGGAGGGGAAGGACGCCATGGTGACGGAGCAGCTGCTGGTGTTGGCCCACGAGTTGGGGGTCCCCATCAACGTGGCAGACGAGATGGAGATCTGCTCCCTGGCGATCGCCACGAGCATTCACGCGTACGAGGTCCTCAAACGCAAGCCGGGGGTCGTCTGCAAATGGCCGGGGAATGCGGCACTGGCCGCCACGATCGCCGAACCTCAGCCAGCTGCGGTGCAGGAGCGGGCCTTCGCTGCACCGTGTCCGGGGGAGTGGAGAACGGGAGGTCGTTCGCCCACACGTTCGCCCCGCAAGCTGGAGCAACCGAAACCTACGACGTCCGTCGTCTGCTACAACTGCGGCCTTCGGGGTCACGTCGCAGCCGGGTGCCGGGCCCCGCGTCCGCGCACCGCAGGACCACGTCGGGACGACGACCAGGGCCACAAGTCATCCCAACAAAACCCGGCAAGTCGCGGCACCTCACACGTTCGGTCCACAAACACGGCACATTCGGGTCGCCGCTTCGCGGTGGGGGGTTCGCGGCTGGGTGCCGGGGGTTTAATTCGGCGGGGGGGGTCCGTACGCGGCCCGCAAGCAGTCGAGTGGTCCGAATTGGCCCACAGGATCGTGGCTGCGTCAGCCGGGTCGTCCGTGGTAACGGGGTTCATTGACGGGGTTGAGGTCCGGGTGCTTGTTGACACGGGTGCGTCGGCCACCATCATCTCGGACCTTATTTATAACATCCTTCCCGTCCAAAGTAGACCCCTTCTGCCGGTAGACGTGCCATTTTATGCGGCGAATGGGGGATCCCTGGGGATCATCGGCCAGATTCGGGCGACTATTTGCATTGGGGACATTAAATTAGCGGGCCCTATTTTTGTATCATCATCGCTGGCCGTTCCCTGTTTGCTAGGTACGGACTTTTTGTCAAAAATGCCCATCAAAATTCTTATTGATCAGGCCTGCATAGAGCTTCCGTCAGGTCGGCGGGTTGCCTTCTTGTCGAGCCCTATCAAAGTGCGCACGGTTTGTGCGACGGTGCAGGCGCTGGCGACTCACACTGTACGGGTACCCCCGGGATCGCAAATGTTAGTACCCCTTCGGTTCAGGAAGCCACTCGAGGTGGGTGCGGAGGCACAGGGGGTGCTGTTGGGGCCGTCAAACAGAGCCAGTAAGGGCCTCGACTTAGCGGTTGCTCAAACCATGGTGAGAGGGGACAGTGAGCCGTTCGTAATGGTCCTGAATACGGGGTCGCGGCCGGCCGTAATTGCGCAGGGAACGGTGCTGGCTCACGCCGCGCCGCTGCCCGTTGAGGAACGGCTCGTGGCTCAAGCAGATTTTACTGTCGAGTCGCATCCTCAAAGTGATGAGGGGACTGAGTGGTTGGACTCGCTGTGTGCGGGTTCTGCTAACTTGTCCGGGGTGCAATTGGGAGCATTGAGGGGTTTGCTCATCGAGTTTGCTGACGTGTTCAGCAAACATAAGTACGATATCGGCTGCACTGACCTGTTGCGCCACCACATAGCTACAGGGGACGCGGCCCCTATTCGTCAGAATCCTTTCCGGCTCAGCCCGGCCGAGAAGGAACATGTGCAATCGGCGGTTAATGATATGTTGGCGGCCGATATCATTTCGCCCTCTTCTAGTCCGTGGGGTGCTCCTATTGTCCTAGTAAAGAAACAGGACGGGTCCTTGCGGTTTTGTGTCGATTTCCGCCGCTTAAACAAAATCTCGATGGCGGATGCGTATCCGCTCCCCAGGATGGATGAATCGCTGGATGCCTTGGCGGGAGCGCAGTTTTTTTCCACACTCGATCTGCTTTCTGGATTTTGGCAATTGCCACTCGATAACGAGTCTAAACCTAAAACTGCTTTCCGCACACCTGGGGGCCTTTTTGAATTCAACCGTTTGCCCATGGGCTTACATTCCGCCCCCGCCACGTTCCAGAGACTCATGGAATTGGTTTTGTCAGGCCTCCAATGGGATACCTGTTTGATTTATCTTGACGATATTATCGTCTTTAGTCGGACTTTCGAGGAGCACCTCCAGCGACTGAGAGCGGTGTTCCTCAGGATGCGTTCCGCTAAGCTAAAATTTAAACCGGCTAAATGTTTTCTGCTTCGGGAATCTGTCAGGTATTTGGGCCATATCGTGAGTCGTTCAGGGATCTCGACGGACCCTGCTAAGACGCATTGCGTCAGCTCATGGCCAACGCCAACCTCGGTCACGGAGGTTCGTAGTTTCATTGGTTTTGCCTCCTATTACCGTCGTTTTGTCAAGCAATTTGCCACCATAGCCAAGCCCCTGCACGCTTTGACGGCTAAGGGTGTGAGGTTTCACTGGGGGGCAGAGGAGGAGGATGCGTTCTGCTCCCTCCATGACGCTTTGGTGCAGGCTCCCCCCTTGTGTTACCCCGATTTCACACAACCGTTTTTGCTTGACACGGACGCCAGCAATACGGGTATCGGGGGGGTGCTCTCACAGTTGGTCGGGGGGGTTGAACGGGTGGTCGCCTACGGTAGTAGGGTTCTTTCCCCCGCAGAACAACGCTATTGCGTAACTCGTCGTGAATTGTTAGCCATTGTGTTTTTTACACAGCAATTCAGGCCGTATCTTTACGGCCGTCATTTTACGGTCCGGACGGACCATGCGGCTCTACAATACGCTATGCGCGTGGCGCAGCCATCGGGCCAATTGTCCCGATGGTTGGAGGTCCTTCAAGACTACCAATTCACGACGATTTACCGAAAAGGGTTGCGGCACTCAAACGCGGACGCCTTGTCGCGGTTGCCGCCGTGCACGGACTGCACATGTTTGTTGGGATCAGCGCGGTGCAAACCCCCGGTCGCCGGCGCCCCGGGAGTTGCGCTCGCCGCCACTGACACCCCGGGAGAGGACGCCCCCACGGGGAGGGATTCGCTGTTGTCGTTGCCCCTCATTGAGTGGGGCCGCCTCCAGATGTCCGACAGCTCCCTACTTACGCTGCGTCGGAAAGTTGGCGCTCCCGAACAAGGGGAGGCGCGGGTCGGTTCCTGGGTGTGCAGACAGGGCCTGTTGATGAGGTGGGACAACATGTCCCGGCGTCACGTGCTCGTGGTGCCTGTTGCTATGCGGGGTAGGATTGTTCTGGCAGCTCATGAACGGCTCATGCATCTGGGTTTTCACAAAACGCTCGCCCTAATCCAGCGGGACTATTATTGGCCGGGGATGGGTAACGACGTGGCGAATATTCTTAAGGGATGCGTAGAGTGCGCCAAAAGGAAACCGCCACCATTGGCGGCTAATCCACCGCTGCAATCCATTCAGGTTTCGCGTATAAACGAATTGGTAGCGTTGGACATCTTGGGGCCCTTTCCGGTTACACCAAGGGGAAATAGGTTCCTGCTGGTTGGCGTGGAATACTTCACCCGATGGCCTATGGCATGGCCGCTCGCCAACCAGTCGGCTGCGGCGGTGGCGGACGCCTTTGTCCAGGGTTATGTGTTGGACAAGGGCGCCCCCGAACGCTTGCTGACGGATCAAGGGAAGAATTTTTCGAGCGTTTTGTTGCGCGAGGTGTGCGACCTGTTGGGTACAAAGAAAGTGCGTACTTCCCCCTATCACCCGCAGACTGACGGGATGGTTGAGCGTCTGAACAGAACGATTACGTCTATGTTGTGCCAACAGGTCTGCGACGATCAGGTTGATTGGGACTTACAGGTGCCGGGGGTACTCGCGGCCTATCGAATGGCCCCTCATGCGGCGACAGGGTTTTCCCCATTTTTTCTTATGTATGGGCGGGAGGCCGATCCGGCCATGGACGTCCAACTGGGGATTTCCCAGCCACGTGCAAAATCTAAATTGGCAGACCACATCAAATTTAATATCGCCAAATTGACTGAAGCGCGGGAGGGGGCAAGGTTGAATTCGCGGTCGCGGCAAATTGCAAACGAGAAATTGCATGAGCGGAGGGTGCATACGCATGATTGGAAACCAGGCGATAAGGCCTGGCTGCATTGTCCACATGCACCGTTGGCTACGTCCCCCAAGTTGTTGAGACCTTGGAGGGGACCGGTGGAAATTGTGCGGGTTGCACGGCCCCAGAGTATACAGATTAAATGGGGGAAACGCCGTTGGTATGTGCACCCCTCCCGACTGAAGCCCTATGCGGCACCGTGTGACCCCGTTCTGTGCCGTGACGACCGGGCGTGTGATGTGACCGTCGACTCGGGGAGGGAGGTGTCGCAGGCTGATCCTCACGTGTGTCCACCTGACCCACCCCCAGGTGCCTCGGGCTTGACGGCTGCTGACCATCGAGAGCCTGAACCCCGGGGCACGCACGAGTCCTCGATGCCTGGCCGATGTCTTCCTGAACCGCCGGCACCACCGGACGTTCAACCGCGTCTGGTGCCGTACGACGGACCGGCAAGGCGGACTCGGGCTAGGTCTCAACAATTTTCATGAGGACGGGTTTTTTTTGTGCTCTACACCGAGCTCGCCCGGTGTTCCCCTCTGCCGGGATAATGTCCCGTTGTAGGGACGCTCGGAAGAAAAGGGGACACTGCACGAGTCGAAAGAAAAAAAAAAAATTTCCATTTATTTTTTTTGTATACACATTGCTATTGTCACTCGCCGGTTTGTATATATTGTTCTGTTGTCGCGGTGGCATTGGTTGAGGGTTGCGGATGGTGGTGTTCGCGTCGTGTTGTGTTGTTAGCTTAGTTGTTGTTCTTGTTGTTGTGTTGTGTTACGGGGCACACAGGGAGGGTTTGTAATTTTTGTAGCAGCCGGGGCGGCTGCGAGCTATGTGGTAGGGGTTGATGTAGTGGTGGTATTGACGTGCGCCGACTGTGACAGTGATGGATCACGGGGCGGCGCGGGGTGCGGGGTTGGGCACGCGTTGTGGGCGTGGTGTGGACGCGCGCGCCGGGAGTGACAGATGACGAGGCGGCGCGGAGTGAGTGGTGAGGCACGATGAGATGTGGGAAAAGAGGATCGTAGCCAGCACCCGGCGATTGGTCGAATAAGTGGGTGCTCGCAGCGACGTCCGCAGGTGGGGTATAAAGGGGGATGCGCGAGAGCACTCGGGGAGAGTTACCCAGTTGAAGACCCGAAGACGGAGCTGAAGACCTAGTGAAGCCGAGTAGCTCAGTGGCGTTAGTCGCCGAGTAGCTAAGTGGATGTTGGTCATCCGAGTAGCTCAGTGGCGTTAGTCGCCGAGTAGCTAAGTGGATGTTGGTCATCCGAGTAGTTCAGTGGGCGTTAGTCGCCAAGTAGCTAAGTGGGTGTTTGTCACCCGAGTACTAAGTGGATGTTGGTCATCCGAGTAGCTCAGTGGCGTTAGTCGCCAAGTAGCTAAGAGGATGTTGGTCATCCGAGTAGCTCAGTGGGCGTTAGTCGCCAAGTAGCTAAGTGGGTGTTTGTCACCCGAGTACTAAGTGGATGTTGGTCATCCGAGTAACTCAGTGGGCGTTAGTCGCCAAGTAGCTAAGTGGGTGTTTGTCACCCGAGTACTAAGTGGATGTTGGTCATCCGAGTAACTCAGTGGGCGTTAGTCGCCAAGTAGCGAAGTGGGTGTTTGTCACCCGAGATACAAAGTAGGTGTTAGTCACCTGTAACCAAGTTTGATAAAATAAAGAGTGTGTTACCCGTGAAGTCGTCTCCCGTGGAGTTACTACATTACATATGCACCGAGGGGCCTGGGAGCCCTAGTGGTCAACTCACACTGTCAGCACCAAGGGGCCCGAGGGGCTTAGTGGTCAGCACACGCTTTAAGAACCGAGGGGCCAAACATTAGTATTGCTGTGGGGCCCCGGGGCCCTATTGGTGACCTCCTGTTTTAGGCACGGAGAGGCCTGGGGGCCCTCACACTGTAAGCGCTGAGGGGGCCCAGGTGCCCTAGTGGTCAGCTTACATTTTAAACACCAAGGGGTCTGGGGGCCCTCACATTGTAAGCGCTGAGGGGTCTGGGGGGCCCTAGTGGTTAGCTTACTCTATAAGCACCCAGGGGCCTAGCGATCAGCTTGCGCTGTGCGCACTGAGGGTCCTGACGTTCAAATTCCTTCGGAAGTCTTGGGCCACGCACCGCGCATGGCCTGAGGCTTGGAAGCCCCCTGGCAGTCCGAGGCCCCGTGGCACTGGCTCCACTGGCCCGGTCCAAAATCCAGCCTTGGTTGGCCGAGCACCTACGAAGGCTGTCACGGCATACGAGGGGGTCGGTGGCCAGCACCACACCCGGCCGCATTTGTCTTTCCCGTGGCAATGTTAACACATCGCGCCAGGTACTAATTTGAGGCCGAGTCGTCCTAGGGGAATCCCAGGTACCGGTTCAGACAATTGTCACTGGTTTCCGTGATCGAACTACCGCCAAAGACAAAGATGCCCCGTACAGGCTTCACATACTGCAGGAGCAAGTTTTTGTGAGCGAGCAACCGCCATAGAATGACTGTCACGCACACAGTCACACTGCAATGGGCTCGAGGCACAGGCGTGTACTTGTAATTGCTGCTTCTGAATGGGTATAGAGGCAAAAGGGAACGCACCACCTCACCTCAGATACACATTTCGTCACTTCACACTGACCTCATCCTCTCACCTTGTCTTATAACCTCGTCTTATCACCTCGTCTCATTTATCTCGTCCCCTAAATAATCTCATCACCGCGTCCTCTAACTTTTTTCTCAGTCACCTCATTACCGCGCTCACTCACTTTCTCGTCACTTCGTCTATCTCACCTCGTCCACTGACTCTTCACCTCGTCGTTCTCGCATTGTCTCTCTCACCTCGTCCCCTCACTCATCACCTGGTCTCTCTCACCTTGTCCCCTCACTCATCACCTCGTTCCCTCACTCTTCACATCGTCGTTCTCGCGTTGTCTCTCTCACCTCGTCGCCTTACTTATCACCTCCTCCGCTCACTCATCACCTCGTCGCCTCACTCCTCATCTCGTCGCCTCACTCATCATCTTGTCGCCTCACTCATCACCTGGTCTCTCAACTCGTCGCCACACTCATCACCTTGTCGCCTCACTCATCACCTCGACGCCTCATTCATCACCTTGTCGCCTCACTCATCACCTCATCGCCTCACTCATCATCTTGTCGCCTCACTCATCACCTGGTCTCTCAACTCGTCGCCTCACTCCTCATCTCGTCGCCTCACTCATCACCTCGACGCCTCATTCATCACCTCGTCGCCTCACTCATCACCTCGTCACCTCACTCATCACCTCGTCGCCACACTCATCACCTTGTCGCCTCACTCATCACCTCATCGCCTCACTCATCACCTCATTGCCTCACTCATCAACTGGTCTCTCTCACCTCGTCGCCTCACTCATCACCTCGTCGCCTCACTCATCACCTCCTCGCCTCACTCATCACCTCGTCGATCTTACCTCATCCCCCCAGAGGAGCGGGTGGTCCCCGTGGCCCCACTGCGTGAGGCCCCGCACGAGCTGCTGGAGGCCACGTGCGCGCACGAACCCCGCGCACAGCTTCGTGTCGCTCCAGCGCAGCGTCGTCCCTCTCATTTGCGGCGCCATCCTCGGTGACGAGGTGAAGCGACGAGGTTGGGGTGGGGACGAGGTGGAGGGAGTGAGGGGGAGCGGGTGACGAAGGGAGGAAATGAGGGAGGTGACGGGGTCTAGGGGGAGACGAGGTGGAGGGAGTGAGGGGAGTTACGGGGCGACGAGATGAGAATGATGACGGGGCTACAGAGAGACGAGGTGAATGACGAGGTGAGCGACGAGTTGATGAGGTGGAGGGGAGATGAGGGGAGTAACAAAATCAGGGAGATGACTGGGGCTAGGGAGAGACGATGAGGTGAGCGACGAGGTTTGGTGGAGGGAGTGAGGGGGGCGATGGCGAGATGAGGTGAGTGATGAGCGGGTGAGAGTGCAGGTGAGGGGAGGCGATGAGGTTCAGAGAGACATTGTTGAGGTTAAAGATGACTTGCGGAATTGAGACGACGTGAGAGAGTGTGACGAGGTGAGGGTGAGGGTAAGGTAGTGTGGTGAGGTGACGTAAGTAAGTATGATGAGCTGACAAGGTGAGAGCAGAGAGTGATTTGAGGTAACGAGGTGAGTGTGGAACAGCCACGCTTGAGTAACATATAAAACAAGTATCAAAACATGCGCGTGAACACATTAGAACAAGAGGCACTGAGGTTAATCAGAGCGGCATTAAAAGCTACTTCTCACACACTCGTATTGGAAGATAAAAAAAGCGTTAATGAACTCGAAGACGTAGATCCTAACGAGATAATAAGCTGATTGCCAAGTGGGCAAAACTAAACGTTTGAACCACAAGTTCGCCACAGTGTTCACGCGTCGCCCGCTATTGTGCGTGTTAGCATACACGTCTGTGTGTGTGTGTGTTCATGTGTGTGCGTTGGTGTGATATGTGATCGTGTTGATGTGTTCGTGTGCACGTGTGTGCGTGTTAATGTGTTTATGCGTATACGTCTGTGTGTGTGTGTGTATGTATTTTGCGCAAGTGTTGATGTGCAGAGCGTTCGCGTGCGTTGTTTGCACGTTGTGCGAGAGCCAGAGAGGTCCCTTGCACTGTCACTAGAGGGGTCACCCTGTGGTACCATGCACCCGCGGTGATCGTGTCTTACCCGTGCCGCCTCGCCCGTCTCTCACCTGGCCAATATCCAGAGCCGTCACCACCGCCGCTGCCTCCTCCTCCTCTGAACCCCCTCCCTGTGTGTCTCTCTCTCGCTTTTATTGCCAGCATTAGCCAGGTTAGGTGCCTCAGGGAGTCACAAACACACCCCACGCGCATGCCAACAGATAACAATCACGAAGACGTGCCCTGATTATCTGCAGGCGCACGAAACCTCAAACATGCTTAATTCATGTTTTTGTTGGTTGTGTGCAGGAAAAGGATTTTAACCACTACCATTATAATTACATTAGCCATTCGCCCGTACAAGGACGGGTGTATTGCAGTTAATCTTAAATATTCAATCGAAAATAATGACCTGCTCATAATTAAATGTTGACTTAAAACTTTGTTGATTGCAGGAATTCATATTCTTTGCTTCTTTCAGTAAAGTCACGTAGATTAAAAAAATTATAATAAAACAATAATGAAAAACAAAAAACACAAATGTAGACTTTAGCCTAGTTCTTAATCTGAGTGAGTGTACTGGCAGTCTATAATGTCGACTTTAACCTGGTTATTAAGTGAAGTGATTGTACTGGCAGTCTATAATGTAGACTGTAGCATTGGTGATTAAGCTGAGTGAGTGTACTTGCAGTCTATCATGTAGACTGTAGCCCATGGGTGGCAAAGCGAGGTTTAACAATTAGGTTTGATAAGGTTTAAATAAAAAACCTCAATATCACGAAGGGCCAGTTAGGGTGAGATTTTGAGGTTATTATAAAAATACGCCATTTTAGTTTTTGCAGGAAGTCTGACTGAAGTAACGGATTGCGGAAGGCCGGAGCCCAGAAATGAGAAATCTTGGCATTGCCTGAGTTACTAGTGTCATCAAAGAACTCAATTTCCACCGCGAGCAGGATCATGGATCAGGACCTGGATGAGGATTTACTCGATTCCGAAGAATGTGATAGTGATGTCGTAATTGTGATGGAGAAGAATGGAGTGGCCGAGGAGGCGTCGGCGAACACAGGGAAGGCCAGAGGATGCTCGATGGGCCAGTTTTGGCACTTCTTCACCGATGATCCGGAACCGCACAAGTTGACGAGTGCCATTTGCGAACATTTTTGCACCAGATTCAACCATTACAAGAAGAATGAGCAGGTGATGCGGCACCTGAATGCATGCTCCGTTTTTCGAGGGGCAATGAATGGCACCGAGATAGATGATCGTCCCGAGTGGTATGCGTTGAACAAGAAGCGGGCAAAGCCATCGAAGGCAAGCGGCAGCACAACTCCATCTACATCGAATGCTTCGTCGATGAAGCAAGAATCGATAAAAGATCACCTAATACCCAAGCTCGATAAGCGAACGAAGGAGAAGTTCGAGCAGGCCATAGCAATGCATTACTTTGTTTCGGGCACGTCGTTCCAGTGTGTCGAGGAGGAGAACCTGGTGATCGCTGTGAAGGCCCTTCACCCAGATGTAGTACTGCTGAACAGGAAGAGGCTGGCCGGACCATTGCTCGGGAGGGCGTACATCAACATGAAGAAGAAGGTTGACACCGTCCTGGACAATAATACCATTTGCCTGACATCTGATGCGTGGTCAAACATCAAGAATTATCCGATTTTATGAACCACATGGTCACATCGCCGTCCACATCATTGTTTCTCAAGTCGTTGTCCACTGGAGAGCAGGGCCACAACGCAGACTGGATCTTCACGGATCTTCAACGTGCGATGGCGTCCCATCCGAAGACTACATTAGCTGGCGCGATCACAGACAACACATCCAAGGCTGTGCATCGCATGGTTTGCATTTGCTTGTCAAGGACATATTCTCTGCCACGAAGACAAGGAAAGTCAGCCAATCAGAACACACATACCCGATCGACTATCCATTTCAATACCTGCTTGAGTTCATCGTGGGGTGCAAGGACACGGTCAAATTGTTTAACAACATCTTCTTGGTTCTTTCGGTAAAGTCACGTAGAAGGGAAGTAATAAAATAATAAAAATAAAACATAATAAAATTATTCTCACGACGTTTCGGCCACAACGCAAGTAGCCGTCCTCAGGTGAAAACCAGGTCTGTCGAGGCGACAGCGTCTGAATGAAACAGCACACGCGCTTGGAGCATGTATATAAGCTGGGTTGGAAGGGGGGGAAAAAGGGGGAGCCTTGAAAAAATAATATGCATATCAAGAGGAATTTAGCATATTTATGGGAAATGCAGGTATGTGATTAGTACTGCATATGCCCGTGCATTATGCAGGATTAGCAGCATCAAAGGGAGGGGGATAAGGTAAATGCAGGTATGTGATATGGGAAATGCAGGTATGTGAATAGTGTTATTTATGCACGTGCATTATGCAGGATTAGCAGCATCAAACGGATGGGGATAGGGGTAGAATTAATGAAGGGAAGGAGTGTTAATAGTATGTAGCTGCAGTAACTAAAACCACCACGTAAACAACTAAAGTATAAACTACATATTATCATCAGTATACTAAATATACTCTACAATAAGCTGAGTTACTAACAGTAAGTAATACATTACATTCTATATTTGAAGCTTTCGTGACTGTAAGGATTCATATTCTTAGGTTTTTTCGGAAAAGTCACGTAGGTAAAACATTAAAATTAATGAAAGTAAAATAAAATAAAAATCACGACGTTTCGGAGGCAACACAAGTCTCCGTCATCAGGTGCGACCGTCACAGCCAGATTTGCTGCATCAAGTGAGGCAATGATTCAAGATGTAATCCCTTAAAAGCAAGTTGAGGGGGGAGGAGAGGGGGCGGAGCTCATCAGAATGTGGTAGCCAATGAATAGAACGTATCGGGAGGGAGGGGGGCGGGGCTCAAAGACGGCACGACGTGCCACGTAGAACGCATCCGGAGGGGGAGGGGGGCCAACAGAATGCACGACGTGGTACAAGTCGGCGGCGTGGACGTGGTTGTGCGCAAGCAACTACTGCTGCACACGCCAACGCATTGGACAGAGAGGGGGAGGGGAGGCCAAAAGAGAGTGTGGTGCAAGTGTACGTGGACATGTGTGTGTACAAGCACCTGTTGATACACATGATAGAAAAGAACGAAAATGCCCATGTTTATTCCAGTGCTGGCTGAACAATGAAGAGAGTACTGTTAAACACTGGGGATGTTAACACTCGGTAAAGTAAAGTAAAATAGTGCCTGTCAGATAAGATGGTCCAAAAATGTGTAATTAAGTCTTTTTTGCGTGGTTGATAACATCTTTCCAATGATTACTAAGTTTGTACATAATTTCAACCGTGATGATGGCGCGATCACAGACAACACATCCAAGGCTGTGCATCGCATGGTCTGCATTTGCTTGTCAAGGACATATTCTCTGCCACGAAGACAAGGAAAGTCAGCCAATCAGAACACACATACCCGATCGACTATCCATTTCAATACCTGCTTGAGTTCATCGTGGGGTGCAAGGACACGGTCAAATTGTTTAACAACATCTTCTTGGTTCTTTCGGTAAAGTCACGTAGAAGGGAAGTAATAAAATAATAAAAATAAAACATAATAAAATTATTCTCACGACGTTTCGGCCACAACGCAAGTAGCCGTCCTCAGGTGAAAACCAGGTCTGTCGAGGCGACAGCGTCTGAATGAAACAGCACACGCGCTTGGAGCATGTATATAAGCTGGGTTGGAAGGGGGGAAAAAAGGGGGAGCCTTGAAAAAATAATATGCATATCAAGAGGAATTTAGCATATTTATGGGAAATGCAGGTATGTGATTAGTACTGCATATGCCCGTGCATTATGCAGGATTAGCAGCATCAAAGGGAGGGGGATAAGGTAAATGCAGGTATGTGATATGGGAAATGCAGGTATGTGAATAGTGTTATTTATGCCCGTGCATTATGCAGGATTAGCAGCATCAAAGGGAGGGGATAGGGGTAGAATTAATGAAGGGAAGGAGTGTTAATAGTATGCAGCTGCAGTAACTAAAACCACCACGTAAACAACTAAAGTATAAACTACATATTATCATCAGTATACTAAATATACTCTACAATAAGCTGAGTTACTAACAGTAAGTAATACATTACATTCTAGATTTGAAGCTTTCGTGACTGCAAGGAATCATATTCTTAGGTTTTTTCGGTGAAGTCATGTACGTAAAACATCAAAATTAATTAAAATAAAATAAAATAAAAACAAAAATCACGACGTTTCGGAGGCAACACAAGTCTCCGTCATCAGGTGGGACCGTCACAGCCGAATTAGCTGCTGATGCAGCTGATGCAGCTAATTCGGCTGTGACGGTCCCATCTGATGACGGAGACTTGTGTTGCCTCCGAAACGTCGTGATTTTTATTTTATTTTATTTTCATTAATTTTGATGTTTTACCTACGTGACTTTACCGAAAAAACCTAAGAATATGAATAACAATAAAAAAAGTGCAAGGAAGGCAAAAGTAACACAACAAAAATGTGCAATAAACGCAAAAGTAACACAACACAATTCCCCCTCCGTCCCTTTGTTAACAAGTGCGCCGCCTCTGTTGTAGACTTCCCCCACGATCCGACCCCTCGACCGAACACAACAGGGTTGCAGAGATGTCCGTGTCCACAGCTGTGACGAGGTGGCGTGAGCGCGAGCGGGTTAAGGGTCCTCGTCTTGTAGCCAAGTCCTCGGCCGATGCTGCAGCTGCGTCTTCAGCCACGGACGCCGATGGATCCAGTGCTGGCGTCCCGGTCACTTGTAGTCCTGCAGGATGGACAGTGGCTGCATTGTCAGTCGGACGCCTAGCAGGCTGCCGGTGTGATAACCTCCCCCAACCCGGCCAAAGTGACGAGGAAGGTGGTGAAGGTGACGATGCTTGTAGGGGCAGCTCGGCCGCGACGGAACGTTTTAGCCTAGAGGGGTGAACATACCACCTATACTCTTTGGTTCTTTCAGTAAAGTCACGTACGCTTGTGTTGTGCCCGAAACTTCGTGATTTATTTTATTTTATACCTACCTGACTTTTCTGAAAAAACTAAGGAGTATAGCACCTATGTTTTCCCAACTGAACGCAAACACATTGAGGTCGCAATACCTGCACCACTGTGACCGGGCCCTGCTAGGGCCGGTGCAGTTTTGCTGACGTACGTAACGGTACCTGAGGGCAGTGCAGAAAACCAGGTCACCCACTGCAAAGGGATCCACGACCGGTGGCTTGGCCCGCAAGTGCTCATTCGTAGCTTGTGCAGATGCGGATGCTGCCGAGGCCGCCTTGGGAGCCTCGCGCAAATACTTGAGCGAGTGGCGGAACGCAGCCTGCCAATCTCCTGAACGTGAGGGTACAGGGCGCAACTGTGCCTCAATCGGAGGGCTCGGCTCGCGTCCATACATCAATAAAAAGGGTGAGTATCCCATTTGTGCTTGCGGCGCTACAGCGATAGGCCGTCAAAACCCCAGGGATGTGCAAATCCCAGTCTGTCTGCTGGTCCTTGCCCATGTGACACAGCATCCCCGAGATGGTACGGTTAAAGCGTTCTACCATGCCATCCGTTTTGTGGGTGGTAAGAGAACGTCCACACCATCTTGGCACCCAGCATGTCACACACCTCCTGCAAAAACTTAAAGAAAAAGTGTCTGCCCTGGTCGGTCAACAGCCGCTCAGGAGCCCCCTTGTCAGTGACATAGCCTCCGCAGGGAAGAGAGCACCACCAGGACTTTATGGTTCACAGTCGCATCCCAGCGCATCAACAAGCCTTCTTACATGAGGAAAAACTTCCGACATGTGGAGATCGTCAACGCCTGCCATCTCCGCCAGCCAGCGAAGCGGTGCCAAAGCCAAGTCTGCCTGCTGCCGGTCTCTCCATTCCCGCAGGGTGAGCCCCAAGTCGCTATCAAGTGATACCGGCGGCCTCGCCCGGTCCATGTCCCCGGCGGAAACCGGCGCCATGATCTCGGATTGCGCCGCGGCCGGCGGACTACAGCATGCGGATCCGTCGCCGCAGGCACACTTAACGGGGGCTGACAGTCTGGACAATGCATCGGCGTTCATATGCCTGATTCCTTTCTGATGAACCACCCGATACGTGTACTCTTGCAGCCGCTCTAACCATCGGGCCATCTGACTGGTCGCTTGGTCCATGCAGAGTGAATACTGTAATGCCACATGATCCGTCTGAACAGTGAAGTCGCGGTCATACAAGTAGGGCTGAAACTGCTTGACAATGTGGACGACGGCAAGCAGCTCACGGTGCGTAACACAATACCGCTGCTCGGCCTTCGACAATATATGACTTCCATAGGCAATGACAACCTCTCTCCCCTCCTGAATCTGGGAGAGAACGGCCCCGATGTCCACGTAGCTAGCATCTGTATCCAGCAGAAAGGAAATCGAAAATCGGGGAAGGCTAGGGGATGTGCTTCTGTCAGATGCTGGTGCAGTGTCAAGAACGCATGCGTCTCTGCCTGGCCCCAACGAAACGGCTGTCCCTTCGCCATGAACACATGCAACGGCTTAGCGATGGTAGCAAAGTTCTCGACAAAACGGCGGTAATAGGATACAAACCCCATGAATCTGCAGACTTCAGGCACGGACGTGGGTGTTAGCCAATCACGGACGCACGACGTTTTGTCGGGATCTGTCGCGACCCCTGATGCATTAACGACATGACCCAAGTATTTTACGGAGGAGCAAACCAGATGGCACTTGGAGGGTTTCAACTTGAGGTTCCCGCCACACACAAATCACAGACACTGCACCAATGCTCTGTGCTAATGTTTATTCACGGCGCAAATGGAGCGTTGCGACAGTTACTTTTATAACCTATTGTCTATGTACCCGTAATTATTCATTTCTGACTCAACCTGTTTAATCTGGAAGGACGTCCGGCTGAGATCCCCAGACCTATTTTTCTGCTTTGCTCGCTTAATATTTCACCCCAGCCCCCTCCCCGATGTCGTGCATGACTCATTGTGGCTGGCCCGGTGAAACTTTGTACGCCCAAACTATTTTAAGCCCATTTAGGGGCACCGCAATGTGACTTGTCCTGCGAGGGTCAGCCAATCTCCTGGCACCGGGAAACCGTGGGACTTTCCCTCTCAGGACCCTTCGGATCAAAACGCGTTGTGCCAGGCAATCCCCCGCTGGGACCCTACGTATGTTCTCAGGGTGGGGGCCAGGGACGAGTCGGGGCGCTTGCGGAGTTGCTCCGTGGCCGTGGCACCACACTACTTCTTAAAAACTATTATTGGAAGATAAAAAGGCAGGAACGAACTCCAAGACATAGAGCCTTACAAGATAAGAATCTGGTTGCCAAGTGGGAAAAACTAAATCTACGACCCACAAGTTCGACACAGTGTTCACGCGTCGCCCGCTATTGTGCGTGTTAGCATACACGTCTGTGTGTGTTCATGTGTGCATTGGTGTGATATGTAATCGTGTTGATGTGTTCGTGTGCACGTGTGTGTGTTAATGTGTTTATGTCTATACATGTGTGTGTATTTTGGGCATATGCGTTCACGTTCATATGGAACACGCATATTGAGAGGTTGATGCGCAGGTGTTAATGTGCATTGTGTTCGCGTGCGTTGTTTACACGTGAATGCACATGTGCATGATCATGTGTACGTGTTGATGCACAAGTGTTGATGTGCAGTGCGTTCGCGTGCGTTGTTTACACGTTGCGCGAGAGCCAGAGATGTCTCTTGCGCTCTCACGAGGGTGGTCACCCTGTGGTGCCACGCACCCGCGGTGCCCGTGTCTTACCCCGCATGTGGCCTCGCCCGTCTTTCACCTGGTCAACATCCAGAGCCGTCACCACCGCCGCCTCCTCCCCTAACCCCCTCCCTGCATCTATCTTTTGATTTTATTGGCAGCGTTAGCCAGGTTAGGCGCCTCGGGGAGTCACACACACAAACACACCCCACGCGCATGCCAACAGATAACAATTACGAAGACGTGCCCTGATTATCTGCAGGCACACGGTACCTCAACCGTGCTGAGTTTAGTTTTTAGTTGGTTGTGTGCAGGAAAAGGTTTTTAACCACTTCCATTATTATTACACTAGCCTATAGCCCTGTACAAGGACGGGTGTATTGGAGTTAATCTTAAATATTCAATCGAAAATAATGACCTGCTCATGATTACATTCTGACTTAAAATTTCGTGACTGCAGGCATTCATATTCTTTTGTTATTTCTGTAAAGTCACGGAGATAGAAAGATAATAATACAAATGAAATGACTAAAAAATAAAAATAATAATATAAAAATTGTAAAAAACAAAAAACACTTATGTAGACTGTAGCCTGGTTCTCAATCTGAGAGAGTGAACTGACAGAGTCTGTCTACTTGACAGACCTGTTCTCCACCTGAGGACGGCTGCTTGCGTTGTGGCCGAAACGTCGTGAGAATTATTTTATTATGTTTTATTTTTATTATTTTATTATTTTCCTTCTACGTGACTTTACCGAAAGAACCAAGAAGATGAATCCCTGCAGTCACGAAATTTAAGTCCTTATATATAGAGCCGGGAGGGGGGGAGGGGGGGTTTGCAGCATCGGGCAAGAGGGTGGGGCCTAGAGATTATGCCTAAGCGAGTGGGAAATCCAAAGATGGGAATCGAGATGGGAAGAGAAGGGGGGGTTGTGGTTGATGCACGACGACGACGCAGAGCTGAGGAGGTGGCCATTGTATTGTGAGAGATTAGCACAAGGCCGTAATCTATATATATAAAATCGCAAATCTGTCTGTCTGTCTGTGTGTGTGTCTGTGTGTCGCCGGACCATACGCAGTTTCATTGGACGAAATGTGAGGGATTTGCGAGACACGATTGGTCCGTTTGGTTTTCCTAGCGCTGCGATTGGCCCGTTCATCGAGGGCGTGGCGGAGTAGCGCAGTTGGTAGCGCCCTCGCTTCCCATGCCAAAGGTCGCGGGATCGATCCCCGCGTCCTTCACAGGCGAATATATTTTTAAATCCTTTATATTAAGTTCGCTGCCACGCATATAAAGAATTTATAGTGAAAAACTTTGTTTTTACGAACGCGTCCACATGCAAAGCACAAAATACAAAGCCTCCAACTCAGACAACACGTGAACACCCGTGCAACGCCGGGTTTTACTGCTATTTATATATATAAAAAAGGGAAATTTGTGAATGTGTGTCTGTTGAAAATGTTTAGCGTACTTCCCGACATGCAAAAAGCGTGACATTTGCCATGTGGGTACTTTCCAGAATGTACACCATGCAAAACTTATAAAAACATTACTTTTGTATTCTTTTGGGGGGGGGGGGCGCAATAATGCATATATTTTGCACGGCAAGTGAGCTGTGACGTCACATCTGTCATGTGACCCGCGCGTGCGGAAGCGTAACGCAGTGTGCCTGCTCATCACGCATCCCCCCCCCCAACCCTCCGTGAGTAAAGTGCCATACAAATGTTTTGCAGGTCTAAGACGTTCTTCGCGCAGCATTGCTTTATTATTCCTGTCGTTTACTGCCGTACGCACCGTTAAAGATGTGTGTCTGTAGCAAGCGCGTGTATGTGTACCTATGGACGGGGGGCGCGTGTGTGGGGCGAGCGGTAGTGTAGTGGTTAGTGCGCTGCGCTATGAACTCGGCGACCCGAGTTTGATTCCCACTTACTACCACCACCTGTGACGATCATTTGAACCGGTCCTGGGCCTCCCCTAGGTCGACTCAGCCTCAAACGAGTAACCGTCGTGTGAACATCGCCACTGGGGAGACAAAGACGGCCGGGCGTCGAGAATCCAAGTCCCGGGCGAAGCCGGGTAGTAAAGCTAGTTATAATATACTAGCGGTAAGTACACGGCGTTGCCCGGGCGAAAAAGACAGACACACACATGGACTTACACACAGTCATCGACCCACACACGTAGAAACACATCGACTTACATGCACACACACATATGGACTCACACAGACAGACATCGACTTTAGACACACACACACATAGACTTACACACACATATGGACTTACAAAGACACACATATCGACTAAGAGACACATGGACTTACACACACATGGACCGACTCACACACATATAGACTCACACACAAATGAATCTACACACACACATATGGACGTACGTACACACACACATATCGATGCACACACACATATCGATGCACACACACATGGACTGTCACACAGATACACACATTGCCGTAGACACATCGACTGACACACATAGACTCGCACACAAACACACATCGACACACACGCACATAGAGTCACACAACAACAACCGCCATTCGCTACGAAGTGGCGGTAACGTCACGACGACACATGTGCCAGGCTATGTGCACCCTGAGGCCACGTGAAGTGTAGAATGCCCGCTCGCAGGAGGTGATGGGGCAGACCCAGGTGCCACAGGTCGACTGACTGAGATGATTGGCTGATACACCACCTGTATCCCCTACTGTGCCAACTTGCTGTGCTTTAGCCACCCGGCGATCTGCTCGTTGTTGTGAGCGTCGCTCCTCCGCCCTCCGTTGTTGTTGGAGGGCGACTGCCTCCAACTGCCCAGTAGCGTCCTTCACGAGCCTCCTCCACAGAGGCCGATCTTGACACCGCTGGTACCAGTCATCGGCAAGTCCACTCAGCTCCACGTCCTCCTGTACCACATCACTCCATCTCTTCTCTAGCCCGTGCTGCGCCCGTTTATTCCCTTCAACAAAAGCTGTTTACGCATGCGGTGGCTGGGCATGCGGGCTACATGACCCAGCCAACGCAGCCTTGCTTGCCGGAGGAGCTCACCGATGGGACTTTGCCCAGATCTTTCAAGGATTTGTGAGCTCCTCACACAATCCAGCCTGGTTAAACCCAGGATGGATCGTAGGCAGGCCAGCCTAAATGTTTCCGACCGGCGAAGATGCTCCATTAGGGGGGTCAACCGATGAAAAGATATTGCCGCCCGACTGATTCGTAGTGAGACCTCTGCTGTTAAACTGGAGCCGGTCATAAGCACACTACCCAGGTATGGGAAACTCTCCACTCTTTCCACTACTGCCCCATCACTGATTGGGAGTTGTGGGGGTGGAGAGTCCGATGGTACAAAATACCCAGGCCGGTGCTTCGTTTTTGTGGGTCTGATGGTAAGGCCCCACCTCTTAGTGGCACGCTCCAGTCTCAGCAGCAGCATCTCCAACTCCTCCTCTGAATGAGCAGCTATTATCAAATCATTGGCATACATAACGTGGTTGACCAATAGGGAGCCATCCCTTGATCGCACCCGGGCATTGATCAGCCTCCCATTATATCTGTATAATGGGTTCAATTTAGGCGCACACACTTCTTGGGAGGCAACACTCATTTATTAATGAACACAACGGTTACTCAACAGTTACTCTTACTCTACACATAGGGTGGTGACCACCGACCTACCCTAGCTCACACACACTTGTCTCTTAGCTACTCCAGCGTGACCCAGCGTGACCCAGCTAGGTGGCTGCTGGCAGTCCGATCACTGTAGGCCTTCTCTTCTTGGCGTCTTCATTCTTCGCAGGAACAGCCTCGAACCTCCTGAGGAGGCCGCTTATATGGGGCTCGGCATTGCTCGGGCCCCACCCCGGCCACGCCTTCCTTCGAGCACCCTCTCGAAGCCCCCCTGCTGTCCACGTTCCCCCCCGAGGGCCCCCTGGACCCCCGGCCCTCACTGGGATCCGGTCACGTGTCCAGCACCGGCCCTGACGTCATTCCCGCCTCCAGCCGGGATGACATCATGTGTGTGTGTCGACCCACGTGGTAGTAACGCTCCCGACACAGTGACGTCATACGTGTGCATGTGTAGACAGTAATGATTCCACAATCATTACATCTGTACCAAATGGAAATTCCCCCGTTACAGCTATTGAAGGCTTCATGAACTACGTGGTCAAAATATATGTTAAATAATGTGGGAGCCAGAGGACATCCCTGTCGCACCCCAAGGTGTACAGGGAAAGGCTCTGACTCCCGGCCACGTATTTTTAACCGGGCCCGCTCACCATCATATGAAGGTCCTTAATGATCGTGAGCAGAGGGTCAGGGACTCCGAAAGCACGAAGAACAACCCAGAGCCCAGGCCTACTGATGGTATCATAGGCCTTGACCAGGTCAATAAAGCAGAGATGTAGGTCTTGTTGGAATTCCCTACACCTCTGCTGTAGCAGACGGACAGAAAATATGGCATCTGTGCAGGACCACCCTTTCCTGAAACCGCATTGGGGCTCCGCAAGCCTCTCCTCAGCGTGCCTAGCAAGGCGATGTTGAATAATCCTTGCCAGGACCTTTCCCGGCACACTAAGGACATACATAGACTGACACACCCATTGCCATACACACACATACACATATGGACTCTCACACACAGACATATACTTTAGATACACACACATGTCGTTACACACACGTAAATTCACACACACGCATTGACTAACACACACACATCGAGTGACACGCACACGTGTATGTACTTACACACACATGTGGACTAACACACACGCATATGGACTGACACACACATACACATGGACGTACACACACATTGACTGATACAAATAGACACATAAACGCACATTGACTTACACACTGACATGGAGCGATGCACACAGATCGACTAACACACACACATGGACTGACATACACACTTGCACTGACACACACACAAACACATCGACGTACACACACACACATCGGGCGTTGTCCAATCGAAAAAGACAGACTCACACATGGACTTAAACACAGACGCATGGACCTATACGCACAAACATATGGACTCAAGCACACACATCGACGTGCACAGCAATCCCCGATGAAGGCACAGCTATTAGCATCGCAGAACTACATATCAGTAAATAGCGGGAAGTGAGCAATGGAAACAATAAAAATACCTAGAATAAATAAGCTGAAATAAGCTGAAATAAGTGTACATTAAATAGCAGCAGTACGCACAGGTAAGTTGAGAAGCAGGCTACAGTCTAGATTATAGAGTGGCAGTACGCCGACTCAATGACATAAGCATTGCTACAGTGGACATAAAAAGCTGGTAATACAGGCAGCAGCTGAAAAAGCAGGATACAGTCGACATGAAAGGCTTGCAGTACACTGAGTGAGGTAAATAAGCAGGCAAGAGATTATAGACTGCCATACGCTCATAATGGGCAAAAGCCAAATTAACAGTGTAGATAATAGAGTGCCAGTGCACTGACGTTAATTAATCAGCAGGCATCAGTCCACAGCACAGACTGGCAGTACACTGTCGCAGCATCATAAAAAAAGGAAATATTTACCAACCAAATAATGAAAAATGAGTTTTCTGCACACAAACATTATAATAGTAATATTTGCCAACTTATTAGTTTCATAATAGTAAACAATGAGCCAGAGTTGTTATCTGCACACAAACATAATTATTGTAATATTTGCCAACTTATTTGTTTACTAATAATAAACAATTAAGCTGAGATCTTAGCGTAAGAAGCAAGGAAAATTGTACTGACCATAGCCGTGGTGAGGCCTAGTCCCGTGCAGAGCCCCCGACCTGGCCTAGATTGGCCAGCCGGAGAAGGTGACACATTGCCAGGCTGGGGGCTGGGCCGCTACCCCCACCCCCTCCCCACCATCCCCCCGCCCGAGCTACAATAATACTATGTAAGCACTGTAATACTATTAATATGTAAGGACTTTATAGCGGTAACAGCACGCATCGTGTTGGGGGGGGGGGAGGCGAAGAGGACATCAGACTGTGAAGAAATAACAACGGCGTTATGGATATATTTATTGCATTTTAAACACGTAAAAGAAAATGTCCCCGTGAGCTAGACCGAACACGCATCACTTGGCAGGGTCCGCCCCCCCCCCACGCAATTGGTGTGAGTTGGTATGGTCGATGTTGCGCAATAAATAAAAAATTATACAACATCCCACTAAATCGCTAATTAAACTAATTTAATGGTGACAGATATAACAAAGGAATCGCCTATTCCCACCGCGGGGCTTAGGGCGTGCTGGCAGGCAAATCCCTCGCAAGCGTGCGCGGAGACTTTTCTATACAAGACTAGCGGAAATTACCCGGTGTTGCCCGGGCAAAAAATACAGATACACACATCGACCTACACACACACAGACATTGACCCACACACATAAAGACATCGACTTACACAGAAACACATATGGACTCACACACACACACATACGTAGACTCTCACACACATCGACCGAAGCACACATATGGACTTACACACACATATCGACTAAGAGACACACACATGGACTTACATACACACATGGACCCATGCGCACACATCGACTTACACACACACACATGGACTCACGCACATACATTGACTCACACACACATTGGCCTACACTCACATACACATATGGACTCACACACACAGACATGGACTTTAGATACACACACGTGAAGTTACGCAAATATCGACTCACACACACACATTGACTTACACACACACATGTGGACTAACACACACATGGACTAACACACGCACATATGGACTCACACACACACATCGACTGACACACATTGACACACACACATTGACTTACACACACATATGGACTAACACACACATGGACTAACACAAACACATATGGACTCACACACACACACATCGACTGAGACACATAGACACACACACAGTGACTTACACACTCACATGGAGCCATGCACACACATCGACTAACACACACAGAGCGACTGACACACACACATGGACTTACACACACACATCGACGTACACACAACTGGCGTTGTCTGGGCAAAAAATACACAGACACACAAGGACTTATACACACACATGGACGTAAACGCACACACATATGGACTCAAATACACACACATCGACTGACACACAAATCCACTGACACAGCAATCCCCGATGATGCCACAGCTAGAGCAATTTTATCTCTCTGGCGAGCCTTAGCGAGGAGCAGTTTGAAAGCAAAGGTCTTCCCAGTACTGGCAGGTGCATCAAGGGAAAAAAATACTCCATTTGTAGTCTCAATGTCTTGCAAAATTTTCGTGTAGGCTTCAATTTGTGCATGCATGAGCTTTGGTAAAATGTCCTAAATAAGTGTATGAAGCTGTAAAGCATAATAGCATATTTAACGTAGGATCTCTTGAGCAAGGGCATGCAGGTTATCCGTGTAGGGCGTTGGTAGTCACATAGACGCGAGGTATTTAGCACCAATGGAGTGCAGTTTGTCCTGAAGGAGGATAAGGGCCTGTTTGAAGATGACATCAGAAAAGTTGACGTCGAGGTTTGTATTTTGTCATTGAGCTCCGTGGAGGATGTCCTCACTCATGCCCTCTTTGTATTTTTGGCAGAGTCCCATGGGGTTAGATGGGCTGCAAACTTGAAGATGTATGCAGAAGAGCAATGTCAGTTTGAAAGGGGACTGACCAACATAAGTTTCTGTCATAACTTTATGAAGATGGTGATCATGCGCAAGAATTGAACGAAGATTGCAAGCTTCCCTGTATGGTTGACAGACAACTCCTTCGACTGTTTAGAGGTCTTGGAAAGATTTGTGCCCTTTGGCAACATGGAGAAGCATTGGGAGAAAGTAGCACTGCTGATTGTTGGGATGAACTGTGTAGACTCGTCCTAAGGCATCCGATTAACCGTGATCAGCACGTTGCTTCAATGTTTTTTGAGCAGTCCATGTATAGTAGGAGGGAACTTAATGGTAGAGCAGGTTGGCAGCATATGGGTAACTTGGGCACAACAACAAAGGACGCCATAAGGGTGGTATCTTGTGGAGCCAGGGCCTGTTGTTGGGCATTTCCTTTGGTGACGTAGATGCGTTGATGCGTTGACCATTTTGGAGGTGAAGTGGCAAATGGACGACTGTGGGGGAACGACGTTTCGACTGCAACACAAGCAATCGTCATCAGATGTGAAATCCACGGCAAGAAATTTTGAAAAACGTGGCGTTGTTTTCTTAACGTCAGCACCACGGACAGCGATTTGGCAGTTGTTCAGATGGACGAGTCCATCTATGTTCGGAAAAGTGGAGGGGGGAGAGGAAGAGACTGGAATGCGGTCTGAAAGTCACCGTAAGCATGAACACAAGCAATTAAGACCCGAAATGGTTGATCAAATCCTTCCAATGATTGCTAAGCCAGAATCGATCTTCTCAGTTGAAATTGTCTCTGTGTTTGTATATGTAGATAGCCTCATGAACGAATCTCTCATGGTAGCCAGATGGCTTGCAGAGAACCTCTGTCTGGGAGAAGTCAATGTCATATGAGCCCACTGAATTATAACAGTGATCTGCCACGGCTGAGGTGTTGGTCCTACCTTGTTTTAGGTCTGCTTTGGGCTCACGGATGCGGTCCAAGACATGTCGTTTGGTTTCTCCAATGTAACTACAAACACAGAGGCAACTCAGTTTGTAGACGCCAGGGTACTTTATGTCCGGAATCACATATTTTACAAACAGATCCAGATCACGGATTTTATGTAATGTGTTGAATCGGACCTTGATGTGGATTTCACACCTGATGATTATTGCTTATGTTGCAGTCGAAACGTCGTGAGAATTGCATTGTTTAATATTTTTATTATTTTATTATTTCCCTTCTACATGACTTTACCGAAAGAACCAAGAATATCTGACAACTTATTTGTTTCATAATAGTAAAAACTAAGAACTTGAGTTCTTATCTGCACACAAACATTCTTGTAATATCTGGCAACTTATTAGTTTGATAATTGTAAACAATGAACCTGAGTTCTTATCTGCACACGAACATAATTACTGTAATATCTGCCAACTTATTTGTTTCATAATAGTGTAATGCGAGCGTACGCTGACGGTCGCCGAACGGTGGGATAGGCTTCGCCGCTTCAGCCTCTAAGCCAATCGGGTGACACGAAGTATCTGGGCTAGAGTTCAAGGGCGGAGCCCGAGGGTGCTAGTGGGATACCATCTAGAGGGTTCGTGAGGGGGCGTGGTGAGAGGGCTTGGTGACGTGGGAGGGGGTTATAAGGGAAAGCCGGAAGGGACTCGAGGTCAGTGGGTAAGGTCTGGAAGCGGGACCACGTCTCGCGCCTCCGGAAAGCCATCGGCCACGTGGCGGTCCGGAGACAGGCTCCCTGCACGCCGTCTGCCAGCAGTGCGTGGGAGCGGAAGAGTGAGCGAGCGAGCGCGTGCGCGTGGGATACCAGCTCACGCCGCGCGACGTGGAGTGACGGAGACAGTGTGGAAGAACGCGGAGCTGTCCAGCGCGAGAATAAATAAATAAAGAAGACACAGTCAGTTATCGTCAAGGTGTCCTATTACAATAGTAAACAATGAACGTGAGTTCTTATCTGCACACAAACATTATTATAGTAATATTTGCCAAATTATTAGTTTCATAATAGTAAACAATGAACCTGAGTTCTTATCTGCACAGAAACATGATGATTGTAATAATTGTAATGAAGATGAGTTGTTATCTGCACACAAACATTATTATTGTAATATCTGGCAACGTATTTGTTTAATAATAGTAAGCAATGAACCTGAGTTAGTATCTACACACAAACATAATTATTGTAATATCTGGCAACCTATTAGTTTAATAATAGTAAACAATGAACCTGAGTTCTTATTTGCACAGAAACATTATTATTGTAATAATTGTAATGAAGATGAGTTGTTATCTGCACACAAACATTATTTTAATATCTGGCAACGTATTTGTTTAATAATAGTAAGCAATGAACCTGGGTTAGTATCTCCACACAAACATAATTATTGTAATATCTGGCAACCTATTAGTTTCATAATAGTAAACAATGAACCTGAGTTCTTATCTGCACACAAACATAATTATTGTAATATCTGGCAACGTATTTGTTTCATAGTAGTAAGCAATGCACCTGAGATATTATCTGCACACAAATATTATTGTAATATTTTTCAACTTATTTGTTTAATAATTGTAAACAATAAACCTGAGTTCTTCGCGTAAGAAGCAAGGAAATGTGTATTTACCATAGCCGTGGTGAGGCCTTGTCCCGTGCGGAGCCCCCATCCTGGTCTTCATTGTCGAGGCGGCGGAGGTGGCACGTTGCCAGGCTGGGGTCTGGGCTGCTACCCCCCCCCACCATCTCCCCGCCCGTGCAACAATAATGCTATATAAGCACTATCTACGGACTCTGTAGTATTAACTGCATGCAACGTGTTGGGGGGGGGGGGGACGAAGAGGAATGACACTCGTTATGTGTATATTTATTGCATGTGAAACGCGTAAAAAAATGTCCCCGTGAGCTTGACCAAACGTGCATGACTTGGCAGGGTACGCCCCCCCACCCAATTGACGTGAGTTGGTACGACCGATGTCGCGCAATTAATAAATAAATATATCGGAATCACACTAAATCGCTAATTTAACTAATTTAAAGGTGACGGACGTGAAAAAGGAAAAGCCTATTCCCACCGCGGGGCTTAGGGCGTGCTGCCTGGCAAATTTTTTCCGACGTTCGAGAGCCAAATCCCTTGCAAGCGCGTGCGCGGAGATTTGTACATATAAGAAAAAGAAGAAAGAAAAGAAGAAAGAAAAAACAAAGTTTTTCACTATAAATCCTTTATATGCGTGGCATCGGGGCGGCTAGAGTCCTCTCGTCCTCTGGCTTGAGATGGCTGCCACCTATGGGTCAGATGATTGTCCGCCACCATTAAGCAATTGGTAATTAAAAATTTAAAAAAAAATTCCCTAAACAGTGTAAAATTTGGGACATTTTTTTCACGAAAATTAATTGTCACGCACAACGAGTCTGTGTGCAAAATGTCAGCTCGATTGGATCACGGGAAGTGGGTTAAAAAACGACCGAAAGATTTGCACGTCGTAAGCAAGCAAGCACGCAAGCACGCAAGCAAGCAAGCAAGTGAACTTAATATAAAGGATTTAAAAAATGGCAGATTCATACAACATGGTTATTCACCAATGACTCATGTATGATATCATTTCACATTTATAAATCACCTCAAGTACTCCTAGGGGTCAGTGATCTCCAGTTGAAAACCCCTATTCTAGATTATTGAAGCTGTAGTCACTCCATTATTTATTGTGGTGCTGTGGTGGCAAGGTGTTATCTCCCTCGCTTGGGATGGTGGAGTTTGTGGGTTCGAACCCGACCTTGGCAATGCCCTTTAATTTTGCATATTCTCCCTGTGCTGGCATGGATTTTTCTCCGGGTCCTCCAGTTTCCCCCTCCACAATTAGAATCATTGTGCATTTCGAGTATTCGGCTGCTATAAATGTCCAATTGGTAAGCAATTTCGTTGAGCTATCATTTGTGGCCAGGTCGCTTCCGAAATAGATAAATATAGTTAATTGGGCCTTACCTGGTAAAATATATATTTTTTTCGTTTTATATTCTTTTCAGAGAGATGCTGAGAGAAAGTTGATGAAAAATATCTGGGCTGAATATGTTACGAATGAATAAGCAATGTATCCTGTTATGCTGCAATTGTGGACTCACAGAATCAATTTCAGAAGTTTCTTTCCTGAAGAAAACACATAGGGCTAAGAAGTTATAAAGTGCCACTCAAAGCATTCTACAATTACAGATTTAAAAAAAAGCTTAACAGCAATTGCGTTGTAAAAATATGCTCACACGAAATCTGTAGTGGTTTTAATAACATAGCCAGTTTAAATGAGGACAGTGATTGCAATGTGGAGATGCCAATAAACTAAACTGTGGAGTAGCTATAGTGAAAATTATTTGAACCGGTTCTGGGCCTCCCCTATGTCGATTCAGCCTCAAAAGAGTACCAGGTGCGGTGTGTAGTAAACATCGCCACTAGGGAGACAAAGACGGCCGGACGTGGTGTTGGCCACCCACCCCCTCGTGTGCCGTGCTGGCCTTCATAGGTGCTCGCTAACAGCACTTGCCCCAACAGTCTGGTAAGGCTATACGGGGGATTCATAATAACGTTTTTGGGTTAGATCGCGTTATTTATCAATGTGTCGTAACCCTCCACCACCCGCCACGGCCAATCAGCAAAAAAGTGTCACGTTGACAAAAGACAAATAGTTCACTACTTTCGCCCACCGGTGTGTTGAAGTAGTCAACTATTTGTCTTTTGTCAACGTGACACTTTTTTGCTGATTGGCCGTGACGGGTGGTGGAGGGTTACGACACATTTATAAATAACACGATCTAACCCAAAAAACGTTTATTATGAATAATATTGGTCGCGAAAGGCTACGTGTTAAACTATACGGGGGATCTTTGTCTTTGTTTTTTTGATGCTCGCTTACAATGACGGCGGTCACTGTATCGCGTGCTTCCAGATGCCCTGCTTCTCTGGCAGTCTGGAGCGCTTTTCCTTCCAACAGATTGAAACGGTTGGGTGCGTACGGTACGAAAGAGGTTACCCATACGTATACATTTTTTGAAGAAAGATTTATGATGTTAAGGGAGGAAACAAGGTTGTTCCAAAACGTTGGTGGTGCTGCAACGGAAACGGCCGTCACCTATTGCAATTCTTGTTCTTGGGATAATGAAAAGAAATATGGATGTACGAAATGATCTCATCGCTTCGTCTGCAAGAAATCATTTTTTATCGGCAGGTATTTTGAATTAATTTGTTTTTAGTCACTTGCTCACCTTTCCTAAAGTTTTCACTCCTATCGCGTTCCGCATCGTGTGTGGTTCTTGTAACTCGAAACTCACTGACCCAGTGCCCCCTACTGGACATCTGTGTACAAAAAAATATCGTCATAGCTCGTCGAATTCCTTCCAGTCAAGAACACAACAAACAGATTTACCCCATGGCAGGTGGCCCTTGAACGCGTGCTGTTAGTTCGATGGGCCTTAGCCGTGTTAATAAGTCTCAGCCTGTTTAACATTACGATACAAACTAAGAGACTGGAGATGTATTTCGTGCTGGGTTTGGGCAACCTTTCAGAGAAGAAGAAGAAGAGAGGAAAGCTCTACCCCTAGAATATCCGACAATTGGTATCTCTTTGCCACCCGCATAGCCGGAATCATCGCCTTCATTATCTTCATCGTCTCTGGCTCTTATTGCCTGGCTGTGGAGGAGGAGAAGTGACGGGGCTCAGATGAGCGTGAGAGACATCTACGGTGACTCGAGGGGCGCATCCCTTCATAGCCCACAGGAGAGCCCGGGGTGGGCCACAGAGACTGGCGAGCTGTAGCTGGATGACGAGGTGGGCGAGCAGCATCTGTCTGCATTCCCTCTCTTCCACAGCACAGCCGAGCTGTGCTAGTACTGCGCCTTGCCAGGAGGCGCCAGGTTGGGTTTTTTTCTTTTCCACTGCAGAAACCGAGCCATGCAAATAAAAAGAGACTTTTATTTTTGTCTTTGACCAAAGTAGTTCGAGAGAGCCGCATCACGCGCGCAGAGCCACTTGTACACAAACAGAGCCACAGCAGCGCGGGTATACAGCAGACGACGACAACAACAACGCATTGTGGCTCAAATAAACAAAATATGTGATGGAATAAACTGTTGTTTATTTACTTTTTTGTCCCCCCATTAGTTATTTTTTAACGCTACAGTTTGTGACTGTTGCACATTTTGTCGTCACCAAGACATTCCACGGTGACCCCGTTCCCTGCCATATTTAATACATTATCCTCACGTTAAATTACGTTTAAGATTTAAGTAAAAAAAACATATGCCTACAAGGGGGAGGCCAACGAGCCACAGCATGCGCCACGGTGGCCAGGAGATGTTAACTACCTCGCCTGGTATACAGGAGGTTCATGGGTTCGATCCCGACCCTTACGCCTGCTGCTGTATATTTGGAGTTTGCGGTGTTTCTCTCGCCCCATGGTTCGCGTGGATTTTTCAATGGGTCCTTCCGGTTTAAATTTGAAATGACACATTTAATACACTCAAACTATTACATGTATTACATCACATTACATTCATGTCGGCATCTCGAATAATAATAATAGCTATTCAACGTTCTTGTTGGTATACTAGATTCATTTCTGGATACCCTGTATAACACATTTATGATAATTTGACCACCCTTTTTAAGTGCAGTAATATTATTTATTGTGTGGACGCCATCGCCACTTCTCGATGCGCAAACTCCAGCAGCAAACAAAATAACTCGGGTGAACTCCTGTTGGCGGTCGACGTTCCGAGTGACGATCGTGACCCTTTCGAAGGGAATAGTCACCCACTCGCCTTCCTCCCGTGATCCGCGGATTAAAACAAATCAGTCGAGACGTCGATGTACGGCAGCCAGAGGCGGTGCACGCGACTAATACCAACGCAAGAGGGTTTCTATCGCTCACTATGCGTGATGGATTAATGAATATTCATATAGCTAGTATGTATAAAATACACATTTTAAAGGAAATGTGTTTTTTTCTGTTGGTGTAATTCGTGCTTCATGGCACTGCTGCCAACAGTTGATCAGCAACTAATCCGTTAACACAATGCACCCGGTAATAGCCAAAGTACAGCGGCTCAATTCGAATGAATATTCAGGCATGGGTATTTCATGAATGAATATTTCACGAACGAATATTCATTCATCAAATAATGTTTCATGAATCAGTATATCATTAATGAATATTTCACGAATTTATATGCATTAATACATGAATGTTTCATGAATGAGTATTAATTCATGAATGAATATTTCAGTGCTGTGAACAGCACTTCTTTTAACATCACTTTCCCCAACCGTCTGTTAAGGCTATACGGAGATTCGTTTTCTTGGTGCTCACAAACAGCACTTACCCCAACAGTCTGTGAAAGGCTATGAATGAATTCCCATTTATCACAGGAGAGGTAATTTATTTGTTGGTCAATGCTACAGTGCAGCATTGCTTTTGTTCAGTTATGCTGCTAAACTGGTATTCGTCACGGAAGTGGGGTTTTTGTTACGAGATCGTCTTAAATCCCACGACCATACATGCCTCTAGCCGTGCTAGCTTTGTGTGTGTGTGTGCGTACACCTGTTACTACTCGTGGCGCGTTGGTCAGGTTGTACTTTTACTGGTAGGAACCTCCTGGTTACACCAGCCCACAGGGGATTATTGTGTCCGTCGTGCAGGGAGGGGCTGGGTGGGGAGGTTGGGGCTGGGTGGGGAGGGGAGGGTGGGGAGGGGCTGGGTGGGGAGGGTGGGGAGGGGCTGGGTGGGGAGGTTGGGGCTGGGTGGGGGGTGGGAGGGGTGGGGCTGGGTGGGGAGGGGAGGGGCTGGTCACCCCGTGGTGCCCTTATAAAACTCAACGTTTAACCTACTCACGCCGGCTTGTGCCCGCCCTCACAGTCGGGCATATTTGCGGAATACACCACGCCGCCGTTGACCCTGGCCATTGACCGAGCAACCCAACGTTCCTACCAGCTCCCTCCGCAGGAATGTGTTAATTCTAAAACGTGGATGGGTTTTTTTTTTTTTTGGGGGGGGGGGTCCCTTGAGAGTCCATGAAAGCGTAGAACACTCTTCTGCGTTGAGCTGCAATGTGCGGAGGACTGGGGATGTTTTGGCCAACTATATATCAGTTACACTGTGTGTTGGAGCGGTTTTGATTTCTCTGGCGGTAGTGGGAGTGGTAGTGTAACGGTTAGCGCTACGCTTCACTGCGAATCCGGCGCCCTGAATTCGATTCCCGCTCACAACCAACACCAGTGACGATTATTTGAACCGGTCCTGGGACTCGCCTAGGTCGACTCAGCCTCAAATGAGTACCTGGTGTGGTGTTTGAATATCGCCAATAGGGAGACAAAGGCGGTCGGGCGTGTTGCTGACCACCCGCCCCCCTCGTGTGCCAGAGTGTCGGCCTTCATCGGTGCTACTCGCTAACAGCACTCGCCACGACAGTCTGTTAGAGGTTATACGGGGGGATCTTTGTTAACCCATGCGGAAGCGGGCGGATAATAGTTACTTAACTCTGCATGAAAGCGCCCAGATCCGGAATTGAAACCGGAGTGCATGAACACCTTGCAATGGGGGAAGGGGATCGTGAGCGAGTTGCGACCCGGGGGTTGGCGAGTGAGCGAGCTGGTGGAGGAAGAGGATGTTTGAGAGGTGCGGCAGTTCACAGACGCGACATCTTCCAGCGACTTTTGGAAAGAAAGATGCGCACGAAAAACATGCTCAGCCTGCTGCTTCTACGGCTCGCCACTGCGAGTGAGTGTCTCACAGACTCTCACTCATACTCACACACAAGACACTCACAGACTCTCACTCATACTCACACACAAGATACTCACAGACTCTCACAGATACTCACACTCTCACTCATACACAAGATACTAACAGACTCACACACATACTAATGCATAAGATACTTACAGACCCATACATACACATTTACTCACAGACTCAAACAGATACACAGATACTCACACTCACACATACTCACACACAAGACACTGACAGACTCATACAGTTACTCACAGACTCTCACTCATACTCACACACAAGATACTCACAGACTCTCACTCATACTCACACACAAGATACTCACAGACTCACACTCATACTCACACACAATATACTCACAGACTCACACTCATACTCACACACAATATACTCACAGACTCACACTCATACTCACACACAAGATACTGACAGACTCACACCCATACTCACACACAATATCCTCACAGACTCACACTCATACTCTCACACAAGATACTGACAGGCTCACACTCATACTCACACACAAGATACTCACAGACTCACATTCATACTCACAAACAAGATACTCACAGACTCACACTCATACTCACACACAAGATACCTTCAGACACTCACTCATACTCATACACAAGATACTCACAGACTCTCACTCTTAATCACACGCAATATACTCACAAACTCACACTCATACTCACACACAAGATACTTACAGACTCTCACTCATACTCACACACAAGATACTCACAAACTCACACTCATACTCACACGCAAGATACTTACAGACTCACACTCATACTCACACACAAGATACTCGCAGACTCTCACTCATACTCACACACAAGATACTCACAGACTAACACCCATACTCACACACAATATCCTCACAGACTCACACTCATACTCTCACACAAGATACTGACAGACTCACACTCATACTCACACACAAGATACTCACAGACTCACACTCATACTCACACACAAGATACCTTCAGACACTCACTCATACTCATACACAAGATACTCACAGACTCTCACTCATAATCACACGCAATATACTCACAGACTCTCACTCATACTCACACACAAGATACTCACACTCTCACTCAAACTCACACACAATATACTCGCAGACTCTCACTCATACTCACACACAAGATACTCACAGACTCACACTCATACTCACACACAAGATACTCACATACTCACACTCATACTCACACACAAGATACTCACACTCTCACTCAAACTCACACACAATATACTCGCAGACTCTCAATTACTCACACACAAGATACTTTCAGACTCACACTCATACTCACACACAAGATACTTACAGACTCACACTCATACTCACACACAAGATATTCACATACTCACACTCATACTCACACAAAAGATACTCACAAACATACACTCATACTTACACACAAGATACTCACAGACTCTCACTCGTACTCACACACAGGATACTCACAGTCTCTCACTCATACTCACACACAATATACTCACAGACTCACACTCATACTCACACACAAGATACTCACAAACTCACACTCATACTCACACACAAGATACTCACAGACTCACACTCATACTCACACACAAGATACTCAGAGACTCACACTCATACTCACACACAAGATACTCACATACTCACACTCATACTCACACACAAGATACTCACAAACACACACTCATACTCACACACAAGATACTCACAGACTCACACTCATACTCACACACAAGATACTCACAAACTCTCACTCATACTCACACAAAAGTTACTCACAAACATACACTCATACTCACACACAAGATACTCACAGACTCACACTCATACACACACACAGGATACTCACAGACTCTCACTCATACTCACACACAAGAATCTCACAGGCTCTCACTCATACACAATATCGTCACAGACTCACTCATACTCACACACAATATACTCACAAACACACACTCATACCCACACACAAGATACTCACAGACTCACACTCATACTTACACACAAGATACTCACAGACTCTCACTCATACTCACACAAAAGATACTCACAAACACACACTCATACTCACACACAAGATACTCACAGACTCACACTCATACTCACACACAGGATACTCACAGACTCTCACTCATACTCACACACAAGATACTGACAGACTCACACCCATACTCACACACAATATCCTCACAGACTCACACTCATACTCTCACACAAGATACTGACAGGCTCACACTCATACTCACACACAAGATACTCACAGACTCACACTCATACTCACACACAATATACTCATAGACTCACACTCATACTCACACACAAGATACTCACAGACTCACACTCATACTCACACACAAGATCCTCACAGACTCACACTCATACTCACACACAAGATACTCATAGACTCACACTCATACTCACACACAAGATACTCATAGACTCACACTCATACTCACGCACAATATAATCACAGACTCACACTCATACTCACACAACAGATACTCTCACTCATACTCACACACAAGATACTCACAAACACACACTCATACTCACACACAAGATACTCACAGACTCACACTCATACTCACACACAGGATACTCACAGACTCACACTCATACTCACACACAGGATACTCACAGACTCTCACTCATTCTCACACACAAGATACTCACAGGCTCTCAATCATACACAATATCCTCACAGACTCACACTCATACTCACAAACAATATACTCACAGACTCACACTCATACTCACA
This sequence comes from Lampetra planeri, assembly GCF_965212315.1. Lineage (NCBI taxonomy): Eukaryota > Metazoa > Chordata > Hyperoartia > Petromyzontiformes > Petromyzontidae > Lampetra > Lampetra planeri. The sequence goes on along the minus strand of NC_136154.1, from coordinate 2,922,221 downwards.
CACAAGATACTCACAGACTCACACTCATACTCACACACAAGATACTTACAGACTCACACTCATACTCACACACAAGATACTCACATACTCATACTCACACTCATACTCACACAAAAGATACTCACAAACACACACTCATACCCACACACAAGATACTCACAGACTCACACTCATACTTACACACAAGATACTCACAGACTCTCACTCATACTCACACAAAAGATACTCACAAACACACACTCATACTCACACACAAGATACTCACAGACTCACACTCATACTCACACACAGGATACTCACAGACTCTCACTCATACTCACACACAAGATACTCACAGGCTCTCACTCATACACAATATCCTCACAGACTCACACTCATACTCAAACACAATATACTCACAGACTCACACTCATACTCACACACAAGATACTCACAAACTCACACTCATACTCACACATAAGATACTCACATACTCACACTCATACTCACAGACAAGATACTCACATACTCTCACTCATACTCACACACAAGATACTCACAGACTCACACTCATACTCACACACAAGATTCTCACAAACTCACACTCATACTCACACATAAGATACTCACATACTCACACTCATACTCACGGACAAGATACTCACATACTCTCACTCATACTCACACACAAGATACTCACAGACTCACACTCATACTCACACACAAGATACTCACAGACTCACACTCATACTCACACACAATATACTCACAGACTCACACTCATACTCACACACAAGATACTCCCAGACTCACACTCATACTCACACACAAGATACTCATAGACTCACACTCATACTCTCACACACAAGATACTCCCAGACTCACACTCATACTCACACACAAGATACTCATAGACTCACACTCATACTCTCACACACAAGATACTCACAGACTCACACTCATACTCACACACAAGATACTTACAGACGCTCACTCATACTCACACACAAGATACTCACAGACTCACACTCATACTCACACACAAGATACTTACAGACGCTCACTCATACTCACACACAAGATACTCACAGACTCATACTCACACGCAAGATACTCACAGACAAGATACTCAAAAACTCACACATTCTCACACAAAAGATACTCACAGACTCACACAGATACTCACACTCTCACTCATACACACAGGATACTAACAGACTGACACACATACTAATACACAAGATACTTACAGACCCATACATAGACATATACTCACAGACTCCAGCAGATACACAGATACTCACACTCTCACACATACTCACACACAAGGCACTGATAGATAAATGTGGCCTCCTCCTCCCCCCATCGAAATTTCTTGCCCTCAGCGGTGAGCGCGTGCAGTGGTTTAGCGATTGTCGCAAACTTTGGTACGAACCGGCGATTGTATGACGCAAACCCGACAAAACTGCGGACTTCACCCACCGATGTGGGGGTAGGCCATATGCTCACACACGCAGTTTTGACGGGATCCGTGGTTATGCCGGACTCGCTGACAATATGTCTGCAAAGATGATACTTCTGTGGCTTGGATTTAAGTTTGTCCGCCACACCCTGACAAACACCGACCACAACCGCTGCCGTTTCTCCTGGAACTTGCGCCCTAACACAATTACGTCATTCAAATAAATGAGGCACGAGTCCCATTGAAGACCTGCTAAGACCAGCCCCATAAGCCGGTGAAATGTGGCCAGAACAGAATGAAGACCCATCGGAATACAGTTACATTGGAACAACCCCTGGGGTGTTCGGAACGTAGTTTTAGGCTTGGATCCTTCATTCAAGGGGAATTGCCAAAACCCTTACAGCAAGTCGAGGGTTGAGACAAAAACGTGCACCCGACAAGACGTCCATTGAATTGTCCATCTGTGAGAGTGGATACGCATCCACCATTGATACTTTATTTAATTTACGAAAATTCACACAAAAACGAATACTCCCATCCTGCTTTTTAACCAGGACAATGGGAGCCCCCACGGACTGGTGGAAGGGGAACTAATGTCGGCAGCCAACATTTTGTCGACTGCCTGGCGAACATGGTCCTTTTCTTTGGGACTGAGCTTATACGAATTTTGACGTATTGGAGCGGCGTTACCCGTATTGATACGGTGCTGCAATAGTGATGTGCGGCCAATATCATATATCCCTTGACTAAAAATATCAGCGAATTATTGGAGCAATGCACGCAACTCGCCCTGCTGCTCTCCGGATTCCAAGAACACAGGATGAGATGTTACTATCCTTTGTGCTAGCACTTCCAAGAGTTCATGAACAGTGAGCCTGGTGAAATTTGGGGAGCGCATCGTCAGTAGTGTACCTTTGGTTCCTAGAGTGTTTCGGCCTTTCACACTATACACCCTCCCCAAAGGCGGCCAGCGACAGGGTGATCAATCCTACGCTTGCTTCCCATTCTCAATTAGTCATAGGAGTTGCCTTGTTGTTGATAGCCAACATCCCATGGGACTATGCATGGCAGGGGCGTCCTCCTCCCTGAGTCAAGCATTGTTGACCGCATACCTCTTGGCCCTCTCACTTCGGGGCCCAGCTGGGGTCTTTCCTCTTCATCCAGAGCCACTGACTGCTGCCTTCTGCCGCCTCCGATACAGCTCTGATTGCCAAACGCTGGCTCTGGTCCTTAATTCCCAGGTCTCTAAGCAGTCTGCTTGTAGATGTTGCCACAAAACCTCTGCAGCCCACCTCCACTGGTCGGACTTCTGTGTTCCAGCCATGATGCTGTGCTTCGGCAGCTAGATCGGCATAGCGCAGATGTTTTCGCTCATAAGCCTCATCTACTGAGTCCTCCCAGGGTACTATGGGTTCAATGATGAAGACCTTCTTGAGCGAACGGGACCAGAGCACCATGTCAGGTCTTAGGGTGGTGGTTGCGATCTCCGGAGGAAACACAAGTTGCCGGCCAATGTCAGCTAGCATTTTCCAGTCGCGGGCCAAGCGCAGCTGGTCTCGCTCTAATGGTGTAGAGCCGCTCTTCGGTGGTTTAGCCCCTTCGCGGACAAAGGTCGTCCGTAAGGGGTGTGATGCTGCTGGGGGTGGTAGGGAGTTGGTGGCAGCTCGCTTGTCCTCCACGGCGGACGCAAGGTTTTTAAGGACTTGGTTGTGACGCCAAGTGTAGCGTCCTTGGGTGAGGCTTGTTTTACACCCTGTGAGAATGTGCCTGAGGTTAGCTGGCATGGAACAGAGGGCACAGTCCGGACAACTTAGAATTTTCTCTACACAACGCGTCCATCCAAGCCTCATTTGACTTGCCTCCCAGCTCCACCACGGAAATTACCTCTATGGCTTTCTCGCCGGCCTCCTCACAACACAAGGCCATCACGTGGGCTAAAACTGTACCAGCTTGGACCACCGCGGCTCCCAGCCCGACTTTCAACAATTGCAAAAAGGGCTCCCTGACTATCGTTTGATCCGCCACCAACGCGACCCTGAATCGCCCTGTTCGAAGGGGTTATAAGGACCCCTCCAACGGTGTCTGCGTGATCAAGCTGCTTCCGCAGCTGCAAGGGCACCAACATCTGAGCATCTAGAGGGACCATGACAGTCTCCTTCACTAGGGCCTGAACCGTGGTGTTGGGTCTCTTCACTTGAGTCGGGGACTTCAAAAAGGCCAACCGCCATCCTGAAGGAAATGCAATACACCCTTGATCCACGAGGATCTTAAGGGGCATCCTGCCAAGAAAATCGGTGCCCAAGAGAAACGACACAGCCAATGTCTTAGAAACTAACACTGGCCCTGTCAAATCAATGTCCCCAATGCGGACTTTCACCAATATTTGGCCTAGAATACCCAAACTCCCGCCATTCGCGGCAACACATGCACTATTCACCGCATGAAGACAACAAGATCTCGGTGGCAAAGACTTAAAAATAAGCTCGGAAATTATGCTAGCCGACTCTCCCGTATCAATCAGCACACTCAGCTCTACTCCCTGCACGAACCCGACCACCGCGGATGATCCCAACGCCGCCGCCACAACATGGTGCGCCATCGCCGTCCACTGCCCCAAGCCCCACACCCCACAGCCACCTGTTCTATGCCGAAGTCCGCCGCTCGCGCACCATGACACGGTGAGGGATGATGATGTGTGAACCCGGCATGAAGTGACTGTGGCGGCCGGGTTTTCTGATGCATTGCGACTTGCCTGTGGGCCATAGGAAGCAGAGATCGGCAGGGCGGAGGAAGACAAAGGCGCGGCATCCCTTGGCGATGTGGCCTAGCTGGCCGTACTTAAAACAAATTATCAGAGACCTCCACGCTGGGAGGGGGGTCCCGCCTCACCATTCCGGTTCCCGCCATCGCCCGTGCGGGCTCCGGAAGAATGAAGCGCCGGTATATATAATGGTTGAGGGGTGGTATTTCTTGTGATCTCTCATTTACTTGATACAGCTGTCGTGGCTGTGACGGTTCCACCTGAAGACGGAGGCTTGTGTTGCTTCCGAAACGTCGTGATTTTTTATTTTGTTTTATTTTACTTTTATTAATTTACATTTTTTTACCTACGTGACTTTACCGAAAAAACCTAAGAATATGAATCCTTGCAGTCACGAAAGCTTCAAATCTAGAATTTCTCAGTTTCATTACTCAGACTTCTCTGCCTCAGGAATGGAGGGCAGTTATTTTTTTTATTGAGATTGGACCCAGTAATGATGCATTACTGAGTTGACTGCGCCTTGATCTCAAAAGACCAGATCTTCCCACAATGTAACAATCAGAAGGTTCAGACGCGTATCTCCCCGAGTAACGCCCATTGAGCTCATGGTCGGCTCTGTCCCCTCTCCTCCCACGGTGAATTCTTGCGAGGGCGGACTGGTCGGCTAAACATACGACAACAACAACAAAGAATAACGTTCGGGAGACGATGATCAGTAGAGACTCTGTGTTGAGTTATGTCCTCCGGAGAAGTGGGTGACTCCACAACAGCTGATTACCAGGGGGGGTTTGTGAAACGGCGAAACTTTATTTCAAAGTCTTCCGACGGGCAGTGGCTATCTGCAATGATCAAAAACACCCTCCCCTACACAACACCGCGTATTAATTCCTCTGTTAAGGGGATTGAGCGCCAATGTTAATATTTTAGAGCCAATCATTATAAGTATTTTAAGCATTGAAATACACTTTCATGTTAAAGTCTTAATTGTGCATATCTTCCTTACCACCAACAACTCAATCAAGAATCAGAGTTCCTGTAGTCGATTGAAATTCAATTTATATCATTTAAAGTTTTTCAATATTGTCCGGTGGTAGTGGGTTGAATTACACGTTCATATTTCAAATAGACCCTCGATTATCCGTGCAAATGACAGGGAGGATGGCCGAAGATAATAATAAAAAATCTCGGATAATCAAAATATATTCATTTTCTGCGGATCTCTATGCCAAACACCAAAGCTATTGGTATACATTATGTTTGAGTTAAGGACATTGTGTTTGTTATCACTGCGCATGCTCAGTGATAACACTTTCTTGCTCCCGCAGACACGGCCCATTAAGTGGACAGCAGAGATACGTAAATCAACATCAAACTACACCCCACTGCTGTAAAGATATGCAATTACTGTACTGTAGACGTGATCACGTGGATTTTGGATTAAACGCAGCACGTATTTGTTGGGTTTAAGCGCGTGACTTGTAATAAACATTTCCAAGAATAATGTAGAACTGTTTTTAGATTATTCATTTGGGCTTAAGGAAAAATCTATGAATTATTAAGTTATGTAAAAAATCTCAGGCGCACGTTTAGTCCGCAAATCGGAAAATCCGCACGTGGATAATCGAGAGTCTACTATTCCGTGTGGTTAATTGTACTTGTGCACCACTGCCAACGCAGCGTGAAAAAAAAAATATTTGGACTATTTGTTGATGCCGGTTTTTTTGGCTGCACTTTCCTGCTTGTCTGTGGTTCACAATACCTCTCACCTCACCAAGTATGCAGGAGGTCATGAGTTCGATCAAAACCCTGACGCATGCTTCTATATGTGGAATTTGCATGTTTTCCAGGTGGATTTTTCTCCCAGTCCATCGATTTTTACACGCTTTTATTTAACTCACTCTGTCTGTTGTTGTCGTTGTCATCGTTGTCGTAGCCTTAAATATTGTAACTCAATTTTAACCCACTTCCCAATGTGGTATCGCCTGCAAATTTGGTATACTTATGTCTTACTGATGACAATACATTATTCTTAAAAAAAAATGTAAACGATATTTTTACATGCTTTCTATGAACTCGCTCTGTCTGTTGTTGTTGTCGTATCCTCAAATCTTGCAACTCAATTTTAACCCATTTCCCAATGTGGTATAGACTGCAAACGTGGTATACTTATGTCATACTAATGACAATACTATATTCTATATATATAAAAAAAAAGTTTTTTTAAACATTCATTTTTTTATGTTATGTTTCGGCTTGGGTCTTATTGTCCACGCTCAACTGACGTTGGCTGTAAATCACCACGGTCCCTTACATTATGGAAAGCCTCGGGGCCACTTCCTGGAGTCGTGGAGTTCTGCCATTACTCGTACGGTACATTTCATTAAAGCGTGTTTTAAAAAAGAGTATTTATTAAATATTACTTATTCATTCCACATTTATAAACATGTGTTGAGAGTATATTGCTGCTGCAAATTTCCACGTGATAAACCACTTTGTTAAACTATCATTGGTGGCCAGGTAGCTTCTGAAAACAGCTACATAACTCAATGGGCTTTCTCTGGTAAAATACAATAATTTATGTTATTGGTTCTTTCGGTAAAGTCACGTAGAAGGGAAATAAAAAAAAAATATATATATAAAACAATAAAAATTATCACGACGTTTCGACTGCAACACAAGGAATCATCATCAGGTGTGAAATCCACAGCAAGAAATTTTGAAAAATGTGGCGGTTTTTCCTAATGTCAGCACCACGGACAGCGATTGGATAGCTGGTCAGATGGACGAGCCCATCTATGCTCGGAAAAGAGTTGGGGGGAGAAGAAAATGGAATGCGGTCTGAAAGTCACCGCAAGCGTGAACACAATCAATTAAGACCCGAAATGGTTAATCAAATCCTTCCAATGATTGCTAAGCCAGAATCCATCTTCTCGGTTGAAATTTTCTCTGTGTTTGTATATGTGGATAGCCTCATGAAGGAATATCTCATGGTAGCCAGATGGCTTGCAGAGAACCTCTGTCTTGGAAAAGTCAATGTCATGTGAGCCCACTGAATTAAAACAGTGATCTGCCACGGCCGAGGTGTTGGTTCTACCGTGTTTTAGGTCTGCTTTGTGATCAGGGATGCGGTCAGAGACATGTCGTTTGGTTTCTCCATTGTAACTATTACCACAGAGGCAACTCAGTTTGTAGACGCCAGGGTACTGTATGTCCGGAATCACATATTTTACAGACGGAACCAGACTTTTGTCATCTGGCCACATGGCCGGCCTGTTCTAGTCGAATTCCTCGACCACATCAATTCCATACACCCAGCCATCAGATTTACCATGGAAGTCGAAAAAGATGGCAAGCTACCTTTTTTGGATGTCCTAATAAAAAGGAAAGCTACCCATACGGATGCTTACCTGAAACCGGATTCCCACCACCATCCATCCCAGAAGACTTCCCTCATCAAGACTTGGCACCATAGAGCCCAATGCATTTCTGACCAGGAACGCATTGCCAGTGAACTCAAGCACGTACACCAAGCTCTTAAGGCTAATGGTTAATCCAACTACACAATCCGCAAAGCCATCACTCCAACCATGAAGAAGGACCCTCTTGAGGAGCCATTCAAAACCATCACCTTACCCTACATTGCGGGGATCACAAAAAAGATCTCCAAAATCTTGAATAAACACAAGATCCAGGTCCGATTTAACACATTACATAAAATCAGTGATCTGGTTCCGTCTGTAAAAGATGTGATTACGGACATACATTAACCTGGCGTCTACAAACTGAGTTGCCTCTGTGGTAGTAGTTACATTGGAGAAACCAAACGACATGTCTCTGACCGCATCCGTGAGCACAAAGCAGACCTAAAACACGGTAGGACCAACACCTCGGCCGTGGCAAATCACTGTTATAATTCAGTGGGCTCACATGACATTGACTTCTCCAAGACAGAGGTTCTCTGCAAGCCATCTGGCTACCATGAAAGATTCGTTCATGAGGCTATCCACATATACAAACACAGAGACAATTTCAGCCGAGAAGATGGATTCTGGCTTAGCAATCATTGGAAGGATTTGATGAACCTTTTCGAGTCTTAATTGATTGTGTTCACGCTTGCGGTGACTTTCAGACTGCATTCGACTTTTTTTCTCCCCCCTCCTCTTTTCCGAACATAGATGAACTCGTCCATCTGGCCAACTGCCAAATCGCTGTCCGCGTTCCTGACGTTAGGAAAAAACCACCACTTTTTTAACATCCTTAATATTAAGTTCGCTTGCTTGCTTGTGTAATGGGTTCGAATTAGGTGCACACACACGCAGCTTGGAGGCAACACTATTTATTAAACGGTAAGTAATATAACACTGTACATAAGGTGGTGAGCACCTTCCTCAACTCACTAACACTCTGGAACACGACACAGACTGGACCAGGCAGGCAATGGCCTGCCTGGCCCAGGACGACGACTCGGGACTTGACGACCGATGATGTCTTCACTTTGGAGTACAGTACAACAGCCTCGCTCTGCGTTCACACCACGCTTATATCTGGTTTGGCGTGGCTGGCTCCGCCCCGGCGTGGCTGGCTCTCTTCAGGCCACGCCTCCCTTCCCAGGACACGCCTCACTTCCCCCACCTCTGGGAAGGTCCGGATCCCTCCAGCACGTGACCCCCCAGGCACCCCCTTGGGGCCCCCAGCCCTCGTACAGGCCGACACAGTAGTGACCATTCTATGTCACTACACTTGCTTAGGACCGTGCAAATCTTTCGGTCGTTTTTTAACCCACTTCCCGTGATCCAATCGAGCTGACATTTTGCACACAGACTCGTTGTGCGTGACAATGAATTTTCGTGGAAATGTTTTTCCAAAATTTTACACTGTTTAGGGAAAATGTTTTAAATATTTATTTACCAATTGGTTAATACTGGCACACAATCATCTGACCCATAGGTGGCAGCCATCTCAAGCCAGAGGACGAGAGGACTCTAGCCGCCCCGATGCCACGCATATAAAGGATTTATAGTGAAAAACTTTGTTTTTACGGGTTAATTCAAAATTTCTTGCTGTGGATTTCACACCTGATGATGATTGCTTGTGTTGCAGTCGAAACGTCGTGAGAATTTGTATTGTTTTATATATGTTTTATTTTATTATTTCCCTTCTACGTGACTTTACCTAAAGAACCAAGAATATGAATCCCTGCAGTCACGAAAGCTTTAAATCAAAATTTACAAGAATTTAGTTTAAAGTGTAATTACTAGATAAATATATCACACTGCTGTGTCTGTGTCCCAGATCTCATCGCAGCCCGGGATGATGAAGGAACTACGTTACCGCTCGACCGAAAACATCGAGCAATCAAATTTAGCCCCCAACAGAGTCGCATCGTCAATGGCGAGGAGGCGATACCCAACAGCTGGCCCTGGCAGGTGAGAGCGGCTCCCCAAAACCGCGAGTGTCGTTTCTCATGCGACGGCGGTAACGATGCAATGTGTCCGTCGTAAATATATGTACAGTCTATGCTTCTATAACACGGCAGGTTGTTTTCATCACGTGAATTGGATATAACGCGATTCATGTGTTAGGGAATACATTTTTTGTTTTAGCTCAGATTAGAATTGGATATAACGCGATTGAGTTAACAGAACTAATGCCCCGTGAGTTAGGATTAAGTAGTTGTAACGGCATAGCATGATCACACAAGGCATTTGGAAGATGCCGGATGATGCTTCTAGATGCTACCAACGTGCCTGCATACCCATCTCATGTGTTATCACGTATGTGCTTTCCCTCCCTTTACTATTTCTTATTTTTATAACACGATTTTTCCATAGCGTGGTGTTCTTCAGGAACGCAACTACTACTGCATTATATGAGAAGTGACGGTATCCAGAAAAAAAAATTACTTCATTATAATCTAGCTCTCGGAGTTCAAACCCGTCTCTTCAAACTGAATATGGCCTATCTACTCTTTTCAAGATCGTTTATGTAGCCCTAACAAGAAGGATGAAACATTGTGAATCAGAGTGGAATCTCTTAACAATTTTAAGCACGACTTTGTCCTCAGAAATATTTGTTGAGTGACATATTAGTTATGTTTAAAGCCAAACAATGAGACATCACCTGGCATTTATGGTGTTGTGACTTAACACTGTCCCACCTGTTCTCCAGTGGACCCTCTTTCAATTACATTAGACTCTCGATTAACCACACGAATGACGGTGAGGACGGCCGTGGATAATTCTAAATTGTGGATAAATTTTCCGTGGATTTCGATGCCAAAAACCACTAATATATTGTGTTTAAGTTAATCAAATGGAGTTTGTTAATAAACAAAACTAAAAATTGTAGTAAATAATGTATTGATCTTGTGTCGTAGCTTTGGATAGCAGAACCACGCCAATCAAAATAAATCAAACTTCATCCGTTTTTGTAAATATATGCAACTACTGTACTGTACAGGCAATCACTTGGAATTCGGATTAACCGGAGCACATATTTGTTCGATTTAAGCACGTGACTTGTAACAAACATTTCAGAGAATAACAATGTATAGCTTTTTATTATTAATTTGGGGTTAAGACAACATCCATGAATGATACATTTATGTAAAAAACAATCCCAGGTGCGCGATTAGTCCACAAATTGGATAATCCGCACACGAATAATCAAGAGTCAACTGTACGTTTCTTAAGGTGAACTTTGTTCCCTCCACCTTAGAAGTGTTCCATACCCACAAACTGGCGTAACTCCCTTTCGTAACAATCCGGGTCTTCATCCAGATGTCTTCAGTAACTTCCATCCTTTCTCTAATTTTCCTTTATTGTCTAATGTTCTGGAGGATACCTGTGGCAAAGCTGGCTCCAGCAACATCCAACCTTGACTCCATTTCAATCAAGATTTAGATTTTAGCAGAGTGCAGAGAATGCTTTGATCGGGTAGTATATAACCCTTTGAACTCTGCAGACGAGGGTTTTTCAAGCGTTATTGCCGTTCTTCATCTTAGTGGTGCCTTTTATTTGTATGTTCATGTGTATGTTGCACTTCTTTTGCACTGCACATAGCCAACCCTGCTATTCTCGGGTGCAGGCGAAACACAACAAACAATGGGTCTTTGTGTGAGTCTATGGGTCTCTATAATCCATAATAGAGGTTTTTGGGTTAGATCGCGTAAATATATAAATGTGTCGTTAAAACCCGCCACCACCCAACACAACTTACTAGTAAGGTTTGTCACGTAAACAGAACATGCCAAATCGTCACTAGTACAGCACACCGGTGTGTTGGAGAGCCAAGCCACGACATTTACAAACTGAGTACGAAGTTTCGCCAGTAATTACAACTAGCTTCATCAGGCGACAGCCAGATTTGTGGAGAAGTCCACCTGTTTCGTTCCTTATATAGAGGCGTATATGTGTTGACCACCCTTCGGGGCTCTTGCACAATGTGAGGGGAGGAGGGGATTACTGAGGCAACGTACATTATGCATTTACATTATGCGAGCCCTTTGAACTTGTCCTTCCTGTCTATTGTGTTTATTAAAATAGCCTTACCAACGGTAATCCCTATTGAAGTACGCTGCCCTTTGTAGCCATGCATTTAAATAATGTATGATTTGATTATTCGCTTCCACGCAGCACTAAGACGGTAGCTATCCGGTTATTTTGATGTCTTTCAATTTCGAAAGATTATCTATTTAGTCTTGGCCAATAGTAGCTAGTTTTGCACAAAACTTCTACATTATCTGCTGACATTTGCATTTGGGATAATTTAATATTTCTCTGATGTTTTTTTAGTCTCGTGCTGATCATTGGTCCTGTTTGCCCAACATAACATTTACCACACTGGCAGTTAATCCTGTACACACCTTCTGTTGATAGCTTCGGTCATGCCAAATCTGACTCGGTTGTTTTGTTTTTCCAAACATCTGGCTAGTTTATCAGTTATTCCCACAATGTTCGATATTTTTATAGTTTTAATTACTTGGGCTGTTTCAATGCTCTTGTTATTTGATTTAGTTTTGGTATTCAATGCCCTTTTGATTTGTGCATCATTGTAACCGTTTATTTGCAGTGCTTATTTAACATGTGGAATTTTACTTCTCAGATTATCACCATCTGACACTTTCCTAGCTCGATAAATGAGCGTCTTGATAAGAGCCGATTTCTGTGCGGGGTGATGGTGTGACTCTGCATTCAGATGGGCGTCAGAATGCGTTTTCTTTCGGTAAACACTGTGTGTTATTTTACCATTTCTACCCCGTCCAAGCAGAATATCCAGAAATGGTAGAGTTCTGTCAGCTTCCACTTCCATGGTGAACTGGATGGATGGGTTTTGCGAGTTGAGATGATTAAGACATGCGTTCAGTGTATCTTTGCCGTGTGGCCAGACAACCTATGTGTCATCTACATATCTAAACAAGCAGATGGTTTTAGTGTGCTTGAAGCTATTGCTTTTGTTTCAAAATCTTCCATGTACAAATTCGCTATCACAGGAGACAAAGGAGAGCCCATTGCTGCTTCTTCCTTTTGTTTATAGAAGTTACCTTGCCACAATAAGTAAGTGTTATTTAGACAGTGTTCAACTAGTCTTGGGATATCTTTGGCTAAACCTTTGTTCGTTACCAGAGTGTCAAGTAATTTAATTGACTTGTTAACCGGAACCCTTGTGAACAGAGATGTCACACCAAAACTTACGAGAATATCATTAGGATTAAGCTGTGTGAGTCTATGGGTCTCTGTGTGAGTCTCTGTGATGCTATATCTTAACTTGTAAAGCGCTCCATAACACAGTTTTAAACGGTGAATGGGACAAAATAAAATAAAGTTCGGGTGATAAGCAACATCATTATTATTATACGAGCTTGAGAAGAGAGACAATACATTGAATTCCTAAATTGAGCAGTGAGAGGGGGAGAAACCAAAAGATAAAGTTTGGCGACCTGAAATTTTGGGCATTGAAGACAGGTTTTGGTGACATCGACAAAAATCAACATAGGCCGAAAATCATCCTGACATGCAAAGCGTGCCATGGCTTGCGCACTCTGCCTTTGTGATGTAAAAAAAAGCTTCCGTGCGATGCTGTGATATCACCACAGATCCGGCTGTATTCGTATCCTGATCAATCTTCCGCTGCTCTCGGTGCTCTGGGCTACGCGTGTGGAGGCTTTCTCGTCAACGGCGACTGGGTAATGACGGCCGCCCATTGCATAGGGTGAGTGTATCGTCCCTTGTGGGTGATGACCACTGCCCATTGCATTCAGTGAGTATCTCGCCTCTTGTGGGTGATGACCACTGCCCATTGCATTCAATGATTGTCTCGTCCCTTGTGGGTGATGACTACTGCCCATTGCATTCAGTGATTGTCTCGTCCCTTGTGGGTGATGACTACTGCCCATTGCATTCAGTGATTGTCTCGTCCCTTGTGGGTGATGACTACTGCCCATTGCATTCAGTGAGTGCCTCGTCCCTTGTGGGTGATGACCACTGCCATTGCATTCAGTGTCTCGTCCCTTGTGGGTGATGACCACTGCCCATTGCATTCAGTGAGTGTCTCGCCCCTTGCGGGTGATGACCACTGCCCATTGCATTCAGTGAGTGTCTCGTCCCTTGCTGGTGATGACCACTGCCCATTGCATTCAGTGAGTGTCTCGCCCCTTGCTGGTGATGACCACTGCCCATTGCATTCAGTGAGTGTCTAGTCCCTTGCGGGTGATGAACACTGCCCATTGCATTCAGTGAGTGTCTCGTCACTTGTGGGTGATGACCACTGCCCATTGCATTCAGTGAGTGCCTCACCACTTGTGGGTGATGACCACTGCCCATTGCATTCAGTGACCCCTCTACACAGCCCCATCGTCGGCGTCTAACTTTCTAGCTGGTTGACTAATATAGTGACGACGACGATGGGAGCCGTGCAGAGGATCGGCAATGCGGCCGGATGGTGAAGAGAGATGATGGCGAAGACAGCGACGGCAGCCAGGACCCGGACCCCACGTGCCATGCCACGCCTCCGGCCACGCCTCCTTCTAGAACCTTTGAGCAGGTTCCCGGAGCTTCCCGACTAACCACGCCTTTTACCCTGGACCCAGTTATGCCCCCCTTCTAGTTGGTTATTATATAACGCACCCATTCTCGTGATTATCCCTCCTGGTCAACAGATGCCACCCTGTCATTACATATGTACGTCCTGCCGTCTTTGGGTGCAAAAATCGCAATAGCTGTGACCTGTATAGGCATCGAGTGAAACGGTGTGGTATTACTTGATAATACGCTTCCAAGCGGCACTAAGCCTGCAGCTATGAGACCGGTTCCAATTATTTTTTATGTTTTTTTTTACGTGACCTGCTGCTGCTGCCGCTCAATGTCTCCCACAGTGCTAATAACTCCGAGGTCGTGTATCTGGGCAAACACGATCTCAGGATTTCTGAATCCGGACAAATCTGCTTGCAAGGCAAGAACAAATACATCCACCCCAGTTGGAATGGAGACGCATCGAATGGGTACGGAGCCCTGTCGTCAATCCACCGCGGGTCACTGGGGTTGCTTGACCACAATTTAACCATGCCGGTTGGTGGAGGCAGGAAACGTAGATCGGTGGTTCTCCCCGCCCCTTATGGGAAACATGAGAAAGTTTGCGTAGCGATTTGTAAATTGATTGGTAATCATTTATTTATTATTCTACCACCCAGTGTCTGCAGTCAGTTAGCAGTTGGGGGTCTTAAGTGCCCACTGCGTTGCGTTGGGCTTCTGTTTGCCAGTGAGATGTGCAGACAAAGTCTCTCTCCCTCGCTCCCGTGCATTGTCCCTCTGCAATATAGGTAATCAGTTTAAATCAATGACAAAGATCCCCAGTATAGCCTTAATACTGTTGGGGCAAGTGCTGTTAGCGAGTAGCACCTATAAAAGCTAGCACAGCACACGAGGGGGTGGGTGGCCAGCCCCACGCTTGGCTGCTGATGTTTACACACTGCGCCAGGTACTCATTTGAGGGCTGAGTCGACCTAGGGGAGGCCCAGTACCGGTTCAGATAATCGTCACTGGTGTTGGTGGCCTTGAACAGGAATCGAACTCAGGTTGCCAGGTCCCATAGCGTAGCGCGCTAACAGCTACCCCACCGTTCGTGACAAGCAGTTTACACATCCCATCAGCACCGATGGTCTTCGAGATCAGTGGTCATTCTCAATCTTTTTTTGTTTACTGCTGTAGTACCCTCCTTGTTGAACTCGTGTTTCCACCGAGTAATCCCCTTGCCTGACCCAACATGGTTCTGAGAAATATAAATGTATGAATAATGAACATCAATATTTTAAACAAATTGTTCATTTTGTGAGGTCATCTTAACTAGCTAGTTAACCGCAAGCGAATGCAAAAAAATTCAACGAACGCTCAGCACGCATGACGTAATGAGTTTGCGCTCGCTGTTTACCCTTGTAAACAACACATTGTTTAAGATCAATTAGTCTGGAAAGGTCTTTTATATCTTTCTAGGTTACCATATGTATTTACATTTGATCGTAGTTATTTAATTTTGCCAGATTCACGCATGATTATTCACCAATGCCTCTCATGTATGATATAATAGCACACATTTGTAGTGTCGTCTGTGCGTGCGGGTGGCGTGCGACACACACAGTGAGCAGGAGACGAGGTGGTCGCAGGAGGCACCGCTCTGCCCTCTTTTATTGTTGTTGCCAACCTCAAACCACCACTCGGGCCCCCTCTCTCTCTCACACACGACCCCGCTGCCGCGCGCCCCATCCCAGACACGACCCTGTGCGCGTTGCACCGACGGCGTCAACCGGGACAGCCAACTACTGTCCGTCCGCGTAATGATCAGGCGAAGGTGGCAGCGATGAGACCAACGATGGTGACAGCGGCGACGGGACGAGTCCACTCCCAGAACCAGCAGCCCAGAGCTCCCGCTCCCCGCTGCTTTTATTCCCCTCCGATTGGCTTGGCTCTGCCCTAACCGCGCCTCCGTTCTCGAACCCTCCCACGTATATGCTCAGCGGCGTGTGCGCTAAGTGCCCATCTGCAGTTGCTATTGCTGTCCAACAGTCAGCGCTATGTCACTACACATTTATAAATCACCTCATATTACCCCGCAGAACATTTCCATGTACTTCCAGGCGTCCCCGTACACCCGGTTGAGAGCCCTTTATTCCAAGACGCTTGATAACAATGACACTACACTAAACTTTTTATTTTACCAAGTCAGGCCCACGAAGCTATATAGCTCTTTTTAAGAAGCAACCTGGCTATCACGAATGATAGCTCACTGAAGTGGATTAACACATGTACATTTAGAGCAGCAGCCAAATACTCTAAATGCATGATGTTGATTTTAAATGTGGAGGGAAAAACCCGGAGGACCCGGTGAAAAATCCATGCAACCATGGGGAGAGAGAGATGCAAGCTCCAAATATACCGCAGGCGTCAGCGTCGGGGTCAAATCAACAACTTCCTGTATACCAGGCGAGGCTGTTAACATCTCCGAGCCACCATGGCGTATTTTACGTACCATTGTACGTAAAATGATGATCGTGGCTGAAATATTTATAAAAAAGTGGAGTTAATAAAAGTGGTGGTGTACCCCCCTTCTCCTCACTCCCCTCCTCTCCCCTCCGTGAAAAGGCCACTCTCCCGATCGTCTCCCCCGATTTGAGGAGGGGGCAGTGAGCTCCCTACTAGAGGTAGTGAGCCCCCTACTAGAGGCAGTGAGCCCCCTACTAGAGACAGTGAGCCCCCTACTAGAGACAGTGAGCCCCCTACTAGAGACAGTAAGCCCCCTACTAGAGACAGTGAGCCCCCTACTAGAGACAATGAGCCCCCTACTAGAGGTAGTGAGCCCCCTACTAGAGACAGTGAGCCCCCTACTAGAGACAGTGAGCCCCCCACTAGAGGTAGTGAGCCCCCTACTAGAGGCAGTGAGCCCCCTACTAGAGACAGTGAGCCCCCCACTAGAGACAGTGAGCCCCCTACTAGAGACAGTGAGCCCCCCACTAGAGGCAGTGAGCCCCCCACTAGAGGTTGTGAGCCCCCCACTAAAGGCAGTGAGCCCCCTACCAGAGACAGTGAACCCCCTACTAGAGGTAGTGAGCCCCCTACTAGAGACAGTGAGCCCCCTACTAGAGGCAGTGAGCCCCCCACTAGAGGTAGTGAGCCCCCCACTAGAGGTAGTGAGCCCCCCACTAGAGGCAGTGAGCCCCCTACCAGAGACAGTGAGCCCCCTACTAGAGGTAGTGAGCCCCCTACTAGAGACAGTGAGCCCCCTACTAGAGGCAGTGAGCCCCCTACTAGAGGTAGTGAGCCCCCTACTAGAGACAGTGAGCCCCCTACTAGAGGCAGTGAGCCCCCTACTAGAGGCAGTGAGCCCCCTACTAGAGGTAGTGAGCCCCCTACTAGAGGCAGTGAGCCCCCCACTAGAGGCAGTGAGCCCCCCACTAGAGGCAGTGAGCCCCCTACTAGAGGCAGTGAGCCCCCTACTAGAAGTAGTGAGCCCCCTACTAGAGACAGTGAGCCCCCTACTAGAGGCAGTGAGCCCCCTACTAGAGGTAGTGAGCCCCCCACTAGAGGCAGTGAGCTCCCTACTAGAGGCAGTGAGCCCTCCACTAGAGGTAGTGAGCCCCCTACTAGAGGTAGTGAGCCCCCCACTAGAGACAGTGAGCCCCCTACTAGAGACAGTGAGCCTCCCACTAGAGGTAGTGAGCCCCCTACTAGAGGCAGTGAGCCCCCCACTAGAGGTAGTGAGCCCCCCACTAGAGACAGTGAGCCCCCTACTAGAGGCAGTGAGCCCCCTACTAGAGGCAGTGAGCCCCCTACTAGAGGTAGTCAGCCCCCTACTAGAGGTAGTGAGCCCCCCACTAGAGGTAGTGAGCCCCCTACTAGAGGCAGTGAGCCCCCTACTAGAAACAGTGAGCCCCCTACTAGAGGTAGTGAGCCCCCCACTAGAGACAGTGAGCCCCCTACTAGAGGCAGTGAGCCCCTCACTAGAGACAGTGAGCCCCCTCCTAGAGACAGTGAGCCCCCCACTAGAGGCAGTGAGCCCCCTACTAGAGACAGTGAGCCCCCTCCTAGAGACAGTGAGACCCCCACTAGAGGTAGTGAGCCCCCCACTAGAGGCAGTGAGCCCCCTACTAGAGGTAGTGAGACCCCTACTAGACACAGTGAGCCCCTACTAGAGAAAGTGAGCCCCCTACTAGAGGTAGTGAGCCCCCCACTAGAGACAGTGAGCCCCCTACTAGAGAAAGTGAGCCCCCTACTAGAGGTAGTGAGCCCCGCACTAGAGACAGTGAGCCCCCTACTAGAGGCAGTGAGCCCCCTACTAGAGGTAATGAGCCCTACTAGAGGCAGTGAGCCCCCTACTAGAGACAGTGAGCCCCCTACTAGAGACAGTGAGCCCCCTACTAGAGGCAGTGAGCCCCCTACTAGAGATAGTGAGCCCCCTACTAGAAGCAGTGAGCCCCCCACTAGAGGCAGTGAGTTCCCCACTAGAGACAGTGAGTCCCCTACTAGAGGCAGTGAGCCCCCTACTTGAGACAGTGAGCCCTCACTAGAGGCAGTGAGCCCCCCACTAGAGACAGTGAGCCCCCTACTAGAGGAAGTGAGCCCCCTACTAGAGGCAGCGAGCCCCCTACTAGAGGCAGTGAGCCCCCTACTAGAGGCAGTGAGCCCACCACTAGAGACAGTGAGCCCCCAACTAGAGGTAGTGAGCCCCCTACTAGAGACAGTGAACCCCGTACTAGAGGCAGTGAGCCCCCAACTAGAGACAGTGAACCGCCTACTAGAGACAGTGAACCCCCTACTAGAGACAGTGAGCCCACTACTAGAGGCAGTGAGCCCCCTACTAGAGGCAGTGAGCCCCCCACTATAGGTAGTGAGCCCCCTACTAGAGGCAGTGAACCCCCTACTAG
Organism: Lampetra planeri; assembly: GCF_965212315.1. Taxonomy (NCBI): domain Eukaryota; kingdom Metazoa; phylum Chordata; class Hyperoartia; order Petromyzontiformes; family Petromyzontidae; genus Lampetra; species Lampetra planeri. Next base: position 2,903,108 of record NC_136154.1, on the reverse strand, counting down.
AGACAGTGAGCCCCCTACTAGAGATAGTGAGCCCCCTACTTGAGACAGCGAACCCCCTACTAGAGACAGTGAGCCCCCTAATAGAGGCAGTGAGCCCCTACTAGAGGCAGTGAGCCCCCCACTATAGGTAGTGAGCCCCCTACTAGAGACAGTAAGCCCCCTACTAGAGGCAGTGAGCCCCCTACTAGAGGTAGTGAGCCCCCCACTAGAGACAGTGAGCCCCCTACTAGAGGCAGTGAGCACACTACTAGAGGTAGTGAGCCACCCACTAGAGACAGTGAGCCCCCCACTAGAGGCAGTGAGCCCCCTACTAGAGACAGTGAGCTCCCTCCTAGAGACAGTGAGCCCCCCACTAGAGGTAGTGAGCCCCCCACTAGAGGCAGTGAGCCCCCTACTAGAGGCAGTGAGCCCCCTACTAGAGACAGTGAGCCTCCAACTAGAGGCAGTGAGCCCCCTACTAGAGACAGTGAGCCCCCTACTAGAGGCAGTGAGCCCCCTACTAGAGACAGTGAGCCCCCCACTAGAGGCAGTGAGCTCCCTACTAGAGGTACTGAGCCCCCTACTAGAGGCAGTGAGCCCCCCACTAGAGACAGTGAGACCCCTACTAGAGGCAGTGAGCCCCCTACTAGAGACAGTGAGCCCCCTACTAGAGGCAGTGAGCCCCCCACTAAAGACAGTGAGCCCCCTACTAGAGACAGTGAGCCCCCTACTAGAGACAATGAGCCCCCCACTAGAGGTAGTGAGCACCCTACTAGAGGCAGTGAGCCCCCTACTAGAGACAGTGAGCCCCCTACTAGAGGCAGTGAGCCCCCTACTAGAGACAGTGAGCCCCCCACTAGAGGCAGTGAGCCCCCTACTAGAGACAGAGAGCCCCCTACTAGATGCAGTGAGCCCCCTACTAGAGGCAGTGAGCCCCCCACTAGAGACAGTGGGCCCCCTACTAGAGACAGTGAGCCCCCTACTAGAGACTGTGAGCCCCCCACTAGAGGTAGTGAGCCCCCTACTAGAGGCAGTGAGCCCCCTACTAGAGGTAGTGAGCCCCCCTACTAGATGCAGTGAGCCCCCTACTAGAGGCAGTGAGCCCCCTACTAGAGACAGTGAGCCCCCCACTAGAGGTAGTGAGCTCCCTACTAGAGGCAGTGAGCCCCCTACTAGAGACAGTGAGCCCCCCACTAGAGGTAGTGAGCTCCCTACTAGAAGCAGTGAGCCCCCTACTAGAGACAGTGAGCCCCCTACTAGAGGTAGTGAGCCCCCCTACTAGAGGCAGTGAGCCCCCTACTAGAGGCAGTGAGCCCCCTACTAGAGACAGTGAGCCCCCCACTAGAGGTAGTGAGCTCCCTACTAGAGGCAGTGAGCCCCCCACTAGAGGCAGTGAGCCCCCCACTAGAGACAGTGAGCCCCCTACTAGAGACAGTGAGCCCCCTACTAGAGGCAGTGAGCCCCCTACTAGATGCAGTGAGCCCCCCACTAGAGACAGTGAGCCCCCTACTAGAGGCAGTGAGCCCCCCACTAGAGACAGCGAGCCCCCTACTAGAGACAGTGAGCCCCCTACTAGAGGTAGTGAGCCCCCCTACTAGAGGCAGTGAGCCCCCTACTAGAGGCAGTGAGCCCCCTACTAGAGACAGTGAGCCCCCCACTAGAGGTAGTGAGCTCCCTACTAGAGGCAGTGAGCCCCCCACTAGAGGCAGTGAGCCCCCCTACTAGAGACAGTGAGCCCCCTACTAGAGACAGTGAGCCCCCTACTAGAGGCAGTGAGCCCCCTACTAGATGCAGTGAGCCCCCCACTAGAGACAGTGAGCCCCCTACTAGAGGCAGTGAGCCCCCCACTAGAGACAGCGAGCCCCCTACTAGAGACAGTGAGCCCCCTACTAGAGGCAGTGAGCCCCCTACTAGAGGCAGTGAGCCCCCCACTAGAGAGAGTGAGCCCCCTACTAGAGACAGTGAGCCCCCTACTAGAGACAGTGAGCCCCCACTAGAGACAGTGAGCCCCCTACTAGAGACAGTGAACCCCCTACTAGAGACAGTGAGCCCCCCACTAGAGGTAGTGAGCCCCCTACCAGAGTTAGTGAGCCCCCCTACTAGAGGCAGTGAGCCCCCTACTAGAGACAGTGAGCCTCCTACTAGAGACAGTGAGCCCCCAACTAGAGGCAGTGAGCCCCCTACTAGAGGCAGTGAGCCCCGTACTAGAGGTAGTGAGCCCCCCTACTAGAGGCAGTGAGCCCCCCACTAGAGGTAGTGAGCCCCCCACTAGAGGTAGTGAGCCCCCTACTAGAGGTAGTGAGCCCCCTACTAGAGGTAGTGAGCCCCCTACTAGAGGCAGTGAGCCCCCTACTAGAGGTAGTGAGCCCCCTACTAGAGGCAGTGAGCCCCCCACTAGAGGTAGTGAGCCCCCCACTAGAGGCAGTGAGCCCCCTACTAGAGGCAGTGAGCCCCCTACTAGAGGTAGTGAGCCCCCCACTAGAGGTAGTGAGCCCCCCACTAGAGGCAGTGAGCCCCCTACTAGAGACAGTGAGCCCCCTACTAGAGGTAGTGAGCTCCCTACTAGAGACAGTGAGCCCCCCACTAGAGGTAGTGAGCCCCCTACTAGAGGTAGTGAGATCCTTACTAGAGACAGTGATCCCCCCACTAGAGGTAGTGAGCCCCCTACTAGAGGTAGTGAGCTCCCTACTAGAGACAGTGAGCCCCCTACTAGAGGTAGTGAGCTCCCTACTAGAGGTAGTGAGCCCCCTACTAGAGGTAGTGAGCTCCCTACTAGAGACAGTGAGCCCCCCACTAGAGGTAGTGAGCCCCCTACTAGAGGTAGTGAGCCCCCTACTAGAGACAGTGAGCCCCCGACTAGAGGTAGTGAGCTCCCTACTAGAGACAGTGAGCCCCCTACTAGAGGTAGTGAGCTCCCTACTAGAGACAGTGAGCCCCCTACTAGAGGTAGTGAGCTCCCTTCTAGAGGCAGTGAGCCCCCTACTAGAGGTAGTGAGCTCCCTACTAGAGACAGTGAGCCCCCCACTAGAGGTAGTGAGCCCCCTACTAGAGGTAGTGAGCCCCCTACTAGAGACAGTGAGCCCCCGACTAGAGGTAGTGAGCTCCCTACTAGAGGTAGTGAGCTCCCTACTAGAGACAGTGAGCCCCCTACTAGAGGTAGTGAGCTCCCTACTAGAGACAGTGAGCCCCCTACTAGAGGTAGTGAGCTCCCTACTAGAGGCAGTGAGCCCCCTACTAGAGGTAGTGAGCTCCCTACTAGAGACAGTGAGCCCCCTACTAGAGGTAGTGAGCTCCCCACTAGAGACAGTGAGCCCCCCACTAGAGGTAGTGAGCCCCCTATTAGAGGTAGTGAGCTCCCTACTAGAGACAGTGAGCCCCCCACTAGAGGTAGTGAGCCCCCTACTAGAGGTAGTGTGCTCCCTACTAGAGACAGTGAGCCCCCCACTAGAGGTAGTGAGCCCCCTACTAGAGGTAGTGAGCTCCCTACTAGAGACAGTGAGCCCCCTACTAGAGGTAGTGAGCTCCCTACTAGAGACAGTGAGCCCCCCACTAGAGGTAGTTAGCCCCCTACTAGAGGTAGTGAGCTCCCTACTAGAGGTAGTGAGCCCCCCTACTAGAGGCAGTGAGCCCCCTACTAGAGGTAGTGAGCCCCCTACTAGAGACAGTGAGCCCCCTACTAGAGGTAGTGAGCCCCCTACTAGAAACAGTGAGCCCCCTACTAGAGACAGTGAGCCCCCTACTAGAGGTAGTGAGCCCCCTACTAGAGACAGTGAGCCCCCCACTAGGGGTAGTGAGCCCCCTACCAGAGGTAGTGAGCCCCCTACTAGAGATAGTGAGCCCCCCACTAGAGGTAGTGAGCCCCCTACTAGAGACAGTGAGCCCCCTACTAGAGGTAGTGGGCACCCTACTAGAGGCAGCGAGCCCCCTACTAGAGACAGTGAGCCCCCCACTAGAGGTAGTGAGACCCCTACCAGAGGTAGTGAGCCCCCCTACTAGAGGCTGTGAGCCCCCTACTAGAGACAGTGAGCCCCCTACTAGAGACAGTGAGCCCCCCACTAGAGGTAGTGAGCCCCCTACCAGAGGTAGTGAGCCCCCCTACTAGAGGCTGTGAGCCCCCTGCTAGAGGCTGTGAGCCCCCTACTAGAGAGAGTGAGCCCCCTACTAGAGACAGTAAGCCCCCCACTAGAGGTAGTGAGCCCCCTACTAGAGACAGTGAGCCCCCCACTAGAGGTAGTGAGCCCCCTACCAGAGGTAGTGAGCACCCCTACTAGAGGCTGTGAGCCCCCTACTAGAGACAGTGAGCCTCCTACTAGAGACAGTGAGCCCCCCACTAGAGGTAGTGAGCCCCCTACCAGAGGTAGTGAGCCCCCCTACTAGAGGCTGTGAGCCCCCTACTAGAGACAGTGAGCCCCCTACTAGAGACAGTGGGCCCCCCACTAGAGGTCGTGAGCCCCCCACTAGAGACAGTGAGCCCCCTACTAGAGACAGTGAGCCCCCTACTAGAGGTAGTGAGCCCCCCACTAGAGGCAGTGAGCCCCCCACTAGAGACAGTGAGCCCCCCATTAGAGACAGTGAGCCCCCCACTAGAGGTAGTGAGCCCCCTACTAGAGACAGTGAGCCCCCCATTAGAGACAGTGAGCCCCCTACTAGAGACATTGAGCCCCCTACTAGAGGCAGTGAGCCCCCTACTAGAGACAGTGAGCCCCCTACTAGAGAAAGTGATCCCCCTACTAGAGACATTGAGCCCCCTACTAGAGACAGTGAGCCCCCTACTAGAGACAGTGAGCCCCCTACTAGAGGCAGTGAGCCCCCTACTAGAGACAGTGAGCCCCCTACTAGAGACAGTGAGCCCCCTACTAGAGGTAGTGAGCCCCCTACTAGAGGTAGTGAGCTCCCTACTAGAGACAGTGAACCCCCCACTAGAGGTAGTGAGCCCCCTACTAGAGGTTGTGAGCTCCCTACTAGGGACAGTGAGCCCCCTACTAAAGGTAGTGAGCCCCCTACTAGAGACAGTGAGCCCCCTACTAGAGGCAGTGAGCCCCCTACTAGAGGTAGTGAGCCCCCTACTAGAGGTAGTGAGTCCCCCTACTAGAGGCAGTGAGCCCCCTACTAGAGGTAGTGAGCCCCCTACTGGAGACATTGAGCCCCCTACTAGAGGTAGTGAGCCCCCTACTAGAGACAGTGAGCCCCCTACTAGAGACAGTGAGCCCCCTACTAGAGACAGTGAGCCCCCTACTAGAGACAGTGAGCCCCCCACTAGAGGTAGTGAGCTCCATACTAGAAGTAGTGAGCCCCCTACTAGAGTCTGTGAGCCCCCTACCAGAGGTAGTGAGCCCCCTACTAGAGATAGTGAGCCCCCCACTAGAGGTAGTGAGCCCCCTACTAGAGGCAGCGAGCCCCCTACTAGAGACAGTGAGCCCCCCACTAGAGGTAGTGAGCCCCCTACTAGAGACAGTGAGCCCCCCACTAGAGGTAGTGAGCCCCCTACCAGAGGGAGTGAGCCCACCTACTAGAGGCTGTGAGCCCCCTACTAGAGACAGTGAGCCTCCTACTAGAGACAGTGAGCCCCCCACTAGAGGTAGTGAGCCCCCTACCAGAGGTAGTGAGCCCCCCTACTAGAGGCTGTGAGCCCCCCACTAGAGACAGTGAGCCCCCCATTAGAGACAGTGAGCCCCCCACTAGAGGTAGTGAGCCCCCTACTAGAGACAGTGAGCCCCCCATTAGAGACAGTGAGCCCCCTACTAGAGACATTGAGCCAACTACTAGAGGCAGTGAGCCCCCTACTAGAGACAGTGAGCCCCCTACTAGAGACAGTGAGCCCCCTACTAGAGACATTGAGCCCCCTACTAGAGACAGTGAGCCCCCTACTAGAGACAGTGAGCCCCCTACTAGAGGCAGTGAGCCCCCTACTAGATACAGTGAGCCCCCTACTAGAGACAGTGAGCCCCCTACAAGAGGTAGTGAGCCCCCTACTAGAGGTAGTGAGCTCCCTACTAGAGACAGTGAACCCCCCACTAGAGGTAGTGAGCCCCCTACTAGAGGTAGTGAGCTCCCTACTAGGGACAGTGAGCCCCCTACTAAAGGTAATGAGCCCCCTACTAGAGACAGTGAGCCCCCTACTAGAGGCAGTGAGCCCCCTACTAGAGGTAGTGAGCCCCCTACTAGAGGTAGTGAGTCCCCCTACTAGAGGCAGTGAGCCCCCTACTAGAGGTAGTGAGCCCCTACTGGAGACATTGAGCCCCCTACTAGAGGTAGTGAGCCCCCTACTAGAGACAGTGAGCCCCCTACTAGAGACAGTGAGCCCCCTACTAGAGACAGTGAGCCCCCTACTAGAGACAGTGAGCCCCCCACTAGAGGTAGTGAGCTCCATACTAGAAGTAGTGAGCCCCCTACTAGAGTCTGTGAGCCCCCTACCAGAGGTAGTGAGCCCCCTACTAGAGATAGTGAGCCCCCCACTAGAGGTAGTGAGCCCCCTACTAGAGGCAGCGAGCCCCCTACTAGAGACAGTGAGCCCCCCACTAGAGGTAGTGAGCCCCCTACTAGAGACAGTGAGCCCCCCACTAGAGGTAGTGAGCCCCCTACCAGAGGGAGTGAGCCCACCTACTAGAGGCTGTGAGCCCCCTACTAGAGACAGTGAGCCTCCTACTAGAGACAGTGAGCCCCCCACTAGAGGTAGTGAGCCCCCTACCAGAGGTAGTGAGCCCCCCTACTAGAGGCTGTGAGCCCCTTACTCGAGACAGTGAGCCCCCTACTAGAGACAGTGAGCCCCCCACTAGAGGTAGTGAGCCCCCTACCAGAGGGAGTGAGCCCACCTACTAGAGGCTGTGAGCCCCCCACTAGAGGTCGTGAGCCCCCCACTAGAGACAGTGAGCCCTCTACTAGAGACAGTGAGCCCCCTACTAGAGGTAGTGAGCCCCCTACTAGAGACAGTGAGCCCCCCACTAGAGGTAGTGAGCCCCCTACCAGAGGTAGTGAGCCCCCCTACTAGAGGCTGTGAGCCCCCTACTAGAGACAGTGAGCTTCCTACTAGAGACAGTGAGCCCCCCACTAGAGGTAGTGAGCCCCCTACCAGAGGTAGTGAGCCCCCCTACTAGAGGCTGTGAGCCCCCTACTAGAGACAGTGAGCCCCCTACTAGAGGTCGTGAGCCCCCCACTAGAGACAGTGAGCCCCCTACTAGAGACAGTGGCCCCCCTACTAGAGGTAGTGAGCCCCCCACTAGATGCAGTGAGCCCCCCACTAGAGACAGTGAGCCCCCCATTAGAGACAGTGAGCCTCCCACTAGAGGTAGTGAGCCCCCTACTAGAGACAGTGAGCCCCCTACTAGAGACAGTGAACCCCCTACTAGAGACAGTGAGCCCCCCACTAGAGGTAGTGAGCTCCCTACTAGAAGTAGTGAGCCCCCTACTAGAGTCAGTGAGCCCCCTACCAGAGGTAGTGAGCCCCCTACTAGAGATAGTGAGTCCCCCACTAGAGGTAGTGAGCCCCCTACTAGAGGCAGCGAGCCCCCTACTAGAGACAGTGAGATCCCCCACTAGAGGTAGTGAGCCCCCTACTAGAGACAGTGAGCCCCCCACTAGAGGTAGTGAGCCCCCTACTAGAGGTAGTGAGCTCCCTACTAGGGACAGTGAGCCCCCTACTAAAGGTAGTGAGCCCCCTACTAGAGACAGTGAGCCCCCTACTAGAGGCAGTGAGCCCCCTACTAGAGGTAGTGAGCCCCCTACTAGAGGTAGTGAGTCCCCTACTAGACGCAGTGAGCCCCCTACTAGAGGCAGTGAGCCCCCTACTAGAGGTAGTGAGCCCCCTACTAGAGGTAGTGAGCCCCCTACTAGAGGCAGTGAGCCCCCTACTAGAGGTAGTGAGCCCCCTACTGGAGACATTGAGCCCCCTACTAGAGGTAGTGAGCCCCCTACTAGAGACAGTAAGCCCCCTACTAGAGACAGTGAGCCCCCTACTAGAGACAGTGAGCCCCCTACTAGAGACAGTGAGCCCCCCACTAGAGGTAGTGAGCTCCATACTAGAAGTAGTGAGCCCCCTACTAGAGTCTGTGAGCCCCCTACCAGAGGTAGTGAGCCCCCTACTAGAGATAGTGAGCCCCCCACTAGAGGTAGTGAGCCCCCTACTAGAGGCAGCGAGCCCCCTACTAGAGACAGTGAGCCCCCCACTAGAGGTAGTGAGCCCCCTACTAGAGACAGTGAGCCCCCCACTAGAGGTAGTGAGCCCCCTACCAGAGGTAGTGAGCCCACCTACTAGAGGCTGTGAGCCCCCTACTAGAGACAGTGAGCCTCCTACTAGAGACAGTGAGCCCCCCACTAGAGGTAGTGAGCCCCCTACCAGAGGTAGTGAGCCCCCCTACTAGAGGCTGTGAGCCCCTTACTCGAGACAGTGAGCCCCCTACTAGAGACAGTGAGCCCCCCACTAGAGGTCGTGAGCCCCCCACTAGAGACAGTGAGCCCTCTACTAGAGACAGTGAGCCCCCTACTAGAGGTAGTGAGCCCCCTACTAGAGACAGTGAGCCCCCCACTAGAGGTAGTGAGCCCCCTACCAGAGGTAGTGAGCCCCCCTACTAGAGGCTGTGAGCCCCCTACTAGAGACAGTGAGCCTCCTACTAGAGACAGTGAGCCCCCCACTAGAGGTAGTGAGCCCCCTACCAGAGGTAGTGAGCCCCCCTACTAGAGGCTGTGAGCCCCCTACTAGAGACAGTGAGCCCCCTACTAGAGGTCGTGAGCCCCCCACTAGAGACAGTGAGCCCCCTACTAGAGACAGTGGCCCCCCTACTAGAGGTAGTGAGCCCCCCACTAGATGCAGTGAGCCCCCCACTAGAGACAGAGCCCCCCATTAGAGACAGTGAGCCACCCACTAGAGGTAGTGAGCCCCCTACTAGAGACAGTGAGCCCCCCATTAGAGACAGTGAGCCCCCCACTAGAGGTAGTGAGCCCCCTACTAGAGACAGTGAGCCCCCTACTAGAGACAGTGAACCCCCTACTAGAGACAGTGAGCCCCCACTAGAGGTAGTGAGCTCCCTACTAGAAGTAGTGAGCCCCCTACTAGAGTCAGTGAGCCCCCTACCAGAGGTAGTGAGCCCCCTACTAGAGATAGTGAGTCCCCCACTAGAGGTAGTGAGCCCCCTACTAGAGGCAGCGAGCCCCCTACTAGAGACAGTGAGATCCCCCACTAGAGGTAGTGAGCCCCCTACTAGAGACAGTGAGCCCCCCACTAGAGGTAGTGAGCCCCCTACCAGAGGTAGTGAGCCCCCCTAATAGAGGCTGTGAGCCCCCTACTAGAGACAGTGTGCCTCCTACTAGAGACAGTGAGCCCCCCACTAGAGGTAGTGAGCCCCCTACCAGAGGTAGTGAGCCCCCCTACTAGAGGCTGCGAGCCCCCTACTAGAGACAGTGAGCGCCCTACTAGAGACAGTGAGCCCCCCACTAGAGGTCGTGAAGCCCCCACTAGAGACAGTGAGCCCCCTACTAGAGACAGTGAGCCCCCTACTAGAGGTAGTGAGCCCCCCACTAGAGGCAGTGAGCCCCCCACTAGAGACAGTGAGCCCCCCATTAGAGACAGTGAGCCCCCCACTAGAGTTAGTGAGCCCCCTACTAGAGACAGTGAGCCCCCCATTAGAGACAGTGAGCCCCCTACTAGAGACATTGAGCCCCCTACTAGAGGCAGTGAGCACCCTACTAGAGACAGTGAGCCCCCTACTAGAGACAGTGAGCCCCCTACTAGAGACATTGAGCCCCCTACTAGAGACAGTGAGCCCCCTACTAGAGACAGTGAGCCCCCTACTAGAGGCAGTGAGCCCCTTACTAGAGACAATGAGCCCCCTACTAGAGACAGTTAGCCCCCTACTAGAGACATTGAGCCCCATACTAGAGACAGTGAGCCCCCTACTAGAGACAGTGAGCCCCCTACTAGAGACAGTGACCCCCCCACTAGAGGTAGTGAGCCCCCTACTAGAGACAGTGAGCCCCCTACAAGAGACAGTGAGCCCCCTACTAGAGACAGTGAGCCCCCCACTAGAGGTAGTGAGCCCCTTACTAGAGACATTGAGCCACCTACTAGAGACAGTGAGCCCCCAACTAGACGTAGTGAGCTCCCCTACTAGAGGTAGTGAGCCCCCTACTAGAGACAGTGAGCCCCCCACTAGAGGAAGTGAGCCCCCCACTAGAGGCAGTGAGCCCCCTACTAGAGACAGTGAGCCCCCTACTAGAGACAGTGAGCCCCCCACTAGAGGTAGTGAGCCCCCAACTAGAGACAGTGAGCCCCCTACTAGAGACAGTGAGCCCCCTACTAGAGGTAGTGAGCCCCCTACTAGAGACAGTGAGCCCCCCACTAGAGACAGTGAGCCCCCCACTAGAGACAGTGAGCCCCCTACTAGAGGCAGTGAGCCCCCTACTAGAGACAGTGAGCCCCCCACTAGAGACAGTGAGCCCCCTACAAGAGACAGTGAGCCCCCCACTAGAGACAGTGAGCCCCCTACTAGAGGTAGTGAGCCCCCTACTAGAGACAGTGAGCCCCCCACTAGAGACAGTGAGCCCCCTACTAGAGACAGTGAGCCCCCCACTAGAGACAGTGAGCCCCCTACTAGAGACAGTGAGCCCCCTACTAGAGGCAGTGAGCCGCCTACTAGAGGTAGTGAGCCCCCTACTAGAGACAGTGTGCCCCCTACTAGAGGCAATGAGCCCCCCACTAGAGGTAGTGAGCCCCCCACTACAGGTAGTGAGCCCCCTACTAGAGACAGTGAGCCCCCCACTAGAGACAGTGAGCCCCCTACTAGAGGCAGTGAGCCCCCTACTAGAGGTAGTGAGCCCCCTACTAGAGACATTGAGCGCCCTACTAGAGGCAGTGAGCCCCCCAATAGAAGTAGTGAGCCCCCTACTAGAGGTAGTGAGCCCCCTACTAGAGGCAGTGAGCCCCCCACTAGAGGTAGTGAGCCCCCCACTAGAGGCAGTGAGCCCCCTACTAGAGGCAGTGAGCCCCCTACTAGAGGTAGTGAGCCCCCCACTAGAGGTAGTGAGCCCCCTACTAGAGGCAGTGAGCCCCCCACTAGAGGTAGTGAGCCCCCCACTAGAGGCAGTGAGCTCCCTACTAGAGGCAGTGAGCCCCCTACTAGAGGTAGTGAACCCCCCACTAGAGGTAGTGAGCCCCCCACTCGAGGCAGTGAGCCCCCTACTAGAGACAGTGAGCCCCCTACTAGAGGTAGTGAGCTCCCTACTAGAGGCAGTGAGCCCCCCACTAGAGGTAGTGAGCCCCCTACTAGAGGCAGTGAGCCCCCTACCAGAGGTAGTGAGCCCCCCTACTAGAGGCTGTGAGCCCCCTGCTAGAGGCTGTGAGCCCCCTACTAGAGACAGTGAGCACCCTACTAGAGACAGTAAGCCCCCCACTAGAGGTAGTGAGCCCCCTACTAGAGACAGTGAGCCCCCCACTAGAGGTAGTGAGCCCCCTACCAGAGGTAGGGAGCACCCCTACTAGAGGCTGTGAGCCCTCTACTAGAGACAGTGAGCCTCCTACTAGAGACAGTGAGCCCCCCACTAGAGGTAGTGAGCCCCCTACCAGAGGTAGTGAGCCCCCCTACTAGAGGCTGTGAGCCCCCTACTAGAGACAGTGAGCCCCCTACTAGAGACAGTGGGCCCCCCACTAGAGGTCGTGAGCCCCCCACTAGAGACAGTGAGCCCCCTACTAGAGACAGTGAGCCCCCTACTAGAGGTAGTGAGCCCCCCACTAGAGGCAGTGAGCCCCCCACTAGAGACAGTGAGCCCCCCATTAGAGACAGTGAGCCCCCCACTAGAGGTAGTGAGCCCCCTACTAGAGACAGTGAGCCCCCCATTAGAGACAGTGAGCCCCCTACTAGAGACATTGAGCCCCCTACTAGAGTTAGTGAGCCCCCTACTAGAGACAGTGAGCCCCCCATTAGAGACAGTGAGCCCCCTACTAGAGACATTGAGCCCCCTACTAGAGGCAGTGAGCACCCTACTAGAGACAGTGAGCCCCCTACTAGAGACAGTGAGCCCCCTACTAGAGACATTGAGCCCCCTACTAGAGACAGTGAGCCCCCTACTAGAGACAGTGAGACCCCTACTAGAGGCAGTGAGCCCCTTACTAGAGACAATGAGCCCCCTACTAGAGACAGTTAGCCCCCTACTAGAGACATTGAGCCCCATACTAGAGACAGTGAGCCCCCTACTAGAGACAGTGAGCCCCCTACTAGAGACAGTGAGCCCCCCACTAGAGGTAGTGAGCCCCCTACTAGAGACAGTGAGCCCCCTACAAGAGACAGTGAGCCCCCTACTAGAGACAGTGAGCCCCCCACTAGAGGTAGTGAGCCCCTTACTAGAGACATTGAGCCACCTACTAGAGACAGTGAGCCCCCAACTAGACGTAGTGAGCTCCCCTACTAGAGGTAGTGAGCCCCCTACTAGAGACAGTGAGCCCCCCACTAGAGGTAGTGAGCCCCCCACTAGAGGCAGTGAGCCCCCTACTAGAGACAGTGAGCCCCCTACTAGAGACAGTGAGCCCCCCACTAGAGGTAGTGAGCCCCCCACTAGAGACAGTGAGCCCCCTACTAGAGACAGTGAGCCCCCTACTAGAGGTAGTGAGCCCCCTACTAGAGACAGTGAGCCCCCCACTAGAGACAGTGAGCCCCCCACTAGAGACAGTGAGCCCCCTACTAGAGGCAGTGAGCCCCCTACTAGAGACAGTGAGCCCCCCACTAGAGACAGTGAGCCCCCTACAAGAGACAGTGAGCCCCCCACTAGAGACAGTGAGCCCCCTACTAGAGGTAGTGAGCCCCCTACTAGAGACAGTGAGCCCCCCACTAGAGACAGTGAGCCCCCTACTAGAGACAGTGAGCCCCCCACTAGAGACAGTGAGCCCCCTACTAGAGACAGTGAGCCCCCTACTAGAGGCAGTGAGCCGCCTACTAGAGGTAGTGAGCCCCCTACTAGAGACAGTGTGCCCCCTACTAGAGGCAATGAGCCCCCCACTAGAGGTAGTGAGCCCCCCACTACAGGTAGTGAGCCCCCTACTAGAGACAGTGAGCCCCCCACTAGAGACAGTGAGCCCCCTACTAGAGGCAGTGAGCCCCCTACTAGAGGTAGTGAGCCCCCTACTAGAGACATTGAGCGCCCTACTAGAGGCAGTGAGCCCCCCACTAGAAGTAGTGAGCCCCCTACTAGAGGTAGTGAGCCCCCTACTAGAGGCAGTGAGCCCCCCACTAGAGGCAGTGAGCCCCCTACTAGAGGCAGTGAGCCCCCTACTAGAGGTAGTGAGCCCCCCACTAGAGGTAGTGAGCCCCCTACTAGAGGCAGTGAGCCCCCCACTAGAGGCAGTGAGCCCCCTACTAGAGGTAGTGAGCCCCCCACTAGAGGTAGTGAGCCCCCTACTAGAGGCAGTGAGCCCCCCACTAGAGGTAGTGAGCCCCCCACTAGAGGCAGTGAGCTCCCTACTAGAGGCAGTGAGCCCCCTACTAGAGGTAGTGAACCCCCCACTAGAGGTAGTGAGCCCCCCACTCGAGGCAGTGAGCCCCCTACTAGAGACAGTGAGCCCCCTACTAGAGGTAGTGAGCTCCCTACTAGAGGCAGTGAGCCCCCCACTAGAGGTAGTGAGCCCCCTACTAGAGGCAGTGAGCCCCCTACCAGAGGTAGTGAGCCCCCCTACTAGAGGCTGTGAGCCCCCTGCTAGAGGCTGTGAGCCCCCTACTAGAGACAGTGAGCACCCTACTAGAGACAGTAAGCCCCCCACTAGAGGTAGTGAGCCCCCTACTAGAGACAGTGAGCCCCCCACTAGAGGTAGTGAGCCCCCTACCAGAGGTAGTGAGCACCCCTACTAGAGGCTGTGAGCCCCCTACTAGAGACAGTGAGCCTCCTACTAGAGACAGTGAGCCCCCCACTAGAGGTAGTGAGCCCCCTACCAGAGGTAGTGAGCCCCCCTACTAGAGGCTGTGAGCCCCCTACTAGAGACAGTGAGCCCCCTACTAGAGACAGTGGGCCCCCCACTAGAGGTCGTGAGCCCCCCACTAGAGACAGTGAGCCCCCTACTAGAGACAGTGAGCCCCCTACTAGAGGTAGTGAGCCTCCCACTAGAGGCAGTGAGCCCCCCACTAGAGACAGTGAGCCCCCCATTAGAGACAGTGAGCCCCCCACTAGAGGTAGTGAGCCCCCTACTAGAGACAGTGAGCCCCCCATTAGAGACAGTGAGCCCCCTACTAGAGACATTGAGCCCCCTACTAGAGTTAGTGAGCCCCCTACTAGAGACAGTGAGCCCCCCATTAGAGACAGTGAGCCCCCTACTAGAGACATTGAGCCCCCTACTAGAGGCAGTGAGCACCCTACTAGAGACAGTGAGCCCCCTACTAGAGACAGTGAGCCCCCTACTAGAGACATTGAGCCCCCTACTAGAGACAGTGAGCCCCCTACTAGAGACAGTGAGCCCCCTACTAGAGGCAGTGAGCCCCTTACTAGAGACAATGAGCCCCCTACTAGAGACAGTTAGCCCCCTACTAGAGACATTGAGCCCCATACTAGAGACAGTGAGCCCCCTACTAGAGACAGTGAGCCCCCTACTAGAGACAGTGAGCCCCCCACTAGAGGTAGTGAGCCCCCTACTAGAGACAGTGAGCCCCCTACAAGAGACAGTGAGCCCCCTACTAGAGACAGTGAGCCCCCCACTAGAGGTAGTGAGCCCCTTACTAGAGACATTGAGCCACCTACTAGAGACAGTGAGCACCCAACTAGACGTAGTGAGCTCCCCTACTAGAGGTAGTGAGCCCCCTACTAGAGACAGTGAGCCCCCCACTAGAGGTAGTGAGCCCCCCACTAGAGGCAGTGAGCCCCCTACTAGAGACAGTGAGCCCCCTACTAGAGACAGTGAGCCCCCCACTAGAGGTAGTGAGCCCCCCACTAGAGACAGTGAGCCCCCTACTAGAGACAGTGAGCCCCCTACTAGAGGTAGTGAGCCCCCTACTAGAGACAGTGAGCCCCCCACTAGAGACAGTGAGCCCCCCACTAGAGACAGTGAGCCCCCTACTAGAGGCAGTGAGCCCCCTACTAGAGACAGTGAGCCCCCCACTAGAGACAGTGAGCCCCCTACAAGAGACAGTGAGCCCCCCACTAGAGACAGTGAGCCCCCTACTAGAGGTAGTGAGCCCCCTACTAGAGACAGTGAGCCCCCCACTAGAGACAGTGAGCCCCCTACTAGAGACAGTGAGCCCCCCACTAGAGACAGTGAGCCCCCTACTAGAGACAGTGAGCCCCCTACTAGAGGCAGTGAGCCGCCTACTAGAGGTAGTGAGCCCCCTACTAGAGACAGTGTGCCCCCTACTAGAGGCAATGAGCCCCCCACTAGAGGTAGTGAGCCCCCCACTACAGGTAGTGAGCCCCCTACTAGAGACAGTGAGCCCCCCACTAGAGACAGTGAGCCCCCTACTAGAGGCAGTGAGCCCCCTACTAGAGGTAGTGAGCCCCTTACTAGAGACATTGAGCGCCCTACTAGAGGCAGTGAGCACCCCACTAGAAGTAGTGAGCCCCCTACTAGAGGTAGTGAGCCCCCTACTAGAGGCAGTGAGCCCCCCACTAGAGGTAGTGAGCCCCCCACTAGAGGCAGTGAGCCCCCTACTAGAGGCAGTGAGCCCCCTACTAGAGGTAGTGAGCCCCCCACTAGAGGTAGTGAGCCCCCTACTAGAGGCAGTGAGCCCCCCACTAGAGGTAGTGAGCCCCCCACTAGAGGCAGTGAGCTCCCTACTAGAGGCAGTGAGCCCCCTACTAGAGGTAGTGAACCCCCCACTAGAGGTAGTGAGCCCCCCACTCGAGGCAGTGAGCCCCCTACTAGAGACAGTGAGCCCCCTACTAGAGGTAGTGAGCTCCCTACTAGAGGCAGTGAGCCCCCCACTAGAGATTGTGAGCCCCCTACTAGAGGCAGTGAGCCCCCTACCAGAGGTAGTGAGCCCCCCTACTAGAGGCTGTGAGCCCCCTGCTAGAGGCTGTGAGCCCCCTACTAGAGACAGTGAGCACCCTACTAGAGACAGTAAGCCCCCCACTAGAGGTAGTGAGCCCCCTACTAGAGACAGTGAGCCCCCCACTAGAGGTAGTGAGCCCCCTACCAGAGGTAGTGAGCACCCCTACTAGAGGCTGTGAGCCCCCTACTAGAGACAGTGAGCCTCCTACTAGAGACAGTGAGCCCCCCACTAGAGGTAGTGAGCCCCCTACCAGAGGTAGTGATCCCCCCTACTAGAGGCTGTGAGCCCCCTACTAGAGACAGTGAGCCCCCTACTAGAGACAGTGGGCCCCCCACTAGAGGTCGTGAGCCCCCCACTAGAGACAGTGAGCCCCCTACTAGAGACAGTGAGCCCCCTACTAGAGGTAGTGAGCCCCCCACTAGAGGCAGTGAGCCCCCCACTAGAGACAGTGAGCCCCCCATTAGAGACAGTGAGCCCCCCACTAGAGGTAGTGAGCCCCCTACTAGAGACAGTGAGCCACCATTAGAGACAGTGAGCCCCCTACTAGAGACATTGAGCCCCCTACTAGAGGCAGTGAGCCCCCTACTAGAGACAGTGAGCCCCCTACTAGAGACATTGAGCCCCCTACTAGAGACAGTGAGCCCCCTACTAGAGACAGTGAGCCCCCTACTAGAGACAGTGAGCCCCCTACTAGAGACAGTGAGCCCCCTACTAGAGGTAGTGAGCCCCCTACTAGAGGTAGTGAGCTCCCTACAAGAGACAGTGAACCCCCCACTAGAGGTAGTGAGCCCCCTACTAGAGGTAGTGAGCTCCCTACTAGGGACAGTGAGCCCCCTACTAGAGACAGTGAGCCCCCTACTAGAGACATTGAGCCCCCTACTAGAGACAGTGAGCCCCCTACTAGAGACAGTGAGCCCCCTACTAGAGACAGTGAGCCCCCTACTAGAGGCAGTGAGCCCCTTACTAGAGACAATGAGCCCCCTACTAGAGACAGTTAGCCCCCTACTAGAGACATTGAGCCCCATACTAGAGACAGTGAGCCCCCTACTAGAGACAGTGAGCCCCCTACTAGAGACAGTGAGCCCCCCACTAGAGGTAGTGAGCCCCCTACTAGAGACAGTGAGCCCCCTACAAGAGACAGTGAGCCCCCTACTAGAGACAGTGAGCCCCCCACTAGAGGTAGTGAGCCCCTTACTAGAGACATTGAGCCACCTACTAGAGACAGTGAGCACCCAACTAGACGTAGTGAGCTCCCCTACTAGAGGTAGTGAGCCCCCTACTAGAGACAGTGAGCCCCCCACTAGAGGTAGTGAGCCCCCCACTAGAGGCAGTGAGCCCCCTACTAGAGACAGTGAGCCCCCTACTAGAGACAGTGAGCCCCCCACTAGAGGTAGTGAGCCCCCCACTAGAGACAGTGAGCCCCCTACTAGAGACAGTGAGCCCCCTACTAGAGGTAGTGAGCCCCCTACTAGAGACAGTGAGCCCCCCACTAGAGACAGTGAGCCCCCCACTAGAGACAGTGAGCCCCCTACTAGAGGCAGTGAGCCCCCTACTAGAGACAGTGAGCCCCCCACTAGAGACAGTGAGCCCCCTACAAGAGACAGTGAGCCCCCCACTAGAGACAGTGAGCCCCCTACTAGAGGTAGTGAGCCCCCTACTAGAGACAGTGAGCCCCCCACTAGAGACAGTGAGCCCCCTACTAGAGACAGTGAGCCCCCCACTAGAGACAGTGAGCCCCCTACTAGAGACAGTGAGCCCCCTACTAGAGGCAGTGAGCCGCCTACTAGAGGTAGTGAGCCCCCTACTAGAGACAGTGTGCCCCCTACTAGAGGCAATGAGCCCCCCACTAGAGGTAGTGAGCCCCCCACTACAGGTAGTGAGCCCCCTACTAGAGACAGTGAGCCCCCCACTAGAGACAGTGAGCCCCCTACTAGAGGCAGTGAGCCCCCTACTAGAGGTAGTGAGCCCCTTACTAGAGACATTGAGCGCCCTACTAGAGGCAGTGAGCACCCCACTAGAAGTAGTGAGCCCCCTACTAGAGGTAGTGAGCCCCCTACTAGAGGCAGTGAGCCCCCCACTAGAGGTAGTGAGCCCCCCACTAGAGGCAGTGAGCCCCCTACTAGAGGCAGTGAGCCCCCTACTAGAGGTAGTGAGCCCCCCACTAGAGGTAGTGAGCCCCCTACTAGAGGCAGTGAGCCCCCCACTAGAGGTAGTGAGCCCCCCACTAGAGGCAGTGAGCTCCCTACTAGAGGCAGTGAGCCCCCTACTAGAGGTAGTGAACCCCCCACTAGAGGTAGTGAGCCCCCCACTCGAGGCAGTGAGCCCCCTACTAGAGACAGTGAGCCCCCTACTAGAGGTAGTGAGCTCCCTACTAGAGGCAGTGAGCCCCCCACTAGAGATTGTGAGCCCCCTACTAGAGGCAGTGAGCCCCCTACCAGAGGTAGTGAGCCCCCCTACTAGAGGCTGTGAGCCCCCTGCTAGAGGCTGTGAGCCCCCTACTAGAGACAGTGAGCACCCTACTAGAGACAGTAAGCCCCCCACTAGAGGTAGTGAGCCCCCTACTAGAGACAGTGAGCCCCCCACTAGAGGTAGTGAGCCCCCTACCAGAGGTAGTGAGCACCCCTACTAGAGGCTGTGAGCCCCCTACTAGAGACAGTGAGCCTCCTACTAGAGACAGTGAGCCCCCCACTAGAGGTAGTGAGCCCCCTACCAGAGGTAGTGATCCCCCCTACTAGAGGCTGTGAGCCCCCTACTAGAGACAGTGAGCCCCCTACTAGAGACAGTGGGCCCCCCACTAGAGGTCGTGAGCCCCCCACTAGAGACAGTGAGCCCCCTACTAGAGACAGTGAGCCCCCTACTAGAGGTAGTGAGCCCCCCACTAGAGGCAGTGAGCCCCCCACTAGAGACAGTGAGCCCCCCATTAGAGACAGTGAGCCCCCCACTAGAGGTAGTGAGCCCCCTACTAGAGACAGTGAGCCACCATTAGAGACAGTGAGCCCCCTACTAGAGACATTGAGCCCCCTACTAGAGGCAGTGAGCCCCCTACTAGAGACAGTGAGCCCCCTACTAGAGACATTGAGCCCCCTACTAGAGACAGTGAGCCCCCTACTAGAGACAGTGAGCCCCCTACTAGAGACAGTGAGCCCCCTACTAGAGACAGTGAGCCCCCTACTAGAGGTAGTGAGCCCCCTACTAGAGGTAGTGAGCTCCCTACAAGAGACAGTGAACCCCCCACTAGAGGTAGTGAGCCCCCTACTAGAGGTAGTGAGCTCCCTACTAGGGACAGTGAGCCCCCTACTAAAGGTAGTGAGCCCCCTACTAGAGACAGTGAGCCCCCTACTAGAGGCAGTGAGCCCCCTACTAGAGGTAGTGAGCCCCCTACTAGAGGTAGTGAGTCCCCCTACTAGAGGCAGTGAGCCCCCTACTAGAGGTAGTGAGCCCCCTACTGGAGACATTGAGCCCCCTACTAGAGGTAGTGAGCCCCCTACTAGAGACAGTGAGCCCCCTACTAGAGACAGTGAGCCCCCTACTAGAGACAGTGAGCCCCCTACTAGAGACAGTGAGCCCCCCACTAGAGGTAGTGAGCCCCCTACTAGAGGTAGTGAGCTCCCTACTAGGGACAGTGAGCCCCCTACTAAAGGTAGTGAGCCCCCTACTAGAGACAGTGAGCCCCCTACTAGAGGCAGTGAGCCCCCTACTAGAGGTAGTGAGCCCCCTACTAGAGGTAGTGAGTCCCCCTACTAGAGGCAGTGAGCCCCCTACTAGAGGTAGTGAGCCCCCTACTGGAGACATTGAGCCCCCTACTAGAGGTAGTGAGCCCCCTACTAGAGACAGTGAGCCCCCTACTAGAGACAGTGAGCCCCCTACTAGAGACAGTGAGCCCCCTACTAGAGACAGTGAGCCCCCCACTAGAGGTAGTGAGCTCCATACTAGAAGTAGTGAGCCCCCTACTAGAGTCTGTGAGCCCCCTACCAGAGGTAGTGAGCCCCCTACTAGAGATAGTGAGCCCCCCACTAGAGGTAGTGAGCCCCCTACTAGAGGCAGCGAGCCCCCTACTAGAGACAGTGAGCCCCCCACTAGAGGTAGTGAGCCCCCTACTAGAGACAGTGAGCCCCCCACTAGAGGTAGTGAGCCCCCTACCAGAGGGAGTGAGCCCACCTACTAGAGGCTGTGAGCCCCCTACTAGAGACAGTGAGCCTCCTACTAGAGACAGTGAGCCCCCCACTAGAGGTAGTGAGCCCCCTACCAGAGGTAGTGAGCCCACCTACTAGAGGCTGTGAGCCCCTTACTCGAGACAGTGAGCCCCCTACTAGAGACAGTGAGCCCCCCACTAGAGGTCGTGAGCCCCCCACTAGAGACAGTGAGCCCTCTACTAGAGACAGTGAGCCCCCTACTAGAGGTAGTGAGCCCCCTACTAGAGACAGTGAGCCCCCCACTAGAGGTAGTGAGCCCCCTACCAGAGGTAGTGAGCCCCCCTACTAGAGGCTGTGAGCCCCCTACTAGAGACAGTGAGCCCCCCACTAGAGGTAGTGAGCCCCCCACTAGAGGCAGTGAGCCCCCTACTAGAGACAGTGAGCCCCCTACTAGAGACAGTGAGCCCCCCACTAGAGGTAGTGAGCCCCCCACTAGAGACAGTGAGCCCCCTACTAGAGACAGTGAGCCCCCTACTAGAGGTAGTGAGCCCCCTACTAGAGACAGTGAGCCCCCCACTAAAGACAGTGAGCCCCCCACTAGAGACAGTGAGCCCCCTACTAGAGGCAGTGAGCCCCCTACTAGAGACAGTGAGCCCCCCACTAGAGACAGTGAGCCCCCTACAAGAGACAGTGAGCCCCCCACTAGAGACAGTGAGCCCCCTACTAGAGGTAGTGAGCCCCCTACTAGAGACAGTGAGCCCCCCACTAGAGACAGTGAGCCCCCTACTAGAGACAGTGAGCCCCCCACTAGAGACAGTGAGCCCCCTACTAGAGACAGTGAGCCCCCTACTAGAGGCAGTGAGCCGCCTACTAGAGGTAGTGAGCCCCCTACTAGAGACAGTGTGCCCCCTACTAGAGGCAATGAGCCCCCCACTAGAGGTAGTGAGCCCCCCACTACAGGTAGTGAGCCCCCTACTAGAGACAGTGAGCCCCCCACTAGAGACAGTGAGCCCCCTACTAGAGGCAGTGAGCCCCCTACTAGAGGTAGTGAGCCCCTTACTAGAGACATTGAGCGCCCTACTAGAGGCAGTGAGCCCCCCACTAGAAGTAGTGAGCCCCCTACTAGAGGTAGTGAGCCCCCTACTAGAGGCAGTGAGCCCCCCACTAGAGGTAGTGAGCCCCCCACTAGAGGCAGTGAGCCCCCTACTAGAGGCAGTGAGCCCCCTACTAGAGGTAGTGAGCCCCCCACTAGAGGTAGTGAGCCCCCTACTAGAGGCAGTGAGCCCCCCACTAGAGGTAGTGAGCCCCCCACTAGAGGCAGTGAGCTCCCTACTAGAGGCAGTGAGCCCCCTACTAGAGGTAGTGAACCCCCCACTAGAGGTAGTGAGCCCCCCACTCGAGGCAGTGAGCCCCCTACTAGAGACAGTGAGCCCCCTACTAGAGGTAGTGAGCTCCCTACTAGAGGCAGTGAGCCCCCCACTAGAGATTGTGAGCCCCCTACTAGAGGCAGTGAGCCCCCTACCAGAGGTAGTGAGCCCCCCTACTAGAGGCTGTGAGCCCCCTGCTAGAGGCTGTGAGCCCCCTACTAGAGACAGTGAGCACCCTACTAGAGACAGTAAGCCCCCCACTAGAGGTAGTGAGCCCCCTACTAGAGACAGTGAGCCCCCCACTAGAGGTAGTGAGCCCCCTACCAGAGGTAGTGAGCACCCCTACTAGAGGCTGTGAGCCCCCTACTAGAGACAGTGAGCCTCCTACTAGAGACAGTGAGCCCCCCACTAGAGGTAGTGAGCCCCCTACCAGAGGTAGTGAGCCCCCCTACTAGAGGCTGTGAGCCCCCTACTAGAGACAGTGAGCCCCCTACTAGAGACAGTGGGCCCCCCACTAGAGGTCGTGAGCCCCCCACTAGAGACAGTGAGCCCCCTACTAGAGACAGTGAGCCCCCTACTAGAGGTAGTGAGCCCCCCACTAGAGGCAGTGAGCCCCCCACTAGAGACAGTGAGCCCCCCATTAGAGACAGTGAGCCCCCCACTAGAGGTAGTGAGCCCCCTACTAGAGACAGTGAGCCACCATTAGAGACAGTGAGCCCCCTACTAGAGACATTGAGCCCCCTACTAGAGGCAGTGAGCCCCCTACTAGAGACAGTGAGCCCCCTACTAGAGACATTGAGCCCCCTACTAGAGACAGTGAGCCCCCTACTAGAGACAGTGAGCCCCCTACTAGAGACAGTGAGCCCCCTACTAGAGACAGTGAGCCCCCTACTAGAGGTAGTGAGCCCCCTACTAGAGGTAGTGAGCTCCCTACAAGAGACAGTGAACCCCCCACTAGAGGTAGTGAGCCCCCTACTAGAGGTAGTGAGCTCCCTACTAGGGACAGTGAGCCCCCTACTAAAGGTAGTGAGCCCCCTACTAGAGACAGTGAGCCCCCTACTAGAGGCAGTGAGCCCCCTACTAGAGGTAGTGAGCCCCCTACTAGAGGTAGTGAGTCCCCCTACTAGAGGCAGTGAGCCCCCTACTAGAGGTAGTGAGCCCCCTACTGGAGACATTGAGCCCCCTACTAGAGGTAGTGAGCCCCCTACTAGAGACAGTGAGCCCCCTACTAGAGACAGTGAGCCCCCTACTAGAGACAGTGAGCCCCCTACTAGAGACAGTGAGCCCCCCACTAGAGGTAGTGAGCTCCATACTAGAAGTAGTGAGCCCCCTACTAGAGTCTGTGAGCCCCCTACCAGAGGTAGTGAGCCCCCTACTAGAGATAGTGAGCCCCCCACTAGAGGTAGTGAGCCCCCTACTAGAGGCAGCGAGCCCCCTACTAGAGACAGTGAGCCCCCCACTAGAGGTAGTGAGCCCCCTACTAGAGACAGTGAGCCCCCCACTAGAGGTAGTGAGCCCCCTACCAGAGGGAGTGAGCCCACCTACTAGAGGCTGTGAGCCCCCTACTAGAGACATTGAGCCTCCTACTAGAGACAGTGAGCCCCCCACTAGAGGTAGTGAGCCCCCTACCAGAGGTAGTGAGCCCACCTACTAGAGGCTGTGAGCCCCTTACTCGAGACAGTGAGCCCCCTACTAGAGACAGTGAGCCCCCCACTAGAGGTCGTGAGCCCCCCACTAGAGACAGTGAGCCCTCTACTAGAGACAGTGAGCCCCCTACTAGAGGTAGTGAGCCCCCTACTAGAGACAGTGAGCCCCCCACTAGAGGTAGTGAGCCCCCTACCAGAGGTAGTGAGCCCACCTACTAGAGGCTGTGAGCCCCCTACTAGAGACAGTGAGCCTCCTACTAGAGACAGTGAGCCCCCCACTAGAGGTAGTGAGCCCCCTACCAGAGGTAGTGAGCCCCCCTACTAGAGGCTGTGAGCCCCCTACTAGAGACAGTGAGCCCCCTACTAGAGGTCGTGAGCCCCCCACTAGAGACAGTGAGCCCCCTACTAGAGACAGTGGCCCCCCTACTAGAGGTAGTGAGCCCCCCACTCGATGCAGTGAGCCCCCCACTAGAGACAGTGAGCCCCCCATTAGAGACAGTGAGCCCCCCACTAGAGGTAGTGAGCCCTTTACTAGAGACAGTGAGCCCCCCATTAGAGACAGTGAGCCCCCTACTAGAGGCAGCGAGCCCCCTACTAGAGACAGTGAGATCCCCCACTAGAGGTAGTGAGCCCCCTACTAGAGACAGTGAGCCCCCCACTAGAGGTAGTGAGCCCCCTACTAGAGGTAGTGAGCTCCCTACTAGGGACAGTGAGCCCCCTACTAAAGGTAGTGAGCCCCCTACTAGAGACAGTGAGCCCCATACTAGAGGCAGTGAGCCCCCTACTAGAGGTAGTGAGCCCCCTACTAGAGGCAGTGAGCCCCCTACTAGAGGCAGTGAGCCCCCTACTAGAGGTAGTGAGCCCCCTACTAGAGGTAGTGAGCCCCCTACTAGAGGCAGTGAGCCCCCTACTAGAGGTAGTGAGCCCCCTACTGGAGACATTGAGCCCCCTACTAGAGGTAGTGAGCCCCCTACTAGAGACAGTAAGCCCCCTACTAGAGACAGTGAGCCCCCTACTAGAGACAGTGAGCCCCCTACTAGAGACAGTGAGCCCCCCACTAGAGGTAGTGAGCTCCATACTAGAAGTAGTGAGCCCCCTACTAGAGTCTGTGAGCCCCCTACCAGAGGTAGTGAGCCCCCTACTAGAGATAGTGAGCCCACCACTAGAGGTAGTGAGCCCCCTACTAGAGGCAGCGAGCCCCCTACTAGAGACAGTGAGCCCCCCACTAGAGGTAGTGAGCCCCCTACTAGAGACAGTGAGCCCCCCACTAGAGGTAGTGAGCCCCCTACCAGAGGTAGTGAGCCCACCTACTAGAGGCTGTGAGCCCCCTACTAGAGACAGTGAGCCTCCTACTAGAGACAGTGAGCCCCCCACTAGAGGTAGTGAGCCCCCTACCAGAGGTAGTGAGCCCCCCTACTAGAGGCTGTGAGCCCCTTACTCGAGACAGTGAGCCCCCTACTAGAGACAGTGAGCCCCCCACTAGAGGTCGTGAGCCCCCCACTAGAGACAGTGAGCCCTCTACTAGAGACAGTGAGCCCCCTACTAGAGGTAGTGAGCCCCCTACTAGAGACAGTGAGCCCCCCACTAGAGGTAGTGAGCCCCCTACCAGAGGTAGTGAGCCCCCCTACTAGAGGCTGTGAGCCCCCTACTAGAGACAGTGAGCCTCCTACTAGAGACAGTGAGCCCCCCACTAGAGGTAGTGAGCCCCCTACCAGAGGTAGTGAGCCCCCCTACTAGAGGCTGTGAGCCCCCTACTAGAGACAGTGAGCCCCCTACTAGAGGTCGTGAGCCCCCCACTAGAGACAGTGTACCCCCTACTAGAGACAGTGGCCCCCCTACTAGAGGTAGTGAGCCCCCCACTAGATGCAGTGAGCCCCCCACTAGAGACAGTGAGCCCCCCATTAGAGACAGTGAGCCACCCACTAGAGGTAGTGAGCCCCCTACTAGAGACAGTGAGCCCCCCATTAGAGACAGTGAGCCCCACACTAGAGGTAGTGAGCCCCCTACTAGAGACAGTGAGCCCCCTACTAGAGACAGTGAACCCCCTACTAGAGACAGTGAGCCCCCCACTAGAGGTAGTGAGCTCCCTACTAGAAGTAGTGAGCCCCCTACTAGAGTCAGTGAGCCCCCTACCAGAGGTAGTGAGCCCCCTACTAGAGATAGTGAGTCCCCCACTAGAGGTAGTGAGCCCCCTACTAGAGGCAGCGAGCCCCCTACTAGAGACAGTGAGATCCCCCACAAGAGGTAGTGTGCCCCCTACTAGAGACAGTGAGCCCCCCACTAGAGGTAGTGAGCCCCCTACCAGAGGTAGTGAGCCCCCCTAATAGAGGCTGTGAGCCCCCTACTAGAGACAGTGTGCCTCCTACTAGAGACAGTGAGCCCCCCACTAGAGGTAGTGAGCCCCCTACCAGAGGTAGTGAGCCCCCCTACTAGAGGCTGCGAGCCCCCTACTAGAGACAGTGAGCGCCCTACTAGAGACAGTGAGCCCCCCACTAGAGGTCGTGAGCCCCCCACTAGAGACAGTGAGCCCCCTACTAGAGACAGTGAGCCCCCTACTAGAGGTAGTGAGCCCCCCACTAGAGGCAGTGAGCCCCCCACTAGAGACAGTGAGCCCCCCATTAGAGACAGTGAGCCCCCCACTAGAGTTAGTGAGCCCCCTACTAGAGACAGTGAGCCCCCCATTAGAGACAGTGAGCCCCCTACTAGAGACATTGAGCCCCCTACTAGAGGCAGTGAGCACCCTACTAGAGACAGTGAGCCCCCTACTAGAGACAGTGAGCCCCCTACTAGAGACATTGAGCCCCCTACTAGAGAGAGTGAGCCCCCTACTAGAGACAGTGAGCCCCCTACTAGAGACATTGAGCCCCATACTAGAGACAGTGAGCCCCCTACTAGAGACAGTGAGCCCCCTACTAGAGACAGTGAGCCCCCTACTAGAAACAGTGAGCCCCCCACTAGAGGTAGTGAGCCCCTTACTAGAGACATTGAGCCACCTACTAGAGACAGTGAGCCCCCAACTAGACGTAGTGAGCTCCCCTACTAGAGGTAGTGAGCCCCCTACTAGAGACAGTGAGCCCCCCACTAGAGGTAGTGAGCCCCCCACTAGAGGCAGTGAGCCCCCTACTAGAGACAGTGAGCCCCCTACTAGAGACAGTGAGCCCCCCACTAGAGGTAGTGAGCCCCCCACTAGAGACAGTGAGCCCCCTACTAGAGACAGTGAGCCCCCTACTAGAGGTAGTGAGCCCCCTACTAGAGACAGTGAGCCCCCCACTAGAGACAGTGAGCCCCCCACTAGAGACAGTGAGCCCCCTACTACAGGCAGTGAGCCCCCTACTAGAGACAGTGAGCCCCCCACTAGAGACAGTGAGCCCCCTACAAGAGACAGTGAGCCCCCCACTAGAGACAGTGAGCCCCCTACTAGAGGTAGTGAGCCCCCTACTAGAGACAGTGAGCCCCCCACTAGAGACAGTGAGCTCCCTACTAGAGACAGTGAGCCCCCCACTAGAGACAGTGAGCCCCCTACTAGAGACAGTGAGCCCCCTACTAGAGGCAGTGAGCCGCCTACTAGAGGTAGTGAGCCCCCTACTAGAGACAGTGAGCCCCCCACTAGAGGTAGTGAGCTCCATACTAGAAGTAGTGAGCCCCCTACTAGAGTCTGTGAGCCCCCTACCAGAGGTAGTGAGCCCCCTACTAGAGATAGTGAGCCCCCCACTAGAGGTAGTGAGCCCCCTACTAGAGGCAGCGAGCCCCCTACTAGAGACAGTGAGCCCCCCACTAGAGGTAGTGATCCCCCTACTAGAGACAGTGAGCCCCCCACTAGAGGTAGTGAGCCCCCTACCAGAGGGAGTGAGCCCACCTACTAGAGGCTGTGAGCCCCCTACTAGAGACATTGAGCCTCCTACTAGAGACAGTGAGCCCCCCACTAGAGGTAGTGAGCCCCCTACCAGAGGTAGTGAGCCCACCTACTAGAGGCTGTGAGCCCCTTACTCGAGACAGTGAGCCCCCTACTAGAGACAGTGAGCCCCCCACTAGAGGTCGTGAGCCCCCCACTAGAGACAGTGAGCCCTCTACTAGAGACAGTGAGCCCCCTACTAGAGGTAGTGAGCCCCCTACTAGAGACAGTGAGCCCCCCACTAGAGGTAGTGAGCCCCCTACCAGAGGTAGTGAGCCCACCTACTAGAGGCTGTGAGCCCCCTACTAGAGACAGTGAGCCTCCTACTAGAGACAGTGAGCCCCCCACTAGAGGTAGTGAGCCCCCTACCAGAGGTAGTGAGCCCCCCTACTAGAGGCTGTGAGCCCCCTACTAGAGACAATGAGCCCCCTACTAGAGGTCGTGAGCCCCCCACTAGAGACAGTGAGCCCCCTACTAGAGACAGTGGCCCCCCTACTAGAGGTAGTGAGCCCCCCACTCGATGCAGTGAGCCCCCCACTAGAGACAGTGAGCCCCCCATTAGAGACAGTGAGCCCCCCACTAGAGGTAGTGAGCCCTTTACTAGAGACAGTGAGCCCCCCATTAGAGACAGTGAGCCCCCTACTAGAGGCAGCGAGCTCCCTACTAGAGACAGTGAGATCCCCCACTAGAGGTAGTGAGCCCCCTACTAGAGACAGTGAGCCCCCCACTAGAGGTAGTGAGCCCCCTACTAGAGGTAGTGAGCTCCCTACTAGGGACAGTGAGCCCCCTACTAAAGGTAGTGAGCCCCCTACTAGAGACAGTGAGCCCCCTACTAGAGGCAGTGAGCCCCCTACTAGAGGTAGTGAGCCCCCTACTAGAGGCAGTGAGCCCCCTACTAGAGGCAGTGAGCCCCCTACTAGAGGTAGTGAGCCCCCTACTAGAGGTAGTGAGCCCCCTACTAGAGGCAGTGAGCCCCCTACTAGAGGTAGTGAGCCCCCTACTGGAGACATTGAGCCCCCTACTAGAGGTAGTGAGCCCCCTACTAGAGACAGTAAGCCCCCTACTAGAGACAGTGAGCCCCCTACTAGAGACAGTGAGCCCCCTACTAGAGACAGTGAGCCCCCCACTAGAGGTAGTGAGCTCCATACTAGAAGTAGTGAGCCCCCTACTAGAGTCTGTGAGCCCCCTACCAGAGGTAGTGAGCCCCCTACTAGAGATAGTGAGCCCACCACTAGAGGTAGTGAGCCCCCTACTAGAGGCAGCGAGCCCCCTACTAGAGACAGTGAGCCCCCCACTAGAGGTAGTGAGCCCCCTACTAGAGACAGTGAGCCCCCCACTAGAGGTAGTGAGCCCCCTACCAGAGGTAGTGAGCCCACCTACTAGAGGCTGTGAGCCCCCTACTAGAGACAGTGAGCCTCCTACTAGAGACAGTGAGCCCCCCACTAGAGGTAGTGAGCCCCCTACCAGAGGTAGTGAGCCCCCCTACTAGAGGCTGTGAGCCCCTTACTCGAGACAGTGAGCCCCCTACTAGAGACAGTGAGCCCCCCACTAGAGGTCGTGAGCCCCCCACTAGAGACAGTGAGCCCTCTACTAGAGACAGTGAGCCCCCTACTAGAGGTAGTGAGCCCCCTACTAGAGACAGTGAGCCCCCCACTAGAGGTAGTGAGCCCCCTACCAGAGGTAGTGAGCCCCCCTACTAGAGGCTGTGAGCCCCCTACTAGAGACAGTGAGCCTCCTACTAGAGACAGTGAGCCCCCCACTAGAGGTAGTGAGCCCCCTACCAGAGGTAGTGAGCCCCCCTACTAGAGGCTGTGAGCCCCCTACTAGAGACAGTGAGCCCCCTACTAGAGGTCGTGAGCCCCCCACTAGAGACAGTGTACCCCCTACTAGAGACAGTGGCCCCCCTACTAGAGGTAGTGAGCCCCCCACTAGATGCAGTGAGCCCCCCACTAGAGACAGTGAGCCCCCCATTAGAGACAGTGAGCCACCCACTAGAGGTAGTGAGCCCCCTACTAGAGACAGTGAGCCCCCCATTAGAGACAGTGAGCCCCACACTAGAGGTAGTGAGCCCCCTACTAGAGACAGTGAGCCCCCTACTAGAGACAGTGAACCCCCTACTAGAGACAGTGAGCCCCCCACTAGAGGTAGTGAGCTCCCTACTAGAAGTAGTGAGCCCCCTACTAGAGTCAGTGAGCCCCCTACCAGAGGTAGTGAGCCCCCTACTAGAGATAGTGAGTCCCCCACTAGAGGTAGTGAGCCCCCTACTAGAGGCAGCGAGCCCCCTACTAGAGACAGTGAGATCCCCCACTAGAGGTAGTGAGCCCCCTACTAGAGACAGTGAGCCCCCCACTAGAGGTAGTGAGCCCCCTACCAGAGGTAGTGAGCCCCCCTAATAGAGGCTGTGAGCCCCCTACTAGAGACAGTGTGCCTCCTACTAGAGACAGTGAGCCCCCCACTAGAGGTAGTGAGCCCCCTACCAGAGGTAGTGAGCCCCCCTACTAGAGGCTGCGAGCCCCCTACTAGAGACAGTGAGCGCCCTACTAGAGACAGTGAGCCCCCCACTAGAGGTCGTGAGCCCCCCACTAGAGACAGTGAGCCCCCTACTAGAGACAGTGAGCCCCCTACTAGAGGTAGTGAGCCCCCCACTAGAGGCAGTGAGCCCCCCACTAGAGACAGTGAGCCCCCCATTAGAGACAGTGAGCCCCCCACTAGAGTTAGTGAGCCCCCTACTAGAGACAGTGAGCCCCCCTTTAGAGACAGTGAGCCCCCTACTAGAGACATTGAGCCCCCTACTAGAGGCAGTGAGCACCCTACTAGAGACAGTGAGCCCCCTACTAGAGACAGTGAGCCCCCTACTAGAGACATTGAGCCCCCTACTAGAGAGAGTGAGCCCCCTACTAGAGACAGTGAGCCCCCTACTAGAGACATTGAGCCCCATACTAGAGACAGTGAGCCCCCTACTAGAGACAGTGAGCCCCCTACTAGAGACAGTGAGCCCCCTACTAGAAACAGTGAGCCCCCCACTAGAGGTAGTGAGCCCCTTACTAGAGACATTGAGCCACCTACTAGAGACAGTGAGCCCCCAACTAGACGTAGTGAGCTCCCCTACTAGAGGTAGTGAGCCCCCTACTAGAGACAGTGAGCCCCCCACTAGAGGTAGTGAGCCCCCCACTAGAGGCAGTGAGCCCCCTACTAGAGACAGTGAGCCCCCTACTAGAGACAGTGAGCCCCCCACTAGAGGTAGTGAGCCCCCCACTAGAGACAGTGAGCCCCCTACTAGAGACAGTGAGCCCCCTACTAGAGGTAGTGAGCCCCCTACTAGAGACAGTGAGCCCCCCACTAGAGACAGTGAGCCCCCCACTAGAGACAGTGAGCCCCCTACTACAGGCAGTGAGCCCCCTACTAGAGACAGTGAGCCCCCCACTAGAGACAGTGAGCCCCCTACAAGAGACAGTGAGCCCCCCACTAGAGACAGTGAGCCCCCTACTAGAGGTAGTGAGCCCCCTACTAGAGACAGTGAGCCCCCCACTAGAGACAGTGAGCTCCCTACTAGAGACAGTGAGCCCCCCACTAGAGACAGTGAGCCCCCTACTAGAGACAGTGAGCCCCCTACTAGAGGCAGTGAGCCGCCTACTAGAGGTAGTGAGCCCCCTACTAGAGACAGTGTGCCCCCTACTAGAGGCAATGAGCCCCCCACTAGAGGTAGTGAGCCCCCCACTACAGGTAGTGAGCCCCCTACTAGAGACAGTGAGCCCCCCACTAGAGACAGTGAGCCCCCTACTAGAGGCAGTGAGCCCCCTACTAGAGGTAGTGAGCCCCCTACTAGAGACATTGAGCGCCCTACTAGAGGCAGTGAGCCCCCCACTAGAAGTAGTGAGCCCCCTACTAGAGGTAGTGAGCCCCCTACTAGAGGCAGTGAGCCCCCCACTAGAGGTAGTGAGCCCCCCACTAGAGGCAGTGAGCCCCCTACTAGAGGCAGTGAGCCCCCTACTAGAGGTAGTGAGCCCCCCACTAGAGGTAGTGAGCCCCCTACTAGAGGCAGTGAGCCCCCCACTAGAGGTAGTGAGCCCCCCACTAGAGGCAGTGAGCTCCCTACTAGAGGCAGTGAGCCCCCTACTAGAGGTAGTGAACCCCCCACTAGAGGTAGTGAGCCCCCCACTCGAGGCAGTGAGCCCCCTACTAGAGACAGTGAGCCCCCTACTAGAGGTAGTGAGCTCCCTACTAGAGGCAGTGAGCCCCCACTAGAGGTAGTGAGCCCCCTACTAGAGGCAGTGAGCCCCCTACTAGAGGCAGTGAGCCCCCTACTAGAGGTAGTGAGCCCCCCACTAGAGGTAGTGAGCCCCCCACTAGAGGCAGTGAGCCCCCTACTAGAGACAGTGAGCCCCCTACTAGAGGTAGTGAGTTCCCTACTAGAGAAAGTGAGCCCCCCACTAGAGGTAGTGAGCCCCCTACTAGAGACAGTGAGCCCACTACTAGAGGTAGTGAGCTCCCTACTAGAGGCAGTGAGCCCCCCACTAGAGGTAGTGAGCCCCCCACTAGAGGCAGTGAGCCCCCTACTAGAGGCAGTGAGCCCCCTACTAGAGGCAGTGAGCCCCCTACTAGAGGTAGTGAGCCCCCCACTAGAGGTAGTGAGCCCCCCACTAGAGGCAGAGAGCCCCCTACTAGAGACAGTGAGCCCCCTACTAGAGGCAGTGAGCCCCCTACTAGAGGTAGTGAGCCCCCTACTAGAGACATTGAGCGCCCTACTAGAGGCAGTGAGCCCCCCACTAGAAGTAGTGAGCCCCCTACTAGAGGTAGTGAGCCCCCTACTAGAGGCAGTGAGCCCCCCACTAGAGGTAGTGAGCCCCCCACTAGAGGCAGTGAGCCCCCTACTAGAGGCAGTGAGCCCCCTACTAGAGGTAGTGAGCCCCCCACTAGAGGTAGTGAGCCCCCTACTAGAGGCAGTGAGCCCCCCACTAGAGGTAGTGAGCCCCCCACTAGAGGCAGTGAGCTCCCTACTAGAGGCAGTGAGCCCCCTACTAGAGGTAGTGAACCCCCCACTAGAGGTAGTGAGCCCCCCACTCGAGGCAGTGAGCCCCCTACTAGAGACAGTGAGCCCCCTACTAGAGGTAGTGAGCTCCCTACTAGAGGCAGTGAGCCCCCCACTAGAGGTAGTGAGCCCCCTACTAGAGGCAGTGAGCCCCCTACTAGAGGCAGTGAGCCCCCTACTAGAGGTAGTGAGCCCCCCACTAGAGGTAGTGAGCCCCCCACTAGAGGCAGTGAGCCCCCTACTAGAGACAGTGAGCCCCCTACTAGAGGTAGTGAGTTCCCTACTAGAGAAAGTGAGCCCCCCACTAGAGGTAGTGAGCCCCCTACTAGAGACAGTGAGCCCACTACTAGAGGTAGTGAGCTCCCTACTAGAGGCAGTGAGCCCCCCACTAGAGGCAGTGAGCCCCCTACTAGAGGCAGTGAGCCCCCTACTAGAGGCAGTGAGCCCCCTACTAGAGGTAGTGAGCTCCCTACTAGAGACAGTGAGCCCCCCACTAGAGGTAGTGAGCCCCCTACTAGAGGTAGTGAGCTCCCTACTAGAGACAGTGAGCCCCCCACTAGAGGTAGTGAGCCTCCTACTAGAGGTAGTGAGCTCCCTACTAGAGACAGTGAGCCCCTTACTAGAGGTAGTGAGCTCCCTACTAGAGGTAGTGAGCCCCCTACTAGAGGTAGTGAGCTCCCTACTAGAGACAGTGAGCCCCCCACTAGAGGTAGTGAGCCCCCTACTAGAGGTAGTGAGCCCCCTACTAGAGACAGTGTGCCCCCTACTAGAGGTAGTGAGCTCCCTACTAGAGGTAGTGAGCTCCCTACTAGAGACAGTGAGCCCGCTACTAGAGGTAGTGAGCTCCCTACTAGAGACAGTGTGCCCCCTACTAGAGGTAGTGAGCTCCCTACTAGAGGCAGTGAGCCCCCTACTAGAGGTAGTGAGCTCCCTACTAGAGACAGTGAGCCCCCCACTAGAGGTAGTGAGCCCCCTACTAGAGGTAGTGAGCTCCCTACTAGAGACAGTGAGCCCCCCACTAGAGGTAGTGAGCCCCCTACTAGAGGTAGTGAGCTCCCTACTAGAGACAGTGAGCCCCCCACTAGAGGTAGTGAGCCTCCTACTAGAGGTAGTGAGCTCCCTACTAGAGACAGTGAGCCCCTTACTAGAGGTAGTGAGCTCCCTACTAGAGGTAGTGAGCCCCCTACTAGAGGTAGTGAGCTCCCTACTAGAGACAGTGAGCCCCCCACTAGAGGTAGTGAGCCCCCTACTAGAGGTAGTGAGCCCCCTACTAGAGACAGT
Source organism: Lampetra planeri (assembly GCF_965212315.1). Lineage (NCBI taxonomy): Eukaryota > Metazoa > Chordata > Hyperoartia > Petromyzontiformes > Petromyzontidae > Lampetra > Lampetra planeri. Next base: position 2,869,831 of record NC_136154.1, on the reverse strand, counting down.
GTGCCCCCTACTAGAGGTAGTGAGCTCCCTACTAGAGGTAGTGAGCTCCCTACTAGAGACAGTGAGCCCGCTACTAGAGGTAGTGAGCTCCCTACTAGAGACAGTGTGCCCCCTACTAGAGGTAGTGAGCTCCCTACTAGAGGCAGTGAGCCCCCTACTAGAGGTAGTGAGCTCCCTACTAGAGACAGTGAGCCCCCCACTAGAGGTAGTGAGCCCCCTACTAGAGGTAGTGAGCTCCCTACTAGAGACAGTGAGGCCCCCAATAGAGGTAGTGAGCTCCCTACTAGAGGTAGTGAGCTCCCTACTAGAGACAGTGAGGCCCCCACTAGCGGTAGTGTGCCCCCTACTAGAGACAGTGAACCCCCCACTAGAGGTAGTTAGCTCCCTACTAGAAGTAGTGAGCCCCCTACTAGAGACAGTGAGCCCCCCACTAGAGGTAGTGAGCTCCCTACTAGAGACAGTGAGGCCCCCACTAGAGGTAGTGAGCCCCCTACTAGAGACTGAGCCCCCTACTAGAGACAGTGAGCCCCCTACTAGAGACAGTAATCCCCCTACTAGAGACAGTGAGCCCCCCACTAGAGGTAGTGAGCTCCCTACTAGAAGTAGTGAGCCCCCTACTAGAGACAGTGAGCCCCCCACTAGAGGTAGTGAGCCCCCTACCAGAGGTAGTGAGCCCCCTACTAGAGATAGTGAGCCCCCCACTAGAGGTAGTGAGCCCCCTACTAGAGACAGTGAGCCCCCTACTACAGGTAGTGGGCCCCCTACTAGAGGCAGCGAGCCCCCCACTAGAGGTAGTGAGCCCCCTACCAGAGGTAGTGAGCCCCCCTACTAGAGGCTGTGAGCCCCCTACTAGAGACAGTGAGCCCCCTACTAGAGACAGTGAGCCCCCCACTAGAGGTAGTGAGCCCCCTACCAGAGGTAGTGAGCCCCCCTACTAGAGGCTGTGAGCCCCCTACTAGAGACAGTCAGCCCCCCACTAGAGGTAGTGAGCCCCCTATTAAAGACAGTGCGCCCCCCACTAGAGGTAGTGAGCCCCCTACCAGAGGTAGTGAGCCCCCCTACTAGAGGCTGTGAGCCCCCTACTAGAGACAGTGAGCCTCCTACTAGAGACAGTGAGCCCCCCACTAGAGGTAGTGAGCCCCCTACCAGAGGTAGTTAGCCCTCCTACTAGAGGCTGTGAGCCCCCTACTAGAGACAGTGAGCCCCCTACTAGAGACAGTGAGCCCCCTACTAGAGGTCGTGAGCCCCCCACTAGAGACAGTGAGCCCCCTACTAGAGACAGTGAGCCCCCTACTAGAGGTAGTGAGCCCCCCACTAGAGGCAGTGAGCCCCCCACTAGAGACAGTGAGCCCCCCATTAGAGACAGTGAGCCCCCCACTAGAGGTAGTGAGCCCCCTACTAGAGACAGTGAGCCCCCCATTAGAGACAGTGAGCCCCCTACTAGAGACATTGAGCCCCCTACTAGACGCAATGAGCCCCCTACTAGAGACAGTGAGCCCCCTACTAGAGACAGTGAGCCCCCTACTAGAGACATTGAGCCCCCTACTAGAGACAGTGAGCCCCCTACTAGAGACAGTGAGCCCCCTACTAGAGGCAGTGAGCCCCCTACAAGAGACAGTGAGCCCCCTACTAGAGACAGTGAGCCACCTACTAGAGGTAGTGAGCCCCCTACTAGAGGTAGTGAGCTCCCTACTAGAGACAGTGAGCCCCCTACTAAAGGTAGTGAGCCCCCTACTAGAGGCAGTGAGCCCCCTACTAGAGGCAGTGAGCACCCTACTAGAGGTAGTGAGCCCCCTACTAGAGGTAGTGATCCCCCCTACTAGAGGCAGTGAGCCCCCTACTAGAGGTAGTGAGCCCCCTACTAGAGACAGTGAGCCCCCTACTAGAGGTAGTGAGCCCCCTACAACAGACAGTGAGCCCCCTACTAGAGACAGTGAGCCCCCTACTAGAGACAGTGAGCCCCATACTAGAGACAGTGAGCCCCCCACTAGAGGTAGTGAGCTCCCTACTAGAAGTAGTGAGCCCCCTACTAGAGGTAGTGAGCTCCCTACTAGAGACAGTGAGCCCCCTACTAAAGGTAGTGAGCCCCCTACTAGAGGCAGTGAGCCCCCTACTAGAGGCAGTGACCACCCTACTAGAGGTAGTGAGCCCCCTACTAGAGGTAGTGATCCCCCCTACCAGAGGCAGTGAGCCCCCTACTAGAGGTAGTGAGCCCCCTACTAGAGACAGTGAGCCCCCTACTAGAGGTAGTGAGCCCCCTACTACAGACAGTGAGCCCCCTACTAGAGACAGTGAGCCCCCTACTAGAGACAGTGAGCCCCCTACTAGAGACAGTGAGCCCCCCACTAGAGGTAGTGAGCTCCCTACTAGAAGTAGTGAGCCCCCTACTAGAGTCAGTGAGCCCCCTACCAGAGGTAGTGAGCCCCCTACTAGAGATAGTTAGCCCCCCACTAGAGGTAGTGAGCCCCCTACTAGAGACAGTGAGCCCCCCACTAGAGGTAGTGAGCACCCTACCAGAGGTAGTGAGCCCCCCTACTAGAGGCTGTGAGCCCCCTACTAGAGACAGTGAGCCTCCTACTAGAGACAGTGAGCCCCCCACTAGAGGTAGTGAGCCCCCTACCAGAGGTAGTGAGCCCCCCTACTAGAGGCTGTGAGCCCCCTACTAGAGACAGTGAGCCCCCTACTAGAGACAGTGAGCCCCCCACTAGAGGTCGTGAGCCCCCCACTAGAGACAGTGAGCCCCCTACTAGAGACAGTGAGCCCCCTACTAGAGGTAGTGAGCCCCCCACTAGAGGCAGTGAGCCCCCCACTAGAGACAGTGAGCCCCCCATTAGAGACAGTGAGCCCCCCACTAGAGGTAGTGAGCCCCCTACTAGAGACAGTAAGCCCCCCATTAGAGACAATGAGCCCCCTACTAGAGACATTTAGCCCCCTACTAGAGGCAGTGAGCCCCCTACTAGAGACAGTGAGCCCCCTACTAGAAACAGTGAGCCCCCTACTAGAGACATTGAGCCTCCTACTAGAGACAGTGAGCCCCCTACTAGAGACAGTGAGCCCCCTACTAGAGGCAGTGATCCCCCTACTAGAGACAGTGAGCCCCCTACTAGAGACAGTGAGCCCCCTACTAGAGACATTGAGCCCCATACTAGAGACAGTGAGCCCCCTACTAGAGGCAGTGAGCCCCCTACTAGAGACAGTGAGCCCCCTACTAGAGACAGTGAGCCCCCCACTAGAGGTAGTGAGCCCCCTACTAGAGACAGTGAGCCCCCTACTAGAGACAGTGAGCCCCCTACTAGAGGCAGTGAGCCCCCTACAAGAGACAGTGAGCCCCCTACTAGAGACAGTGAGCCCCCTACTAGAGGTAGTGAGCCCCCTACTAGAGGTAGTGAGCTCCCTACTAGAGACAGTGAGCCCCCTACTAAAGGTAGTGAGCCCCCTACTAGAGGCAGTGAGCCCCCTACTAGAGGCAGTGAGCACCCTACTAGAGGTAGTGAGCCCCCTACTAGAGGTAGTGATCCCCCCTACTAGAGGCAGTGAGCCCCCTACTAGAGGTAGTGAGCCCCCTACTAGAGACAGTGAGCCCCCTACTAGAGGTAGTGAGCCCCCTACTACAGACAGTGAGCCCCCTACTAGAGACAGTGAGCCCCCTACTAGAGACAGTGAGCCCCCTACTAGAGACAGTGAGCGCCCCACTAGAGGTAGTGAGCTCCCTACTAGAAGTAGTGAGCCCCCTACTAGAGTCAGTGAGCCCCCTACCAGAGGTAGTGAGCCCCCTACTAGAGATAGTTAGCCCCCCACTAGAGGTAGTGAGCCCCCTACTAGAGACAGTGAGCCCCCCACTAGAGGTAGTGAGCCCCCTACCAGAGGTAGTGAGCCCCCCTACTAGAGGCTGTGAGCCCCCTACTAGAGACAGTGAGCCTCCTACTAGAGACAGTGAGCCCCCCACTAGAGGTAGTGAGCCCCCTACCAGAGGTAGTGAGCCCCCCTACTAGAGGCTGTGAGCCCCCTACTAGAGACAGTGAGCCCCCTACTAGAGACAGTGAGCCCCCCACTAGAGGTCGTGAGCCCCCCACTAGAGACAGTGAGCCCCCTACTAGAGACAGTGAGCCCCCTACTAGAGGTAGTGAGCCCCCCACTAGAGGCAGTGAGCCCCCCACTAGAGACAGTGAGCCCCCCATTAGAGACAGTGAGCCCCCCACTAGAGGTAGTGAGCCCCCTACTAGAGACAGTGAGCCCCCCATTAGAGACAATGAGCCCCCTACTAGAGACATTTAGCCCCCTACTAGAGGCAGTGAGCCCCCTACTAGAGACAGTGTGCCCCCTACTAGAAACAGTGAGCCCCCTACTAGAGACATTGAGCCTCCTACTAGAGACAGTGAGCCCCCTACTAGAGACAGTGAGCCCCCTACTAGAGGCAGTGATCCCCCTACTAGAGACAATGAGCCCCCTACTAGAGACAGTGAGCCCCCTACTAGAGACATTGAGCCCCATACTAGAGACAGTGAGCCCCCTAATAGAGGTGTAGTGGTGGTATTGACGTGCGCCGACTGTGACAGTGATGGATCACGGGGCGGCGCGGGGTGCGGGGTTGGGCACGCGTTGTGGGCGTGGTGTGGACGCGCGCGCCGGGAGTGACAGATGACGGGGCGGCGCGGAGTGAGTGGTGAGGCACGATGAGATGTGGGAAAAGAGGATCGTAGCCAGCGCCCGGCGATTGGTCGAATAAGTGGGTGCTCGCAGCGACGTCCGCAGGTGGGGTATAAAGGGGGACGCGCGAGAGCACTCGGGGAGAGTTACCCAGTTGAAGACCCGAAGACGGAGCTGAAGACTTAGTCGCCGAGTAGCTAAGTGGATGTTGGTCATCCGAGTAGCTCAGTGGCGTTAGTCGCCGAGTAGCTAAGTGGATGTTGGTCATCCGAGTAGCTCAGTGGCGTTAGTCGCCGAGTAGCTAAGTGGATGTTGGTCATCCGAGTAGCTCAGTGGCGTTAGTCGCCGAGTAGCTAAGTGGATGTTGGTCATCCGAGTAGCTCAGTGGGCGTTAGTCGCCAAGTAGCTAAGTGGGTGGTTGTCACCCGAGTACTAAGTGGATGTTGGTCATCCGAGTAGCCCAGTGGCGTTAGTCGCCGAGTAGCTAAGTGGATGTTGGTCATCCGAGTAGCTCAGTGGGCGTTAATCGCCAAGTAGCTAAGTGGGTGTTTGTCACCCGAGTACTAAGTGGATGTTGGTCATCCGAGTAGCTCAGTGGGCGTTAGTCGCCAAGTAGCTAAGTGGGTGTTTGTCACCCGAGATACAAAGTAGGTGTTAGTCACCTGTAACCAAGTTTGATAAAATAAAGAGTGTGTTACCCGTGAAGTCGTCTCCCGCCGAGTTACTACATTACAACTGGCGTCAGAAGTAAACCTGTCTTCAAGAAGTATGGACACAAGGAAGACTACCCGTACCCACGAGCGAGGTCGGGATGACGACGGCGTACCGGGGACACCGACCTCGGGAGTAGAGGACGAGGAGTTGCCGCCGATGCAGCACTTCGCGGTGATGGCCGACGCTCCGCTTGCCTCCGACACCAGCCTCCAGGACGCGCACTCCCGGTTGGCGGAGTTGCTACTCGCCGCCGCCGCTGTCTTGGCCGACATCTCCGTTCCGGCGAGCGGAAAAACGGCTGCGGGGGTCGTGGAGGAAGCGACGTTGGAGGATTCCCGCCAAAAGGCGCTTCGCGCCAAAAGTCTGGAAGTTGCCGCCGTTTTTGGGGGGCCGCCACCGATTGGCGGGAAAGACGGACGCCACGTGGCCGGACACCTCCGCGCAGCGCAGCCCACGTCATCAGCGCGCGCCGGAGCCCTCCATTTTGCGCCTGACAACCGAGCCGACATTTTACACAACTCCAGCGGAGCGCGGGAAAATCTCTCCGACGTCGACGACGATCGGGTCCTCCAGCAAAGATTGCCCGCGCTGTCGGCGTTCAAGGCGGATGGGGGCGACTGGGGAGCCTTCCAACGAAGGTTCCTCGCTCATCAGGAGATGTCGGGGTGGTCCGACACCACTGCCCTGCGTGCGTTGCCAGCGATGCTTGACGACGACGCGCTTGCAGCCTTCACATCTGCTGCAAGGTCGTCCCGCTCTACGCTCCAGGCCGCACTACACCTGATGGCGAAGGTGTTCGGGCCGCCCTCCACGTGTCGCCACCAGTTCTACGATCGGCGGAAGGTGGCTGGGGAAACGACGCTAGCCTACCGCACGGCACTACTCGCCTTGGCGGACACAGCTTTTCCCCGCATGGATAAGGAGGGGAAGGACGCCATGGTGACGGAGCAGCTGCTGGTGTTGGCCCACGAGTTGGGGGTCCCCATCAACGTGGCAGACGAGATGGAGATCTGCTCCCTGGCGATCGCCACGAGCATTCACGCGTACGAGGTCCTCAAACGCAAGCCGGGGGTCGTCTGCAAATGGCCGGGGAACGCGGCACTGGCCGCCACGATCGCCGAACCTCAGCCAGCTGCGGTGCAGGAGCAGGCCTTCGCTGCATCGCGTCCGGGGGAGTGGAGAACGGGAGGTCGTTCGCCCACACGTTCGCCCCGCAAGCTGGAGCAACCGAAACCTACGACGTCCGTCGTCTGCTACAACTGCGGCCTTCGGGGTCACGTCGCAGCCGGGTGCCGGGCCCCGCGTCAGCGCGCCGCAGGACCACGTCGGGATGACGACCAGGGCCACAAGTCATCCCAACAAAACCCGGCAAGTCGCGGCACCTCACACGTTCGGTCCACAAACACGGCACATTCGGGTCGCCGCTTCGCGGTGGGGGGTTCGCGGCTGGGTGCCGGGGGTTCAATTCGGCGAGGGGGGTCCGTACGCGGCCCGCAAGCAGTCGAGTGGTCCGAATTGGCCCACAGGATCGTGGCTGCGTCGGCCGGGTCGTCCGTGGTAACGGGGTTCATTGACGGGGTTGAGGTCCGGGTGCTTGTTGACACGGGTGCGTCGGCCACCATCATCTCGGACCTTATTTATAACATTCTTCCCGTCCAAAGTAGACCCCTTCTGCCGGTAGACGTGCCATTTTATGCGGCGAATGGGGGATCCCTGGGGATCATCGGCCAGATTCGGGCGACTATTTGCATTGGTGACATTAAATTAGCGGGCCCTATTTTTGTATCATCATCGCTGGCCGTTCCCTGTTTGCTAGGTACGGACTTTTTGTCAAAAATGCCCATCAAAATTCTTATAGATCAGGCCTGCATAGAGCTTCCGTCAGGTCGGCGGGTTGCCTTCTTGTCGAGCCCTACCAAAGTGCGCACGGTTTGTGCGACGGTGCAGGCGCTGGCGACTCACACTGTACGGGTGCCCCCGGGATCGCAAATGTTAGTACCCCTTCGGTTCAGGAAGCCACTCGAGGTGGGTGCGGAGGCACAGGGGGTGCTGTTGGGGCCGTCAAACAGAGCCAGTAAGGGCCTCGACTTAGCGGTTGCTCAAACCATGGTGAGAGGGGACAGTGAGCCGTTCGTAATGGTCCTGAATACGGGGTCGCGGCCGGCCGTAATTGCGCAGGGAACGGTGCTGGCTCACGCCGCGCCGCTACCCGTTGAGGAACGGCTCGTGGCTCAAGCAGATTTCACTGTTGAGTCGCATCCTCAAAGTGATGAGGGGACTGAGTGGTTGGACTCGCTGTGTGCGGGTTCTGCTAACTTGTCCGGGGTGCAATTGGGAGCATTGAGGGGTTTGCTCATCGAGTTTGCTGACGTGTTCAGCAAACATAAGTACGATATCGGCTGCACTGACCTGTTGCGCCACCACATAGCTACAGGGGACGCGGCCCCTATTCGTCAGAATCCCTTCCGGCTCAGCCCGGCCGAGAAGGAACATGTGCAATCGGCGGTTAATGATATGTTGGCGGCCGATATCATTTCGCCCTCTTCTAGTCCGTGGGGTGCTCCTATTGTCCTAGTAAAGAAACAGGACGAGTCCTTGCGGTTTTGTGTCGATTTCCGCCGCTTAAACAAAATCTCGATGGCGGATGCGTATCCGTTCCCCAGGATGGATGAGTCGCTGGATGCCTTGGCGGGAGCGCAGTTTTTTTCCACACTCGATCTGCTTTCTGGATTTTGGCAATTGCCACTCGATAACGAGTCAAAACCTAAAACTGCTTTCCGGACACCTGGGGGCCTATTTGAATTCAACCGTTTGCCCATGGGCTTACATTCCGCTCCCGCCACGTTCCAGAGACTCATGGAATTGGTTTTGTCGGGCCTCCAATGGGATACCTGTTTGATTTATCTTGACGATATTATCGTCTTTAGTCGGACTTTCGAGGAGCACCTCCAGCGACTGAGAGCGGTGTTCCTCAGGATGCGTTCCGCTAAGCTTAAATTTAAACCGGCTAAATGTTTTCTGCTTCGGGAATCGGTCAGGTATTTGGGCCATATCGTGAGTCGTTCAGGGATCTCGACGGACCCTGCTAAGACGCATTGCGTCAGCTCATGGCCAACGCCAACCTCGGTCACGGAGGTTCGTAGTTTCATTGGTTTTGCCTCCTATTACCGTCGTTTTGTCAAGCAATTTGCCACCATAGCCAAGCCCCTGCACGCTTTGACGGCTAAGGGTGTGAGGTTTCACTGGGGGGCGGAAGAGGAGGCTGCGTTCTGCTCCCTCCGTGACGCTTTGGTGCAGGCTCCCCCCTTGTGTTACCCCGATTTCACACAACCGTTTTTGCTTGACACGGACGCCAGCAATACGGGTATCGGGGGGGTGCTCTCACAGGTGGTCGGGGGGGTTGAACGGGTGGTCGCCTACGGTAGTAGGGTTCTTTCCCCCGCAGAACAACGCTATTGCGTAACTCGTCGTGAATTGTTAGCCATTGTGTTTTTTACACAGCAATTCAGGCCGTATCTTTACGGCCGTCATTTTACGGTCCGGACGGACCATGCGGCTCTACAATACGCTATGCGCGTGGCACAGCCATCGGGCCAATTGTCCCGATGGTTGGAGGTCCTTCAAGACTACCAATTCACGACGATTTACCGCAAGGGGTTGCGGCACTCAAACGCGGACGCCTTGTCGCGGTTGCCGCCGTGCACGGACTGCACATGTTTGTTGGGATCAGCGCGGTGCAAACCCCCGGTCGCCGGCACCCCGGGAGTTGCGCTCGCCGCCACTGACACCCCGGGAGAGGACGCCCCCACGGGGAGGGATTCGCTGTTGTCGTTGCCCCTCATTGAGTGGGGCCGCCTCCAGATGTCCGACAGCTCCCTACTTACGCTGCGTCGGAAAGTTGGCGCTCCCGAAGAAGGGGAGGCGCGGGTCGGTTCCTGGGTGTGCAGACAGGGCCTTTTGATGAGGTGGGACAACATGTCCCGGCGTCACGTGCTCGTTGTGCCTGTTGCTATGCGGGGTAGGGTTGTTCTGGCAGCTCATGAACGGCTCATGCATCTGGGTTTTCACAAAACGCTCGCCCTAATCCAGCGAGACTATTATTGGCCGGGGATGGGTAACGACGTGGCGAATATTCTTAAGGGATGCGTAGGGTGCGCCAAAAGGAAACCGCCACCATTGGCAGCTAATCCACCGCTGCAATCCATTCAGGTTTCGCGTATAAACGAATTGGTAGCGTTGGACATCTTGGGGCCCTTTCCGGTTACACCAAGGGGAAATAGGTTCCTGCTGGTTGGCGTGGAATACTTCACCCGATGGCCTATGGCATGGCCGCTCGCCAACCAGTCGGCTGCGGCGGTGGCGGACGCCTTTGTCCAGGGTTATGTGTTGGACAAGGGCGCCCCCGAACGCTTGCTGACGGATCAAGGGAAGAATTTTTCGAGCGTTTTGTTGCGCGAGGTGTGCGACCTGTTGGGTACAAAGAAAGTGCGTACTTCCCCCTACCACCCGCAGACTGACGGGATGGTTGAGCGTCTGAACAGGACGATTACGTCTATGTTGTGCCAACAGGTCTGCGACGATCAGGTTGATTGGGACTTACAGGTGCCGGGGGTACTCGCGGCCTATCGAATGGCCCCTCATGCGGCGACGGGGTTTTCCACATTTTTTCTTATGTATGGGCGGGAGGCCGATCCGGCCATGGACGTCCAACTGGGGATTTCCCAGCCACGTGCAAAATCTAAATTGGCAGACCACATCAAATTTAATATCGCCAAATTGACTGAAGCGCGGGAGGCGGCAAGGTTGAATTCGCGGTCGCGGCAAATTGCAAACGAGAAATTGCATGAGCGGAGGGTGCATACGCATGATTGGAAACCAGGCGATAAGGCCTGGCTGCATTGTCCACATGCATCGTTGGCTACGTCCCCCAAGTTGTTGAGACCTTGGAGGGGACCGGTGGAAATTGTGCGGGTTGCACGACCCCAGAGTATACAGATTAAATGGGGGAAACGCCGTTGGTATGTGCACCCCTCCCGACTGAAGCCCTATGCGGCACCGTGTGACCCCGTTCTGTGCCGTGACGACCGGGCGTGTGATGTGACCGTCGACTCGGGGAGGGAGGTGTCGCAGGCTGATCCTCACGTGTCTCCACCTGACCCACCCCCAGGTGCCTCGGGCTTGACGGCTGCTGACCGTCGAGAGCCTGAACCCCGGGGCACGCACGAGTCCTCGATGCCTGGCCGATGTCTTCCTGAACCGCCGGCACCACCGGACGTTCAACCGCGTCTGGTGCCGTACGACGGACCGGCGAGGCGGACTCGGGCTAGGTCTCAACAATTTTCATGAAGACGGTTTTTTTTGCTCTACACCGAGCTCGCCCGGTGTTCCCCTCTGCCGGGGTAATGTCCCGTTGTAGGGACGCTCGGAAGAAAAGGGGACACTGCACGAGTCGAAAAAAAAAAAAAAAAATTCCATTTATTTTTTTTTTTTGCATACACATTGCTATTGTCACTCGCCGGTTTGTATATATTGTTCTATTGTCGCGGTGGCATTGGTTGAGGGTTGCGGATGGTAGTGTTCGCGTCGTGTTGTGTTGTTAGCTTAGTTGTTGTTCTTGTTGTTGTGTTGTGTTACGGGGCACACAGGGGGGGTTTGTATATTTTTATAGCAGCCGGGGCGGCTGCGAGCTATGTGGTAGGGGGTGATGTAGTGGTGGTATTGACGTGCGCCGACTGTGACAGTGATGGATCACGGGGCGGCGCGGGGTGCGGGGTTGGGCACGCGTTGTGGGCGTGGTGTGGACGCGCGCGCCGGGAGTGACAGATGACGGGGCGGCGCGGAGTGAGTGGTGAGGCACGATGAGATGTGGGAAAAGAGGATCGTAGCCAGCGCCCGGCGATTGGTCGAATAAGTGGGTGCTCGCAGCGACGTCCGCAGGTGGGGTATAAAGGGGGACGCGCGAGAGCACTCGGGGAGAGTTACCCAGTTGAAGACCCGAAGACGGAGCTGAAGACTTAGTCGCCGAGTAGCTAAGTGGATGTTGGTCATCCGAGTAGCTCAGTGGCGTTAGTCGCCGAGTAGCTAAGTGGATGTTGGTCATCCGAGTAGCTCAGTGGCGTTAGTCGCCGAGTAGCTAAGTGGATGTTGGTCATCCGAGTAGCTCAGTGGCGTTAGTCGCCGAGTAGCTAAGTGGATGTTGGTCATCCGAGTAGCTCAGTGGGCGTTAGTCGCCAAGTAGCTAAGTGGGTGGTTGTCACCCGAGTACTAAGTGGATGTTGGTCATCCGAGTAGCCCAGTGGCGTTAGTCGCCGAGTAGCTAAGTGGATGTTGGTCATCCGAGTAGCTCAGTGGGCGTTAGTCGCCAAGTAGCTAAGTGGGTGTTTGTCACCCGAGATACAAAGTAGGTGTTAGTCACCTGTAACCAAGTTTGATAAAATAAAGAGTGTGTTACCCGTGAAGTCGTCTCCCGCCGAGTTACTACATTACAGAGGCAGTGAGCCCCCTACTAGAGACAGTGAGCCCCCTACTAGAGACAGTGAGCCCCCCACTAGAGGTAGTGAGCCCCCTACTAGAGACAGTGAGCCCCCTACTAGAGACAGTGAGCCCCCTACTAGAGACAGTGAGCCCCCCACTAGAGGTAGTGAGCCCCCTACTAGAGACATTGAGCCCCCTACTAGAGACAGTGAGCCCCCAACTAGACGTAGTGAGCCCCCCTACTAGAGGTAGTGAGCCCCCTACTAGAGACAGTGAGCCCCCCACTAGAGGTAGTGAGCCCCCCACTAGAGGCAGTGAGCCCCCTACTAGAGACAGTGAGCCCCCTACTAGAGACAGTGAGCCCCCCACTAGAGGTAGTGAGCCCCCCACTAGAGACAGTGAGCCCCCTACTAGAGACAGTGAGCCCCCTACTAGAGACAGTGAGCTCCCTACTAGAGACATTGAGCCCCCTACTAGAGGCAGTGAGCCCCCTACTACTAGACAGGGAGCCCCCCACTAGAAACAGTGAGCCCCCTACTAGAGACAGTGAGCCCCCCACTAGAGACAGTGAGCCCCCTACTAGAGACAGTGAGCCCCCCACTAGAGGTAGTGAGCCCCCTACTAGAGACATTGAGCCCCCTACTAGAGACAGTGAGCCCCCAACTAGACGTAGTGAGCCCCCCTACTAGAGGTAGTGAGCCCCCTACTAGAGACAGTGAGCCCCCCACTAGAGGTAGTGAGCCCCCCACTAGAGGCAGTGAGCCCCCTACTAGAGACAGTGAGCCCCCTACTAGAGACAGTGAGCCCCCCACTAGAGGTAGTGAGCCCCCCACTAGAGACAGTGAGCCCCCTACTAGAGACAGTGAGCCCCCTACTAGAGGTAGTGAGCCCCCTACTAGAGACAGTGAGCCCCCTACTAGAGACATTGAGCCCCCTACTAGAGACAGTGAGCCCCCCACTAGAGACAGTGAGCCCCCCACTAGAGACAGTGAGCCCCCTACTAGAGACAGTGAGCCCCCTACTAGAGGTAGTGAGCCCCCTACTAGAGACAGTGAGCCCCCTACTAGAGACAGTGAGCCCCCTACTAGAGACAGTCAGCCCCCTACTAGAGACAGTGAGCCCCCCACTAGAGGTAGTGAGCTCCCTACTAGAAGTAGTGAGCCCCTTACTAGAGCCAGTGAGCCCCCTACCAGAGGTAGTGAGCCCCCTACTAGAGATAGTTAGCCCCCCACTAGAGGTAGTGAGCCCCCTACTAGAGACAGTGAGCCCCCCACTAGAGGTAGTGAGCCCCCTACCAGAGGTAGTGAGCCCCCCTACTAGAGGCTGTGAGCCCCCTACTAGAGACAGTGAGCCTCCTACTAGAGACAGTGAGCCCCCCACTAGAGGTAGTGAGCCCCCTACCAGAGGTAGTGAGCCCCCCTACTAGAGGCTGTGAGCCCCCTACTAGAGACAGTGAGCCCCCTACTAGAGACAGTGAGCCCCCCACTAGAGGTCGTGAGCCCCCCACTAGAGACAGTGAGCCCCCTACTAGAGACAGTGAGCCCCCTACTAGAGGTAGTGAGCCCCCCACTAGAGGCAGTGAGCCCCCCACTAGAGACAGTGAGCCCTCCATTAGAGACAGTGAGCCCCCCACTAGAGGTAGTGAGCCCCCTACTAGAGACAGTGAGCCCCCCATTAGAGACAGTGAGCCCCCTACTAGAGACATTTAGCCCCCTACTAGAGGCAGTGAGCCCCCTACCAGAGGTAGTGAGCCCCCTACTAGAGATAGTGAGCCCCCCACTAGAGGTAGTGAGCTCCCTACTAGAAGTAGTGAGCCCCCTACTAGAGTCAGTGAGCCCCCTACCAGAGGTAGTGAGCCCCCTACTAGAGATAGTGAGCCCCCCACTAGAAGTAGTGAGCCCCCTACTAGAGACAGTGAGCCCCCTACTAGAGGTAGTGGGCCCCCTACTAGAGGCAGTGAGCCCCCTACTAGAGACAGTGAGCCCCCCACTAGAGGTAGTGAGCCCCCTACTAGAGACAGTGAGCCCCCCACTAGAGGTAGTGAGCCCCCTACCAGAGGTAGTGAGCCCCCCTACTAGAGGCTGTGAGCCCCCTACTAGAGACAGTGAGCCCCCTACTAGAGACAGTGAGCCCCCCACTAGAGGTCGTGAGCCCCCCACTAGAGACAGTGAGCCCCCTACTAGAGACAGTGAGCCCCCTACTAGGGGTAGTGAGCCCCCCACTAGAGGCAGTGAGCCCCCCACTAGAGACAGTGAGCCCCCCATTAGAGACAGTGATCCCCCCACTAGAGGTCGTGAGCCCCCTACTAGAGACAGTGAGCCCCCCATTAGAGACAGTGAGCCTCCTACTAGAGACATTGAGCCCCCTACTAGAGGCAGTGAGCCCCCTACTAGAGACAGTGAGCCCCCTACTAGAGACAGTGAGCCCCCTACTAGAGACATTGAGCCCCCTACTAGAGACAGTGAGCCCCCTACTAGAGACAGTGAGCCCCCTACTAGAGGCAGTGAGCCCCCTACTAGAGACAGTGAGACCCTACTAGAGACAGTGAGCCTCCTACTAGAGACAGTGAGCCCCCTACTAGAGGCAGTGAGCCCCCTACTAGAGACAGTGAGCCCCCTACTAGAGACAGTGAGCCCCCCACTAGAGGTAGTGAGCCCCCTACTAGAAACAGTGAGCCCCCTACTAGAGACAGTGAGCCCCCTACTAGAGACAGTGAGCCCCCCACTAGAGGTAGTGAGCCCCCTACTAGAGACATTGAGCCCCCTACTAGAGACAGTGAGCCCCCAACTAGACGTAGTGTGCCCCCTACTAGAGGTAGTGAGCCCCCTACTAGAGACAGTGAGCCCCCCACTAGAGGTAGTGAGCCCCCTGCTAGAGACAGTGAGCCCCCTACTAGAGACAGTGAGCCCCCCACTAGAGGTAGTGAGCCCCCTACTAGAGACAGTGAGCCCCCCACTAGAGACAGTGAGCCCCCCACTAGAGACAGTGAGCCCCCTACTAGAGACAGTGAGCCCCTTACTAGAGGCAGTGAGCCCCCTACTAGAGACAGTGAGCCCCCCACTAGAGACAGTGAGCCCCCTACTAGAGACAGTGAGCCCCCCACTAGAGACAGTGAGCCCCCCACTAGAGACAGTCATCCCCCTACTAGAGGTAGTGAGCCCCCTACTAGAGACAGTGAGCCCCCCACTAGAGACAGTGAGCCCCCTACTAGAGACAGTGAGCCCCCCACTAGAGACAGTGAGCCCCCTACTAGAGACAGTGAGCCCCCTACTAGAGGCAGTGAGCCCCCTACTAGAGGTAGTGAGCCCCCTACTAGAGACAGTGAGCCCCCTACTAGAGGCAGTGAGCCCGCCACTAGAGGTAGTGAGCCCCCTACTACAGGTAGTGAGCCCCCTACTAGAGACAGTGAGCCCCCCACTAGAGACAGTGAGGCCCCTACTAGAGGCAGTGAGCCCCCTACTAGAGGTAGTGAGCCCCCTACTAGAGACATTGAGCCCCCTACTAGAGGCAGTGAGCACCCCACTAGAGGTAGTGAGCCCCCTACTACAGGTAGTGAGCCCCCTACCAGAGACAGTGAGCCCCCCACTAGAGACAGTGAGCCCCCCTCTAGAGGCAGTGAGCCTTCTATTAGAGACAGTGAGCTCCCTACTAGAAACAGTGAGCCCCCTATTAGAGACAGTGAGCCCCCTACTAGAGACATTGAGCCCCCAACTAGAGGTAGTGAGCCCCCTACTAGAGACAGTGAGCCCCCCACTAGAGACAGTGAGCCCCCTACTAGAGACATTGAGCCCCCTACTAGAGGTAGTGAGCCCCCTACTAGAGACAGTGAGTCCCCCACTAGAGACAGTGAGCCCCGTACTAGAGATATTGAGCCCCCTACTAGAGACAGTGAGCCCCCCACTAGAGACAGTGAGCCCCCTACTAGAGGCAGTGAGCCCCCTACTAGAGGCAGTGAGCCCCCTCCTAGAGACAGTGATGCCCCTACTAGAGGCAGTGAGCCCCCTACTAGAGGCAGTGAGCCCCCTACTAGAGACAGTGAGCCCCATACTAGAGACAGTGAGCCCCCTACTAGAGACAGTGAGCCCCCTACTAGAGGCAGTGACCCCCCTACTAGAGGCAGTGAGCCCCCTACTAGAGGTAGTGAGCCCCCTACTAGAGACATTGAGCCCCCTACTAGAGACATTGAGCCCCCTACTAGAGACAGTGAGCCCCCTACTAGAGACAGTGAGCCCCCTACTAGAGGTTGTGAGCCCCCTACTAGAGACAGTGAGCCCCCTACTAGAGACAGTGAGCCCCCTACTAGAGGCAGTGAGCCCCCTACTAGAGTTAGTGAGCCCCCTACTAGAGACAGTGATCCCCCTACTAGAGGTAGTGTGCCCCCTACTAGAGACAGTGAACCCCCCACTAGAGACAGTGAGCCCCCCACTAGAGGCAGTGAGCCCCCTATTAGAGACAGTGAGCTCCCTAATAGAAACAGTGAGCCCCCTATTAGAGAAAGTGAGCCCCCTACTAGAGACAGTGAGCCTCCTACTAGAGGTCGTGAGCCCCCTACTAGAGACAGTGAGCCCCCTACTAGAGACAGTGAGCCCCCTACTAGAGACAGTGAGCCCCCTACCAGAGGTAGTGAGCCCCCCTACTAGAGGCAGTGAGCCCACTACTAGAGACAGTGAGCCTCCAACTAGAGACAGTGAGCCCCCTACTAGAGACAGTGAGCCGCCTACTAGAGGCAGTGAGCCCCCCACTAGAGACAGTGAACCCCCTACTAGAGGCAGTGAGCCCCCAACTAGAGGTAGTGAGCCCCCTACTAGAGACAGTGAGCCCCCCACTAGAGACAGTGAGCCCCCTACTAGAGACATTGAGCCCCCTACTAGAGGCAGTGAGCCCCCCACTAGAGACAGTGAGCCCCCCACTAGAGGTAGTGAGCCCCCAATTAGAGACAGTGAGCTCCCTACTAGAAACAGTGAGCCCCCTATTAGAGACAGTGAGCCCCCTACTAGAGACAGTGAGCCTCCTACTAGAGGTAGTGAGCCCCCTACTAGAGACAGTGAGCCCCCTATTAGAGACAGTGAGCCCCCTACTAGAGACAGTGAACCTCCTACTAGAGGTAGTAAGCCCCCTACTAGAGACAGTGAGCCCCCTACTAGAGACAGTGAGCCCCCTACTAGAGACAGTGAGCCCCCTACCAGAGGTAGTGAGCCCCCCTACTAGAGGCAGTGAGCCCACTACTAGAGACAGTGAGCCTCCTACTAGAGACAGTGAGCCCCCTACTAGAGACAGTGAGCTCCCTACTAGAGGTAGTGAGCCCCCCACTAGAGGCAGTGAGCCCCCTACTAGAGACAGTGAGCCCCCTACTAGAGGTAGTGAGCCCCCCACTAGAGGCAGTGAGCCCCCCACTACAGACAGTGAGCCGCCTACTAGAGGCAGTGAGCCCCCCACTAGAGACAGTGAACCCCCTACTAGAGGCAGTGAGCCCCCAACTAGAGGTAGTGAGCCCCCTACTAGAGACAGTGAGCCCCCCACTAGAGACAGTGAGCCCCCTACTAGAGACATTGAGCCCCCTACTAGAGGCAGTGAGCCCCCCACTAGAGACAGTGAGCCCCCCACTAGAGGTAGTGAGCCCCCTATTAGAGACAGTGAGCTCCCTACTAGAAACAGTGAGCCCCCTATTAGAGACAGTGAGCCCCCTACTAGAGACAGTGAGCCTCCTACTAGAGGTAGTGAGCCCCCTACTAGAGACAGTGAGCCCCCTACTAGAGACAGTGAGCCCCCTACTAGAGACAGTGAGCCCCCCACTAGAGGCAGTGAGCCCCCCACTAGAGACATTGAGCCGCCTACTAGAGGCAGTGAGCCCCCCACTAGAGACAGTGAACCCCCTACTAGAGGCAGTGAGCCCCCAACTAGAGGTAGTGAGCCCCCTACTAGAGACAGTGAGCCCCCCACTAGAGACAGTGAGCCCCCTACTAGAGACATTGAGCCCCCTACTAGAGGCAGTGAGCCCCCCACTAGAGACAGTGAACACCCCACTAGAGGCAGTGAGCCCCCTATTAGAGACAGTGAGCTCCCTATTAGAGACAGTGATCCCCCTACTAGAGACAGTGAGCCCCCCACTAGAGACAGTGAACCCCGTACTAGAGACAGTGAGCACCCAACTAGAGACAGTGAGCCCCCTACTAGAGGCAGTGAGCCCCCTACTAGAGACAGTGAGCCCCCTACCAGAGGTAGTGAGCCCCCCTACTAGAGGCAGTGAGCCCCCTACTAGAGACAGTGAGCCCCCTACTAGAGACAGTGAGCCCCCTACCAGAGGTAGTGAGCCCCCCTACTAGAGGCAGTCAGCCCACTACTAGAGACAGTGAGCCTCCTACTAGAGACAGTGAGCCCCCTACTAGAGACAGTGAGCTCCCTACTAGAGGTAGTGAGCCCCCCACTAGAGGCAGTGAGCCCCCTACTAGAGACAGTGAGCCCCCTACTAGAGGTAGTGAGCC